>NC_135718.1:110938399-111665614 GCF_964656455.1 Halichoerus grypus
CTAATTTTAATTCAATATAAAAGAAAAACTTAAAAAATTCACACATTCAAAAATATTTACTGAGCAGCTACTGGAAGCCAAGCATGGTTCTATGCACTGGAGTTATAAGAATCAATAATACTGACAGTCTCTCTACCCTCTAAGGGCTTATATTGTTCTAGTGCAGCAGGTAACACATACATGTCATAGAATAAGTGCTGTGGAGAAAAATGAAGAAGGGAGGGTAAGATGGTTGGATTCCTGAGGTGGAGATGGGAACTTAGCAGACATGTGAAGAAAGTGAGTGTGCCACGTGGATTATCTGGAAGAGGGTTCCTTAAAGAGAGAACAGTAAATACAAAAAAGGCCTTGAGACAAAACCATTGCTTCAGAAGTTTGAAGAACAGCAAGGAAGCTGTAATAAAGTTGTGAACAAATGAAGGAGCTTCTATCACATACTCTCACCACTAGAAATGTTCAAGCAAAATCAAAGGACTATCTATAAAAGATTTTGGAAAGGGGACTCTTTGTCCTGCTAAAAGACTAAAATGAACACCATTCAAGTCCCTCAAACTCTTAGAAATGCATAACTCTTTAAAAATAAATACATTCAGGGGCGCTTGGGTGGCTCAGTCAGTAAAGCGTCTGCCTTCGGCTCAGGTCATGATCTCAGGGTCCTAGGATTGAGCCCCATGTCTGGCTCCCTGCTCAGCAGGGAGCCTGCTTCTCCCTCTCACTCTCCCAAATAAATAAATAAAATCTTTAAAAAATAATAAAAAAATAAAAATAATAAAAACAAAAATAAATACATTCAACACTTAGTATTTTATTTTACTTTGCTAAACAGAGTTGTAGGTCAGTTTAATATAGTTACAATGTAGTACATCTTCTTCAAAACCACTTCTGGAACCTTAAAAATAGCAATGCTTGGACCTCAATCAAAGATTCTGATTTGCTTGGTTTGGGATGATACTGGAGGTCCTAAAATTTTAGAACTTCCCGTGATTCTGATGTTCAGCCAAGGTGAGAAACACCAGACTGAGATGGGGCTTTACTGGCATCTCCTACTTTGGAAAATGATGACTCTCACTGAGGCCTGAATATATTAGTAAGTATCAGAAAGGAAACAAGAATGAGGGTAAGAAAGTGCCCAAATTGTGCAGGGTGTTGAAAGCCATCATTAAGGTCTTTTAACCTGAAAGTGAAGAGAAGATAGATATAAGAGGCTTCAAAGCAAAGGAGAACCATGATTTGACTTTCAATTTAACAGAATCACTCTGGCTGCTGTGCTGAGAATAGACTTTGTAAGGAAAAGCATGGAAAGTAGAAAGATCAATTAGGAGGCTATTTCACTTCAAATGAAAGATGGTGGTGGCCTAGACCAATCTGGATAAATTATGGGAAAAGTTAAAAATATATTTATTCACAGACTGGAATATACAATACGTGAGAAAAAAGAGAAATGTTAAGGGTGACTCCAAAGTTTTTGGCTAAAGCAAATGGAATGACAAAGTTGCCATAAACTGAAATGAGCAAGAATGAAGAGAAGTAGGGGGTAAGAATAAAAAGTTCAGTATTGGACATGTTAAATTTGAGTTAAGGAATAGCTAATTCATACAAAAGAAACCAGGAGAATATTGTCTCCTGAAAGCCAAGTGAAGAAAATGATTCAAAGAGAAATTAACTGTGTCAAATGCTGCTGAGGAAGACGGGAAAGTGAGGTCTGAGAATCAGCAATTAGATTTTGCAATTTGGAAGTCACTAAAAATTTGATAAAGTGATACGGAGGTGGGGGAGGGGATAAAAGTCTGACAACAGGGGGTCCAAAATAGAATGGGAGAAGAACTGGAAATAGTGAGCACAGACAACTTTTTCAAGCAGTTTTGCTATAGAAATAAGAGAAGAAAAGAAATGGTAAGTGGAGGGGGAAGTGGGTACAACAGAGAATAGTATTGTAAACAGAATACCCTATTAATGCCTGGAGGTATGTATTATGCCTGCATGGAAAGGTAACCATGCAGAACTACTATTTGTTACTACGCTGTATCTTTTTCAAAGTGGAAGCTATTAAGTAAATTCAGTATTTTAATAAAAGTATTCAGAAAAATGGCCACCATCCCTGGCCTTCTTTCCCATATACCTGTTCATGGCCTGTATCTTCAGTCCTTCCTCAATGCTGTGACTGAGTGCTTGCTGATTATTGTGCTTGTTGATCCTGGCTAATACTCTCTCTTGATGAGCTTCATACTCATCACGACTTGGATAAATTTTGCTGATGAGCGCATCAAAGTTTGGGTCTGGCCTTAGTGATCTTTTAGAAACTAGCTTTTTCCGACAGGTAGGACATTCTTTATTGCTAAGTAAAAAGAGGGGAAAGAAAATGTAAACAATGTCAGTATCTTCCAGCTAACAACAAAAATATCCAATTTCTGGAGAGTTACCTCTATTCCAATACCTTTACCCAGTGACAGAAACTTAAACTGATTAACCTAATTTCTTTGAAAATCTGATTTGAGGGTAAGCAAGATTTTGGGAACTTCAGGCAGTATTTGCCAACAGGCAAAAATTCAAATACTTCCCAATGATAATTTATGTATAATCGTTTTAGAAATAAAAATCTATTCCTTGCTAATATAAATTTCTCCTGATATCCATGCCCTACAAGGAAAATTTACCCACTAACACATATTAATTTATGTTATCAATTCTTTTATTAAAAGAGCATTCATAAAGATTTTTTTAATATAATTTAGAAGTAGAAGAACCATAGTTTCATGCTTTGTAATTTCCTCAAAACAAATACTCATGCTATAAAGCTTTTAAAATTGTATAAAATCAACTTTTTCAAAACAAAGATTCCCCAATAATTAAAACTTAGACTTTAGAAAAACTTCCAGTTCTCAAATGAATACTTTTAGAGAGTGTATTTCTCAAAACCCATATAGCACCATCTTGGTATAATTAAATACCTAATATAACTCATTTCAACATACCCACTTCTGAGGGCTGTGATAATGCAGTCTGCACAAAAACGATGTAAACACTCCTTTGTAGTCATGGTGTTCTTCAACATATCCAAACAAATTGGGCACATTAATTCACTGTGTAGACTTCGAGGTGAAACCACAATTTCCAAGCCATCCGTTATTGCCTCCTGTACAAGAGTCACTTTAAAATTAAATGCTACCTATTTTTTTTTTTTATTATGGACAAGTTGAAACATACAAAAGTACTGAAAATGACAAAAATGAACATCTATATACCCATCACCCAGCCACCACCACTGTCAACTCACAGTGTTTTATCATAATCTTCCCCAACCCCCCTCATCCCCACCACTGTATTATACCAATGTTCTTATTTTAATGCTAAAAATAATATATTAATGTGTTTAAAAGCCAAGTAACATAATAAAAAAAAACACACTGAATTTGGAATCAAATGCCTTAAGTTCTAGCCAAATTAACATGACTCTAAATAATTAACATTGTCTTCTTACCTTCAAAATGAGGAAATTAAGGCTAAATAAACTTTAATTCTTCTATCTTCACAAACTCTACCATTTTGATAACAAACTATGTATTTCATGTCATCCATTTAAAGATTTTAAGATTCCAATATAAGTATTTCTAATTTACATACAGTTTAACAGGATTTCATTTTAAAATCACTTCTTGAACCTTAAGTCTTGATCCACAGAAGCAGTTTTATACAAAGTGGTCAGGTTCTCAGGCTAACCTACAAACTAATTTAATCCATTGTACCAGTATTAGTATTTCTAATTGTTACATGTAAAAACGTTTCAGTGTAAAAATGCATTTGGAGTTCCAGTGTAGAATTCCAGCACATCTCTCCTAAGTGCAGAGATGAGTGACTCCCACGTTCTTCACCACTACCTACTTTTCCCACAAGGTGGCACTGAGTACAAATTTACCTCGCTTTCCGATACTGGTTCCTATGGATTGAATAAAGAGGTCTAGTAGGTGGCTACTGAAGGGGAAGGTGCAGGTAGAAATAAAAGGCTTCCCATATGTTACTGACACTTCCTACTTCCACTGGCTCTCCACACTTGTGTTTCCTCTACAGGGTCAAAGAATAAAGACCCTACAAGGAAAGACAAAGAAACTATAGATATTGCCCATGAAGGACTCAAGTAAAGTATCTTTACATTTACAATAACTACCACTATTTTTGAGTGTCTTATTATGTCTCAACCTCTCTTTAGAAAGCACTTTCAGTATTTTCTTTTACTTAATTCAATACACACACAAACTTTTGATTTAGGAATTACAACCTCCATTTTACAAATGAGGAAACTATCAGAGTATGATGGCGACTCAGCTAGTAACCAAGTCTGTCCTCTCCCTCTTTAGAACTTGCCTAGCAAAATCCCAGCCCAGGATAAACTCAACCATCCATGTTCTCCATCTATGTACCTGTGCAGGTGTGTAGTACTGTGGGAGAAAAAAGGGGGGAATCATACAACCAGACTGGTATCACTAAAAATTTCACCAGTTTCAAATGGGCGTTCAATACTGCTCAGCAATTAGTTTCTCTTGTAACAAACTTGTTTTTTCTACGCTATTTCACACCTTTTCTTCTATCTGCAGAACTTCCTACATCTGAACATTCAAAAAATTACCTTACCTCAAATTTCATTGACAGAGCTCTTTCATTTTCTATGACATCTTTATAAATCATCTTCTTTCTTGCTACAAAGAGAAAATATGCCTCTTCCTATAAAATCACCTTCCTTCCTCCCTTTTCAAGTATATCCTTTTGATTATTTTATTTGCTCTCAGGCTTCAGCAATCTCGGACTCTCCACTAAATCACCCTACAGTAGTATCTGCATGGGGTTGCTGTATAGTGAAATGTGAACGATACACCTTAGAGCCATGCAGGGCACCAGGATGTCCTCGGTGCACCTCTATCTCCCATCTTACAAACAAAATTTAAAACTTCCCAATTCCATGTTCCCCTCCAGTTTCTACTCCATTTCTCTGCTTCTCTGCAGAACCAAACTTCTCTGAAAAATTACCTACACATTTTCACTTTTCTCCCCCTTCAACATAGCACAATCTATTCAAGTGAATTTACTCCTGCCAAGGTCATGAAGTATAAGTACACACTGCCACATACAACGTACACGTTTGTAATCCTCATTTTATTTATCCTCTCAGTAGTGTCAAACACAGTAATTACATCCTCCCTCTTTAAGAAACCTCCTCTTAGATTTTGATCCTCTCTCTCCATATCCTATTTTTCTTTACTTTGGCTGTTCCTTCTCAAGTCTCCTTTGCCAGCTTTTCCATTTTTTCCTTTATTTCTAAATGTTGAAGCTCCACTGGATGAAATTCTGGGCCCCTCTCCTCATCTCTCTTAAAATGTGCTGACAACCCCCAAAATTTTATATTTGGTCCAGACCCCTACCTAGGTTAACATCTCTGCCTGCCTGACTTACAGGCATCTCAAAATGAGTTCAGTCTTAAGCATGTTTATCTACTTCAAACCATTACCTTCTTAATCCACCCAGTGCCCCCTCCCATTATTATTTATTACAGCACTGAGGACGTTCCCCCTTTACAAAACAACTTCTCAAATGTGTACTTCTATGGATATTTATTCATTTAATGTCTCTAAACTCCATAAGCTGGTGCCACATCTTTTATTCACTTCACCTAGCGCCTAGCATAGAATCTGGTATACAGTACACACTAAAATTATTTGTTGAATCAATGAATGAAGTGTAAACCAAACATACACAAGACTACCTGTATATAAATTCATTATTACCGTTATGTTCTTTCGAGTTTTCATTTTCTAAAAATGTATCCCAGTTTCCAAACGTGTCTTATTTCCCCTAAGTTCATCTTAGTCTACGTTACCTGAGGTGTTCGTTGTAATTCATATAAACTGAGTTCCCATGTTTTGCTTAATGGTTGAGTTCCGTTTGTCTGCACAGCCTGAGACATTGCTAAGAATAAAAAGGAAAGAAAAACAATTTTAGTACCTGGAAGGAAAGTAAATCTCAAAATTGATTTTCTGGAATCGTGAATCCTGAAAATAATCAAAATAGAAATGACACACACACCTCAAAAATTAAAAGCACAAGAATCTTTTCATTTATAAGTACAAGCTATCTCAGTGCAAGAGACCATCAGTGATCTCTGAATGCCCAACAGGTAGCACACAGAAAGAGCTAATATTATTACCGTATATACAGAAATCTGTCTTAATCCTAAACAATAAATATGCTTCTAAAATTCACGGTCATGGAACTTAGAACTATATCAGGAAAATTTAAGATTCTCCAGTACGGTCAATTCTTGCCAGAGATAACAAAATCAACATTATAATACTTTAAACTCCTGGTCACTCTGCCTCTACTTTCACAGCTCCACTCATGAAAAATCCCCTACTTGATACAGTAAGTCAGCTTATAATGTTCAGAAAGCTCTTCCTAATGCTGAACCCAAAACTGCACCTCTTCATCCTACATCCCTCTGGAGGCACAGTGATTAAAACTAATAATTTTTCTACATGACAGCCTTTCAAATATTTGGGTACTGTTATCATATCCCACTTGATTTTTCTTTCTTTTTGGCTAAATATTCTAGTTTCTCCTATTGCTCACAATCTAATGTGATTTCAAGGTCTCCTCACCACCCTGATATTAATTCTGCCTCTCCCCTCTAGTTATGAATAAACTGAACAATGTTAAGGCCAATTTCTGTGCTTCTCTTTGAATAGGGGAATGGGATCTAGGACACATGTGAGGAAGATGGTCTTAGAAAACTAACTCTTATGTAGCATAGGAAAAAGAAGGGGCTCCAGGCATTAAAAATATTTATCTATTTAGGTAGGTATCTATTATTAGCCAAGCAGAACTGCTCTAGGTCCTTGCTTCAGAATTCATAGCCTAAAAAGAAGGAAATACATGTAAGTAAGTAAACTACAATCTGACAAGATAAAGTCTAAGCAGCAGTATGGAATAAACAATAGGGAATTACAGAAGAGGATCAGGGAATTTGAGGAGTCAGGGAAATCTTTAGCAGAGATGGAATATTTTAAAAACTAAGAGATCACTACATTGGAATGGGAGTAGAAAAGAGGGTTCCAGACAGAGTAGAACAGCATGTATGAAGACAGGCATGAAAACCAGGTATGCCTGTATTTGGAAGCTACTGGAAGTTTTAAACAAGAAAGTGATGTGATCAAATAGTTTCACAGAAACTCAAGGAGTAGTGCAGAAGATAGAAGAACAAAAAGTAAATAGCAGTAAGAAGACCAGTGAGGAGGCTGTTAACAAAAACCTGAGTGATGTTAACTATCTGAACCAAAGCAGTTAAACAGGGGCAGAGAGAATGAGACAGACTTAATGATACATTTGACATTGATATAAGACAGGAGGGTCCAATATGACTTCAGGAAAGCAACCATCCCTTTACTGAGATGGAGAATATAGAAAGAAGGTGTGGGTTGGAGTTGCTATACTGAGTTCCAGTTATTTATGGGCCACTGAAGCAGAGTGGTCCAGTAGACAGAAAAATCCCACACCTACCAGGAGACACAACCTGCATATTTAAGTAAATCATATATTCTACACTGGCATGTAGACAGTGAAGGACATGACCTATTTATATCCAGAAAGCTAAACTTCCCATTTCCAGCAAACACCGTTTAAATAGATCTGCTATCAAGAACTTACCCAATCAGCAATTAGCTCAACTTTGCTTTGAGAAGTAAAAGCACTTCACTGAAACTTAACCTCTATTCTAGCCCCCTCTAAAATTCTGCATACCTTGCCCTCTTCCTTTAACAAAAGCCACATTCCACATGAAGTTTCTCCCTTGCCCAAGCAAAAATTTGAAATAAATATGATCAAATGTTTCAGATGAGAGAGTTGTGACTTTTTTTTTTTTTAACAATTTCAAGGCTGGGGCGCCTGGGTGGCTTAGTTGGCTAAACCTCTGCCTTTAGCTCAGGTCATGATCCCAGAAGTCCTGGGGCTGAGCCCTGCATTGGGTTCCCTGCTCAGTGGAGAGCTTGCTTCTCCCTTTGCCCCTACCCCTGCTCATGCTCTTGCTCTCAAATAAATTTTTAAAAAATCTTTAAAAAAAAAAAAAAAAGTTTAATGATTTTAAGGCTGTCCACTGAGTGTACCTTGAGTATTTTCACTGGTTTTGCTTATCAGAACTAGTGGACTCCCAAACAAGCAAAAATTCCTTGAGCCTTTGGTGTTTCCTGGTAGATACATGTGCCATTATTTCTACCATAAATCCTACCACAACATAATGAATCTCTCAGAGAACTAAAATTACTCAGGGGGAATTTCTAATAATTCCAAATCCTACTCCCATGTCCCAACCTGTAACTGTTAACCTGAGGCCCACTATAAACAGATTAGTCCTTTCTTGTCTCCAGAAAGCTCCCCCAGCAAATTAATGAGAACCATCAAATAAAAAAAGCCTTCTGCTGATGGCTCGTTTCTAGAGATACCAGTTCTCCTGCACATAACCAAATTATATCTGATTTAGATATTTGTATTCCTGTGGCAACAAGATTCAAGAAGTAATTCACAAGTTAGTTGTAGTTGATTTTCCTGGTATTTGGAAAAACTAGGATTTCTGTGGCTTTGAAAAGTTTTCCAGTCACTCTGTTTTTATCTATATTACAATCATATGTTTCCTGGTATCTGGAGTCTTAACTGCTACTGAATGGATGCTATCTTACCAAATAATGCAGCAGGTAATCCTGAGACTAAAAAAAAAGGATACATACAATCTTGCTAATCTCAAAACCACGAGCTGTATTTTTTAAGAATATATCAGCAGTGTAGATCTGAATAATATTTAGTGGCCTCTCCTGTGACCTGGCCAAGGAGGGTCAATAGGGATCTAAGATTTTAAAATTCCATTTTTTTGCCTCAAGACATAATTCACACACACAGAGGAAGCATACACATAATACATGGCTTAAAGGCCATGATCCACCTGTATAAAAGGAAGCTCAAATTTCTACTTTTGGCAGTCACTGAACAGATAAGCTTTTTTTTTTGTTGTTACTGTATCTTTTTTTAAAATTTTTTTATTGTTATGTTAATCACCATACATCACATCATTAGTTTTAGATGTAGTGTTCCATGATTCATTGTTTGTGCATAACACCCAGTGCTCCATGCAGAACGTGCCTCTTTAATACCCATCACCAGGCTAACCCACCCTTCCACCCCCCTCCCCTCCAGAACCCTCCGTTTGTTTTTCAGAGTCCATGGTCTCTCATAGTTCATCTCCCCCTCCGATCTCCCCCCCCTTCATTCTTCCCCTCCTGCTATCTTTTTTTTTTTTTCTTAACATATATTGCATTATTTGTTTCAGAGGTACAGATCTGAGATTCAACAGTCTTGCACAATTCACAGCGCTTACCAGAGCACATACCCTCCCCACTGTCTATCACCCAGCCACCCCATCCCTCCCACCCCACCCCCACTCCAGCAACCCTCAGTTTGTTTCCTGAGATTAAGAATTCCTCATATCAGTGAGGTCATATGATACATGTCTTTCTCTGTTTGACTTATTTCACTCAGCATAATACCCTCCAGTTCCATCCACGTCGTTGCAAATGGCAAGATCTCATTCCTTTTGATGGCTGCATAATATTCCATTGTATATATATACCACCTCTTCTTTATCCATTCATCTGTCGATGGACATCTTGGCTCTTTCCACAGCTTGGCTATTGTGGACAATGCTGCTATAAACATCGGGGTGCACATATCCCTTTGGATCCCTACATTTGTATCTTTGGGGTAAATACCCAGTAGTGCAATTGCTGGATCGTATGGTAACTCTATTTTCAACTTTTTGAGGAACCTCCATACTGTTTTCCAGAGTGGCTGCACCAGCTTGCATTCCCACCAACAGTGTAGGAGGGTTCCCCTTTCTCTGCATCCCCGCCAACATCTGTCGTTTCCTGACTTGTTAATTTTAGCCATTCTGACTGGTGTGAGGTGGTATCTCACTGAAGTTTTGATTTGGATTTCCCTGATGCCCAGCGATGTTGAGCACTTTTTCATGTGTCTGTTGGCCATTTGGATGTCTTCTTTGGAAAAATGGAACAGATAAGCTTTTAAGAATTAGTTCCTCTTTCTTTAGGTCAATATATTATGTCATTTAAATTTAATCTAAATTCTACCCTTCCCCCAAATCACATATAACCTTTCTGAGAAGCTGTATTTCTGCTTGTCCAAGCCAAGAATGTGAAAACACATTTAGCTTCTGATTTTCATGGGAGAATGAACTGTCATTTTAATGAATAGTATTTGGGAGTTATCTATGTATAGATACTACTAATATATAGACAGAGAAAACAAGAATGGGTCACTTTGGAATAATTATAACCTGAAAGGAGAGAAGAGAGAGATGAGATGAAGCCAGCAAAGATGAGAAATGAGGTCAGAAAAAGTAATCTTAGAGATTCTTTCCAGCAACAGGAATGTGCTTCCTAGATGACTACTGCCTGATGAACTTTGCAGTACAAAAGAAAAAGATCTAGGTCTACCTGGCCCAATCCCCAATTATAACACCTCAATTATATTTCTGAATAAAGAGATATCCAACAAAACAGAAACGTTTCCTGCATAAAGTAGGCTCTCACTTTTGTGGAGAGAATGTACAAATGAAAAGTGAGCATTAGTCTGGACAAAATAACTTGGCAGAAACAGAAAATAAATCTGATAAACAACTTAGTTACAAGCAGATCTTGAAAGCTTGCAGCTTCAATAACCAAAGGAGAAGAAACATCAATACGATATTCAGAATGTTCTTTTAGAGACTGCAAATACCTGGCACTTTCATACTGACTTTCTACATCTTCACATGTATGGCAGATCATGCAATCCTTTTGCAGGGGCTCAATGTGGTCTCAAAAGTTTTTTTTTTTTTTTTGCTTTTTCTTTTTTTTTTCCCCAAAAGTTTTTTCAACACAGCACCCCCAAGAAGTGACTACCCACAAAGACCAGAATATGCAAAAGAGATGAGAAATTCTTATGCATTCTACATAGAAAGATTTAGTAAGTTTAACTTTTTTTTTTTTTAAGATTTATCTGAGAGAGCTTGAGAGATCACGTGTGTGGGGGCGGGGAGCAGAGAGGGAGGGAGAGGGACAAGCCGACCCCGCACTGAGCACAGAGCTGGCCACAGGCAATCCCAGGACCTGGAGATCACAACCTGAACTAAAAACCAAGAGTCAGACACTCAACCAACTGGGCCACCCAGGCACTCCAAGTTTATCTCTTCTACAAGAATAAGGTTAGACTTCTGGTTTCCAGTTCCACATGTTAGTCACCACTTTATCCTAACAAGTAAAAAACTATAGAGGCTAAAAAAATCAACAACTTTTCTTGGGTCCATAAGCAAGGGGAGGACACGAGAAAACCACTGCCCCCAAGAGAGGAAAGACAAAATACAGGGAATCTCAGCTTACCAGAGCAATTCAGGAGTGGAAACTCCAACAGCAATTAGTGTCAAGTAGGTAAATCTCAACTACAATCAAAAAATTGCTGGGAGCCTGGGTGGCTCAGTTGGTTGAGCATCCAACTCTTGATTTTGGTTCAGGGCATGATCTCAGGGTCATGAGAGAAGTCCCGCATCCCTGCACTGGGTGTGGAGCCTGCTTGGGATTCTCTCTCTCCCTCTGCCCCTCCTCTCTCTAAATAAATAAATAAATAAATAAATAAGATCTTTCAAAAATTGCTGGAGGCTCAGTGCAGAAAAGTCTGATAGTTAAAAACTCCAGGAGGACTCAGTCATAGGAGAACCCCCAAAATATTATGAAATTTACCTCCACAAGCTTGACCAGATTCCCACAGGAAATAGTAGGAAAAATCCCCCTTACGCTTGTCAGATCAGTCTGTTCTTAACAAGGCCTACTCTTAGGAAAAACTAGTTCATCAGAACCTAACATGCTGGGATATTATCAGAAGCTAACTGACCTAGGGAAGGGCAATACCCAACTCCAGCCCATTCTAGCCATCCTGTCCCACCTAAGGGGGGAGGGAAAAAAACTGAGAACACTAATGAAGCTCACAGTCCAGAGTATTAGTCTCACTAAAAGACTGAGACCTAATTATAAGACTATAGAGCCCTTCCTCTCCCCTTACACCACACCACCACATACCTAAAGGCCTATTTACAGCAGTTCCTTGTACCCAGTACATCAGGTCTGGCCATCTAGAAAAAAATTACAAGGCATACCAAAGGCAAAGAACACAATTTGCAGAGACAAAGCAAGCACTAGAAGTCCTGGAATTATCAGACCAGGAATTTAAAACTATTGATTAATATGCAAAGGGCTCTAATGAGTAAAGTAGACATAAGAACACATGGACAATGTAAGCAGGGAGATAGAAATCCTAAGAAAAAAACAGTAAGAAATGCTAGAGATCAGAAACACTGTACCAGACATGACGAATGCCTTTGATGGGCTTATTAGTAGCCTGGATACTGCTCAGGCAAGAACTCTTGAGCTAAAGGATGACAGATAAACAGAATCCTCAAAAACTGAAAAGGAAAAAAGAACGAAGACTGAAAAAAAAAAAAAAACAGAGTAGAATATCCAAGCACTGTGGATTATCCTCAAAAGACTTAACATACATGTAATGGGAATATCAGGAGGAGAAAAAAGGAGAGAAAGAAACAGAAGAAATAACTGAAACAATAATGACTGAGAATTTCCCAAAATTACTGTCAGATACCACACCATAGATCCAGGAAGCTCAGAGAACACCAAGCAGAATAAATACCGAAAACACTACACCATGGCACATCATTTTCATATACAGAAATTCAAAGATGAAGAAAAAAAAGCCAGAAAGAAGCCAAAGAAAATGGTTACACTTGCAAAAAAAAAAAAAAAAAAAAAGCCAAGTACAAAATATGTCCTGCACTTTGGACTTACTTATATTGCATTACAGTTGCTTACATATCTACTCCTCTGACTTGACTGGATATATCTTAATATTTTCTCCCACACCTAGAAATGAACCTGCTTTTCAACAGAAGTTAAATAAATGAGGGACTCCTGGGTGGCTCAGTTGGTTGAGCATCTGCCTTCGGCTCAGGTCATGATCCCAGGGTCCTGGGATCGAGTCCCACATTGGGCTCCTTGCTCAGCGGGGAACCTGCTTCTCCCTCTGCCTGCCGCTCGCCCTGCTTGTGCGCGCTCTCTCTGACAAATAAAATCTTTTAAAAAAATAAATAAAATAAAATAAATGAGTGAGGGAAGATATTTAGAAAGGAAAAAAAGAACCTTAGATGATACATAACGGTGAAGAATTACTGCTTACTAAAGCTGATCTTACATGATTTAACTAGGCATCTTCAAATTGGGGTATGCATGTGTACTCCTGACCTACACAAAAGCTTTCCAGGGAGCTATCCAGGGCTAGGATAGTTTTCCAATAATTTAATTTACAGGTTATCAATTTTCCTGAAGTCCTTCTATCCAAATCGACCTAAGAACAGGCCTATGTTTCTGGGTGGGTCTCTCTCCTTCCCTAATCCTTTCATAAGATTAGGAATCAGTCATTTACTCAAATATTGATTTATCTACTGCACCCCATGCACTGTACAAGGTGCTAGAAATACCAACAATAAACAGAACAAACATGCATACAACAAATTAATAATTCTTAAGTGCTATGTAAAAGATACAAAAAGGGGCTCTGGGTTACATAATCAATAGGAGAAAAGGAGCTATTTAAGACAGGGGAATCAAGGGACGCCTGGGTGGTTTAGTCGGTTAAGCATCTGCCTTTGGCTCAGGTCAGGACCCCAGAGTCCTGGGATCAAGTCCTGCATCTCCCCACATCGGGCTCTCTGCTCAGTGGGGAGCCTGCTTCTCCCTCTGCCTACTGCTCCCCCTGCTTGTGTGCATGCGTGCTCTGTCAAATAAATTTTAAAAAATAAAAAAAGAGAAATCAAGGACGGACTTCCAAATGAATAGACATGTTGGGGGGGGGGAAGGTCATTGTGGCTGGTAAGGAGGAAAATATACAAGAGTTTAAGAGAGGCGATCTTCTCAAGAATCAAACAGGATTTAAGAACATACAGGATGTGGGACGCCTGGGTGGCTCGCCTGGGTGGCTCAGCTGGTTAAGGAGCTGCCTTTGGCTCAGGTCACGATCCTAAGGTCCTGGGATCAAGTCCTGCATAAGGCTCCTTGCTCAGGGGGGAGCCTGCTTCTCCCTTTGTCTGCCACTTACCCCTGCTTGTGCTCACTCACATTCTCTCTCTCTCACTCTGATTAAAAAATATATATATATATGTAAGATGTGTAAGGAGTAAAACCTCCCTCAGAAATATTGATAATCTTTAATTTTTAAGTACTAAAACCATAAAAACTGAAAAACTGAAGCATCAGAAATTAGAATATAAATCTAAAGAAAGTGAAAGGGAAAAATGATCATTATAAAAGCATAAATCAAACAGCAACAGCTAAAAAACAAAAGATTTGTTCATGAAAGCAAAATTTAAGTTATTTGATATAGCTAATACTATAAATTTCCCACAAAACCAAAAAGAAAAAAAGAAAATGCACAAATAGATATAAAATATATTAAGTTAGCTTAACAGAGACTGCTATATTCTACTTTATATCAAAAATAAATTCAACTATTCCTTATTAAAAGTCTTAGTAAGTTAGAAAGAGATGGAAACACTCTTAACTTGATGAATATATACCAGAAGCCCCAAGGTTAAAACTTTCGAAGATTCCTATTTAAAAAGTCAGGAAAAAAGCAAGACTGTCCTTCTGCTAGAAGACGTCCATAATACCACCAAAAAAAATAAATAAATAAGGGGAAGGCCCGCAGGGCACTGGAAAAGGAAATAACAAAAATATCAGCAGTAGATAATACAAATACCCCAAAAATCCAGGAAAATCAAATGAAAAGTCATTATAACTAAAAAAAGGCAGCAACATGGTGGCATGAATAGAGAAAAACATGCCCAAAAAAGCCATAGATTTCTATAAATCAGAAATAAACATTTAGAAATGCATTTTTTTAACGATCCCATTTACAACCATTCACAATAGCAACAAAAGCTATAAAATATGTAGGAGTAAATTTCACGAACTATTGACAACACAGAACTCTACAACTTAACTGAAAGACATTAAAGAGGACATGGATTGGATAAACATACACATAAACCAATCCAATGCAATGCAATCCCAGTCAAAATATCAATACACAAAGTGATTCTAAAGTTCACCTGAATTATGCACAAGAACATCCAAGGTATTCTGAAAAAGAAGAATAATCAGGGAGACATACCTTACATCAAATATTAAAGCTCCATGAAAAGCAACACTATGGTCTAAAGAAAAGACGATCAGATTAATGCAACAAAACAAAGGGTTCAAAAACAGACATGTGAATTTATGTAATTTAAGATATTTTAAAGAAGGATTTAAACAAATATTTAAATTTTAAAAATTAAATCAGATGTACCTAAACAAATAAATTAAAAATCCCAGAAGGATTGGGGCACCTGGGTGGCTCAGTTGGACTCTTGATTTTGACTCAAGTCATGATCTCAGGGTCATGAGATCAAGCCCCATGTGGGGTTCCCTGCTCAGTGGGGAGTCTGCTTAAAATTCTCTCTCTCTCCCACTCCCGCTTTCCCCCACCCCATTCTCGTTCTCAAATAAATAAAATCTTTTTTAAAAATTACAGAAGGATTAAGGGCATTAAAAAACAATTACACAAGATATATATAAAAAAAAAAGAGGGTAGAAGGCTGCATACTATTAAGATTAGGAAGACAGGCTAATAAGCAAGATTCAATACCAGAATACTTTAAAAGCAGTTCACATTTCACCTAATAAATTTTTTAAACTTCTATACAAAATCAAGGAAAGACATCATAAGCAAACTTAAAAGATAAGCGACAGACAAGGAGAAAATATTTGCAACATGTATAAGGCAAATATCCATAATGTACCCTGAATCGTCCCTCAAGACAATTTAAAAGGCAACTTAATATAGGCAAAATGACTATACTCAACTTCACTAATAAACACTAAATTGCAAATCAAAACACTGCTATTTACATAAGCTCTATTTTTGGTTTGTGATACTGACAAACTTAATTAAGATGACTAATAATATCTGGTGTTAGAATATGGAGAAACAGGAATTCTTAAATCACTGAAGTGTACAGTGGCATGGTTTTGAGGACAAAGCAATTTGGCATTTAGAGCATAATTACAGTATGTGGCCTTAGGAATGTACTCGAGATGAAAACTGGATAAATTAAGCTATGTATGACTATTACAGAAATCTCTATGGAAACGCACACCCCATTTTTAAATTTATTGTCTTTGAACAACATACAATTAAGAACTTACTGGTTGATGTCATTATTCTATCCACATTCTTTAGAAGTGTAATAGTAATGGTGTTGGGAAAATTGGACAGCCACATGCAGAAGAACGAAACTGGACCATCTCCTTACACCATACACAAAAATAAGACTCAAAATGGATGAAAGACCTAAATGTGAGACAGGAATCCATCAAAATCCTCAAGGAGAACACAGGTAGCAACCGTTGTGACCTCAGCCACAGCAACTTCTTGCAAGACACATCTCCAAAGGCAAGGCAAACAAGGGCAAAATGAACTATTGGGACTTCATCAAGATAAAAAGCTTTTTGCACAGCAAACCATACAGAGCACATATGACCTGTCCTCATCAAAGAACATTTCCTGGGGCACCTGGGTGGCTCAGCTGGTTAACGTCTGCCTTCAGCTCAGGTCATGATCCCAGAGTCCTGGGATCAAGCCCCACGTCAGGCTCTGCTCACTGGGAGGGAGCCTGCTCCTCCCTCTCCTCCCCACTCGTGTGCTCTCTCTGGCTATCTCTTTCTCTCAAATAAATAAATAAAAACCTTAATTTCAAAAAAAAAAGCTTTTGCACAGCAAAGGAAACAGTCAACAAAACCAAAAGACAACTGACAGAAAGGGAGAAGATATTTGCAAATGTCTTATCAGATAAAGGGCTAGTATCCAAAATCTATAAAGAACTTATCAAACTCAACACCCAAAGAACAAATAATCCAATCAAGAAATGGACAGAAGACATGAACAGACATTTCTCCAAAGAAGACATGGAGATGGCCAACAGACACATGAAAGTATGCTCAACATCACTCGCATCAGGGAAATACAAATCAAAATCACAATGTGATACCACCTCACACCAGTCAGAATGGCTAAAATTAACAAGTCAGGAAAGGACAGATGCTGGCAAGGATGCGGAGAAAGGGGAACCCTCCCTACACAGTTAGTGGGAATGGCAACCACTCTGGAAACAGTATGGAGATTCCTCAAAAAGTTAAAAATAGAGCTACCCTATGACCCAGCAGTTGCACTACTAGGTATCTACCCCAAAGATACAAATGTAGGGATCCGAAGGGGCACCTGCACCCCAATGTTCATAGTAGCAACGTCCACAATAGCCAAACTATGGAAAGAGCCTAGATACCATCAACAGATGAATGGATTAAAAAGATGTGAGGTGGGTGGGTGGGTGTGTGTGTGTGTGTTTGTGTGTGTATGCAATGGAATACTACTCAGCCATTAAAAAAAAAAATGAAATCTTGCCATTTGCAATGACATGGATGGAACTAGAAGGATTATATTATGCTAAGCAAAGTAAGTCAATCAGAGAAAGACAATTATCATATGATCTCACTCATGTGGAATTTAAGAAACAAAACAGAGGAATTTAAAAACAAAACTTCACAGGGGAAGAGAGAAAAAATAAACCAAGATGAAATCAGAGAGGGAGACAAACCATAAGAGACTCTTAATCATAAGAAACAAACTGAGGGCTGCTGGAGGGGATGGGGGTGGAGAGATTGGGAAACTGGTTGATGGACATTAAGGAGGACATGTGATGTAATGAGCACTGGGTGTTATGTAAGACTGATGAATCACTGACCTCTACCTCTGAAACTAGTAATACATTACATGTCAATTAATTTAAATTTTTTAAAAATAAGAAAAAATATGATTTACTTCAAAAAAAGTGTAATAGTAGACAGACACATTAGCTCAGAACTTCAATACATATATTTTAACATACACAGGTACCTTAAACCCTAAAATAATCTCATTTATTTATCCTTTTTTTAAAAATTCAATAAAATTAAGTTACAAATCAAAAAACAGCATCTGACAAATAGAAAACATACCAAAAGAACTGTCTCTGCTCTCTGGCCAAATCAAAAAATAACACTGTACTGTACTGGCTGAATCTTCACCTCTCAAATCTGCCTGAATCTGTCAAAAGTTCTGACCTTGTAATGGTTCTCTCAGGAAATCTAACCAACAAAAATTCTCACACAGATATGTAATAAACATATATACAAGAATGGTGATCACAGCATTGTTTGTGATAGCAAAAAATCGTAAAAGTCTATATATGTCTGTCAATAGGAACATGGCTAATTAGGATATAGCCAAAGCTATAGAGCTATACATGCTGACATGGAATTCAACATATGTATATAACATACATTAATTTTTTTAAAAAGTTGTAGGGCAAAATATATATAACGTGATCCTATTTTAGCAATACAAAAAAAAAAATCCAAACACCTAAATGCACTTTGTGATTTTGAGTTCTGTTCACTATGCTTCAGCCACATTTGCCATCTTTCTCTTTATCTATCTTGCCAAGCTCATTCTCATTTTAGAATCTTTTTACTAGTGCATCCCTTCCATCTGGAACAGAACGCCTTCGTCCCCCCATCCCCCCCAAGATTTTGCCACTGCTAGCTCCTTCATGCATTCTAAAATTCTAACTTTGCCATTTTCTCATGTCTACTCTCTTTTCCTTTTCCACCACACCACTTCTATAGTCTCTAAGTCCCTTGAATGCAGAGTATTTATCTTATTCACCACAATATCCCCAGAACCCTGCACTGTGCCTGGCATATAGCAGTTAATCAATATTTGCTGAATAACTCTATAAAGGAGCTCAAGTTAGACAATCTTAACGTTTTTTATTTTCATGACCAAACACACATACTTCAAGATAACATGGGAGGAAAAGCAAGACAAAAGGAAAATTTATCAGTTGGTCTGTTTTCTATGTGTAGAGAAAATATTTTTATGTATCTGCATAGTTAGGGCTATTTGAGCATACAAATCTGTCCTGCAAAAGAGAAGTTTTGAAAAGTTAAAGATAACTGAATAGATAAAAGAGATTTACCTCTTTTTTTTTTTTTTTTTAAGATTTTATTTATTTATTTGAGAGAGAGAATGAGAGACAGAGAGCACGAGAGGGAAGAGGGTCAGAGGGAGAAGCAGACCCCCCGCTGAGCAGGGAGCCCGATGTGGGACTCGATCCCGGGACTCCAGGATCATGACCTGAGCCGAAGGCAGTCGCTTAACCAACTGAGCCACCCAGGCGCCCTTGAGATTTACCTCTTTAGAAGTATGTATTTATATTTCAGGGGGTATGAGACTATGGAGACATTCATGGGTTGTTAAATTCTGACACCTGTCTTATCTCCCTACCCCTCCCCACATTCATTTACATTCCAAAGATTAAGAACCTAGGATCCTCCCCTTCTGTAACCAAGGAGAATTTGAGAAGCAAAGGTCTCCCTCCCTCTTTCAGGAGGTGGGCAACACCTATACAAGCTCCCAGATTCATGTTTTTCAGGTTCCTTAACTACCAAATGAACATCCAGGTCTCACTGCATCACTGAGAGGGAACAATTGGAGCAATGGGGTTATTGCTGTAATAATTAATCCATCCCTGCCTGAGAAATTTTGTGTTTACTTTCAGGAAAATATGAATACAACTATTAAAAATTTATCATTCTATTATAATTTGGCTCCTAAAATTTATCATGTAACTCAAGCTTTAAGAAGAAGAATAATTTTTTAAATGAATGTAAAAATTACTTTTTCAGGACAAAAATTCACTAAGTCCCCAACTTAGAAACTAAAATTTCCACTCTAAGTTTTTCCACTCTAAGTTTTCCATAAGTCTTCTTTCCAGAAGATTAGGAAGAAAAACATACTATAGAGGTGCCTGGGTGATTCATTTGGTTAAGCATCCAACACTTGAATTTGGCCCAGGTCATGATCACCCGCCTCCAAGATGAGCGGGGGTCTGCTTCTCTCCCTCTACTTCTGCCCCTCTCCCTGCTTACATGGTCTCTCTCTCTAAAATAAACAAAATAAAATCTTAAAAAAAAAAAAAAGGTACTATACTTAGGGGCACCTGGGTGGCACAGTCAGTTAAGTGTCGGACTCTTGGTTTCAGCTCAGGTCGTTGGGTGTGGAGCCTGCTTGGGATTCTCTATTTCCCTCTGTCCAATCCTCCCCACCCCACCACCTCACGCACGCACATACTCTCTCCCTCTAATAAATCTTAAAAAAAAAAAAAAAAAAAATTATACTTAAGTAATGAATTTAATGAAGTATATGAACTACTGGAAAATCTGTATACTAGGTTTAATTACATTATGGATTAGTCTTCTGAAGACTAGTCTAAGGACCTAACCACTAATCACAACACTGTTCCTACATAAATTTCTTTTAATAGTGCCTGGCAACTAGAGGCCCCCTAAAGTGCCATTTTTTTAATCCCACCCCTAATCTACAATCCTTTAATTGGTTGAGGGGAGTATTAAAAAATCATGGTCAAGTATATTAGAGATTAGATGTGGCAAAGAACAGGTTTCATGTGAAAAACTGAAAACAATAGTAATACACATTCCCATTCAACTCTTTGAGACCCCTAAGACCCTCAACTCCCCTGAATGGGCCATACATTTGCTCCCAAGACCATTCTCTAGCTCCCCTAGAAGGAAAAATGGATAGACTAAACCATAAATTCCTCAAGAATAAGGACAGAGAACTTTGTATTTTAGGTATGTCTTTATTTTATGATATAACAAATGAAACACCCAGGAAGTACAGTAAATGATTTTTGGAACTGGATCAGCTTGCATATGCATCCTAGTACTGGCTGCTACTGGTTATGGACCTATATCCAAATTTCTCAAGGTCTTTTTTTTTTTTTTTTTAATCTGCAAAGTTACAGTCATTGGCAAAGTTAAATGAGATGTTCATATAAAGTGCCCGGCATATTTCATGAATGATGGTCATAAAATGGAGAGGGCATCATTTCCTTGATTTATTTCAATAAATAAACATTCTTATTTCTCAGCCCCCCTCCACCCAACATGTAGAAGATTAGGAAGAAAAATTACTTAGCCACTCCCTAACTTACTAAAAATTTTACATTAATCACCTTTTAAAAAGATTAAATTATTGGGGCGCCTGGGTGGCTCAGTTGGTTAAGTGACTGCCTTCGGCTCAGGTCATGATCCTGGAGTCCTGGGATCGAGTCCCGCATCGGGCTCCCTGCTCAGCAGGGAGTCTGCTTCTCCCTCTGACCCTCCCCCCTCTCATGTGCTCTCTCTCTCATTCTCTCTCTCAAATAAATAAATAAAATCTTTAAAAAAAAAAAAAAAAAAAAAAGATTAAATTATTTTAGAAAGAAACATAAAAATGTTTGGTTATGTGCCTGTGATAAAAAAAAAATCAATCAGCAGGCCAATTAATCCAAGACTACTCTTTAAGGCCTTTTCAGTAACAAAAAATTGCCAGAAAGAGATCTGTCAGCTGTCTACTGCTAGTAAACTGTATGTGGCTGAATACTAAGTGTAGTTCCTAGAAGCTTAAAAGAAAAAGAGAAATACTGGATAGAGACATTTCTGGCCCAAACTTCATTAGAAACTTGTGCAATCTTTATAAAAGGATACAACATAACATAAAGAAGCTCATCTTGAACTACAGCTTTGCAGAACATTCAAAGACATTCAAATGGATGTCTCTTAGATTATCCCTCCCTCCTCAAACACAATCTTTGAAGGGACTAAGATAATACAGGCCAGGTACACTGGAGTCTGATCATTAAGGATAGAGGACGAGGGGCGCCTGGGTGGTTTAATCGGTCTGCCTTCAGCTCAGGTCATGATCTCGGGGTCCTGGGATGGAGCCCCACATCAGGCTCCCTGCTCAGCAGGAAGTCTGTCTCCCCTCTGTCTGTCCCTCCCCTGGCTCGTGCTCTAATAAAGAAATAAAATCTTTAAAAAAGAACCTACATGGTGGCCTTTATCCTTTGGTCAGAGTCCCAATACATCAAAGTCTCAAGTGAGACCCTAGCACATGCTGGGCCACAGTGAACTCATAACAATTCTCAATAAGAGCCTCACATGTACATTTTCTGTAGTATAGCTGAAATAATTCATATTAAATAGCAGATATGCAAGCAAAAAGGCTGACCCTGTGTTGTAAAATTTTAAGAGTCAAACTGTACTCTTACCAAAGTATAGCTGCAATCATAATCACAATCATAATCATAAAAATTGCCTGGTCTATTCAGAGTATTTCAAACAGAACTAAAGACTAGTATGAGTAAGCTATAAATTATACCCCCCCAAAGGAGAAAGAGTTTAGGTAAATGGGGTGTTTAGAAACGTCCATTTACACTTTGAAAAATGATCGCTGTATGAGAGTTGTTTCCTAGAACTCTAACAAATTACCATACTCTCTTAATTCTGGAGGCCAGAAGTCCTAAATCAGTATCACTGGGCCGAAATTAAGGTGCTGGCAGGGCTGAGCTTCTTCCAGAGGTTTTATTGGAAACTCTGTGTTGTTTCTTCCAGCTGGCATTCCTTCGCTTGTGGCCACATTGCCTCCTCTACACATGAGGACATTTAGAACCCACCCAGATAATCCAGGATAATCTCTTCATAACAAGACCTTTAACTTAATGACATTTGCAAAGACTTCCTCACACATACACCTCAGCCCCGAAGTAACATTGCAGATTCCAAGGATTAGAATGTGGACAGCCTACCATACTTGCCAAAAGTAGTTTAAGTGTATAACCAATTCCTTGCAGCCAACACTTATGTCTTTATCCTGTACATGATTTGTTTCCTTAATTTGTTTTTCAAATTGTGAAATATATATCAGAAAATACAGTAATTTCAGATTATCCCATCTTCCCATGAAGCACTTTTCCTCATTTGAGATTTGCTTCCCTAAGCACTATGAAACAAAACAACTTCTCTTTATTTTAAACCAAGAAATTTATCTTTTTCTTCCATGGTTACTGTCCCTTCTGAACATAAAGTAAATACAGGTCACATCAAATTAACTCTCTCAATCTTTAGGACTTTTTTTTCCCTCTTTATACTACATGTGAATGAGCAAATTATTTGTTCCTTAATTAAAACACTGCTTGCTTACAGGATACAGGTGTTCGATTTTAGAAATATATTCAAGACTAGGCAAACCAGGGAGCCATAATAAATTCTGACTAAGCAATCCAATTGCCATCATAACATTGCCTGCAGTAAGTATCACCTCATAAAAACCACTTGCAGCAGTTTAATCTAAAACTACAGCTGTAAGACAGACATTAATTTTTGTAAGCTTCTAAAGACACAAAGACAGTATTCTTTATTGAAAAAGACACCACTGTCCTAAACATCTGGAATGCTCATCTAAATTACTTTGGTAACCTAACAGCATCTTTATTTAAAAAGGTAATATAATCAATTCCTAATTGGATTATATCTTTTACATATTGTAGAGCACAGAGCAGGAACCTTTCAAAGATGATTTACCAAATTTTCATTACCCAGTCTTAAGGTTTTGAGTACTGGTAACAATATTTTCTAGTCTTATATAACTGAGTTATTATTAGAGGAAAATTGTTTTAAAATTTTTTAAAGAACCAATTAAAATGCACATCTAGATAATTAGTGATCTGTGCCCTCCTACCATACTTACCACCCATCCCTATCTCATCTCCTCTAATACTCCTTCATTTTCCCCGAACCTCCAGCCCCCCGACCCCTGCAACAGTTTCTTAATGACCCGATTCAGTCTTTCCCCAAGGCTTCAGAATGCACCTACCAAGGTCTAATATTAGTCAACACCAGTTGTATCAGCAGCAGCCTTGTTTTCCTTCTGTCCCTCTGCCTATCCATATTAGAAGCTAGCTAACAGACCCATAAAGAAACACAGCTGAGTTCAACAGTTTAGGAAACATTTACTGAGAACTACCATGTGATAGGAAAAGAGACCCTCCAAGAGCTTATAAGCTAGTGTGTCCTGAACATGTTTTCAATACAATTTGGTAAATGCTACAAGAGTACCAAAAAACCAAACCAAAACAACAAACAACAGTCAAATGGAAAAGCAGAAAAGGTTTCCCAGAGAAAGAGATTCCTCCTTGAAAGAAGAGACTTTAAGGTCAAGTGAAGTTAACCAATTGAGGAAAGGAAAGCAGTCCAGAAGGATCATCATAATAAGCAAAGGCACAACTCAGTATGGTGTGTTGGGGCACTCTAACTAGATCACTATTAAATGAGTGAAAAGAGATAGGGAGTAGCATGGAGTCAGGCTGAAGAATTAAACTGTGGACCAGATCAGGGAAGCCTAAAAGCCATGCAAAGATCTCAGGAAAAATCAACAATTGAATGACAAGGTGAGACTTGCTGCTGAGACAGATCAACTCTGGTAACAGTGGAGGATGGACTTGCAGGAAGCAAGAATACTAGTTAAAGGGCTTGTGCAATAATTCAAAAAGAAATTAATACAATGAGTCTGTTAATAGTAAGGATGAATTAGGGGCAGCAGAGCTACAAAATACTTAGGAGGCAAAATACATGGGGTGTAGGAAATGAAAAAGAAAGGAGAAGAAAGTCATAAACTCTCAAGCTTGTGGCTGTTAAGCTGTTGATGCTAAAAAAAAAAAAAAAAAAAAAAAAAAAAGTGAGAAACCAAAACAGGAAATGGTATTTTTGCCACTTCTATTCAACATATTATATTGGAAGTCTAGCCAGATCAATTAGGCATCCATACTGGAAAAGAAAAAGTATCTGTTTACATATGATACGATCTTATATATAGTGAACCCTAAAGACTCCACAAAAAAGTTAAAAACTAAACTGATTAAATGAATTCAGCAAAACTGCAATCAACATACAAAAATCAATTGCATTTCTATACATTAACAATAAATGCTCTGAAAAGGAAATCAAGAAAACAATTCCATTTGCAAAAGCATCAGAAAGAATACTACTAGGAATAAATTTAACCAAGGCACAGATTTGTACACTGAAAATTATAAAACACTGCTGAAAGACATAAGTAAATGGAAAGATACCCCATGCTATGTTCGTGGATCAGAAGACTTAATATTGTTAAGATGACAATACTACCAAAGCAATCTACAGATTCAATGCAATTCCTATCAAAATCCTGATGGTTTTTGCAGAAATCAAAAACCCCATCCTAACATTCATATAGAATCTCAAGGAGGGGCGCCTGGGTGGCTCAGTTAAGCATCAGCCTTCAGCTCGGGTCGTGATCTCTGGGTCCTGGGATCCAGCAGGGAGTCTGCTTTTCTCTCTTTCTCGCACCCCCCCCATTAATACATAAAATCATTAAAATAAATAAATAAATAAAAGAATCTCGAGGAGGGCGCCTGGGTGGCTCAGTTGGTTAAGCGACTGCCTTCGGCTCAGGTCATGATCCTGGAGTCCCTGGATCGAGTCCCGCATCGGGCTCCCTGCTCGGCAGGGAGTCTGCTTTGCCCTCTGGCCTTATCCCCTCTCATGTGTTCTCTCTCATTCTCTCTCTCTCAAATAAATAAATAAAATCTTTAAAAAAAAAAAAAAAAAAGAATCTCGAGGAACCCCAAACAACCACAATAACCCTGAACACAAACAAGTTAGATGACTCAATACTTTCTGATTTCAATACTTACTACAAAGGTACAGTAATTAAACGAACTGTGTATTGGAACACAGACAGACATATAGACCAATCAAAGGAGTAGAATACAAAGCCCAGAAGTAAATCCTCACATACATGGGAAGTTATTTTGACACAAATGCCAAGACCATTCAACAGGGGAAGGTCAGTTTTTTCTACAAAAAGTACTGGGAAAACTGGATATCCCCACATGCAAAAGAACAAGGTTAGACAATAACCTACCATTTACAAAAATTAACTCAAAACAGATCAAAGATCTAAAGGTTAAGAACTAAAACTATAAAACTCTTAGAAGAAAACATAAAGGAAACTCTTCAGGACACTGAATTTAACAATGGTTTTTTTGGATAGGACACCAACAGCACAGACAATAAAAGAAAGAATTGATGAACTGGACTTTATTAAAATTAAAACCTTTAAGGGGCACCTGGCTGGCTCAGTCAATATAGCAGGCAACTCATGATCTCAGGTGGTGAGTTCAAGCCCCATGTTGGGCTTAGAGCTTACTTTAAAAAAAAAAAAAAAAAAAAATCAAAACCTTTACTACATCAAAGGACACTATCAAGAATGAAAAGGAAACCCAAAAAATGGGAGAAAATATTTGCAAATCATGTATCTGATAAAGGATTAATATCCAGAATATATGAAGAATTACTACAACAAACAACTCAATTAAAACAAGGGGAAAAAGACTTGAATAGACACATTTCTCCAGAGAAGATATACAGATGGCCAACAAGTACATGAAGAAATGTTCAATATCACTAATCATTAGAAAGATGCAAATCAAAACCACAAGATATCACACTTTATACCCACTAGGATGGCTATATGACTATTATCAAAAAATAGAAAACAAAGTATTGGTGAAGATGTGGTAAAACTCAAACCCTAGAGCACTGCTGCTGGAAATGTAAAATGATACAGCCATTTTTGAAAAGTATGGCAAGTCCCTCAAAAAATGAAACACAGAATTACCAATATGATCCAGCAATTCCAATTCTAGGTATATACCTCAAAGAATTGAAAGCAAGGACTAAAACAGGTATTTGTATACCCATGTTCTTAACATTTATTCACAATAACCAAAAGGTGTAAACAATACAAAATGTCCATCAACAGATAAATGGGTAAACAAAATGTAGTATGTATGTACAATGAAATACTATTCTGCCTCAAAATGGAATGAAATTCTGATGCATGAACCTTTAAAACACTATACTAAGTTAAAAAAAAAAAAAAAAAAAAGCCAAACACAAAGAGACAAAGATTGTATGATTCTACTTAGATGAAATACCAGAATAGTCCAATTCATAAAAGGTAGAATAATGGTTACTAGGAGCTGGGGGGAGGGAGAAAGTAATGAAGAGCTCCTATTATTGAATACAGAATTTCAGTTTGGGATGAAGAAAAAGTTCTAGAGATGGACAGTGGTGATGGTAACACAACAATGTGAATGTACTTAATGCCACTGAAGTCTACAATTAAAAATGGCAATTTTTATATATTTTATCACATTAAAAAAAGTTTTAAAAATGTTTTTTTTTTTTTTTTTTTTTTTTTTTATTTATTTGCGAGAGAGACAATGAGAGACAGAGAGCATGAGAGGGAGGAGGGTCAGAGGGAGAAGCAGACTCCCTGCTGAGCAGGGAGCCTGATGTGGGACTCGATCCCGGGACTCCAGGATCATGACCTGAGCCGAAGGCAGTCGCTTAACCAACTGAGCCACCCAGGCGCCCTAAAAATGTTTTTAAACAGGAAATGGTATGCATTTTCTAGGAAGGGATGAAAAGTTGAATTCTGTTTTAGATTTGTTGCATATAAGCTATATGCAGGTCAATAAACACATCTGAAGCATGAAAGGTTCTGGTGGGAAATTTCAGCTTACAGTAGTCAAAACTGTAAGAAAAAAGAACATGCAGGGTTTTTTGTTTTTTGTTTTTAAGATTTTATTTATTTGACAGAACACAAGCAGGGGGAGCAGGAGAGGGAGAAGCAGGCTCCCCGCTGAGCAGGGAGCCGAGCCCCATGTGGGGCTAGATCCCACGACCCAGGCAGGGATCATGATCTGAGCAGGAGGCAGATACTTAACCGACTAAGCCCCCCAGGCACCCCAAGAACATGCAGTTTAAAAAGAAAAAGTGGAATAAGGATCAAAGGAAACTCTGAGCTTGTTAACTGAACTCACAGGTATAGAAGAGTACTATTCGGGGCGCCTGGGTGGCTCAGTCGCTAAGCATCTGCCTTCGGCTCAGGTCATGATCCCGGGGTTCTGGGATTGAGCCCCGCATCAGGCTCCCTGCTCTGCGGGAAGCCTGCTTCTCCCTCTCCCACTCCCCCTGCTTGTGTTCCCTCTCTTGCTGTGTCTCTCTCTGTCAAATAAATAAATAAAATCTCTAAAAAAAAAAAAAAAGAGTACTATTCAAAATTATCCCACCATATATCAATGTTATGAATTACCGCATCTGGTTCAAAACACCTCATCGGCAGTACCTCAACCCTGCTATGCAAACTACTCTTGGAACACAAGACAAAAAGCAAAGTATGAAATCCTGCCACGGCTGAAATAAAGTACCTATTTCACAGAATCCTGTGAAGAATATATGATAGCTATTATTTTTGTTGTAATAAAAATGAGACAACACAGCCTATCCTATCCAACCTACATTTCTAACAACAAAGAAAAAAAAACTGCATATTGTTCCTGAGGGGACATTAATCATAACTTACTAATTTACTCTTTGGGATACACTATGGTTAAGTGTATATAGAAGTTAATTTACTCTTTGGGATACACTATGATATCAATTTAAGATAAACTAAAATATTTCATTTATAAATTTTTAGTGGCCTCCTCAATTAAGTCTCTAACTGTGGTACACTGTATGGGCCCCCCAAAGTGTCCACATCTTAATGCCCAAATTTGTGACTATGTCACCTTACATGACAAAAAGGACTTTGCCAGTGTGATTAAATTAAGAATTCTGAGATGGGGAGATTATCCTAGATTATGTGAGTTTGGTCCAGTATAATCAGAAGAGTCCTTATAAGAGAGAAGGCGATGTGATGAAGGAGACAGGGATAGTAGTCAAAGAGTGAAATCTAAGAAGCTATGCTTCTGATATGAAGATAAAGGAAGGACCCATGAGCCAAGAGGGTGTCAGCAAGCCTCTAGAAGCTAGAAAAGATATGAATTCTCCCCTAGAGCTTCCAGAAGAAATGCAGGCCTGCCAACATCTTGATTTTAATCCCTTATGCCCCATTTTAGACTTCCGACTGCCAGTACTGTAAGCAACAGGAAACTAATACACCCTGAGAAAGCCAATGGCAGAGTGAGAAAAATTTTAAAAAAATATGTTCATCAGTTTACTTGCCCAATGGAGTACTGGCTTTTGCCAAAAGAAAATTCAACACATCCACAGGAAAAACAGTCTTCCTCTAGAAGTAGTTCTCAAATTTGGCTGCATATAGGTATCACCTGGAGATCTTTTCAAAAATTCAGATAACAAGGTCCCATTTCAGAACAATTGAGTCATTATATCCGGGGCTCCTGACATCGTTAGAAAATCAGCCAGGTGGTTTTTATGTACAGTCAGGGTTGAAAACTCGCTGTTCGAGCTAAAGATTAGTTTTTAGCAATCTAAGGAAACCTATGGCATTTCCAAATACTACTAGAAGTTCCTGAAACTGTCCCCAATAAAGATGTGGTTCACCATTTATCCATTCATTGATTTCATGTATGTTTTGCTAACTTTATCTTTGACAACAAGTTACCCTAGGTAAGAAGTTGCCTCAGCAAATTCCTAAAGGAAAAACTACTGGACCGAAAGGCAGATTTTTTTTATTCTGACAAATATTGCTAACTTGCTATGCCAATTTACCCTTCTACCAATTAAGGATTAACAACTTTTTTAAGCCTGCCCAATCTAGTAGGTAGTAAACAATACTTCACTGATGTTTTAATCTCAACGCTTCAATGATGAGTGATCGAGTATTTTTCACTGTTTTATTGGCCATTTTTTTTGCCTGTCAATTACTATATATCCATTTCTATTAGTTTTTTAAAAAGCTGGTTTGCAGGGCTCCTGGGTGGCTCAGTTGGTTAAGCGACTGCCTTCAGCTCAGGTCATGATCCCAAGGTCCTGGGATCGAGCCCCACATTGGGATCCCTGCTCCTTGAGGAGCCTGCTTCTCCCTCTCCCTCTGCCTGCCACTCCCCCTGCTTGTGCTCTCTCTGTCAAATAAATAAATAAAATCTTTAAAAAAAAAAAAAAAAAAGCTGGTTTGCGGGGCGCCTGGGTAGCTCAGTTAAGTATCTGCCTTCGGCTCAGGTCATTCATGATCCTGGGGCCCTGGGATGGAGCCCCACTCAACGGGAAGCCTGCTTCTCCCTCTCCATCTGCTCCCCACCCCTGCTTGTGCTAATAGGCTGATTTTCAAAAAATTTTTCTGTTAAAGAAATTGACCTTTTATCTGTCCATGAGTGTTAAATATTTTTCCCAGTTTGTTTTTCTGTTCTTTGGCTTTGACTTCTTAAGGTCATAGATTCTATTTTTTATTTATTTTTTTAACATATTTATCTTTCCCTATATGGCTTCTTTGAAAGCTAATCCACACTCTAAATCTACACTCTAAAATTATAAAAACGTCCACCATCCACCTAAAGTTTTCTCTAATATTTTCAGAGTTTCATTTTTTACATTTAAGAACTCAGAATCTGTGCCCCTTTCCCTGCCACCACGTAACTAACTGGCAACATCATTTATTGTTTAGTTTATCTCTTCTCCACTGATGGAAGTTACCATGCTATCACTTTAACTCATTACAAAGATAAGGAGAAAAAAAATTTATACATGTGAATATATACATATACCCTAATATATGTGTGTATATGAAAATTTTTAAGTACAAGCTTAACATACTAACTTCTTACACTGTCAACAATGTGCTGCCAAACTTACAAATTCCTTAATAAGGTTATGGAACATGAAAGTAAGCATCAGGCACACGTCTCCTCCTTTTCCTTTGCAAAAGCAATACAACTGTCACCAACCAGGCTGACTCCTCTTGAAAGCTGTGAAGAATAGTTTCCCCTAGCAGTTTTTCCAATGTTTGTAGGCAGCTTTGCAAAATATCTGTTGCCACTAGGTGGAGACAATTTAATAAAAGGAATATTAGTTACTGAAATACGAGTAGCTATAAATTTTCTACAAATATTCTCAAATGGTAAAGAAGTTCTGCCTCTAAATTCTTGAGTAAACCAGGGCCAGTTACTTTTGCTGAGGATCCGGTCTCCTTACTTGTAAATTTAAGAATTTAAATAAAGTATCATCAAGAGCCCTCTTAACTAGATCAAAAAACTTGCTTAAAAATGTCCCTAACAGTACAGTGCTTAGTCTGCCTTCAGCTCAGGTCATGATACCAGGGTCCCGGGATCAAGCCCTGCATCGGGCTCCTTGTTCGCAGGAAGCCTGCTTCTCCCTCTCCCACTCCCCCTAAAGTTTAAAAAAAAAAAAAAAAAAAAAAAGGCAAAAAAAAAAACCAGTACCGTGCTTAGAGTCCTGTCTTTTTTTTTTTAAGATTTAATTTATTTATTTGACAGAGGGATAGAAAGCACAAGTTGGCAGAGTGGCAGACAGAGGGAGAGGGAGAAGCAGGTTCCCCGCTGAGCAGGGAGCCCATGTGGGGCTCAATCCCAGGATCCTGGGATCATGACCTGAGCCAAAAGCAGCCGCTTAACCGACTGAGCCACCGAGGCGCCCATTAGAGTCGTTTTCTTAAGCTAAAAAGGTATCCTACCTTCAGCAACTTCTTTCAACTTGAATACTTCAAACAATCATAACCAGTTTCCTCCAATCTTTTCAGAGCAGGTCAAAAGAGACATACTGTTCACACATCTAGGATTCCAAGTTAAAGCCAAGGTTATCTGCACTTTTTTCCCTTGTCTTAAAGAAAATAGCTGATATCATACTTCTCCACATTCATCTGGCTTGTCTGTACACAGTGAACTAGCTATTTATTTTCCTTTTAACTAGTGTCCTTGGTACTAGAGGCTATACATCTGGGGGATTTTGTTTTTTTTTTTTTCTCTTGTGCTATTTTTTATTTCTTGCCTCATTTGGTCAGAACCTTCCATTTTTGTTGATTTCCTGAATTCTTAACTGTCCCTCTGTCAAGACATTCCTTACACTGGTACTTTACCTCCTGGTTCTCATCTGCCAGTCTAGATTTTATAACTCTTCTAAGGATGTCTCAACCTCTGCTTGCCTAAGGGTTTTCCAGTCTACTGCTTCATCCAATTACTGAATCTAGTGACCTACTGCCAAACCACTGACTCACTAGTAATTTAGATCTCAGACTCTGGCATAATCTAGGTTCTCAGCCCTGAACACACACCAACTCTATACCACAAACTAACCACATTCTTAGAAAGGGACTACTTTTAATTCTCCCAGTACCCTAAGACCAAGAGACACAAAGGACATTGACAATTTCCTGAGCAGAGGGAAAAAAAAAAATCTTGAGTTCCTAAAGTAGAACAAGGGAGGCTACCAACTTCATTTCACATCTCTCTCCAGATTAGAGGAAACTAAACAAGGGAGCATATTAATGTGGCAGCAGTTAGCAGCTTACTATTGGGCTGTAGACTACTGCTCTGTGTCATCAGCACACGATTGGCCCCCCAAAAACATCTGCAGATTTAATGGCACAGACAGATCAGTACCTCTATTTTTGAGAGGGAGGTGTCAAACACAACTAAGGCATAAAGCAAAGCTTAAAAATTTACTTAAGTTTATCATTAATGACAAAGCTAAAAAGTCTAATAACTTGAGTTTTAGTCCAAAGCCCCATATGCCAGAATAAAAGCTAACTTTTGAAAAGTGGTATAGCAAGGTTGTTATCCTTTCCTGGGAAGAGAAATGTCCATAAAGTGCAGACTCCTGCCAGAAGCAGAAGTGCTGATGAACACACACATTAGCTTTAGCAAATAACTGCGTAGGAAACCACAGCAACACTCCTTTGTGTCACTGAAAATAACAGCAACAGGGTCTACACTTCTGGCAAAGGCCTATCTGTTGAAAAATTAAATTTGTGGGAAGGCAGCGACAAAAGAATATTGACTAAGGAAGATAAGACAGACAGCTAAAGGCTGATGCCACCACATTCTCTTATAACAGCAGCTGCGGAATACCACTTTCCATAACGGAATACCACTTTCAGAAAGAAAGCAGCACGGCAATTCATTTCCAGAAATACAAAAATATTTGCATTCTTTTACTCAGTAATCCCAGTCCTAGGAAGTAATGTTATTAAAAACAGATAACAGAGGATTTACCACTTTCTCTGAAATTTTGCTTAATTCTAACAACCCTATGAATAGGTACTATTTTCCTCATCTAAGAAATAAGGAAACTGAGCCAAAGTGTAAATAAATAAATGAGCAAATTGCTTAAAAGTCTCACAGTAATAAGCATCAAAGGCAAGAATCAAATGTACGTCTGTTTGGGGCGCCTGGGTGGCTCAGTCGTTAAGCGTCTGCCTTCGGCTCAGGTCATGATCCCAGGGTCCTGGGATCGAGCCCCGCATCGGGCTCCCTGCTCAGCGGGAAGCCTGCTTCTCCCTCTCCCACTCCCCCTGCTTGTGTTCCCTCTCTTGCTGTGTCTCTCTCTGTCAAATAAATAGATAAAATCTTAAAAAAAAAAAAAAAAAGTAGGTCTGTTTGAGTAAGAAGGCCATGCCCTTAACCACCATACCAAAGACTACTGGTACTACTACTACAATAATAACATCACCATCCGCAAGGAGACATTTGCAACATCAACAGCAGGAAATTTCCTCAATCATTAACTATAATAGTTATTAATACGATATGCAATGACTAGTAATACTTGCAAGGTAAAATGATGACAGAAGCCACTGATTTGCATCTGCGCTACAATTACAGCTATGTAAAAGTTATGTTCTAGAAGGTAACACAGAGTTGTTAGGAGTTTGTAGAGGGAGTTTCCATTTTTCAACTCCCAAAATAGTAAGCAAAGACTTTTAACAGTTGTTTTTTTTTTTTTTTTAAGGTCTTATTTATTTGACAGAGAGAGACACAGCGAGAGAAGGGACACAAGCAGGGGGAGTTGGAGAGGGAGAAGCAGGCTTCCAGTGGAGCAGGGAGCCCGGGATCCATGACCCGAGCCGAAGGCAGACGCTTACCGACTGAGCCACCTAGGCGCCCCAACTTTTAACAGTTTTAAGACAACAAAAAATAAGAATAGAGAAATAAAGAATGTGTCTCTGGTATCCCTTTGTCACACAGGGTAGATTTTCTCTTGCAGGAAAAGAAAAACTATTATGCCCCTATACATATTCAATAGTAGCAGCCAGGCTGGGATTCAGGAGACCTCGATTCTCATTTTGGGTTCTTGAAACAATTCCAAAAGATAAACGGATTTAATCTTTCTTCTGTTCTGGACTTTATCTCTTGGTTTCTGCAACTTGCATCAAAAAAAGTTTTAAACTGAAAAAAGCAGTTCCTGGGGTTTCAAAGGCCAGGATCTTAGAAGCATGAAAAAGAAATCAGAAACTCTGAGGATAGAAAGAAGTTTTACAGCTCTGATAAATCTAAAGATTAGCATAATCTTTATGTTCATGAAAGCAGCAAAAATTTGGCACAGCTCATAAATACTGGAAATCAACATGGTTTTGAGTTAGTCAATATACAGATTTAACCTCTTTATAAAATAAACATGTTTTGGGTGATGTATAAATGTATATATTTTATGTCCATTAAGGCAGAGTTCCTTATTAGCAATGAAAATATAGATATTTAAAGTGTATATATATCGAAATGTTTTTTAAAAGCTACTTACTAGCAATTAGACTTTGGTAATCTTAATGTGAGTTCAAATAATGTTAAAAAGAGAAAATCATATAATACTATAATAAAAACTTGGGGTATCTGGCTGGTTCAGTCAGTGAAGCATGCAACTTACTGGTTTCAGGGTTGTGAGTTCAAGCCCCACACTGCGTGGGGAGATTACTTAAAAATAAAATCTTTAAAAAAAAAAAGAAAAAGAAAAAAGACTTAAGTAGCTAAAGTAGTGAAATCATTCTCTCCTAAGCAAAACTGATTCTATATTATTAAACAATGAACAAAAAAGAAAACTGACATTAATTCAATACAAGATACTGTTTGCAGGCACTTTTTGTACAGCTTTCCCTCTACCTCTACTTTTTAACAAAATCCTGTAAGTCCATGGTTCTTAACTTTTGAATCCACATCCCCACTGAGAATCTGAAAAAAGTTAGGAACTCTCACGGGGGGGGGTTCAGGGGGGAATACCATACAAAAGAACACATGCCCTAAATCTCAGAATAATGGTGCCTTAAGAGAGCCCAGAACTGAAGGCCAAGAACGCTTGCTCTAAAAAAGAATTCCAACTAATAAGCAGAAAAACCAGAGACTATCTTCTCTAAATCCTTCTCCGTTTTCATCAGCTATACTGCAACAAGCTACTGCCATGGATTACAGATTGATTCTTGCAAATTTATGGAGACAAAAGGTATTGCCTGTTAATTACTTCCATCTGACTGTCACAATGAATTTTGGACCCCCCCTACCACCAAGCTAAAAGGAACGCCAGGATCCAACCACTGTTACATCCATTTGAAGTATTTTGCCATTGTCAAAAATGTTACCAGTCTGGTTATGGCATAGAAAGTGTCTGTGATATCAAAAGAATTAAAATACACACATAAATTCAGATCTATAATATACAGTTAAAACTACATTTTAAACAAAAGAAAAAATTCATTTCCAAAAGGAAATACATCAAAATATAAGAGGAATTAAAACTGAGTACTGAAAACATTTTTTTTCTACTTCTTAAAATTTCCCCAAAAATACACTTAAAAAATTAAAGTGACAACTGAAATTATATTTAATAAAAAGACAATTTAATAATTTATCGATTTTCCCATTAGCTCCTAAGCTATTTTTGAAAGGACCAAGAAATATATTGAACATGCGGATTAAAACTAAAAACAATCCATTTAAGAAATGAATAACATGAAGCACCTGGGGGGCTTAGTCATCTGACTAGATTTTGGCTCAGGTCAAGATCTCAGATTCGTGAGACTGAGCAGCACATAAGCTCGGTGGTTAGCCCAGTCTGCTTGAGATTCTCTCACCCTCTGCCCCTCCCTGCAGGCTCACAAGCATGTGCACTCTCTCATTCAAATAAGTAAATAAATAAAATCTTAAAAAAAAAAAAAAAAAGGAAAAACAGCTTAATTACTGTGACACTTTTTTCCTCACTAGCACACCAATATTGTCTTCTTAATTTTCCTAAATCAATTATTGCAACAGATTATCCAAAAGTTTTCAGGATAAATTAAATTGGCATTGATAATCATGTTATCTATATTATACATTTGTAATATTACCTGTTCAAAAGTTATGGAGACTTCTGAGAAAAAAAGTATTTCAGGAGGCTACACTGGTAAGTTATCACTGGTTAACCCAAACTGGAAACGAGACCTACATTTAAATACAAACATAATCAATTATAATAACATTAAGGACAGAGAAATTGAGTCTTAACACTTTAGACAATACTCAACTATCAATATTCAAGAGTCTTTAACATATTTCATTGCTTTATAGCCACATGAGAAAACATTGCTGGAGGACAGTACCTCATAAAAATAAAAAAGCTAGAAAAAAAGCATCTTTCCACTAATTCAACAAGGCAGGTTTTCTTCACAAATAAGCCAATTAAAATTTTTAAGATCAAGGATAAGAGGATAAGTTCATGAAAAGTAAATAACAGATACAATTTTTAATTTTGCTAAGTGTATTGTGAAAAGCAGATAATTTCTGTAATTGATATCATAAAATAACGAATAAGTAAAACAAAACCACAATAGGTAGTTTCCAGTCAAAATAGTAATACAATCTGTTTCCCCTGCTCCCCCAGGCCCTTGTCATATAAACAATCTACAGAGTGGTAGTTTTGCTCCTAATGTGTAAGTAAAGTTTGGGATATTATTGTCTAATGATATAAGCGAGATATTTGACCCTGGTGTAAAGAAATTAATGAGACATGTCAACCTTAAAATACATTATTTAAGGGGGAGAGAATGCTATAATATAAACAAGACTTGGGAAAAGGGTTATAGGACATCCACAACTCCTCCCACACTCCATTCCACCCTAACAACTTTGAAATATGAAAACTCCCTTGAAAGTAGGCACAGAACTATAACCAGGATCCATGCCAGAGATTAATCCATCTCTGTCTCTCTTTCTTCACCTACACCCCATATATTTACAATGTGCTTTGCTGTTTACAAAACCTTTTACCTACACTACCTCTTATGTCTTTACAAATAACCTGTGAGATCAGCGAGGGTGGTATTTTTTTTTTCTAATAGAAAACAGGCCAGTAATCTTGCTTGTAGTGAAACCAGACCTAGAAACCAAGACTTCTGACTTCAATTCTGAAGCTCTTTCCACTATACACAACACTACCCTTTCTGTAATATAGTAAAGTCTTCTATAAAACATTTGGCTGGATTCCATGACAGCAGTCCCAGACTGAATTGGACTCTATATAGCAAATAGTGTAAATAGTGAGGGTTTAATGCAATTACTGGCATGGAGGCATACATCTTTTAAAAAGTGAAGAATCAGTTGGTTTTAAGTTGGTTTAAGTTAATGGTGTGTGCATAGTAGTGGAAACAAACACTATTCTAAAAAGAAGTCAAAATGAAATTTTACAGATTTGCACATTTTACAATAGCTAATAGAGGTAGTGGTAAGTAACACATGGAATAAGAAAAAAAAGGAGACAAAAAATGGATAATTAAAAAGAACAATGTAAAAAGAAACTGCATGATATTTTTTATTTTTAGGAAATAAAATGAGGAGCTTCTGTCTTTTCTTTCTGCCAGAAGTAACTGAGACTTTAGAACATTAGGCTATAAAATAATGAGAGGTGTAAAAGAGGATTTTATCTAGCCATTAAATGAATCCCTGCCAAAATTGCTGGCTCTGGAATAAAAAATCCAAAGTCGTATTTCTAGATCAGCTGCTGGTACTATACAGTTTAAGTTAACCAATTATTTTAATCCTTCAGTTATGACATCTGTAAAATCAAACAACACTCAAACTATTTTCTAATGACCTTGGAAGGAAGAAACAATGTCTGCAAAAGTAATGATGAACATTTTAATTCCCATCAACTACTGCAAAAATAAGTATTTCTCGAACATCTTTTATGTTCACAGTACTAGGCTAGGCTAAAAGTGAAAAGAAAGTGATGGCCTCTACAATCTAAATCAATAAGGCACACAAATGCTTAACTAATGATTATGATTACATAACAAAATTGAGGCATCTCAGATAAAGAGCTTTCATAGGAGTTGAGCTGAACATAGCAGAGAATGAAGTTGGATTTGATCAAGATAGAAAATAAAAATAGTAGTCATTAAGTTTAGCAAGGCAGAGAAGAGGCAAGTAGGTTGTAATGTCCTTTGGGTTCTCAAAGCACATCACTCATCTGTTATTGCATTTAACACACTGTAAGATGGTTTATTTGTCATCCCCACTTAGATTGTAAATTCCTCAAGGACAGAGACCTTGTTCAATTCATTTTCTACCCCTAATCCCTCGCATAGGGTCTGGCACACAGAAGATAATCAGCACTTGTTTTTTAACAGGCAAGGTAAGGACAAGATTCCCTATTTAAATTATTGTACTTTAACCTACACCATTTTGTGCAGATCACTGACTCATTGTCTCTCAACTCCAAAACCACCATTCTAGATTCTGCTCTTTGGTGCTGGGGCTCAGACTGCACAATTGTATTTCACTGACTCTTCTGCCACTCTCCCTGTTAGGCTTTGACAGTAGAGGTAGTAAAAGGAAAACTGGAAAGCAGAAAGACGGGTTAAAGGACTTCCTTCCAGTTCCTGGCAGCAGCAATTGCAGCCCCTCACCCCGGCAGCAACAACAGGTTTCAGTCTCTAGTTTCTCTGGGTACTTTTGGGTACTTCCAGAACCTGATCAGCAGCTGAATGATGACCTCCTCAAAGGTTCAGGACCAGGCCAATGGAATCTCTTTTCTGAGCTCTTAGGTCAACTACCCTGTAATGTTGTCTTTTTGCTCTTACAACCATTTAACCAACTCCCTATATTAAATCTCCTCTGTTGAAATTCTTATTCAAGTTACTGTTTTCTCTACTAGAACTAATACACTGTCAAACAACTCTCCTTTGAGAGATCGTGCTGCTTCACTGAAGAGGAAAGTAAAGAAAATTTGGAACTACTCCTAAAGATAAAATCTATTTTATAAAGGATAACTCAAAACCCTTTAAATTTGTCTGCTGAGGGGTGCCTGGCTGACTCAGTTGGTGAAGCATGCAACTCTTGATCTCGGGATGATGAGTTCAAGCCCAATGATGGGTATAGAGATTACTTAAAAATAAAATCTTAAAAAAATTTGTTGAGTTGTACCATAAAAATAATTTAACTTTTGTGTTTTAAGCTATCCAACTTAGAAAAAAAGAAAGGAAATGAAAAATATTTAAATAGCACAAGGTATTCCAAGCACACACAACCACCTCCTTTTACTAGAGCACATATCCTAGAGAAAATGTGAGATGGTAAAGCTGATCTGCTGCTCTTCAAAGGTCTCAGCTCCCACAAGCCTCTCATGTAAGCATGACCAGCTGAATGTGATGCTTATATTTAAATACATTTTTGGCAGGGCACCTGGCTGGCTCAGTTGGTGGAGCATGCCACTCTTGATCTCGGGGACATGAGTTCGAGCCCCACATTGGGCAGAGAGTTTACTTTAAAAAGTAAATAAATATTTTTTAAAATAATACTTTTTTTTTTTTTGCTGTTGTTCAACATGACCCCTAAATGCAACAGAAAGCTGTTTCTTTTGTTGAACACTAACCTGTTGCAACACTAAAGCTAAAATGAACTTACTGGCATATTGTTCTCTCTTCCTATAGGATTTTCAAGCATGATTTTTTTTTCTACCACGTGTGACTTTCATTTTATGCATCATCTTTAGAATCTAACCTCTTCATAAAATACAACTCCACTCTACAGCATAGAAACAAAAAGAAATCCCCCTTGCAGGAGTCCATAATCAACACATCTGTTGAAAATAAATGACCAAAATGCTTCGATAGTTTTCACATGGTCTGTTACTTAATAAAATATCCTCATTAGACAATTTAATCTGAGGTTAGCTACAAAAATAATTTTTCATTACTGTACTTAGCAAACTCATTTTTTTAAAATTATGACAAAATGGAAGATAGAGAGAAGCAGCAAACATATTGTTAATCCATTTCTAAATGAAATGGGAGAAAGCAAATTGAAGCAATAGGAATCTTTCTTGGAATTTTTAGTAATGTATATAGCTGAGCTTCCAACATGAGTTATCACTAGGCCCAGACATACCAGTCCACTTCAACTGCCTATAACATCTATAAGGCAAAAGTGAAAAGAATTTTAAACTTGAAAATCCATGGCCAGTTCCACTGGAGTTCCTCCTAGAAGCATGAAACTGGATAGTGGGCCACCTACTCCCCTTACCATCTACATCTAGAAAGTCAGGGACTCATTACCCAGCTCCTGCTCTAGTTGTAGACATACTAACACCACCTTCTACTTAGTACCAAGAGTCCTATTACCACAGTCAGTATGTCCATGTAAAATCAACCAAACTGTATTCCTTACAAGAAACACCCAAGGACCCATCTGACACATTAGGTGGAAACCTAGGGATGAGGGGGGATAAACAGGATATCTTGACCTACAGAGAGGAAATGGACAGGGCAAATGTTATTGTACCTTTGTGCCCCCAAATTATATGGGGATCTACTCAGTTAAATGCAAATAAACATTCAATAAGTTACTATAATAACGAAGATTTCAGAGAAATGGAAAAAAATGAGGAAATTAATTAACGTGTCTAATGACAAGGTCTTCACACCATGTGTAATAAACACTAATTAATCAAGTGTAGATCTGTATGTGGGCAGAATGTGCATAATCCCACAGTATTTTTCCTTTTAAAAATGACAAACTGTGATGCATTGTTTAGTTTCTCCAGATTTAATGAGTTGCTACAAAATTATGAGGTGCTTTAAGTCATACTAAAAATGTGTCCATAACTTTAATAAAGTACATTTTAATGTTAACTCACTTCTCTTGCTGGAAGGAATTATGCTTCTTTGCTAATGTATAGAAATGAAACTGTCACTAAAACATCTGGTTATATATTATTCATTAGACATAAATCACCTTTACTCCAAAGACCACATAATGAAAACACAAATCATGAATAAATCAGAGAAAGACCTGACACTACACACTTAAGGTCAATAATACAAAAATGAAATTCCTAAGATATTTGCTGACCTGCTCTATACAGTATTCCTATCCACATAAACCTAGGAACTAGCTGTCTGAGTGCTCAATACAGGCAGAGAAAAACTCAAAATTCTTAGAATGTCTCAGTATTTTGAATGTCTGCATTGTCTACATATTAGTGGCTCTAATTTGAAATTTTTCTGTGTAGTACATTTGAGGACCACCAGCATATTTTTAAAATACTCAGACTAGCCTACTCAGGCAGTTTCCTCCATAAATTCTCCATTTCACTCACACCTACTATAATTAACCTCAAAGGTGGATTCCACAAGGGTACCTGAAGGAAATAACTCAAAACCTCCGAAAAAGTAAGGGGCCATATTTGCTGTGCTATCTCTGGAAAGTGGAGTCTTACATAACTACCCATTATTTTACTTTAAACACGTTAAATGTACAATCAAGATTTTAAAAGGTACCTGTTGATTGTGACAAGTAGAAATTTCAGTGGAAAAAGGGAATCACCAAAAGTCTTATTGCTGCCATTTAAATTCTTTGTAAATCAAAGGGTCAAATATTCACTATAAAAAGGCTGATCTGACACCAATCTAAGTTATTAAAAATTCAACAACTATACCCCAATGCAAGTAGGAAAAAGTAGATTATCTACCAATTACACTAAGTATTCCAGCTTATCGTCTTGGAACTCACCAAAAGTAGATCATGTAATGCAAATCACTCAGACATGAGTTTTAAACATAATTCTCATCAAAGCCAAGTCTCAATTTTTTTTAATTTTTAAAAGTAAAGCGTATTACCAAAACACTGAATGCAAGCCTATTCTTTTCATAGCAAACAAATTTCTTCACACACCTCAAGGAAACCTAACATTTTCAAACCACTTTACCCCTTAAAGACACACAATCTCTCAAACTTTCTGACAGCCATGCAGTATATACCCAAAAAGGCTTGAAAACGATAAGACCATAATGGTCTTAGCGGGCAGATAATCGGAACGAACCTCGAAGTTTCAAAGACCAATTTTTACTAACAGTATCTCTGGGAGCAAGGAGACTACTTCTACAGGAGGGAAAGTATCTTGACAGCCTGGGCTAGGGCTCCCTGGCGACACCCAGTACCAAAGATCTCAGCGTCAACGACTGGGTTCAAAACGCGAAGCTTCCATCAGAAACAAACCAAGACAACCCCTCCCCCCACGACTCCTTCGGGGCAACCTCGCGGTTTTAGAAAGCAGCAACAGATACTCGCCGGCAGGCAGGCGGCACTCCAGGAATGTTTTAACCAGGAGGGGTCTCCCGGCAGCCCACCAGGAACCCCGACGCCGAGTAGCGCCTTGCGAACCCAGACTCCAGCACCGCGGGGGTGAAAAGGGGCATTCTGCACAAAGCGCCCCTACCCCACCCCCACGGTGCAGACACATACCCCTGGGCAGCGAGGGGGAAGCCCGGAGGAAAAACCCCGCATTCCACGCCGCTGGCCTCGGAGAGGGGCCGCAGAGAAGCTGGAGCCCCCGCCCCGGGAGGCGAGGGGGCCGCACCGCGGCCCCGGCCTCCGCGCTGAGGAGCGGACAGCGAGGGGTTCCCAACGAAGGAAGGAATTCAATCCCTGACCTTCTCCCACTGGGTCCTCCGCAAGCCGGACCCACCACCTCCGCCGAGACCCTCGAAGAAATGGGAACAATGAGAAGCTGCCTCCCCCGCCATCCCCGCCCCGAGAGCGGCCGGGGGCGGCGGCGCCATCTCCCCTCACACCCCCGCGGGCAACACACCCCCGGCCCCCAGGCCGCCGTCAGCCGCCCGCAGCCCGGCCGAACCGACGCACGTCCCGGCCCGCAGTTCCTGCGCCCTTCGCCTCCCCGCCCGCCCCACTCACCGGCTCCTGCCCCAGCCCGGGACTCCGCTGGCCGCGGCCAGACCGAGACTCAGGTACAAGCCGCCGCGGCCGCCGGCGCCGCCGCACAATATGGCGAGCCTCGGCTTCCGCAATGGAGCTCGGGAAATACAACAGGGGCCGCTCAATATTCATGAGAGACCGAGGGGAAGCCGGCTCGGCCGGCGCTACGGGGAGGGCGGGAAGGAGCGAGCGAGCGAGGGGGCGGAGGCGCGGGACGGGGACGTGCACGGCGCGGGGAGGCTCGCGGCGCGAGGGGAGGGGGCGCCGCCGCGTGCTGGCGGGGAGGGCGCGAGCCGCCCCTCCCCGGGCCGGCCGGCCCCGCCCCCCGGCGCCCTCGGCGGGGTCGACGCAGCCCCCGGGCAACGCCCGGATGTCGACGGCGCCGCCTCGTTCTCGTCGTTCAGGCTGCTTGTGCTCTTCTGCCCCTGCCTCGGCTCACCCATTACACCTCCTTGGCCGGCTGTCGGGGTTTGGCCTCAAGAGCTCTGCTCTCTGTGACTGCCTCCTGTTCTTACACCCGTCCCACCTGGTAGACATCGTCAGTAGGCATTCAGCTCTAGCACTTCACCTGAACTTCGGCCCTCTGCCTCCCCGTTCAACACACACTTACCATCCTGGCAGAGTGAACCTACAAGATCTAATTATTCCAGGGAAAATGACCTTCTATTCTAGAAGTATATTGTTGGACGTCTGTAAGTATTCCGATTGTTTTCATCAGCTCTTACTGTTATACCTTGCCGTTTTATTCCTACCTTCTTGGCCCCTTCCAGTATTATCTTCTGAACTTGAGAATATAAGAAGTAATAGATTAAATAGATGTAATCATTACCTAAAACACAACCAATTAGTCTACCAAAAAATTATGTAAAATGCGTATAAATTAAGCGATAAACTGAAGAAGTAACAAGCGAAAGAGTTCCCTGACCTCAAGGTACACTATTGGTGAGATGTCCTTTCTTCTTGAAAAGATAACCAACAAAATCAGACAGTAAATATGAAGGCATTTGTGACATAAAGAAATGGACCGCCCTATAAAACTAGGTTTATAGCCCTCCAGGTTGTCTCTAACCATTTGACTTAAGTAAATTGCATAACCTCTCTGGACTTAATTTTCCTCATTTGCAAAATGAGAGGATTGTGTTGGATAATTCTTAGGTCTTTTCCAGCTTTTGAACTTTCTAAAACTCTCCAAGCAATGCCAAATAAATGGTACGAATTTACATAGCATTTTGGAAAAGAAAAGGATCGATTCCAGCTGGTGTGTTGAAGGAAGATGTCCTAAGGAGCTAGGATTTGAGTAGTGCTGTGGCAGATAGTTTTTGGATGGGTAGAAAGAAAGAGGACAGGTGTTAATATATTAAAGACAACACATTATGTATCCTACCTAACAATCCATTAAAGTAAACGAGCAAAGCATTATTCTTTTTCAGTGACTTGAAAACTTTCACCTACTATCTATAGCTTTAAATAAAAAATGACAATTCTTGGGAGCCTGGCTGGCTCAGTGGGTAGAGCATGCAACTCTTGAACTGGGGGTGGTAAGTTCCAGCCCCATGTTGGGCTTGGAGCCTCCTACTTAAGAAAGAAAGAGAGAGAGAGAGAGAGAGAGGAAGGAAGGAAAAGAAATGACAATTCTCAGACTCCACAAGCCCTTCAAGGTTAAGCTCTTTCTCCAGTATGAAAAAAAAAAAAGTCAAAATACAGATGGTCCCCAACTTACAATTCCATGTATGACTTTTCATCTTAACAGTGGTTGAAAGTGATACTATTCAGTAGAAACCGTACTTCACATTTTGAATTTTGATCTTTTCCTGGGCTAGCTGTATGTAGTAGGATACTCTTGTGATGCTGGGCAGCAGCAGTGAGCCACAACTTCAGTCATCCATTTGATCAGGAGGGTAAACAACTGATAAACTTACGAACACTTTGTACCTACCTATATACAACCATTCTATTTTTCATTTTCAGTACAACATTCAATTATATGAGCTATTCAACACTGTATTATAAAATAGGCTTTGTGTGAGATGGTTTTGCCCAACTGTAGCTAATGTAAGTGTTCTGAGCACATTTAAGATAGGCTATGATGTTCAGTAGGTTAGGTATATTAAATTGATTTTGACTTACAATATTTTCAGCCTCCACCAGCTTATCAGGACGTAGCCTTTTCCGTGAGTCCAGGAAGAACTATAATCAAGGCATGCTTCTTATAAAGGTCCTTATAAAGTTCCACTTTCTAGAGATAGTGCAGTTGCAGAACCATCCCTTCTTTATTCATGACAACTGCATGTGTAGTTCAATTAAGGGTGTTGATAATTCAGAACCTTTTGCTCCAGTTATGCCTGTGAAGATAATGTGTGGTTAGATTAAGAAATTCAATTGATGTTGCAAAAAGTGATCATTTGTAGAAAGCACAGGAACTTTATGGATAAAAGTTAAATATAGTACTTAAAAAAGATTCACAGGAGAATTAGTGGGAAAATGGAAAACTTATGGGATATCTGGATTAAATGTGATTAAAAAGCTAGACCTCAGGCTAGCATCCTTAATATGAAAGACACTACTGTCAAATTAATGGAACTCGTATTATCTATTATATTTCTTACTCAAAAACTTGGCATTGAGGGTGCTATGGGCCTCTCCTGACTGTATTAATCAGGAAAGATTTTGTTATGGTATAGTAATAAAATTTCCAAAATCTCCATGCCTTAACACAATAGAAGTTTATTGCTTGTTCATGCTTCATGCTTCATATGGATCAGACTCCCTCTGTTCCGGTCACTCCAGGAACCAGATTGATAGAGGGTCCACCATTTTGTAGCTATCTCACCTAGATCACAGCTACTGAGTTTCTGTGGCAGAGGAAGAGACTAAAGAATCCCCATGAACTTTTCATAGCCTTAGATTGGGGAAAAAAAACAAATTACTGATCGAATTTCATTGGCCAAAGCTAGTTACTTAGCCTCCCCCATCTGCAAAGAGACTGAGTCCTTGAACCAAGTCAGGAGAAGTAGGGATATTGGTGAATGATACTAATGTTACCCACCCTGACCCCACCAGTGAGCTCCTATATATTATGAAAAAACTCCCAAGAAGTTTTATTCCATAACATTGGAAGTTATGCTTTCAAAAGTAAACTCTCTGTACTTGTTAAGAGTTGACTATCATGTAAATAGAATGGACCTTCCATTTTCTTCCCCTTTGTTTTAGTTGTATATTAAATCAATGTCAGTCTGTCTAGTGATTTGACATATCCAACCTACATTCCTTTTGCTAATTTTTTGACCTGACCTAAGGGATATTACCCTTAAAAACATTTTCTACTAATACTCTCCTCCCATGTTACATGTACTAATTGGAAGTGATAATCATATTTTGAATAGGAAAATGTTTAAATAACACTACATAATACAAGTATCATACTGTAGGTAGATGACTCCGTGAACTCTAGGTTAAAAAGATTCTTCTTGGGGCGGCCGGCTGGCTCAGTTGGAGGATCATGCGACTCTTAATCTTGGGGGTGTCAGTTTGAGCCCCATGTTGGGAGTAGAGTTTAACCTAAAAAGAAAAAAATATATATTATTTTTCCCTCAAAACTTGAGAAGTAGTACCCTATTAGTCACATGGTGAACTGAGTACAAAAATCATTTCTGATCACAAAATTCACGGCCTTACTAGCTTTCTGCTATGGTAATGCTACAAAATTAGATTAGTTCAGCTCAACCAACTTTTATTGAGCATCTACTATGTGCCAATACTTTGCCAAGTTCTTGGAATAAAGCTATTAATGTGAGTAGACATAAGTTCCTTGAGAGCAGAAATCATGTCCACCAGTGTATACCTAGAGATTAGCGTGATGCTTGGCACATATACTAGATGCTCAATAAATAGGTGTTAAGAGAATGAAAGACAGAATCTTTGATCCCAGTGTGTATATGAAATAGAGCAATACATATGAGCTTGGTTTGCCTCACTTTTATCACTTATGAGCAGAAATTTCTATTAAGATTGCCATTAGTCCTTGCAGAGTCTTTCTCTAGGCAGTGTGTTTGAAATGGGAATTTATACCTGCCTGTTCTATATATACCACATGGATTTCTTTTTGGCTGTGCTCCAAATATCTAACTGATATCTGCTCTTCCAAAATGAAGATTGCAGGCCACCAATAGCCTGTTAATGATAAGCTATGTACGTGTCACAGTTTCTATAGCACATTTATGTTAATTATTTCAGATCAGCCCTCCAAGGTATTATTCCTACTTTATAGACAAGAAAAAATGTGACTTCTGTGGTTAACTACCTTTTGCAAACATTGAGCTCATAAGTGGCAGAGCTGAGGCTCAAACCTAGGTCATCTGAATTCAAGCCCGGGGATACTTCCCTTTATGCCACAGGTGCCTTCCCACTCGATGCTGCACACACAACTCCAGGATTTTCCTTCTTTCTAATGGGTAAGCAGCAGTAAAAGACAAGCATCCCCAGAGCTTCCTCTCAACATTAGTATTATTCCAATCCTCAGTGCTGTCTATTTTTAAGAAGCTAGAGATGATGTTAAATGTAACAGTGTATAAACCTGACCCATTGACAGAAAACCAGCAGGTCTTGTTTTTTTTTCCTTAGAAAATTTGCTTTAAGAAAACAAAACAAAATTAAAAGTTAGATCAGAAGACAGGAATAGCTTGGGATTTAATCACCATCTATATATATACTGTTGTCAAAATATATCTTCTACCAAAATCTTTATTTGCCATTGTTTAGATGTGTTGTGCTTTCTTTGAAAGGGTCAACTTAAGTAGAGACATTATAGAAAGGCCTAAAGAGACTTATAATTCAAGGTGGCTTCGGGAAACCAGCAACTCAAGATTTACAACCTCTTCAGCTGAAAAAATATAGCTCTAGCCACAGGCTTTAGTGAAGTTTTATTTGTATTTCAGTGTAGTGCATTTCTTTTTGTGACATTTCCCTTGGTGTTTTAGTTCGTTCCTTTTTATATTCCCAAGACAACCAAAATAATTGGTGTTACTCTTCACTACTCAACTCGAAGGAGTTAAACAGATTAAATGAGATGGGCTAGTTAGACTTTTGGGGAGAACTAAACAATATTGCTACTTCCCTCCTATGGAGACTTGGAATGGTATTTTATGTGTCCCAGATGTGGCCACATTCTGCCTAACATCTGTTAGTGCATTTTATTAAAATAATGAACTAGCATATGTTTGAAAAGTCAAAAGAATGAATAAAAGTTTTCATTCTGATGCAACACAAATAGCCAACTGTTTCTTTGTAGTTAATAATGGAGCATATAAATGGGAAATATTATTGTGATATCCAACTTCAAATATAAGTTAAAGTATGATTTAATAATTATTGGCTTAAGCTTTCTTTTTAAAAAAAAAAAAAGATTTTATTTGTCAGAGAGAGAGAGAGAGCACAAGCAGGGGGAGAGGCAGAGGGAGAGGGAGAACCAGGCTCCCCACTGAGCAAGGAGACGGATGCGGCACTCGATCCCAGGACCCTGGGATCATGACCTGAGCCAAAAGCAGCCGCTTAACCAACTGAGCCACCCAGGTGTCCCTGGCTTAAGCTTTCTAATATGAAAAATGTTTATTCCATTCAAATAAACTTTGGAAGTTTTTTCCTTTCAAAATGTTTATTGCAAGGGAAGAGATTTGTGCCTTGGCATTGATATAGGAACACCAAAAATCATCCTGGAAGCTAACAAGGAATAATTAAGATCAGAACTCAGAACTAAAATGGAAAGTTCTCTGGAAAAGAAGACTAGAAGATCCTTGTGGGGAAGTACAGTTGAAGAGTGCAAAATACTTAAATCAAATGACAGCTTACTCAAACTGCCTTTGTGGACATTTTAATTTTTCTCACTTAAAACAAGCATGGTGCTAGAATGGTTTTTGTGGGGTGAGAGTGGAGGGTAAAGACATCTCTTATCTAACACATTTCTTGGAAATGTTTTTAGTAAAGAATTTGAAAGAACTGTCAACTCCCACCCATACAGAGAAAATTTTGTTTTATTTTAGACTACATCAAGATCTGGAAACCCCTGCAGTAGCCATCCATCTGCTGAGTCATTTGCATTTTATACTCTACAGAAGCAAGCCATTAAAATACACATCGAATAAGACACTAAAGTAGGTTATAATTCAGGTAAATCCAAAAACCATTCTGGTCAACCTAGAATAATGAGGTTTTATGTGTTACATCCAGGAAGAGATAGTTTCTAAGGATTTTAGTATGTACAAAAGTTTTGTCATTTTTTAAATAAACAAATTTCACAGAGCATGCTTATAAGATCAGAATCCCCTTAAGGATTATGAAGTCTGTCACAAATGAAGTATGGGATAAAGGTGGCTGCAAAAGAACCTTCTTGTCATAGTATCCTGTTAAGGATATATGGGTGACCTATCTCACCCTGTTGTGTCCCTCTCCAACACTCACTCCTCTGATCTAATTAGTTCTTGTTCTAAGGCAGTACTGATTCTCTTAGTGTATTTTCAATTCCTTGACTTCTTGACATTGACACATCCTTAGCCTCCGTCTTCACTCTTGGACTTTATTACATTAGCTGTCCTGGTTTGACCCTTCCCTAAAATTTAAAAAGACGGCTGTGGGCCTGACCTCAGCACAGCTGTGCCTTCTTCCACGTGATCCAGTTCTTAGCTATTTGCCAACCTATTCATTTCCTGACTTGCTCTTTAATTAGGCTTGTCCATATTCTTATCCCAGCCTTTAGCTTAGGGCTTGACACATAGTGAATACAAACTGCATTACAAGAAGATGTCAAACGTAACCTGGAGACACCATGCCATTCATGGTACAGGAAAAGAGCCATCTTTATCAACAAATACAGAAAATACAGAGCCCTTTAGTGGAAAAGAACAAAGAAAGGAGGTTGCTATCTGTAGTATAGAATACTCCAGGAACAATCTTGGATCAGGAGAACCCATGTTAGGAATGTCATGTGACATTGTTGCAGCCACCCCCCGACCCCCACCAAAAGAATAATGACCAACAGGAAAGTTTGTTATTGGTGGACTTTCAATTTGGATGTTGATTTTGAAGGGTCCTGTCAAAACATACTAACATTTCATACCAAGAATACAAGTTTAACATGCTATACATTAATCCTAATATTCCAAGTGGAACTTGAAAGTTGACTAGTTCTCAAGCCAGATTTAGCATCTTTCTCCCCCATTCACTTGCCTAGATTATTTGTATGCAAATATGTCCCCCTAACCCACCCACAAGAGTGAAAGTAGCATGAGGGCACAATGTCATTATTCATCTTTCAATGCCAGTCATTATTCATCTTTAACTGGGCCCCCCCAAAAAACTGGCCCCAATACTTGACACATTGTAATATATAGGCATACATATGCTTTGCTCCTAAGATACATCTAGTATGCCTTTAGGTAATGAAAATAACTAGTTTTTAAAAAGCAGTCACTAAAAATACTTGCTTTGTATATTTTACAAAGAATGTTTAGTTTAATCATTACAACAATACTTAGAAAATGAAAATTTGAATAGGCATAATTTTCTACCTATCATGTTCACACAATTATAATACTGTTGGTCTGTGTTTATGAACACAGATATTGCATACATTAATGATGTGCATGAAAATGACACAACCTCCTAAGAGGGCAATTTGGTAGTTTTCAAAATTTTGAATGTGTCTTTCAGCCTAAGAAATCCAGTTTCAGGAATGTATCTTACAGAAGTACTCACACAAGTGTGCAAAGAAATATATACATGGATGTAAATTTTTACATTGCTTGTGTTTGTAAAAACCTGAATATAATTTTATTTTTGGTTAAGTCAATTTTAGTATACTATACAGTACTGTATATCATATAACTGTTAAAAAGAATGAGATAAAGCTACTGCTCAACATCACTCATCATCAGGGAAATAGAAATCAAAACCACGATGAGATACCACCTTACACCTGTCAGAATGGCTAAAATTACTACACAGGAAACAATAGATGTTGGCAAGATTGCAGAGAAAGGGGAACCTTCTTACACTGCTGGTGGGAATGCAAGCTGGTGCAGCCACTCTGGAAAACAGTATGGAGAGTCCTCAAAGAGTTAAAAATAGAACTACCCTATGAGTCAACAATTGCACTACTAGGTATTTACCCAAAGGATACAAAAATACAGATTCAAAGGGACACATGCACCCTCATGTTTATAGCAGCATGATTAACAATAGCCAAACTATGGAAAAATCCCAAATGTCCATCGACTGATGAATGGATAAAGAAGATGTGGGGTGTGTGTGTGTGTGTGTGTGTGTGTGTGTGTGTGTGTATAGAATATTCCATTGTATATATATACAATGGAATATTATTCAGCCATCAAAAAAATGAAATCTTGCCATTTGCAACAATGTGGATAGAACTAGAGGGCATTATGCTAAGCAAAATAAGTCAATCAGAGAAAAACAATTATCATATGATCTCACTGATACGTGAAATTTGAGAAACAAGGCAGAGGATCATAGGGGAAGGGAGGGAAGAATGAAACAAGACAAAACCAGAGAGGGAGACAAACTATAAGAGACTCAGTTTCAGGAAACAAACTGAGGGTTACTGGAGTGGAGGGGGGTGGGAGGGATGGGGTGGTTGGGTGATGGACACTGGGGAGGGTATGTGCTATGGTGAGCGCTGTGAATTGTGTAAGACTGATGAATCACAGACCTGTACCCCTGAAACAAATAATACATTTTATGTTAATTAAAAAAAAAGATGTGGTATACACACACACACACACACACACACACACACGATGGAATATTACTCAGCCATCAAAAAGAATGAAATTTTGCCATTTGCAGGGCGCCTGGGTGGCTCAGTCATTGGGCATCTGCCTTCGGCTCGGGTCATGGTCCCAGGGTCCTGGGACCAAGCCCCACGTCGAGCTCCCTTCTCGGGGGGGAGCCTGCTTCTCCCTCTCCCTCTGCCTCTTCCCCTGCTTGTGTTCCCTCTCTCTCTGTCTCTCTCTCTGTCAAATAAATAAATAAAAATCTTTAAAAAAAAAAATCTTGCCATTTTCAATGACATGGATGGAGCTAGAGTGTATTATGCTAAGTGAAATAAGTCAGAGAAGGACAAATACCATATGATTTCACTCATGTGGAATTTAAGAAATAAAACAGATGAACATAGGGGAAGGGAAAATATAGGGGGAGGGAAGCAAACCATAAGTGACTCTTAACGATAGAGAACAAACTGAGGGTTGATGGAGGGAGGTGGGTGGGGGATGAGCTAAATGGGTGATGGGTATTAAGGAGGGCACTTGTTGTGATGAGCACTGGGTGTTATATGTAAGTGATGAATCACTAAATTCTACGCCTGAAACCAATTTTACCATATATGAGAAATAACTAGAATTTAAATAAAAACTTGGAGAAAAAAGCTACAAGTACTGACATAGATATAAAAAATATATTATCAAGTGAAAAGTCAAGTTTCTCAGCAATATATGTAATATGTACCATATATTCTATTTTCATAATACAAACATATTCAAAAGAATATACACCAAACTATTAAGAGGAATTATATCTAAGGAAAGGAGAACTTTTGAGGACTTTCAGTTTCTAAATTATTTTTTAATTTCTGTATCATTTGCATGTTTCACACTGGAATAAAACATTGAGTTTTATCATAAAAGCAGTAAAGATACAATTACATGTAAAAAGTAAACATCTAATAAAAATGAGTGAAATTTCTGCACATATCTACCTATTATTAACTGAAGGATGGAGGTAAAGAAAAAAGCTGTTCTAGATCAGGCATCATCAGCCAAAGCAAATAGAAAAACTAGAACTTGGAAATTCTTTGTTTCTAGAGATCTAGTTTTGTAGTGGCCTTGAAAATCAGGGAATTGATGTCTTATTACTAGACCTCAATTTCCATTCCCCTAAACATTCCTGACCCTACTTAGGCTAAACAGGGACCAACCAATGATTACAGAACCCTCAAATAGCAACCCTTTAAAAGAGTTCTAGTACCTATATAATTATCTTGGGATTCTATTCTTCAACTGCTAATTTATATCCCACAGTCTCTAGAGGAAATATCAGATGTTGTTTGCTAATTAGACTCCTAGTACTCCCTCCAGAAATTCCTGCTGATTTAGCTTGTGATTGCTGGAAACAAGTACAAATTGTAGGTTGAGAATCAAATATTTGAATGTTCCAATTTATATACATCTATTCCAGGGAATTCTAATTTTCTAGACTCTTTGAGATTACCATATGGTAAAAAGCTTGGGCAATATATTAGGCTGGGTTCAAGAGACTTGACCTCTCTCCAGATTGGATCAGATGACCCAAGGGGTCACAGTAAGAGTACTAGTCACAGCAGTTGGGATAGAATGGTGGTGGGAGGGGGGGCAGGGGTTGTGCAGAGTAGACTCAGGGACTGGCTGAAAAAGACAGGTTGTTTGTCCGAAGTGGCCAAATGCCCATACCTGGAGCAAGAATAAAATACACAGGCAAGAAGGAAATCCAAGAAAGCGGGGCACAGGATAAGTTTAAGGGGGTATAACACACCTACCTGAAAGCTGAATCAGGGGGTCTAAAGCCAAGTCATCAAGAGTAGCTATCTTTCCTTCTCCTCCAGGAGAGGATGACAAGTGAGGTGAGGAATAAGGGCAAGGTGCAACATGGCTGGTGTTAGCTGAGGCTGGCAAAAGGACACCCCGACCTTGGTTCTAGATCCTAAAGATTCAGGTGAGCCTCGTCTGAAGACACATGCAGAACAGGGTACTGATTGAGGGTTGTGAGAAGCAGAAGGTTAGGAAAACTAGAGATGGATCCAATAGCATACCGAATTTGCAAAAATCCCCCAACGTAGATGTGAGCAAGAGCCAGGGTCAATTAGAGCTGACATGTGATAATTGGCTTTCTCTTGGTGCTAATTTCTTTGACCCTCTGACCCTCTCTAGATCAGTCTCTGTTGTGGCTTCACATCATGTCCCCAAGCTCTAAGTTTTGGAATGTCCCAGGTTTAGTCTTAGGACTTTCTTCCCTCTTAATTTATATCCTCTCTCTGGGTGATCCTATTCAGTAATGTGGCTGTAAGTGCTACCCATATGTTAACTACTCTCAATTTTCTCCAAGCTTACGGATTTCTATAAGTTTCTGGAAAGTTAAGGACCTCTCCAAACTTATATCCAACTCCCTTTTCAGCCCGTCTACTTGGATGTCTAATAGGTATCTCAAATATAAAATGTCTAAACTAGATCTCCTCTTTGAAATGTAAACAAAGAACAATATATGATTTTTAACTGTCCTTTTATTTGTAGCTATAATATCTATATTGCTTTATAGACCCAAGGGAGTTAAAAGAAATTGCTCCTTATGATTACTTAAAACCACATAAATAACTCAAAATGTAAAATTAATGTTTTAAGTGTATTTGCATACATGTTCATTTATACATTCCCTTAGCAAGAGTCTACAGCTCTTAACCACACTCAGTAATTCAAAGAGACATAAGACATAGACCCAATCCTCAAAGAACCTAGCATCTAGTAGGGGACACAGACACATACCAAATGTGATGAGGCAAATAAGAGAAAGGCAATAGGAATAGTTCTTCCTGAGGCCCATTTTTAATTACACACTATGGAATAGCACCTCTCATAGGACTCCAGTCTTGGCAACATTAGCTTTATCCTGAAAACGATAAGAGTTGTAGGTAAATTCACAACTGTGCTAATAGCCAACAATCTCATAAACTGTGTGTCAGGTACTGTGCTAAGTATTTTAGAAGCATCATCTCATTTAATCTTTATGCCAACTTTATGAAGAAGTTACCATAATTATTATCATTTTATGGATTAGAAAATAGAGGTTTAATGCATTTTAGTACTTGCCTAAGTCACCTGAAGTAATAGGGCGGGCAAATCCATATCCTTAACCACTATTTAAACTACCTTCTCACAATTGGTGACCCTGCTTTAACTAGTAATAAAGGTTTTTTTAAAAAATATTTGTGCTAGGTTTTTTAAAAATATTTGTACTAAAATAAAAAATAAATATACAAATAATCCAAATAGTGAATATCCATATATTTTAGTAATAATAATCCCCAATTATTAAGGATAATTGGATAAAAAGGAATATAGCATAAGAAGTCATGAAATGTTGGGTTCAGTTTTTCAAAGCTCATAAAGATACAGGATTAATCATTTCAAGTTTCCTGCTGATTGCCTTTGGAGATAAGTTATTATTCCTAAAATACATTCTGTGTTCTGGGCCTTCTCTTATTACTATAACATAGATAAGCTAGGATAGAAAAATCATCAGACTTGCAAAAGCTAAGAGAATAGAAGCCAAAGCCTATAGAAATATAGTCTTCTAAATTTATTATCTGTTATGCATTGATTTATCACATATGGTGGGAATTTAAACCAGATGTATGCTTACTGGAAGAGGCTATCCCAAGACAGACAGGAGAGAGGAATGTGACCTCAGCTTGAAAGTAGAGAATCAGAACTTGGTGGTGGTTCAGAAGTTTCCTTTTGTGCTAGTTATATAACAGAATAAAAGTTCTTCAATCATCTTTTCAAATTAACTGAGACGTCATTTCTTAATCTGGAAGTTGTTGAAATTTATGGCTTTCGAAATGCAATTATTTTCATATTGAAAAATGTAGATTTTCTGAGTCAGTCTTGCTTAATCTAAAGCAAAACATTTTTGGAAAATACAGCTCTTATATGTAAATATTAAAATTTACACATTCCTGTTTGCTTCATTCTCATCTGGAATTTAGATATCAAATTTTAATAGCTAGAATTCAGTAACACATCTTTGTCTGCCATCTGCTTTTTTTAACTGAAGCTTTAAAAAATCTATTCTTTCAAGTCACATTTAAGGATGTACATCTAAGGGGGAAAAAAAAAAAAGACCTAGCCTAACATGAGTAATCTACCTATAGTTATGTAATCTTTTCATTTTTTAAAACTTAAAAATCACTATTGAAGAAAACATTTCTCATAGTAAATGCTTTAGTTTGAGAATAGTCTGAACAATAACAACAACAAAAAAACAAAATATGGAACAACTTGCTGTCATTCCTCTACTTTTTGAGGGGAAATTATCTTGAAAATCATTAATTGAGCAAAGATGTATTTCTCAAAAGCACTTGTGATTTAGTTTTCAGTTTATTTTTACAATATATTTATGTGACAAGACACTTTTAAATAATAATTAGCCAATTTTAGGCAGTTTCTATCCCAGGAGGACAGCCCAAGACAACTGATTGTACTATGGAGACATGTATATTGACTGCCAAATAGAGTTAATTTGCTCAAAGCTAGAGTGATCATTGACAGTCTCAAAAAAAACACAGAAAAAGGTCCCTTTCTCTATAAGGAGTTATCAGTAGAAAACTAAACACCTGCTTAAAAGAAACTACCTGGATATCTCATTGTATGTCTATAAACTGGCAAAACAATTGGCTCATTTGTTTAACTTCCCTCAAACAAGTATTGAGCAGTCATTGTGTTTTGGACACTTCTAGGCAACAGGGGAGAAAACAAAAAACATGTAAATGATACGTCTTCCTTACCCAGCTTAAGGTAATTACATGATAACATTTCTTTCTGGGCGCCTGGGTGGCTCAGTCGTTAAGCGTCTGCCTTCAGCTCAGGTCATGATCCCAGGGTCCTGGGATCGAGCCCCGCATCGGGCTCCCTGCTCGGCGGGAAGCCTGCTTCTCCCTCTCCGTCTGCCTGCCGCTCTGCCTACTTGTGCTCTCTCTCTGTCAAATAAATAAATAAAATCTTTAAAAAAAAAAAAAACATTTCTTTCTTATGGAGGTAAGATTTACATTCAGTGAAATGCATAGATATTAAGTGTAAAATTGGATAAGTTTTAACAAAAGTATATATTCTTGTAACTACCACCCCAATCAAGACATAAGACATTTCCATCTCCCCTAGAAAGTTCTTTCATGTCTTCCTTCAGTCAGTCTCCCTTCCCAGATAGGCAATTGTGTTCTGATTCTTATTATTATGCTCTTGAAGTCACATAAATGGAATTATATGGTATGTATTATTTTGTGTCTGATTCTTTTACTCTGTACAATTTTTTAGAGATTCATTCGTATTATTGTATTAGTACTTCATGACAAATATTCTTTTATATACATACATGAAATTTTTTTAAAAATCCATAATCCTGCTGATGGATATTTGTATTTGCTTCCAGGTCTTGGCTACTAAAAATAAAGCTGCTGTTAACACTCTTGGTCAAGTTTTTGTGAATGTAGATTTTCATTTTCTTGGATAAATATCTAGGAGTAGAACTGCTGGGTCATTAAGTGGATATATAATTTTATAAGAAGCTCCCAAACAGCTGTCCAAAGAGATTATATCATTTTATACTCCCATCAGCAGCGTATGAGAGTTCCACTTGTATAACATGCTCACTAACAATTGATGTTGTCAGTCTTTTTGTTTTAGCCATTTTAGTGGGTGTGATGTGGAATTTCAATATGGTTTTAATTCATATTTCCCTGATGACTAGTGATGTTGAGTATTTTTCATGTGCTTATTGGCCACTTTTTGTGAAATGTCTGGTTTTTGCCTATTTAAAATTTTTTCATCCTTTTATTTTTGATTTGTAGGAGTCTTTCATATATTATTATATAAGTTCTTTACCAAATATATGTATTAAGAATATTTTCTCAGTTTATGGCTTACAGTTTTTAATAGATTTTATTTTTTTAAAAAGATTTTATTTATTTGAGACAGAGAGAGAAAGAGAGCATGAGCGGGGGGGAGGCAGAGGGAGATGGAGAAGCAGGCTCCCCACCAAGCCAGGACCCTGACGTGGGCCTTGATCCCAGGACCCTGGGATCATGACCTGAGCCAAAGACAGATGCTTAACCATCTGAGCCACCCAGGCACCCCTAGATTTAATTTTTTTAGAGATGTTTTAGGTAAACAGCAAAATTGAGCAGGTGGTATAAAGAATTCCCATCTACCTCGTGCCCCTCCGTATGCATAGCCTCTCCCACTGTCAACACCCTGCACCAGAGTGGTACATTTGCTACAATCAACTGACACATCATTATCACCCAAAGTCCATAGTTTACATTAGGGTACATGCTTGGTGTTGTACTATGAGTCTGAACAAATATATAATATAATGATATGTATCCACCATTGTAGTATCGTATCATACAGAGTTCTTTCAATGCCCTAAATTCCTCTATGTTCTGCCTATTCATCTGTTCATACATCCATCCTCTGACAACCATTGATCTTTCTACAGCCCTGTAGTTTTGCCTTTTCCAGATGTCTTTTGCTGGAATCGTATGTAGCCTTTTCAGATTAGCTTCTTTCACTTAATAATATGCACTTAATGTTCCTCCATGTCTGTTCATAGCTTGATGGTTCATTTCTTCTTAGTGCTGAATAATATTCCATTGTCTGGATATAACATGGTTTATTTATCATTAACCTACTGAAGGACGTCTTGGTTGTTTCCAGATTTTGGCAATTGTAAATAAAACTGCTTTAAACAACTGTGGGCAGGTTTTTATGTGGACATAACTTTTCAACTCATTTGGGTAAATACCAAAGAGTGCAATTCCCAGACCATGTGGTCAAGAGAATGTTAAGTTTTGTAAGAAACTGCCAAATTGTCTTCCAAAGTGTCTGTACCATTTTGCATACCCATTAGCAATGAATGAGAGATCCTATTGTTTCATGTCCTTGCCAGGCTTTGGTGGTGTTAGCATTTTGGATTTTGGCCATTCTAATAGGTGTGTAGTGGTATCTTGTTGTCATTTTAATTTGCAATTGTATAATGACGTATTGATCAACTCTTCATATGCTTATTTGCCGTCTGTATCTTCTTGGGTGACATGTCTATTCATTTTTTGATCATTTTTTAGATTGTTCTAATGTAAGAATTTGATATACATATACATCGTAAACAGATTAACACAATCAAGGTAATTAACATATCCAATACTTCACATTGTTAAGATTTTTGTGTGTGGTGAAAATACTTAAGGTCAACTCTTAAATATGGGCTGCTTCGCGAATTTGCATGTCATCCTTGCACAAAGGCCATGCTAATCTCTGTATCATTCCAATTTTTGTATATGTATGTGTTGCAGAAGTGAGTACTTGAGGCTTATTTTTCTCCATACATTTTTACAGTTGTTCCAATGCCATTTGCTTAAAAAAATTCCCTATCTCATTGGATTCACTAGGCACCTTGGTAATATTCAGTTGACTATATATAAATTGATCTATTTTTTATTTCACTGTTCTGTTCTGTACACATACACACATTTTATTACTGTGTTGTTTAATCCAGGCTGGATTCATTATTATATTTTTATAATTATTTTATATTTATTATATAAAATTTAATTTTTTTAAAATTCCATTTTTAAGAAATTAAAATTAAAACATTTCATGGTTCCCTGAAAATATTGGGGGCCCTAGGCACTGTGCCTAAGGCTAATTGGACCTGATAGGAGTAAAGCTAGGTTCTGCACATGTAGCCCCGTCAGAAACTGGGTGCAGAGGCCTATGAAACTTTCCTTAGGAGCACAGGCGAGGCTTGTGGGCCCTAAGATTAATAGCAAATATCTAGGAGCCTATGATAGTTTACTTTCAATGTTATATTTTCATTGTATTATCCCTATGACTAAATTCTTGTTAAATATTATGATACTGACTCAGTTGGTCTATGGGGAATTAAGGAAAATATCTTTTTAGTCAGGGTTCTTAGTCGTAAACAACAAAAGCTGTCTTTGGTTGACTGAGTAGAAAAAGAGTTTTATTAAAGGGCATGAGGTAGTTCACAAAATGGTTGGGATATTTGGAACATTAGGCTCAAGGCTAAGCCTCAGGAAGAATGCCCAAAACCGCATCCCATGAATAGGTCTAATGAGGAAAATGTTGCCACCACCAGCCACTAGAAGTTACAGTTTGTCTCACTGCTGTTCTGTGTGAGGAAAGCATTTGCAAGGATTATCATTACCGTCATTAGTGTCAATTATTATTTTTGCCAAGAACTCAGTCTTGCAGCCCCTGTAAGTGCAGAGTGAGAGACCGAATGTTTCATTAATAATTATATAAAAACACTTCGCCACATATAAGACCCAAAATATCTGAAAAACAGAAAGTCAAGAAATAAGGAATTCTCCATTTCTCAAGAATTTCTCAAGGAAACAAAAATACTACATAGTATATGTAGTTTTATTAAAGGGCATGAGGTAGTTCACAAAATGGTGCGCTCAAGGAGCGCACAATTTTCTGAAGGAGGTAAGCGTATGCATGACTATTAGTAAAACCATTTTCCTGTGTAATATAAGCGAAATGATAGGGGAGCAGAGAGGAGGAGACAATTTCAAATCAGGAGCATTTGAGCCTTGAAGAATAAGCAGGGAATGGAACATTCCACAATAGAGGGAACCAAGTGGGCAGATAAGCAGAGTTAAACTGAAGGGTGTATTTGAGGTTTTAAAATTTACAACCTTAACAAATTGAATACTGATTTTATTTTTTTTATTTTTTTTAAAGATTTTATTTATTTAGAGAGAGATAGTGAGAGCAGGAACACAAGCAGGGGGAGTGGGAGACGGAGAAGCAGGCTTCCCACATGAGCAGGGAGCCCGATGTGGGACTCGATCCTAGGACCCTGGGATCATGACCTGAGCCGAAGGCAGACGCTTAATGACTGAGCCACCGAGGCGCCCCTGAATACTGATTTTAATACAAGTAATTATATTCCTTTACAAACCAGGTTTCCCTGGACAGTGATAATTATCAACTGACAGCTGGGTCACCTGGGTGACTCAGTCAGTTGGGCATCTGACTCTTGATTTCGGCTCGGGTCATGATCTAAGGGTTGTGGGATCTAGCCAGCTCAGGCTCTGTGCTCAGCAGGGAGTCGGCTTGAGATTCTTTCTCTGCCTCTCCTTGTGCCCCTCCTGCTGTGCTCTCTCTCTCTTGTTTTTCTCTCTCTCTCAAATGAATAAATAAATCTTTTAAAAAATTATCAACTGACAGAGCTGTGAACAGGGTAAAGTTACAGTTTGATTTTAGGAATCAAGAGGTCCATTTAAGTTGTTGGAAGGGGGCAGAAAACAGAAATCAAGGCCAAAGAGAATATATGTGGTAAGGAAATTGAAGGTACTTTAAACGGAAGAAACAGTCTATAATTAGAAATATTTAAGTGATAATGGTGTTTTTAATTTAGAAAAGACATTTTTTTAAGATTTTTATTTATTTGAGAAAGAGAGAGCAAGCAAGAGAGAGCACAAGCAGGGTGAAGGGCAGAGGGAGAAGCAGGCTCCCCGCCAAGTGAGGAGCCTCATTTGGGACTCAATTCCGGGACTCCAGGATCATGACCTGAGCCAAAGGCAGATGCTTAACCAATTGAGCTACCCAGGCACCCTAGAAAAGACTTCCACATATCTGAAGAGACAGAATGAAAAGAGATTGTAGATGATAGAAGAATAAATGAGGTGAAGAGGATAGGGGAGGATCCTCTGGGGGGAGGTTAGGGGAAAGTAGAGACATTGGAAAGAGGAACACTTATTTATATAGGATGTGAAGGAATAAAGAAAATGTAAAGATGTTCTAGAAGTGGAAAGGAAGAAGGGCCAAAGAGATCATTTACCAATAACTTTGATCTCTATAGAGCAGGAGGTTGAAGGTTAAATAATCTTTGGATAGTGAGGAGTTTCTAGAAAGTAAGCTTTGGTTTTTTTTATGATTTATTTAATTATTTCCACACACACAGTGGTGAGGGACAGAGGGAAAGAAAGAATTTCAAGCAGACTCCCTGCTGATCGCAGAGCCTGACATGGGGCTCAAGCCCATGACCAGAGTCAAAATCAATTGTTGGATGCTCAACTGACTGAGTCATCCAGGCGCCCCTAGAAAGTAAGTTTTTGCATGGCCTGTTCCCTCTGTCCTAAATGCTCTTCCTCATCACATGGCTTATCCCTCACCCTCTTCAAGTCACCTTCTCAATGAGCCCAACCCTCATACCATATCTGAAATCTCCACCTGCTTCTCGCAGTCCTGAACTCCCCTACCCTCTCTTTTTTCTTTTTTTCCATAGCTCTTACCACCTTCAAACATACTATATGATTTACTTGGTCTTTTTGTTTTCTGTTATCTGTTCCCTCCCATGAAAATGTAAGGCCACAGGACAGGGATTTTTGTCTCTTTTATTTACTTAGAATGATGGCTGATGCTCAATAAATATTTGTTGAATGAATACATAGAAAAGTTAATGTTGAATTGAGAGCAAAAAACAAAAATAAGAGACAGTTTCTGGAAGAGTTATAGTTGAAAACAGGACTGATAGTTGGTTTAAACCACATTATGGTACTACTTTTTCAAAATATTAACATACTTTTGTAACAGTTGGTAAACATCTGCCCAGGCATCCTTGGCTTCTCTCTCAGGCCCTTAGTTCGCAATTAAAGGGTAAATAAAGAGTGCAGCTAGGCGCCTCTCTCAGACCCTGCTGTGTCAGTTCAAGGTCAGTGCCTCTGCTATACTAGTTTAAATTTTTTAATACGTAGACAGTGTTAAGAAATCAGTAAGAGATGGGGCGCCTGGGTGGCTCAGTTGGTTAAGCTACTGCCTTCGGCTCAGGTCACGATCCTGGAGTCCCGGGATCAAGTCCCGCGTCGGGCTCCCTGCTCGGCGGGGAGTCTGCTTCTCCCTCTAACCCTCCTCCCTCTCATGCTCTCTGTCTCTCATTCTCTCTCTGTCAAATAAATAAATATCTTAAAAAAAAAGAAAGAAAGAAATCAGTAAGAGATGACCTAAAGGATTCCTGCGCAGGCCAGGTTGAGATGAAAAGTGTGAATTTAGAGAAAGCCATGTCAACAAAATTCCAGGACTTCCTCCAGCAATTATCAGGCTGGAGACCACATAGAAGGTGACAGTAGAGATGATCCAGAAAGGCCAGATGTGATCATGAGAGAACACAGGCTAGAGACTTAAGGTACTAGGAGGGCATTTCTTTGGGATGGTTGACAATGGAATCCAGGTTAAGGGTAAAATGTCATTAGGAGACTAATGGGTTTGAGGATATAGGGAGGGCTCCCATGATGAGAGAACCCAGAATGGTGGGTCACCCTACTATCCAGCTCATTTGAACTTTGGGGCTGAAAGACCAGAGAGACAGTGTCAACTTCAATAATACTTTCCTAGTGTAATATGGATCTAAGGACCTTGCCATTTCAATATTAAATTGAGACAGTACCTCTTTATCATGGTTGTCTTGACATAGGTTCATAGAACATAGTATAATCATGTACGACATGGTACCTGCCCTCAAGATGCTTGTCATCTAGTGGGAGAGGCAAGATGGATATTCTTCAAATAACATGCCACTTATAAATTTGTGTATGATAGATTATAAATATGATTTAACTTTAAATTCTACAAAACCAATATAAAAGCAGTGGGTAATAGGTAGCATCTGGTAATCATACATTGTTCTTTTGGACTCCTCCCTAGGATATATTATGGTTTTAGCTTCCCTAGAGAATTCTGTATGCCAGTGAAAGCGTTACCTTAAGATTATGTTGTAAAGTATTCGAATGTAATGCGTGTTATCATTGCTGTGATTGGCACCTGACCAAGCTCCAGACCACACCACTCCCATTCCACGTTTCCTCGTTAGAAAGAGAAGCTCAGAAAATACTTATCCCCTTGCCAAGTAACTATTTCTGTACCCTTCCTTTCACTTTTCAAGAGGTTTTGATTTGCTGTTTGTTTGAATGTTATTAACAATCTGTAAAATGCAGATCCTACTTTGATTTCTACTCATATATCACACAGTAATCGGTGTTGATTTTTTTTTAAAGATTTTATTTATTCATTTGAGACACAGAGATAGAGAGAGAGAGAGAACATGAGCAGGGGGAGAGGCAGAGGCAGAGGGAGAAGCAGGCTCCCTGCTGAGCCAGGAGCCTGATGTGGGGCTCGATCCCAGGACCCCGGGATCATGACCTGAGCTGAAGGCAGACGCTCAACCATCTGAGCCACCCAGGCGCACCCCTGTGTTGATTTTAATTTAATTTGGATCTACTTTTCAGTCTAGACATATATTTGCCTTGCAATAAGAGGTGATATCATCTTTACATAGGAATATGCTCTTTTTAAAGTGAACTGTGGGTGAGAGTACAATATTTTTGTGAGAAACTATGTAGTGAGAACACTGCTTGTATTGGAGAGGTGGGTGTAAGACAGGAATGATATATTTCTTCCTTAGCTTATTATAATTAGAGATATTTGTAAGAAAATAGAATCACTGTTGCCTAAGTGTTGCTCAGCTCCTGCTGATCAGTTCTCACTCACTGGCACCATCCTTTGTGATATAATAGTTAGTTGCTGTGGAGATGATTATCATGTCATGGAGAAAAAAGACAGGAATTTAAATGAAGAATGAGCAGCAGGAGCAAAAGAACATGCCAAAAGTCAAGCATTTCATCTGGTTTAATTTTCTCTTGCCTTTTTAATGTGTATGGTATATCATAAAGTTGGATGTATCAACCTAAATAATACGGTTTCAGGGTTAATGATGATTAAGAACAAAAGGAAAAATTTAAAAGAAAAGGTAAGACAATAATGCTGATATTCTTTACAGAGGCAAGACTAGGTTCAAGTTAAAAATATATATAATCATAAACATATACTGTTGGGCCATACCACCATAGTTTAGATCAACAATTAAGCTGTTTGGACAGTTCTGTTGCAGCCTAGCTTTTGAGAGTTGTTGAGGTAACTTAGGCATCATTCAATAAGCAGGAAGTAGAATGCTGAGATAGAGAGTGGGCTTTGTAGCAAACAGCTGGATTGAATAGCACTTACAAAGCAGGTCACTTGATCTTCTTTGAACTTCAATTTCATCAAGTATAAAATTGGAACACATTTGTAGGATTGTTTTCTGGGCTATTAACTGGTATGGACTCATGTAATCATACCAGCTACTCACAGCCGATGTCTGTTCTGACTGGTCATTGCATTTATTGTGATAGGTCAGTGCCCATTCTGTGCTAGTTATTAAATATTCTGAATGTCATCTCTGTTAGTTAGGACAACATAGGCTATGCTGCAATAACAAATTGTGAAATCTCAGTAATTTAACACAATGACATTTTTTGCTCTCATAGATTCCAGTGAGATCTGGCAGTTGTCCCTCCCTCTTGTGACCAATGGCTCCTAATCCAAGATCATTATAACAGAAGAGGGATGGAGGAGGCATGCCTGTTTTTAACTTCCTTGACCCCAAAGAGATGTATGTTATTTCTATTCAGTCCGTTGGCCAGAACTAGTCACATGACTCCCAACCTACCTGCAAGGGCGGCTGGGAAATGTAGGGGGGTTATGGAGTCATTGATGAGCGCTAAGTCTCTTGCCACATCACCCCTTGTTTGGGGAAGATTAGAAGGGCTAATATATATAAATGACTTCCAATTGTACCTGATGAGCTAGGTCAGACCACAAAGGTTGATCCTAGTTTAAGGCTTGATGTGAATAATGAATGATTTGGTTGAGATTATTTTCACTTTCACCTGACACCAGAAAAGAAACAGATGCAAGGATGCACATGAAACTGAACAAGGATATAGGGTAGTGCATGTTGAATACAGCACTCCGGTGCCTCGACCTGCTTTGCTCCCTATGGAAGCATGTCTCTGGTTCAGCAGCCTCAGCAGCCCCTGTAGGGGAGGAATTCGCCAGGTCAGAGGAGCCCAGCCCAGAGGTTTGCTGCCTTTCCACCATTTTAGGCTGGGATGGATAGTGGTAGTGTAGAGCAAGAAGGGGAGAAATCACACAAGAGACCACCCTATTAGCATGATAAAGAATTTCTTGCTGAGTCATAGTTATCTATTACATGATTTATTCCTTACTGCATCTTTGAGACTGCATTAGTAAGAATACTCTGAGTTCATACTTCACATCTGTGATAGAATTATACTGAGTGCTATAGGGGGATGCTAAAGAAAAAGAAAACCTGGCCTCTTCTCAGGAATTTATAATCTAATTAAAGAGATTAAGTCACTTTCAGTAAACAATCAATAAGTGGCAAAATTATACCTATGAAAGAAGAACATTTTAAAAATAAGGCATCGGGGTGCCTGGGTGGCTCAGTCATTAAGCGTCTGCCTTCGACTCAGGTCATGGTCCCAGGGTCCTGGGATCGAGCCCCTCATCGGGCTCCCTGCTCTGTGGGAAGCCTGCTTCCCACCTCCCACTCCCCCTGCTTGTGTTCCCTCTCTCGCTGTGTCTCTCTCTGTCAAATAAATAAATAAAATCTTTAAAAAATAAATAAAAAAAAATAAGGCATCATACAATAAGATGTTGATTTTGAGGTACAAATGACAAAAAATGAATGAAAGGAGAGAATAATTACTAGGAGAGTTAGAAGAAGTCAGGCAGCATTAATTCTCCAGAGACAGTTAAAGAATATTTCAGCCCTGGTACCTTTGGTTCAGGTACCAGAGCCAAAAAGTGCAAAGAATTTCACTTGATCTTAGCCAAAAGCCGAGAAGCAATGTGTGCAAAGAATTTCAGATCGCATTTCCCAATAGGACTGGTTTGGGAGGCTGAAAAAATTTCAACCCAGTTGCTCTAGACAAGTTGATACCAGGAGTAGCCTGGATGCTGTGGGAATGGAATGCTCATGAGATTTACCCTGGGGCTTCCCAGAAATGCCTGGGGAAGGCTGGGGAGACAGAGCAGAGGTCTCACAGTTACCCAGTGAGGGGCCAATTAGAAAGAAAAGCCTGGCAGTAATATAGTCATACCAAGAGGTTGTAAAACTATTTGAATTATATTATAATTACAATCATCTGTATATAATTTCAATGTTAATATTATATTGTAAGCATTTTCCCATATTCTGAACTAATACTTAAAACATAATTTGTAATGGACAGAAAATAATTCTCAAGTGATAGGTAATGTGTGTTTAGAAACATACATTCTGTCATTCAATTTTCATAATATCCGTGTGAAATAGATACTATTGTCACTACTTTACAAATGAAAAATCTGAGTCTAGGAGATATTAAAGTCACATAGCAAGTATCTGATTGAGTTGGGATTAAGCCTTAGTTTGCCTGATTTGAAAGCCCACCCTCTAGTACGATTACACTGCCTTGCCTACTGTGTGCCGTCGTGTCAGTATGCCACCAGTTATTAAACTGATCTGTTGTTAAATATTTAAGTTGTTTCAAAGGGTGTTTTTAAGTATCAAAATCTGTGGTAAACATCTTCACACATAAATTTTGTGTAAGTAAGCTTTACGTACATCCTTATACACGAATCTCTTTAACAGTGTATACTTCTGTAGGATGAACTCCTTAAAGAGGAAATACTGGTCATTAAAGAGTATAAACATTTTAAAGTTTTTGATAACATTGTTAAATTTTCCAGATGAAAAATTATATTAACTACATGTTCACCTATAGTGTATAGAAGTGACTGTTTCCTTGAGATGTCTCCACAATGGATACTGTAACTTTAAAATTTTTTTGTCAGTCTAACAGCAAACCTCAAAAGCTCAGGCTTCTCTAGATGTGTGGTCTTCCTGCAGCCGCTGGTGTTCCTCATTTGATATTAGTCCCTCATACAGTAACAAAAATTGCGTTAATTAATTGTAATTCATTGAATATTTAGCATTAGCTTGTCTTGAATCACAAAAACAAATTTATATTAAAAATTTCATGTTAAGTTTCTGAAATTTATTTAATTCAGGTCAGCAGCATTGCTCAGCTAAAGACAGTTACTTTGTAGGTCAGGAGACTTGACTAATCCATATCTGAAATTCCTTCTGTAAAGGAAAGGGAAAAAAAACGCACTCTCCTTTAACTTGTTTGTACACATGAAGTCTTTAGGGACTCCTGTGTTTGTGGTCCTGGGTCTGTGTTTATGTGTGTATGGGCAGGAGTGCTATTGTATAGTATGAATGAGATTTAGGAAAATGAAGGGGTGATGAAAAGTGAAATTTTTCTTAATAATTGTTAAGAAAAGAGTTTCGGGGTTTTGGGGGGGGGCTTTTAAAAAAGATTTTATTTATTTGAGAGAGAGAGAGTGAGCGAGCAGCAGGGAGGAGCAGAGGAGAAGCAGACTCTCCGCTGAGCAGGGAGCCCGACTTGGGGCTCAAACCAGGACCCTGGGATCATGACCTGAGCTGAAGGCAGATGCTTAACCGACTGAGCCACCCAGGCACTTCAAGAAAAGAGTTCTTAAAAATATTTTGAGTATTTCTTTATGTTTTGGGAGAAATAACCTGCCAGGATTCAGTAAGTAAGTTCTAGAAAATAATTATAACTCATCAACTTAAGCATAAATAAGGTTATTATTTAAAAACAATTTAAATATTTTCTGGAGTATTAAAATTGCTTAAAACTTGTGGCACATCTTTTGTCAGTAGTCTAATACTACCTTAATTGTATCTGTTCAGCTGACTGAGCCACAGTATCAACAAGGAAGCTGCCTTAATTCCTAATTACAGATAAAAATACCCAGACTGCAAACGTGTATATTAAAGTGAAGAGCAGTAGTGCATGACAAAATCTCATTGTATTAAGAGCATAGGCTTTTGCGTCTGAAAAATCACTGAATTTGTATCAAATTCTGTCACTTTCTGGTTGTTTAATTTGGGGGCAAGGGACAGTTGCTTAACCTCCTTCAGCCTCATTTCCTAAACTATAAAATTGAGATGCCTATACTCACCTGCAGCCAGGTTGTAAGGCTTACAGGAGAATATGTATCTGAAATAACTAGACATACTAGATGGCTAATACATGTTAACCTGTGTCATTATTCAGCATGTTTTTGGTAGATAGACTAGTGACCCTGATCTATAATCATCTAGCTATTCTGGACTCATCATAATTTAAGTTTCTAGTAATTTAATTTGCTTAGTTGTAACAATGTGTCATTCTCACTGAGGGTACGATTTATTTTAGTGGGGGAGGGGCAGAGGGAGAGAGAATCTTAAGCAGGCTCCATGCCCAGCGCAGTGCCACGATGTGGGGCTCAACCCCACGACCCTGAGATCATGACCTGAGCCAAAATCAAGAGTTGGACGCTTGACCAACTGACCCACCCAGGCATCTCCCTCACTAAGGGTACTATTAGGTGTGAAGTAGATGCTGTAGTTTTTTAATTTTCTGCAAACAGTAATCCAAGCCAGGCTCCAGAAGACGGGGAAGGAAGAAAGGAAGGAAGGGAGGGAGGGAGGGAGGGAAAGAAAGAAAGAAAAGAAAGAGAGAGAGAGAAAGAAAGAGAGAGAGAGAAAGAAAAAGAAAAAAAGAAAGAAAGAAAGAAAGAAAGAAAGAAAGAAAGGAAAAAGAAAGAAAGAAAAAAGAAAGAAAGGAAGAAAAAGAAAATGGAGAAAAAAGTTCCAAGGGCAGTAGAATAAAAAAATAACTCTTGGAGAATTTTGAGAAAATGAATTGTTTCAAGGCTGATATTTATTTGAAAATGAGAAATAGCATTAGATATATGTAGTGAATTTTGCAGATATGGTTCAGTGCTAAAGCCTTTAATATATTTCATTTAACAGCTTCATAATCTGTTAACTAGCTAAGTGATTTTTATTTTTATGTATTTATGCAGCAAAGTAAATGGCTATTTAAGTGCTTTTTGATGTGTGAAGTAATGTACTTTTTAATTGCCACTTTTAAGTGTCCTTAATTTAGTGAAATCTCTCCCCTGTCTGTTGATGGTTTTGCTTCTCTGATAAGGCAGAGAACATTTATTTGTTCATTGGTATCCAAGGGTATTGTAACGATCCTTTATAAGCATGGTGATAAGGGATTCACTAATGATATGCAAATAGATAAATATGAAGATATATATGAATTGTAGCAAGATGAAAAAAATTCTCTTTGTAAGTGGCACTGGAATTTATCTTATAGAGGGAATTGTCTTACTTTAGGAGATACTTTATTATTATTATTTTTTAAGATTTTATTTATTTATTTGACACAGAGAGACACAGCGAGAGAGGGAACACAAGCGGGGGAGTGGGAGAGGGAGTAGCTGAGCAGGGAGCCCAATATGGGGCTCGATCCCAGGACCCTGGGATCATGACCTGAGCTGAAGGCAGACGCTTAACGACTGAGCTACCCAGGCGCCCCTTTAGGAGATATTTTAATTAACTGTTGGGGTGGAAGGTGAGAATCTCAGCGGGGTCAGCATGAGACAAGAGAACGAAAGAAGTGGTACATTGCTCAGTACAAGAAAGGAACAGAGTCCAGAAGGAGAGGAAGGAGAGCGAATAACTAAACACCATAGCAGAGAGGTAAAAAAAAAATTTTTTAAAGGATCTCTGATACTCTGCTTTACGCCATTTGCTTTTCTGTGGTGTAAAATCCCTCTGTCTCCCAGAACTTTCGATAAAAGTGACTGACTGTTCACACTCATTACCTATGGGAATTTTGTGGGTTTTTTTTTTTTAAAGGAAATTAAGGAAAAGCAATGGGTTTTGCAACAGGATCCACATGTATGGAACAGAATGGCATATGTGGGACAGTGAAGTCTTCCATTACCTGAATTAATTCAGCAGAAGCAAAAATTAGAAGCAAAATAAAAGAAAAATTTTGCACTGGACACCTATTAAAATCAGCAAGACAGATTTTAAGCAGGACTAGTGCAGTAGGGCAGAGATCGCAGTATATCCTGAAGTTGAACTCTGCCAAAACAAAAGGTAGAACGCTTTTTTTTTTTTTAAGATTTTATTTATTTACCTACAGAGAGAGAGATAGTGAGAGATAATGAGAGCAGGAACACAAACAGGGGGAGTGGAAGAGGGAGAAGCAGGCTTCCCACTGAGCAGGGAGCCCGATGTGGGGCTCGATCCCAGGACCCTGGGATCATGACCTGAGCCAAAGGCAGATGCTTAACAACCGAGCCACCCAGGCGCCCCAAGAAGACTTTTTTTAAACACTGGGTTGTGCAAAAGGAAAAGTACCAATGGATGTCAGTGAGGGAGATTTAGTTCATATGATTAGGCTGTGTTTGGTAACTGGTGCTTAAGCTCCTGTTTTCCCACAGAGCCTAGGAGATAGGGGTCCTATCTTTCTTGGTGACTGCACTTCAAAGGGATGGCTCCCAGGTCCTTGAGAAAGGGATTCCTAAGTTTCAGAAGACACATCTCAAAAAGACAGAGAAAGGATTTACAATTCCAACTTTTCTAAAGTAAATCAGGGGCCTAAGAAAAGGGAGGTCAGGGGCCTATAATCAGGTTTTGGCTAGGAATAAACAGTTCTTTCAGCAGCATTGTGCTTTCTCAGGCAGGAAGTTAAGGGGCTGGGGTCATCATCCTAAAGACACAGCTTTGAGCTCTTAGAAACTATGGTAGTATTTCTTCAGATAAATGAAACTGCTGATACTGAAAGTTGCAGTTCTTATAGGCCAAGATTAAAGCCCAGTTGAAAAGGAGCCTGACTGGGTGCTTGGGTGACTCAGTCGTTAAGCGTCTGCCTTCGGCCCAGGTCATGATCCCAGGGTCCTGGGATCGAGCCCCACATGGGGCTCCCTGCTCAGTGGGAAGCCTGCTTCTCCCTCTCCCACTACCCCTGCTTGGGTCTCTCTGTCAAATAAATAAATAAAATCTTTAAAAAAAAAAAGAAAAAGAGCCTGACTAAAAAGTCTGGGTAAATTTTGTCAGAGCCAGGTGACCACATGAGTATGATCTCCCTAGAAATTTTCAGGAATCTTGAGGAAGATACTGGACTTTCTACTAGGGCAATGAATATTTGAGCTGATCCATTCTGTATTTTAATGGGCAGGATCCCAGCTGACATCTCCTTTACAGGTAAAGTATTCCTGGTTTTGCTGAAGCTTCATAGGGAATATATTTCTGCATATGTAAAGAGTTATTAGGAGGCGCGCCTGGGTGACTCAGTCATTAAGCGTCTGCCTTCGGCTCAGGTCATGATCCCAGGGTCTTGGGATCGAGCCCCGCATCGGGCTCCCTGCTCCATGGAAGCCTGCTTCTCCCTCTCCCACTCTTCCTGCTTGTGTTCCAACTCTCACTGTCTCTCTCTCTGTCAAATAAATAAATAAAATATTTAAAAATAAATAAATAGTTATTAGGAGAGGGGCGCCTGGGTGGCTCAGTTGGTTAAGCACCTGACACTTGGTTTCAGCTCAGGTCATGATCTCAGGATTGTGAGATCAAGCCCCATGTTGGGTTCTGCCCCTCTTGCCCCCAAAAAGAGAGTTATTAGAGGAAATAATCCACTTAAATCAGTATGATTATATAAATCGTATTTGTCTTTATCTTCTGTAATATTTTAGGGGTTTATCCATTTCACCTAAATTTTCAAATTTTTGACATAAAGTTCATAATATTATCTTATTAATTTAATTTATTATTTACAAATACACAGGTGGCCTTTATTTCACAAAATTTATATTCATTAAAATTGTTTTTTATACAACTTTTACTGCATATTGCTATTTAAATGAAAAACAATTGGCAAATTCACAAATTATGTCCTTTAAATGATTTCTTCTACTTTGAGAAAATGTAAATGTAGGAAAGTATTAGTTCCCAAGCCTGGGTCAGTGAATCTATATTGCCTGAATCTGGATTTTCACATTAGGTTGGGTATATATAACACCAAAAGGAGCTTTTGAATCATCAATTGCCTTGCTCTGGTAGAAGCTTAGTTTTTGCAGGTTCTTATGTGCACTTTTCCCCAGTCCTTTACTAAATCAGTAAGCCAGTTCCTGGGACCCCTAGGTGGCTCAGTTGGTTAAGCATCTGCCTTCAGCTCAGGTCATGATCCCAGGGTTCTGGGATCAAGTCCCATGTAGGGCTCCTTGCTCAATGGGGAGCCTGCTTCTCCTTCTGCCTGCCCCTCCCCCTGCTTGTGCACACTCTCTCTCTCTCTGACAAATGAATACATAAAATCTTAAAAAAAAAAAAAAGCCAGTTCCTAAGAGCCATGGCTTGTATTAATGAAGTCTATTAGCATTAGGAAGAATGTAAAAATAAAGAATCCAAGCAAGAATTTTAGGAAATAAGATTTTTTTTTTTAAAAAAAGGAAATTTCTACATGAGACCTATGTAGTTCTAATAGTTTGGGGAGCTGAATACACAATTTCCTTTAGGAGAGAACGAAGTGTATTTGACAAAATACTTTTTCTTTTTCCACATCTTGATTGAGATATCATTAGTTTGCTGGGCTGCCAGACCAAAACCAATATATATCTCAATCAAATCTCCTCTCCTTTTAAGGACACCAGTCAGATTGGATTAGGGTATATCCTAATCACCTCAGTTTAACCTAATGACCTGTTTAAAGGCCTTTTAAAACCAGGCCCACCTGGGTGATTCAATCAATTAAGTAACCAACTCGGGTTTGGCTCAGGTCCTGATCTTGCAGTTGTGGTATTGAGGTCCCCCCTCCCCCCTCCCCCCCCCCCGCCGCCGTGGGGCTCCAGGCTCAGTGTGGAGTCCGCTTCAGATTCTCTCTCCCTCTGCCCTTCCCCCCGCTTATGTGTGCACCCTCTCTCTCTCAAATAAATAAATAAAATCTTTAACAACAACAACAGAAGGCCCAATCATAAAAACACTCACATTCTGTGGTACAGGAGTTTAGGGCTGTTCAACATATGAAATCTGAGGAAACAATTCAGCTCGTAACAAGATGTAATCTGCATGCCATAAAATTCATCCATTTAAAGCATATAATTCAATGTTTTTAGTATATTCAGAGTTGTGCTACCACACCACAATCTAAGTTTAGAACATTTTTATCACCCCCCCCCCCAAAGTAACCCTGTGCCACTGATAAAGGATAATTGGAAGAAAGGGGCAGGGACAAGGGAGCCACCCCCCACCACCACCACCCTAAGAGGAAACCACCCTTAAAAGGATTTTACACCCACCCTGGAAGGAGCCCTCCACCCTTTCCCACATGATAGATAGATGACAAAAGCCTGATTGGATGACAGGCACAGGGAGGGTTAATCGGATTAAAACAGCCGGCCAACAAGCCCATAAAAACCCCTAGACTTAGAAACCCTGATGGCAACCTTCTCGTGTCCCCTTCCTCCTCGGGAACTTTGTACTATCACTTTGCTATCACTCAATAAGCCTTGCTTTGCTGCCCGCCACCATGTCTGGTCTACCTCTTCATTCTTCAAAGCCTCGTGACCAAGAACCACAGGCACCGATGGAGAAAAAATCCTGTAACACCATGAGCGGTCACTCCTCATTAACCAGCACCACCCCTCCACCCCAGCCCTAGGCAACCACAAATCTGCCACCTGTTTCTATAGATTTGCTTATTCTGGATTTTTCATATAAAAGAAATTATATAATTATGTGGTCTTTTGTGATTGGCTTCTTTCACCTAGCATAACATCTTGGTGGTTCATCCATGTTTAGCAATACTTTTCAATACTTCATTCCTCTTTATTGCAAAATAATATTCCATTGTATGGATATACCACACTTTATTTTCTATTCATCAGTTGATGGACGTGTGGTTGATTTCTACTTTTTTGGCTATTATGAACAATATTTCTATGAACATTTATGTACAAGTTTTCATGTAGACATGTGTTTTCCTTTCTCTTGGATACCACTGACGGGTAAACTGCTGGACTGTATGGTAACTCTCTGTCTAACGTTTCGAGGAACAGCCAGTGTCAGTGTTTTCCAAAGTGACTGCACTGGTTTACATCGCCACTAGCAATAAATAAGGGTCCCAATTTCTTCAAATCCTCACCAACACTTGTTATTGTCTATCTGTTTTGATTATAGCCATCCTGTTGGCTGTGAAGTAGTATGTCATGGTTTTTTGATATCCATTTTCCTACTGACCAATGATGCTGAGCATCTTTTTATTTACTCATTGGTCATTTGCATATCTTTTTGGAGAAATGTCTATTCAATCTTTATTAACTTTTATTTATTTATTTTTTAAGATTTTATTTATTTATCTGACAGAGAGAGACAGAGCAAGAGAGGGAACACAAGCAGGGGGAGTGGGAGAGGGAGAAGCAGGCTACCCGCCGAGCAGGGAGCCCAATGCGGGGCTCGATCCCAGGACCCTGGGATCATGACCTGAGCCGAAGGCAGACGCTTAATGTCTGAGCCACCCAGGTGCCCCTCAATCTTTATCAACTTTTAAATGTCTGTAGCAACTGTAATTGTGTCCCCTTTTTTATCCTATTTATTCCTTCTTTTTTTAGTCCGTATCAACGGAGGTTTATTTATCAATTTTTCATCTTTTTAAGGAAGCATCTGGCTTTGTTGACACTCTTTATTATATGTGTTTTTTTCTAGTTCACTATTTTTTTGTTATTTTATTATTTTCTCTCTTCTCCTTGTTTAGGTTTATTTTGCTGTAATTTTTCCCAACTTCTTTTTTTTTTTTTTTTTTTTTAAAGATTTTATTTATTTATGAGAGAGAGAATGAGAGAGAGAGAGCATATGAGAGGGGGGAGGGTCAGAGGGAGAAGCAGACTCCCTGCCGAGCAGGGAGCCCGATGCGGGACTCGATCTGGAGACTCCAGGATCATGACCTGAGCCGAAGGCAGTCGCTTAACCAACTGAGCCACCCAGGCGCCCTCCCAACTTCTTTTTTAAGTATTTATTTATTTGAGAAAGAGAGAGCAGGCCAGGGGGGAGGGGGGGAGGAGTAGAGAGAGAAGGAGAGAGAGAGAATCTCAAGCAGCCTCCCCGCTGGATCCAGACATGGAGCTGGATTTCATGACCCCGAGATCATGACCTGAGCCGAAACCAAGAGTCAGATGCTTAACCAACTGAGCCACCCAGGCGCTCCTCTTTCCAACTTCTTGAGAAGTCTAGTTAGCTCATAAATTTCCACCATGTTGTATTTTATAATTTATGCATTTAAAGCTGCACCTTTTCCTTTGGCTACTTAGCAGCATCCTTTAAGATTTGATTCATGATTCATAAAATTTAAAAGTTTCCATAATTATTTTTTTGATCCATACATTATTTAGTATATGGAGAATTTTTGTGAATATTTCTTGTGTGCTGGAAAAAAAACATGTAGTTTATAGTTGTTGGGTGTAGTGTTCTGCATATGTCCATTAGATTACATTTGTTAATGTTATCTGGATCTTCTATAGACTTCTATAGACTTATTTTCTTTGGCTTCTTTAATTCAGCAAAATTAATAAATTTATAGATTCAGAAGCTTAGTGAGTACATTTGTTACAAAGCATAATAATATTTTGAGATAGATGATATATAATGAGAAGCTTAACTTTTCAATCAATAACAATCATTTGAGTAAGAGGATAATCAGAATGCTCATCTACAAGAATTAAAAGCATTCAGAATACCTTTTTATTTGGGTCAGAAGTTGAGCTGATAACTTTTAAGCTTTGGGGGCAAAAATATTAACATGAAGGCAATTAGGAGTAATAGGCAAGTGCCCCAACTATCTGGCATAAGTATTTGGGGACCTTGGTCCTATATATCTTCCCTCCTTTTGCACTACTTATATCTCTTGGGTTCACTCCTATTATCTCTCCAGTCTCAGGGCTTCCAAAGAAGCTACCCTGCTCATACAAAGCTTGTGTTAATAGAATATAGCATCTAACACTGCCTTCTGAGTATTTCATTCATTCCATCTGAATGTTCCTCTTCCTCTGTCATCAGCTCCTCTCTCTTCCCTTGCTTGATGACCTGTTTTTGATGTGCTCCTCTGGCTCATGCTCTTTATTCTCCTTCAGATAGTAACTGTGTACAGAGGTACCCTGCAACCCTCCTGGGCCTGTGGAACTATTCAGGCAGACCTATTTCCTACCAGGCCTCCCCATCAGAAGAGGGGGGGAATATTGTGATGGGTTCATCCATAAGTCTGGATACACTCTGCTGTTTCCCAGATGAAGATTTGCCTGGCACCCTCCAGCTCTCAGATGCTCATCTGCTCTATAGAATTCCTGGCTAATGGATCATGGTTTCTGCATTCAGTTTTCAGTTCTGGGCTACCAGCTGATTTTTGTCCTTCTGGTAAGCTCCAGCATGTGAGCCTCAATAACAGTCCTAGTACACTCACAAGTGCTATTCTCCCTGCTCCTATTTCCTGATTATAAAAAGGCACACTATATAAAAAAGAATGAAGTTCTGATATATGCTACAACATGGATGAATTTGAAGATGTGTTCAATGAAATAAGCCAGATGCAGAAGAACAGATATTGTATGATTCCCTTTATATGAGGTACCTAGAATAGGCAAATTGATAGAGACAGAAAGTAGACTAGAAGTTACCCGGGGCTTGGTTTAGTGACAATGGAGAGCTACTGTTTAATGGTTACAGGGTTTCTGTTTGGAGTAATAAAAAGTTTTGGAAATATATAGTGGCGATGGTTGCACACATGGTGACTATAATTAATGCCATCAAATTGTATACTTAATAGTGGCTAAAATGGTAAATTTCATGTCCCATGCATAATTTATCACAATAAAACAAAACGAAACAGCACAATAATATGTCCTTGACCCTTTTCAGTGTCTTGCAGGGCTGCTCTCTTTTCGTCTGCCTCTTAAATATTAGGGCTCAGCAGCCTTTGGTCCTTGGTTCTCTTCGTTTATTGTCCTGCACTCTTCCTCTGGGGACTCTCATCCTGTTTGGTAATGATGACTAAACTTATAGTTTAGCCTAAATTCTCTCCCAAGCAGCAGACCCCAGCTATTAAGTGATTACTTGAAATCTCATCATCCCCCAATGGAACTCATCTCTTCCTCCCACAGGCAGTTTTTCCTTTTGTACATCGTTAGCTGTCTACTCTCTACCAGCCGGTTTCCCAACCCCAACACTCCCTTTTCCCACATCCGGCCCCTCACAAAGCCCTGTCTCTCTCACCTCACCCCGTGCAGTGCTCTACCACATACTCCACAGCCAAGCCAAACTAAATTTGACTGTGCCTTTGGAAATCTCCTTCTGCTTGGAATATTTTAGGATGAATGTCCTTGCTTTGGTCTCCATTCTCTTTACCCTCCAATTCTCTGCTCCCTCCACTTCAGAGACCCAGCTGGAAATTCAGCTTCTGGGTCAGGCTGTTTGTTACTTTCTCTTTGTCAGCAGTCCCATCTCTCTAGCAGAATCATCTCCTGTCCTTCCTTGGTATTCTTGGAAATCATTGTAAGTGGAATCATTTTATAAAACATGTTGCAATTCATTGTAGTTATTTACTTGTCTGATGGTCTCCCCCCACAGACTCTAATCTTAGATGCGGGGGCTGTATCCAGGTCCTGTGTGCCACCAGGTCTGTGGTAGGTGCTCCTAAAAGAGCTACAGTATCTGCATATATAACCTTTCAGAGAACTAAACGTGTTTTTAACACTTGAGGTTCACATATGTCCAGCAAGATCAATTCATCTTGTTTTATTCTCTCTTTGCTGTAGATACTGCTCAGTGGCTGTCACCCACTCAGAGCATTGTTGTAATTGCACTTCCCTCTAGCTTTTTGTGGCCTCTCCAGATGCTGTGTTGTTTGCTCAAATTTCATAGGTTTTTGTGGGGTTTTTTTTTAAGATTTTATTTTTAAGTAATCTGTACACCCAACGTGGGACTCAAACTCACAATTCCAAGATCAAGAGTTGCATGTTCTACCAGCTGAGTCAGCCAGGTGCCCCAAATTTCATAGGTGTTAAACTTATTGGGACACATCTGAAAGATGTTGCAATACAATCTGCATATAAGCTAAAGGCTGGGAAAAAATCCTAGGGGGTCCCTGAAATTAGTGCTTCAGTGTTTAAAGTTGCATCACTTTCTGTCTCATTTAATGATGATTTAGTGCATTCTCAAAACAATAAATCACATGTGTTTTTAAAATTAAAATGACCCGCAATTAATTTTATTTTTTTAAATCGTGGAACTGTAATTAGAGATTGTAGGATTCCCAAGCAGATTTGGAATTTCTGTTTCTGAATAAATGCTATCAAAGGGAGAGATGCAGGCTCCTAATTACTTCAGTCTTTTTTAAGTGAAGAACTCTTTTTTAAAAAATCTTTTTTTATTTTTTAAGTGATCTCTATGCCTAATGTGGGGCTTGTACTCACAACCCTGAGATCAAAAGTCGCATGCCCCACTGACTGAGCCAGCCAGGCGCCCCTACTTCAATCTTTTTAATATTAGTTTATTTTTAATCTGTTGCAAATGGCATAGCTGTTTGTCAGTCATAATTCTCCCAAGAAACAGAAGTAATTATATATATGATTATATATATATAAACATATATATAATATAGGATCTTAATAAAATATAAAAATTTATTTATTTGTTTGGCTTAAACAAGACATTTATTTTCTTACAGTTCTGGAGGCTGGAAGTTCTCCCTCCTTGACTTGTAGATGACCATCCTATTGCTGCCCATTCGCATAGTCTTTTTTTCTCTGTGTGCACATCCCTGGTGTCCAGAAATGTATATGTATATTTATATAAAGTTTGTGTGATCAGGGCAGCTTCATTTGGAAGTACTGAGACTGGAGGGACGCCTGGGTATCTCAGTCGGTTAAGCGTCTGCCTTCGGCTCAGGTCATGATCCTGGGGTCCTGAGATTGAGTCCCGAACTGGGCTCCCTGCTCAATGAAGAGCCTGCTTCTCCCTCTGCCTGCCGCACCCCCTGCTTGTGTTCACTCGCGCTCTCTCTCTCTGACAAATAAATAAAATCTTAAAAAGAGAGAGAAGAAGTACTGAGACTGGAGAGACAATAGGAGTGAACAGACAAGAATTATATGAAACTAAGTAGTCAGGGGTAGAGGACCAAGGTGCCCAAATATTTATGCCAGATAGTTGGGATACCTGCCTGTTGTTTCCAATGGCCCCTGAAGAGTGTTCCGGGACCCAATTTCAATGTGGGGAGGGGTTTTTCCATGCATCTTGGACAGCAGCAGGGCAAACTTCAATTCTACTGAATTCTGACACTGTCTACCCAGAGAGCATCAGATTCCACAGGCTAAGAACTCAGTCCCACAAGACTGCCCCACCCCCAAGGCCCCATTTCTGGAGCTAGTTGAAAATCCAGATTGGCACCTGCACTCTCGATCAATTGGGTATGAATCAGAGGTTCCCACAACCCTTTCCTTGGGTTTGATTAATTTGGGAGAGATGCATAGGGAAGGCATGGGGAAAGGGCAAGGAGCTCCCAGGCCCTCCCCCAACCCACCACTGTCCCAGCATCTCCCCGGGTCCCCTAACTGGTAGGCTCTTTGAACCCTCTCCCTTGGGGTTTTAATGGAGGCTTCACTTCATAGGCATGTTCAATTAAGTCATTGACAGCCACTGGAGATTGAACTCAATCTCCAGCTCCTCTCCCTTCCTGAAGGTTGGGGGGCGGGGGTGTTAGGGTGGGACTGAATGTTCCAACCTTCTAATCACAGGGTTGGCTCCCCGGGCAACCATCCCCCATCCTTTGGTTACCTAAGGCTTTCCAAAGTCACTCATTAACATAACAAAAGGCACCTTTATTTTCACCACTTAGGAAATTCTAAGGGTTTTAGGACCTCTCTGCCAGAAACAAAGTCCAAACATATATTTCCTACTATAAATCACAGTATCACAGCCCCCATGTTAATATTTTTACCCCCACAGCTTACAATATATAGTGCAACTTCTGATCAAAAAAGGTATCCTAAATGCTTTTAACTCTCGCAGATGAGCATTATGAATATCTCTTCACCCAAATGATTAAAAATTTATATACATTATATAAATATCCTTTATATATACAAATAAATATGAAGAGATTTATTTTAAGGAATTGGTTCATGCTAATGGGGGCAATAAGTCTGAAATTCATGGGCAGGCCAGCAGGCTAGAAACTCAAGAAGGGTTTCTGTGTTATAATCGTGAAGTAGAATTCCTTCCTCTCTAGAAGTGTTAAATTTTTTCCGTTAAGACTTTCAACTGATTGAATGAGGCCCACCCACATTATGGGGAGTAATTTCCTTTACTTAAAGTCAGCTGATTGTGGATGTTAATCACATCTACAAAATCTTCACAGCAGCATCTAGACTGGTGTTTGACCAAAAAGCAGGACACTATAGTTTAACCAAATTGACACATAAAATTTAACCATTACAGCTAAGCTATTGGATATATTCATTAGCATAGGATGACAAAAAGCAATAGTATATTCCTTCATTATGTCTCCAACTTCTCCCACAAAAGCTCTGGATAGTAAATCAGATTTACCAAGGTAAATCCTAGTGGAATTCCTGACTACTATGTTGTAGGTCCTTTTTGGAGCAGCTACAGTGGGAACTGTATAATGTTTTTATTTAAAAAGAGAACAGAAATATGTACAGAGGCATTGCTGGGTTAGTTATTTTTACCATACCCTACAATTTGGCTTCCAAGTGAGAATACTTGGTTGAGGGAGATAGTTAATTTGGAACTTAGATGGCAGAGTTCAGGCTATTGAGCTGGATACAAAGTTTTAGGATTTGCTAATTCCTATAGTTGAACAGTTTGTGCCCCTCTTTTAGAAGATAACACCTTCTCATGTAATTGTTCAGAGGATTAAATAATGTTTTAAAGTGTCCGGTACAGTGCCTCATATGTAGTAGACATTCAATAAATGTTTTCTTCTACCCGTCTTACAGTAGTTCTCAGAACTACCCATGAGCAACAGCTCCTGCAGCCCATGAACTGGATAAGAGAACCCTCTTTCTTTGTCTCTGAACTTTCCATGAACCCCCAGCATCTTGTTCTCTTTCTTTTGGCTATGCAAGGCTGCAGAAGCAGAAAGAGAATTACTTTCCTGCCATTTTCTCATGCATGCACATGTGCATTCATCCATCCATCCATCCATCCATTCAACAATCCTTTACCGAATGCCTTCAGGCTCCAGGCATCCTGGCAGTTACTGGGAATACAATACTAATCACTTACTGCGACCTTTGTTCTTCAGGGGCTCACGGAAGATGATAAGGTGACCAGGATTGCTCACACAGAAACAGAACACAAGGAGTTAGATGTAGGGTTCTACTGATAGCTTCATATTTAATTGTAGAAAGGATAACGATGTCTGCAAGTATCCAGTAAATAATATTTTATAGCTTAAGAAAAATCAACATACTAAAATGCTGAGAGAGAATAATAAATGATGCAAAATGTCTTAATGACAAAAAATTGTTGGCATTTATATTATCCATCTATAATGATGTAGGAAAGAATGTTAGGTTTTGAAGTTGATGGCCAAGAAAGAATTCTTGAGACGACTTTGGTGCAAAACAGTGGTTTTACTAAAGCACGGGGACAGGGCCTATGGGCAGAAAGAGCTGCAATGGGGTCAAGAGAAGTGGCCCAAGTTGGGAGGGGGTTAGTGATAACGTAAGTCTCTAAGGGATTTTGGAAGCAAGGTTTCCAGGACCTTGAGGGGGTTAGCTATTATTAGGAAAAAGTCATTTATTACCATCTAATAAAACCTTAGTCATGAGACCCTTCCGATGTATATCGGTGGGCCATATGCTTGGGGGGTGATTGCCAACATGTACCTTAGGGGGTTTAGAGATAAAAGAAATTTCTAAAGGAATTTTTATATGTTAAAGTAGACTTACAGGATCCTGGGGGGGTGGGGGGGTGGGCTAGGATTGTTTTTTGCCCTTAAGCAAAGTACCAGCATCGAGGCAGCTGAGTCCCTAGAGGAATGTCCCTCTGCCTGTTTCAAGGACTAGTCGATGGGCTGTAGGCAGTAAGGACATTTAATGATTTTTCTTGGCCTTTGTTTCCCACATCACATTATGTCCCATCTAATAGATGGACCAATTTAAATGCCTAAAGTATAACTTAGAATAACCAAAATAAAACTTAGGAGAAGAGCTTTTGCTTTAAAATTTCTGCTACTTTGATAACCACAGCAAATTACATATAGTGCTAGCTAACCTTTACTGTGGACTTACTTTGATTTCCAGCATTGTGCTAAGTAGTACAAGCATTCTGTCCTCCAGTCCTCAGAATGACATTATGATTCCCATCTTGGGACATGGGGAAATTGAGGCACAGAGAAGTTAAGTAGCTTGCCTAACATCACTGGTAGGATGAGAGTTTGAACCCAGGAAGCCTGACTCCAGAACCCTTTTAACTACCATCTTATTGGGAAATTTTTTTAGCTGTCCTAAAATGCTGAGACATCATTGTGAGTACATATGTAGTCACATTTTATCTTGTTAAAAAATAGGCGATACTCAGGGCTCCGGGTGGCTCAGTTGTTAAGCGTCTGCCTTCGGCTCAAGTCATGATCTCAGGGTCCTGAGATCGAGCCCCGCTTCGGGCTCCCTGCTCAGCGCGAAGCCTGCTTCTCCCTCCCCCACTCCCCCTGCTTGTGTTCCCTCTCTTGCTCTGTCTCTCTCTGTCAGATAAATAAATAAAATCTTAAAAAAAAAAAAAATAGGTGATACTCTCATGTGATTAAAAATTTTAAAGGTGGGTGCCTGGGTGGCTCAGATGGTTAAGCGTCTGCCTTCGGCTCAGGTCATGATCCCAGAGTCCTGAGATTGAGCCCCACGTCGGGCTCCCTGCTCAGTGGAGAGCCTGCTTCTCCCTCTCCCTCTGCTTGCCTCTCTGCCTACTTGTGCTCTCTCTCTCTGTCAAATAAATAAATAAAATCTTAAAAAAAAAAAAAAATGTATCCTTAGAGATCTTTCTAGGTTTTTAAATAAAGTGCTTTCTCATTCTCTTTTATTTTTTTTAAAGATTTTATTTTTAAGCCATCTCTACACCCAACATGGGGCTCAAACCCACTACCTCGAGATCAAGAGTCGAATGCTTCACGGACTGAGCCAGCCAGGTGCTACCTCATTCTCTTTTAATGCTTGCCTAGTATTCTACTGTATGGATGTCCGACAATTTATTTAATCTGTCCACTACTATTGGTCATTTAATTTTTTTCCCAAACATTTGTTTTTACAAAAATAACTTTGTATTTCTCAAATTGTATTTAATAACAGAGATTTAGTATGTCTAATCTGCAGTGCTTAAAAATTTATTTTTAAAAATATGTAATACATGTATATGCTTTAAAATCCCATATGTATAAAAGAATAAATTGTTAAAGGTCTTTTCTTTTCCTGTCTGTCCCAAACTTTACTGCCATTGGCAACCTGTGTTATTAGTTTCTTATATATTCTTACAGATATTTTTATGTATATACAAACAAGTACGTACACATACTTATCCATACCTTTTATATAAATGGTGGCATACTATACATACTGTATCTTGCATGTTTTTTTTAACTTAACAACACTAAATCATGAAGTTCTTCCGTATCAGAATTTAAAGGAATTCTCCTTTTTTCTTAGATTGATTAACTGATTGATTTTAAGTAAGCTCTATGCCTAATGTAGGGCTCAAACTCACCACCTTGAGATCAAGAGTCACATGCTCTACGGACTGAGCCAGCCAGCCACCCAGATTTTAAAGGAAATTTTCATTCTTTTTGTTGTTTTTACAACCACATTAGTGTTCAATTTTATCATTGCTCCAAAATTTATTTAACTAGACCCTTGATGGACCTTTATCTGGTCTTTAAAACTTTTGTTTTTACAAATAATGCTACAAAGAATAACCTTTCACAAATGTCATTTTACAAGTATACAAATAATTCAATAGGATACATTCCTAAAGTGGAATTGCTACCTCAAGGAGTATGCACATTTGTAATGTTGATAGATATTGTCAAATTAATCTTCAGCTGAATCAGTTTGCCAGCAATTTATGAAGAGGGCCTGTTTCCCACACTTTCCCCAATAGGAGATGTCATCCAAGAAATAGAAACTCAGTGTAGTTTTAATGTGAAAATCTCCTTTTACAGGTAGTTGAGCATCTTTTCATGTATTTAAGAACCATTTGTCAACACACACTATTCATACCCTGTTTCATTTCCTGTTTTGGTGATGGTGTTGTTAATAGGCTTAACGGAACTCTTTATATGTTAGGAAAATTAGCCTTTCATCCCAGGTTCAAATTGCAAATTTCCCCAACTTTTCATTTGTCCTTTGACTTGTGATTTTTTTTTTAATGAAGAATTTTTAATATTTATGGATCTATCAGTCTTTTCTTGTATGGCCTCTAGGAATTTTTTTTTAAATGTTGCATTATGTTGATAATTAAGTCAACATCTTTAAAATAAATCAGAAATCTAAGAAACTTTATAGTATAACAATAAAGGGGCACCTGGGTGGCTCAGTCGTTAAGCATCTGCCTTCGGCTCAGGTCACGATCCCGGGCTCCTGGGATCGAGCCCCACATCGGGCTCCCTGCTCCACAGGAAGCCTGCTTCTCCCTCTCCCACTCTCCCTGCTTGTGTTCCCTCTCTCGCTGTGTCTCTCTCTGTCAAATAAATACATAAAATCTTTAAAAAAAATTTAAAATATAAATTAAAAAAAACCAACTCGTTGGACATAGAGCCATAATGTTATACAACTTATATGGAGCATGGGGTGCCTGGGTGGCTCAGTCAGTTAAGCATCTGCCTTCTGCTCAGGTCATAATCTCAGGGTCCTGGGATCGGCCCCACATGGGCCCCCACATCGCCTGACATTGACTGCATCTGCCGGCATGGGCCACGCATTCATGGGCTTCCTGCTCAGAGAGGAGTCTGCTTCTCCCTCTGCCCTCCCCTCCCCCTGCTCCTGCACTCCCACGCTCTCTCTCGCCTCAAATAAATAAATAAATAAATCTTAAAAATAAAAACAAAACAGAAAGACAAAGTATATGGAGCATGTACATGTGGTGAATCCTTTTTTTTTCCATATAAACATTGCAACATGTTTTAAAGTATTACGGTTATTCAGATGGGTTTATCCCATCTGTACATGAGGCCTCTAGATTTGGTGTCATGCTTGGGAAGGAATTGCATGGTGTTGTCAGTACTTTTTAAATTATATTTTGATTTATCTATTTTTGTGTAAAGTTTGAGTTTTATTTTTCCAGATGGCTACCATGTATCTCAATGAGATACTATGCCAGTTAAAATGCTTTGGGCTCTAAGTGACAACAACCAACAAAACATCTCAAGCCATTGATACGTTTATTAATTCACATAAAAGAAATCCAGGGTAGGGTCCTTCCAGAGCTGGTTAATTCAGGGGTTCAACAATGATTTCAAGGACCTCAGTTTCTTTTTCCATTTGTTAACCTACTCTTTATTCACACTAAAAACTGAGGACTGTGTCTCTTTTACATTGTACTCCAAACAAGCTTAGTACTATAAGAATTCCACTTAATTAGACAATGCCATTTTTGTGCCACTACACTTAGATGATCAAGTTTGCAGAATATTTCCACGCTGCAAATCAATTAAAGCAGGAATTACATCTTTCCAAAGTCTAATGGAGGCTGTGTGGTTACATCCCGGAGTAGGGTTTGGGAAAATTAGATACATACTGATGGAAATGGCCAAAGATTATCTCAGCTCCTTGCCAGATCCTGCAGCCCACCTGCATCTGAACCGGGGTACCTGTCTTTCCCTTGAGTTGTGGTGAAAGAGGCATCCCTGCTCTATCCAAGGCCCCAGGCCAGTCCTTCCACATGGCTATTCCCCTGCTCTTCTTTACCACCACATTCTTTCCCTTCACTGGATTCTTTCCATTAGCAGTCTCTTGGCCTTCCATCCCCCTCCAGCCACAATTCCATCTCTCTTCCTCACTTCATGGAAAAATGACCTGCTACTTTTTTGTCCTTACCTCCCCTTCTAACCTCAATACTCCAGGCAGGCTTTCATTCCCCCCATTCTCCCAACCCCATATCAATAAGAAACAGTTCTTATTAAGGTGGTCTCCAGAGATGTCCATGGAGCCATACTCTTCTGATTTGCCCCACTTGCCTGGTAGCTTTTTCTCAGCCCCTTTCCTAGCTCCTCCCCTCCTGCAGACCTCCCGCTGTGCTCCAGGCTCTGCCCCCAGTTCTCTCTTCTCCACCTCCGCTCTCCCCTCACAGCATGGCTTTAATTTTCACCTATGTGCTGATGACTTCTAAATCCATACCTCTTCTCCCGACTTCTAGCCTGAGGCCTAGCCTTATTCATCCAACTCCCTTTTGGCATTTCCACTTCAGTGTTTAATAAAAATGTCAAACTGGGGTGCCTGGCTGGCTCAGTTGGTAGAGCATGGGACTCTTGGTCTTGGGGGTCATGAGTTCAAGCCCCATGTTGGATGTGGAGCCATCTTTAAAAAAAAATGTCAGGACGCCTGGGTGGCTCAGTCAGTTAAGCATCTGCCTTTGGCTCAGGTCATGATCTCAGGGTCCTGGGATCGAGCCCCGCATCAGGCTCCCTGCTCTGCGGGGAGCCTGCTGCTACCCCTGCTTGTTCTCTCTTCTTCTGACAAATAAATAAAATCTTTAAAAAAAAAAAAAAGTCAAACTTAACATGTCCAAAGCAGAACCTCTCATTTCCCCTATTTTCTCAGTTCATTCTTCCTCGAGTCTTCCCCATCACTGTAAATGGCATGTTCGTTTCCTAACTGCCCGCATGCATTTATCAGCAAGTCTTGCAGGTACATACAGAAAGTGCTTGAGTACAGTTACTGCTCCCCTGCCCACTGCTACACCCTAGTCCAAGTGACCGCCATCAAGCCTGCATTAGCAGGATGGCCTTCCAAGGAGCTCACAGCCTCCTCTCCTTCAGACCCTGGTTCCTTCTCCACATAGCCACTTGAATGATTTGTCTACAGTGAAAATTAGGTTAGATGACTCCTCTCCTAGAAACTTTTTATATATGCTGTCTCATCATCCTCTGCAATAAAACCCAACTCCTTTTCCTCCACACCTAACCTCATCTCTGTCCATTTTATCCTCCCTTCCTTCCAGATGAAACACTATAGCTGTTTTTTTCTCCCCCACCAAGCACACCAGGCTTGTTTCTATCTCAGGACCTTTGCACCTACACTTGGAATACTCTTCCTTCATACATTTGCGTGGATGTGTCCTCATGACTCAAGGCTCAGCTCACATGAGAGACCTTAGAGAGCCCTGTGCTCAGCAATCTACTAAATCAGTTGTGTCTCTTCCCACCCTCCACCATTCTCCACCACAATATTCTATATTAGTGTTTTCATTAGCATCATTTATCAGGACTTGAAATTATCTTATTTATTCACTGACATGTTATTCATCTCTCCCCATTGGAATATAAGCTTTTTTTTTTTTTTAGAGAGAGGGCTGGGGAAGGGGGGGAGGGACAAAGGGAGAGGGAGAATCCTAAGCAGGCTTCACGCCCAGCACAGAGCCTGACGTGGGGCTCGATCTCACAACCCTGAGATCATGACCTAAGCCAAAATCAAGAGTCAGATGCTGAACCAACTGAGCCACCCAGGTGCTCCAAAATATAAGCTCTTTTGAAGGCAGAGATTTTGGATGCCTTATGCTCTGCTGTATGTCCATTATCTGAAACAATGCCAAACATTTACCTAGTAATGGGTGCTCCATAATGTTTGTTAACTGATTTACTACCCCATCTCTGTTTTGGGCAGTCGTTTTTACCTCTTCTGATCTCAGTTCCTTCAATATTAAGATGAGGAAACTTAAAAAAAAAAAAAAAAAGGACACCTGAAATCCCTTCTGACTCAGTCCACAATGACTATGTCTTATAACTTACAGCAATTACAGGAAAAATCTTACTGCACCAAAAATCGGTATCTATTGTCAAACACTTATTCATTCACTCAACAGGCCCTTACTGAGTGCTGACCATAAGCCTGGTACCATTGTAGGCATTGAAGGCCAAGTCATAGCCATCAAAATTATAGTGCATCAGTTTCAACAAACAAACAAAACACAGAAAACTCAGAAAGTAGACGCTACCCTTGTCCTCCAGCTGGTTTTCTACTGACACTTCACTTTCTCAGTATTGCCAAGTTCATCTATACTGGGCTACCTCAAAGTTATTATCACTCTTCCAGTAGTTAGTTTCCAGGAATTCTAGGATTAAATATGATTTATGTGGCTATAACTTTAATAGCACCATGTAAAACAAAGCTATTAAGGCTGCAGAATTTCTGCCTATCTGATTTAGTTCTAATCCAAACTCTGCCATGCTTCCTAATTTAATTGCAGCATGCCTTGAACTAAAATTTTGAATTTTATGAATTAATTTTTTTAAAAAATGAATAAAATGAGAGTAATAAGGGACTATATTCATATATATTCAGGTCATGATGTGCAGAAGGACTGTTAATTCTCATGTCAGAATTTGAGACAGCTAATTTTAAATCTGAATTGGAATTAGTGTATATGTAGGGCCAATGATTAATCAAATGTCTAGAATGAAAATAAATCACTTTTAAAACCGGCTACTGAGAATAAAAAATGACCAAGAAAAGTAAATCGTTACATATTGTGCTGCCATTTGTTGGCATACAGTACAAATCACTCATCGAAAGTAATGTATACTTATATATGCTTTAATCAATTATATAAAGAGATATAGCTATAGAACGTTTTAATCTTGCAAATAAGCACTATATTTAAGGTCTTGTGTTGGTCAAAATGGTTTTGGTTGGGGAGGAAGACAGAAATCCAATTCAAACTTGTTTAACAAACAAAAATGGGGAGGATTGGGGTGCCTGGGTGGCTCAGATGGTTAAGCATCTGCCTTCGGCTCAGGTCATGATCCCGCGGTCCTGGGATCGAGCCCCACATCGGGCTCCTGGCTCAGCGGGGAGCCTGATTCTCCCTCTCCCTCTGCCTCTTCCTCTGCCTCTCCCCCTGCCTCTCTCCCTGCTCGTGCTCTCTCTCTCTCTCTCTCTCTCTCTCTCTGTATCTCTGTGTCTCAAATGAATAAATAAAATCTTTAAAAAAAAATGGGGAGGATTTATTATTTCATGGAACTAGGCAAGCCAGGACTCAATTGATACAATGTCATCTGAGAATTATTTTCTCTCAATCACAGGTTCTCCTTCCGGTGGACAAATGTCTGGAGCAGCTCAGGATATCCTACCAGTTCATCAACCCTAGGGAAAATAAACAGTCTTTTCAGTCGTTACAATAGAGCAATCCTGGGCAAGGAGCCTGATTGGCCCAGTTTGGAAACAGACTAACTAGTGCACAATGTATTTTAAAGGCCCTCATGCTCCTAGATTACTCTTTTCTCCTTCAAAACTGCTAGTCCTGCAGTGAGCTGATGTTAGCTAAATTTTAAAAGAATGTAATCTGATTAAATGGATTCACCTTAAGGTATTTAATATGGTAGTTTTATCATCTGTAACCTAAATGAACTAATAATTGGTTCACTGTCAAAATAAGAAGGAATTTAAGGCAGTATGGGTGAAGACAGTTTTAATCAGATATAATAAATCGTGTGTTTTTTCCATACACAAGACATACAAATCTAGACATCTCTGCCCTACTACCCCATACCATTTGTGAATGCACATACTTGAGGATATATCAGGGGGATGCTGTGGAGGTGGTCTGCCCTTGGTTCAGGTAATAAGGGGTGCATTGTCTGTAGAAAACAGAAAAGCAATAAAACTAAGTCAGTTTGCGTTTTTTAAATTATCATGTACAGAAATTCCAAACAATGTCAGTGATGTAATATCCCTCCCCACCTTTATGGACCAGTCCCATTGTTCCTGCATCCCCTTGGGGCTCCTTGCCAATTCTTCCTTCCATCTTTCCATTCGAGCATCCCAGAATAGAAGTGAGAGCCCTGGAATATTTTCGCAACTATGATTCCTGACTAGAAGAATTCATGTGTTGGTTATCTTGCACTATAGAGAAAAGAGTGAACGGTGACTCTGAGAGGAAATAACCAAAAGACTGTGCTTTACAAAATGGATTATAGCTAATGTCAAAAATGTGTGCTATGAGCAGTAAGTATATGCTTATATAATAAAATAATAGAATTAGCCCCCCAGAACAAATTCAACAGAAAAATTCTGTTCTGGAAGAGCAATTCTTTGTCAGCTGAGCATAAGAACCTTGTAAGAGACAGGCGAATAATGCCAAATGACTGTTAAACTAATTTAAGTGCAAGCATAAGAATTTGATTTGGACGAGAGCCCGTCATTTTTCCTCATTGCCAAGTAGCCCCAACCCTGCACGGAGTATTACTGCTGGTCCAGCAGGTGGCACTCTTCCCCTTGTGCACTAGTACTAAACCAACACCTTGCCCAAGTACAAGGTAGTTTAGAGACTTGCCCTCAAAACCAGTAGAATCTGCTTATCTATGGCAATAATAGGTTACTGCTTTTACAAGGGCAACTGTGCTGGTTTGGTTTTTGTCAGATCTGAAGATTGATACCTACACATCTAAATGCCCCTTTGGTTCTAGACTTTGTCATCCTTAGTTCTAAGCCTTTATTAGTTTCTCTTAAAATACTTGTACTTCTACTCTGTACCTAAGATACTGTGCAATGCTAGAGATCTATATTAAAAATTGTGTTGATTCATGTTGGAAAATCACATTGACCCACACCTATATGGTCAATTAATCTACAAAAGAGGAAAAAATTTACAATGGGGAAAACAGTCTTTTCAATAAATGGTATTGGGAAAACTGGACAGGTACATGCAAAAGAAGGAAACTAGACCACTTTCTTGCACCATACCCAAAAATAAACTCCAAATGTGAGACCTGAAACCATATACTCCTAAGGAAAACATAGGCAGTAATGTCTTGGACATGGGCCTTAGCAACATATTTATGGCTATGTCTCTTCAGGCAAGGGAAACAAAAGCAAAAATAAACTATTGGAACTACAGCAAAAATAACCAAAATAAAAAGCTTTTGCACAGCAAAAATAAGGAAGGAATCAACAAAAAAAGCAACCTATGAATGGGAGAAGATATTTGCAAATGATTTATTTAATAAGGAGTTAATGTCTAAAATATGTAAAAAAAACTTACACAACTCAACACTAACAAAATAATCAGATTAAAAAATGGTCACAGGATCTGAATAGACATTTTCCAAAGAAGATACACAGATGGCCAAAGGACACATGAAAAGGTGTTCAGCGGGGCGCCTGGGTGGCTCAGTCGTTAAGCATCTGCCTTCGGCTCAGGTCATGATCCCAGGGTCCTGGGATCGAGCCCTGCATGGGGCTCCCTGCTCAGTGGGAAGCCTGCTTCTCCCTCTCCCACTCCCCCTGCTTGTGTTCCCTCTCTCTCACTGTGTCTCTCTCTGCCAAATAAATAAATAAAATCTTTTTTTAAAAAAAGAAAAGGTGTTCAGCATTACCCATCATGAGGGAAATGCAAATCAAAAGCACAATGACGTATCACCTCATACCAGTCAGAATGGCTAGTATCAAAAAGACAAGAAATAGGGGCGCCTGGGTGGCTCAGTCTATTAAGCATCTGACTTCAGCTCAGGTCATGACCTCAGGGTCCTGGGATGGAGCCCCACTTCAGGCTCCCTGCTCAGCAGGGAGGTTGTTTGTCCCTCTGCCCCTCCCCCTACTCATGCTCACTCTCTCTCTCTGTCTCTCTCTCTCTCAAATAAATAAAATATTTTTTTAAAAAGACAGGAAATGATGAGTGTTGGTGAGGAAGTGGAGAAAAGAGAACTCTCATGCACTGTTAGTGGGAATGCAAACTGGTGCAGCCTCTGTGGGAAACAGTATGGAGGTTCCTCAAAAAATTAAAAGTAGAGGGGTGCCTGGTGGCTCAGTTGTTAAGCGTCTGCCTTTGGCTCAGATCGTGATCCCAGGGTCCTGGGATCGAGCCCCACATTGGGCTCCCTGCTCAGTGGGGACCCTGCTTCTCCCTCTCCCACTCCCCCTGCTTGTGTTCCCTCTCTCGCTGTGTCTCTCTCTGTCAAATAAATAATTAAATCTTTAAAAAAAAATTAAAAGCAGAAATACCATATAATCCTATAATTCTCCTACTGGGTATTTACCCAGAGAAAATGAAAACACTAACTCCAAAAGATATATGCACCCCTATGTTTATTACAGCATTATTTACAATAGCAAAATTATGGACGCAACCCAAGTATCGATTGATAGATGAATGGATAGATGATAGATAAATGGATAAAAAGATTTGGTATGTATATACAATGGAATATTACTCAGCTGTAAAAAGAACAAGATCTTGCTATTTGTGACAACACGGGTGGACCTAGAGTTATTATGCTAAGTAAAATAAGTCAGACAGAGAAAGACAAATACCATTTGATTTCACTTATATTGTGGAATCTAAAAACCAAAAGCAAGCAAACAGACAAAACCAAATTCTTAAATAGAACAAAGCGGTGGTTGCCAGAGAGGAGGTGGGTGGGGGGATAGAGAAATAGATAAAGGAAATTAAGAGGTACAAACTTCCACTTCTAAAATAAATAAATGACAGAGATGATACGTATAGCATAGGGAATATAGTCGATAATATTGTAATAATGTTGTGTGGTGACAGATGGTGATTACACTTATGGTGAACACTGAGTAATGAACAGACTTGTCAAATCAATATGTTGTATACCTGAAACTAATATAACATTGTATGCTAATTATATTTCAATTTTAAAAAGAGCATGTTGAAGAAAAGCAATGTTTCTCATTTAAAAAAAATCTGTCTTTTCTAATAAAAATTTCACACAGAAGCTCCTGAAACTTTCCCTCAAGAATCACTGATGAGAAGTTGGAGTCCATCTTGTATATATTCTCTCTAGAAAAGATTTTATCCAGCTTAGTTTTCTGTAGTTTGTATTATGAAACAGCTTTTTACGTCTTTCAAAAATACAGTTAAAGTATAATAGTACACTTCTTCCTTTTCAAAAGTACCCCGCCTCCTGGAAAGTGATTTGCCAATCATAAAATAAAGGTACTATAATAAGAATAAGAATAAAATGAACTACTGTTGGATATGTTAAAAAACAGTTAATAAAACATCTTTTTATTTATTACTTCTTGTCATGCTAGCTTCATTTAGAGAATGCTAAATATGTGCCAGGCATATTAATATGTATTAAGTGCATTACATATATGATCACATTAAATTTTCACAGACATTCATTTTAAAGATAAGGAATATAAGGTAGTAGGGGCGCCTGGGTGGCTCAGTCGTTAAATGTCTGCCTTAGGCTCAGCTCATGATCTCAGGGTCCTGGGATCGAGCCCCACATCGGGCTCCCTGCTCGGCGGGAAGCCTGCTTCTCCCTCTCCCACTCCCCCTGCTTGTGTTCCTTCTCTTGCTGTGTCTCTCTCTTTCAAATAAATAATAAAGTCTTAAAAAAATAAAAGGAATATAAGGTAGAAAATTTATTTTCCCCAATCATGAAACAAGTCAGTATCAGAATGACAGCTGGGGCTTCTAAAACTTATACCCCTGAGAAAAACAGAACATATCAGATTATTGCAACAATCTTGTAAGTAAGTGAAGGAGCTTATTAAAAAAATTCATAAAATGACTTTCAATAGTTAAGCTACAACAATCTATAAGAGATATTGTTGATAAGGTTAGGCATTCTTCAGAAACTATACAAAGAGAAAAGAGAAGGGAGTGTTTTGTTTTAAGATTTTATTTATTTATTTGTCAGAGAGAACACAAGCAGGGGGAGCGACAGGCAGAGGGAGAAGCAGGCTCCCCGCTGAGCAGGGAGCCCGATGCAGGACTCGATCCCAGGACCCTGGGATCATGACCTGAGCCGAAGGCAGACGCTTAACCAACTGAGCCACCCAGGTGTTCCAAGAGAAGGGAGTGTTAAGGGAAGATTGGAGGGTACCAGAGACAAATGTAATTGATTTTACAATTTGTATATGGTTAGCCAATCTTCAAAGAAGATTATTGAATAAAGAACGTATGGAAATACATTTTAAGAAGCAAAATGTGTTTAATTTGCAATGTGTGTTAGAGTAAACGGGTCAATGTCTTTAATATATATAAAGCTCTTCCAAATCAATAAGAATAAGAAGTCAATATGTTACAGAACCTGGACTGGATCGCCCGACAGAAGAACCAAGCGGCACCCGGAGATCTTTTATTTAATGCTGGCGGGCTCAGAGGAGAGTGGTCTCCAAAGGTCTGAGCCCCAAGCACAAACAAAGGGGGCAATTTATACACTTCTACTTCTGCATACTTGGCACTTTTGGCACGTGCGTGAAGCGGGGCAGGGAGAAGAACCCGGATTGGTGCGTGCGGGAAGCAGAGCAGGGAGAAGAACCTGGAAGAGCCCCGGCGCAAGGACTGGGACTCTCTCGCTGGCTCGGTCAGCCAATTAGGACACAGATTTTCCTTATCATTCCTCCCTTTGATGCCCCTTTAAACACCTAGTTTAGAGGGCATCATTCTGTTTGACTCTGAGGGTTGACTGCAAGGCTTGGGGTGAACACGGACTTAATCATAAACTTAACAGCACACCAGGTAGCAGAAGACCAGGACTGACTGGGGCCAGGAAAACCATGGTGAAATGTGCTCAGGAGTAGACAGCAGAGGGCCAGTAAAAGTGGGATCTATGACCTTAGGTAGAAGCCTCTGGGGGAAAGTCCAGTCAGGAGAGGCAACAGTGTAGAGTCCGACTCCCAAGATGAGGGAAATCATGCCCATGAGAGCCAGGGACCACGGTGAGCAGGTGTCCATCAGTCGGTGAGGTCTCATCGAAGGTGAAGCCGAAGTGGGTTTGTGAAGTCTGGCTGGACTCTTCACTGGCACAGCTCCTCGTCCGAATGATGAGCTTTCTTCTTTCTTCCAATCTTTGACCCAAACTGAGTCCCCTGTCTGGAAGGAGTGTACCTGAGACGCTAAGGAGATTGGGCCCCTCTCAAAGGTGTACTTTTATAATTTATTTAGGGTGGCCCCCAGGGCCTGAAGCTGCTCCTTTATCCCTTTATCTCCAACCTGATGTTTCCTGGAAGGCTTCCCAAGCATGGGGGAGGCCGTCCATATATTAATTCGAATAGGGAGAAACCTGATGTCCCGGGCGTGCAGCGGGCACGCAGGAGAGCTAGGGGTAGCAGATCCGGCCATGGAAGTTAGTCTCCTGACAAAACTTTGCTAAGGTTCCCTTGAGGGTGCGATTCATTCGCTCTACTTCTCAGAGACCCCATCTCCTCTTGCCTTGGGTTCAGTCGGAGGCTAGTGTGTCCAGTGGGCTCAAAGATTATCTGAGCCCTAGGCTTGGAGAGTATGTTTTGGCCCAGGAGAGGGATGGGACAATCAGGCAGGTAAAGGAATTCATGTCGGACCTTGTGGCCCCCGAGTTCACACTGGTAAGCCTGGCAAAAGGGCTGTTATATCGCCTGCGTCCCAGTGGCCCCAAGGATGGTCGTCCCAGTGGCCCCAAGGATGGTCACAGTCCTTTTGCTTAAAGGAGCCACTGGGGAGGTGACAATAGAGTGCTTGGCCCCAGTATCAACCATAAAAGTCACTGGTTGGCTCTCCACCTTCATTCTGACCATGGGCTCATGGGGGCCAAGGAGGAAAGAGCCCGGTCCCCCTCAGGCTGAGTCCATTTCTGCAAGGCCTATGAGGTCCTCCTCAGGGTTCTTCCTTGTAGCGGCTGGGCATTCTTTTTTCCAATGCCTTTTCTCTTTATAGTAGGCACATTTATCCCCTGCCAAGGGGGTTCTGGGTTTCCCCCCCTTCAGTGGTTGGGGTCTCTCCACCTTTGTGTTGTCCTTTTCTTTCAGGGCAGTGGTGAGGAAGCTGACTTTCTTTTCCATCTTTTTGTCGGCTTCCCGTTCAGCTGCGACCTACCTGTTCATGTAGACCTTATTGGCAATCTCTATTAATTGGGTGATGTTCATCCGGCAAAACCCTCTAGTTTCTAAAGTTTTTTCCTGATGTCTGGGGCGGCCTGAGCCACGAAGGAGGTGTTTACCATTTGTTGGTTTTCCTGTGCTTCGGGGTCAAATGGAGTGTATATCCTGTAGGCTTCACATAGTCTTTCGTAGTAGTCCCCGGGGGACTCCCCTGGTTGTTGAGTGACCGAGGATACCTTAGTCACATTCATGGGTTTCTTAGCTCCTACCCGGATTCCCCAGAGGAGGGCCTCCTGGTACCGGTGGATGTGGGCCTGTCCCTTGGTTGTGGTGAAGTCCCAAGCTGGGTGCTTTTCGGGTGCCACTGTATTAGCCCAGGCAGCAGGGTTGATGCACCACTGGTGCGTGCTCTTCCAGGTACTGCTGTGCACCTTTAACTGTTGGCAGTCTTCCCAGGTTGGCTGATGAGTCTGGAAGAGGGATTCTATGAGGTCTACCATGGCCTGTGGTAGACGGTCTTGGGGTTATGTACAGTGGGGGCAGGTTCGGTTCGGCCTCGGGATCTCTGGCTAGGATTTGTGGAGACTGGGGCTTTTGCTGATTTTCTTTAGGTCGCTTGGATGAGGCAATTAAGACCCTGGCCTGTCCCTGCCTATTACAAGCAAATCACACCCAGGGGGAAGGGTCTGAGCAATTCCTAGCCAGGAGTCAATGTACAGAAACTGGTCAGGGTGTCCTGGTTCTCCTGTTATGACTCGCCATACTCGATGAGTCATTGGGACATCCAATCCCTTCTGAAGGCCACCTGACATCAAAAGTGGGCCATTCCAATTCACATAGGGTTCTCAACTTGCCGGGGTTCATCCTGACTCCATAGTCTCCCGAAAACCCCTTTCCCTGAACTTTGGGGCCGGTAAGCGGTGTGGAGTCTTCAGGTGATGTTGAGAGATTCGGTCAAGACCTGTACAATGTCTGCCACAAATGCAGGTCCACTGTCACTATGGATTGTTAATGGCAGGCCGAACCGGGGCATGATCTCCCACAAGAGGACTTTAGCTACTTCCCGGCTTTGCTCTGTCCTGGTTGGGAAGGCTTCGACCCACCCAAAGTATGTGCATACTGTTACTAGGAGATATTTGAACCCCCTACTCGGGGGAACAGCTGTGAAGTCTACCTCTAGATCTTCTTCGAAGGGGGTTGCTCCCATCCTCTGGACACCTGGCGGGGGCTGTGGTGCAGACCAAGCATTATTTTTCGTTCACTCATTGCTCGGCATAGTGCTGGCAGCTGACTGATGTTTTCTTGACTAGATGCCCTCCAGTTGCTGTTGGAACGAAGATGTGCCCACCTGGCATCATCCACCATCCCTTTTCAGTCAGGGTGGCCCCCTCAGCCATGGCCCAGTCCTTTTCCTTTTTAGTGTTTAGGTTCTTTAGCTTCACAGAGCACCTTTCCCTGTCGTCTCTGGGTGGTGGGAGGTTGGGGTTAGTATAACTGGGTGGGAGGGACTTTTTCCGGGGGTGTTAGGGCCATGGTGAGGGAAGGGGCTCTGTCCATGTCCTCACTGGCTGCGGTCTTGGAAGCCAGACGATTTCCCTGTGCTATGGGGTCATCACCTTTCTGGTGTCCTTTACAGTGCAGGATTGCTACTTCCTTTGGAAGCCAGATGGCTTCGAGGAGTCTCAGTATCTCCTCCTTGTTCTTGATAGCTTTTCCTGCTGCAGTTAGGAGGCCCCTTTCCTTGTAGATGGCCCCATATATATGTACAGCAGTGAAGGCGTACTGCATAACCTGCTTTCCGGGCACCCTCCTGTAGGTAACTGCTGCCATCGCTGAACAGCGTGAGCTCTGATTCTTTACGGCTTGATCCCGCAGATCTGGACTGCTCGCGTAGACCTCTTCAGCTACCTCAGAACAGTCATGGTCTGGTTCCTCCTCTTCCATGGGAAGAAAGGTTGCTGGATTTAATGTTCTGTTTCGAGGATGAACCACGGGTTTTCGGAGAGGAGCCCTTGGTATTGTGCTAGCTGAGAGTTAGAAAGGAAGTGGTGTCCCTGTGCATTCATGAGGGACACAACTGTATGAGGGACCTTGACCTTGAGTTCTTGCCCCAGGTCAGGGTGTCCTGGTTCTCCTGTTATGACTCGCCATACTCAATGAGTCATTGGGACATCCAGTGTCCCTTCTGAAGGCCACCTGATATCAAAGTTTGTCCACCTCCTTGATGAGTAGGACTGTGGCTGCCAGCACTCTGAGGCATGGTGGCCATCCCGCTGCCACAGGGTCCAGCTTCTTTGACAGGTAAGCAATTGGCCATTGCCAGGGTCCAACAGTCTGGGTGAGTAGCCCGAGCGCTACTTTTTCTTTTTCAGTCCAGGCAGGGGGTTCTCGATCTGGTCCCCCTAAGAGATCATAAAGGGGTCTTGCTATTGCCGAGAACCCAGGGATCCAGATGCAGCAGAATCCTGCAGCCCCCAGGAATTCTTGTAGGCTGCTTTTTGTCTGGGGCTGTGGCAGGGAGACGATGATCCTTTTCCTCTCTGGCCCTAGTTCTCTTTAACCTTGGGTGAGGAGAAAACCAAGGTATCAGGCCTGTTGTTGGCAGATTTGTGCCTTCTTCCATGAGGCTCGGTATCCCAAGTCTGACAGTTTTTTTCTGAGCCACTTAGGTGCCCCCGGGGGTTGCTTTTTAAACACACAGCTTCTGAGATATTCCCCCCATTCCACCCATTTTGATTCAGTGGGTATGCATTGGCCGGATAGTATTACACCTGTGCTCATCACAACACCTGCCCTCCGTAATACCCATCACCTGGCTACCCCATACCCCAAATAGTTGCCTTTTTAACAAGGTCCTCCCAGATGACTCTTATAGAGGAGGTCTGGAAACAATGTCTAAGCCTTGCTGTTCAGAGTGCGGCCAGTGGACTAGCAGGATCTGTATGGCCTGGGGTATCTTGTTTAAATCGCCAATGTCAGCCCTATCCCAGACAGACAACCAGAATCTGCCTTTGAACAGTGTAGTAGCTTGGCTCTTGATCTGACGTCTTCTCTGTTTTCATTTTAGTGGGTTTCCTCCCCCGACTTCCTTGCCCCAGTCCTCTCCAGAAGAAGCAGTGTCCCCTACCTCTCCCTACCTGAGACCTGTTCCATCCCTGGGGGATGCTTGCCCCAACCTCCCACCACCCAGAGATGACAGGGAAAGGTGCTCTGTGAAGCTAAAGAACCTAAACAGCTGGAGATCTTGCCTTGTTAGAGAAGGCCAACTTGACTCCCAGGTCCTCCGACCTCCACAATTTCCAGACCCCCAGGCCTGTCTCAGGATCTCAATTTTGGTTGCTCCACTTTGTCTCCATCAAGTGTTCTGAAGCATTTCACACACGACTGCGCTTAGGCAATTTGGCCAGACCTTCTTGAAATTTTTGATCACGGTCTCTAGAACCATAGATTTACTCTGCCCTGACCCCATGGTGATGTCCCCGTGTGTGGTGGCGCAGAGACAGACAAGGGGGGTTGCCTCCTGAGATGAGAAGACCAATCAGATGCCTATCTGGCCGTGTCCTGAAGGAGCTTAGGTGAGGCTTAGCCTTAGCGGTCTCAGCCTTGTGACTTATGATTAGAAACTATTCCGATGCCGACATAGACCGTATGCCATTCACCACAGAATCACAGACGGGCCTACTCAGACTCTGGAGGCTTCTGGGGACCTTAAGGGTGCCCGCCTGTGGAGTCACAGAATCTGTCCGTTTGAGCAAGCCAGGTGGGACTGCACATTCTCTCACACATTCACACTCCAGAAGTTATTACATTACCTCCCTGGGAATCTCTACCTGTGAGACCTCTAAGAGGTCTCTGGGAGGTGATCAGGCTCCCCTTCCACCCCAATGGGGTGGGCCTATCTGGGTCCTGGGGCCCCAGTCCCTACTGGAATCCGACATCGGGACCAGGTCCTCACCTGCCAAGTCTCCTCCAGTCCAGCGGAGCAGGGCCGGACCGAGGCGACCAACCAGGGCAGGAGACTGCTGAAAATTAGGCAGGGTGCGCCTTCTCCGTTAGGATCCCTCGTTCCATCACCGCCCCACCATTGCCCCCAAACCAGTGGCAACAATGGGCCAGCAAGGTTGGGTTTCCCAGTCAGGGAACCAAATGTTACAGAACCTGGACCAGATTGCCCGATGGAAGAACCAAGCGGCACTCAGAGATCTTGGGAGGACAGGAGGTTTATTTAATGCCAGCAGGCTCAAAGGAGAGTGGTCTCCAAAGGTCTGAGCCCCGAGCACAAAGGGGGCAATTTATACACTTCTACTTCCGCATACTTGGTACTTTTGGCACTTTTGGCACGTGCGCGAAGCGGGGCAGGGAGAAGAACCGGGAAGAGCCCCAGGGCAAGGACTGGGACTCTCTCGCTGGCTCGGTCGGCCATCTTAGGACACAGATTTTCCTTCTCAAATAGCAAAACAGAAAAATAGAAGAACAACCTATTCACAAGGGAACGTGTATACCCAAAAAGCCCATGAAAAAATAATCTTTCTCTTTAAGGATTTCAAAATCAAACCACAGAATGTGATACTTATTTTGACTCCTAAATTGCCAAATATTAAAATGAATAATGAGGGGCGCCTGGTGGCTCAGTCATTAAGCGTCTGCCTTTGGCTCAGGTCATGATCCCAGTGTCCTGGAATCGAGCCCCACATGGGGCTCCCTGCTCGGCGGGAAACCCGCTTCTCCCTTTTCCACTCCCCCGCTTGTGTTCCTGCTCTCACTATCTCTCTCTCTGTCAAATAAATAAATAAAATCTTCAAAAAAAAAAAAAAAATAGGGGCGCCTGGGTGGCTCAGTCATTAGGCATCTATCTGCCTTCGGCTCAGGTCATGATCCCAGGGTCCTGGAATCAAGCCCCGCATCGGGCTCCCTGCTCAGCAGGAAGCCTGCTTCTCCCTCTCCTACACCCCCTGCTTGTGTTCCCTCTCTTGCTGTGTCTCTCGCTATCAAATAAATAAATAAAATTTTAAAAAATAATAAAAAAATAAAAATAAATAAAAATAAAATAAAATAAAATGAATAATGAAATCAATGACAACAATTCAAAAAAAGGTATGAAAATGTCCAATGTGACTGAGAAGTAGGGAAACAAGCAGGCATACATTGCTGGTAGATAAGTGATTTAGGTTACATTTACACAATGAACTATCATTGACCTAGACTTACATATTTATTTAAATGAAATATTCCAAATGAAAAATCACAATAGAGATTACAGAATATATAAAGAGCATCACCTCATTTCAGTAACTAAGTAACTATAAATAAGTTTTTATTTAATTCTAAATTATAATTGCACATATGTTTCTATGTAAGTTTGTAGAAATCTATACCAAACTGGTGATTTTTCTTTATCTAAAGATATTGACATTGGGGCACCTGGGTGGCTCAGTTCATTAAGTGTTGGACTCTTGATTTCAGCTCAGGTCACAATCTCAGAGTTGTAAGATCAAGCCCCACCCGGGGCTTGGCGCTAAGCATGGAGCCTGCTTAAGATTCTCTCTCTCCCTCTGTCCGTCCCCCTCCCCTTGCTCACGTGCACTCTCTCTCCTTCTATCTAAATAAATAAATAAATAAATAAATAAATAAATAAATAAAATACAGATACTGACTTTGGGATCTGGATGATTCCCCCCCCTTTTTTCTTTTTGTCTGTCAATAGTTTCTAATTTTTTATAGTAAAACCTGGATTATTTATGTAAATAAACAAAAGCAAGATTTAATATAAAAGTAGTAGCATCCGTGGTTAAGAGGACGAACTCTGCAGTTAGATAAACCCAGGTGACAGATGACCTTAGTTAAACTGCTTAAACTTATTCACCTTGATTTTTCTCATCTTTAAAATGGTGATGATAACAGTGCCTACTTCAATCTGTTTTTGTGAAGATTAAATTGGATAACTGGTATAACCTACCATGTGTACTTATCATACAATCAAGTAATTACAGTCCTCCACTCCTATATGACACAGCCGTACAAGGTACTTGGGGAAGTGCAAAGAAGTTTGGGATTGTCCGTGCTCTGCAGGCAGTTAAATGCCCAAATAGACAGATGTCACTAACTCAAACGAGAACATGGCAAACAAGGGGTTCATAGTTCTATGACAGGTAAGAGAATCCCAAAACACATGCTCATTCTACAGGTACTAGTACTAAATGTCTATTAATCTAATCTGCTCGTTTAAAAAAGGTAATCTAAATGGGTGAATTTTATGGTATGTGAATTATATCTCGATTAAGATATTTAAAAAGGTAATCATTTTAGAATGTGCTATTTACCTGAAAGAAGTGAGGGGGGGTTGTGTATTTTTTTTTTTTTTTTTTTGAGGTTTTATGTATTCATGAGAGATAGAGGCAGAGGCAGTGGGAGAAGCAGGCTCCCCGCAGAGCAGGGAGCCCGACACAGAACTCGATCCCAGCACTCTGGGATCAGGACCTGAGCCAAAGGCAGATGCTTAACTAACTAAGCCACCCAGCTGCCCCCCCCTTTTTTTTTAAGATAGAGGGTGAGAGCACACTGGGGCTGGGGGAGCAAAGGGAAAGGGAGAGGGAGAAAGAGAATCTTAAGCAGGCTCCACGCTCAGCACTGAGCCCCACACAGAGCTAGATCTCACAGTCCTGAGATTATGACCTGAGACACCTAACTGACTGAGCCACCCAACTGACTGAGCCACCCAGGCGCCCCCAAAAAAGAAGTGGTTCTAAGAGTATTTTAAAATGAAATACATTGATAGAATACAAAAACTAACATTGCATAGGAAGTTCTCTAAACTAGCTGATTTGAATCATATGAAGTTGAATCTGTTTCATAAAGTTATTGAATTGCTTGGAGACTCATTTTTAGCGTGTGATTAATAAAATGATGCCCACATAGGATTTGCAAATATTAAATACTGTGACTAAACTAATGGATTCCTTATTTTTTCCTGTAAACCAGTTGGAGGAAAGGAGCTTTATTTGGGGGAAAAAATGGGAGCAGAAGTTCTTTCTTAATGTAGTATCAGTGATTTTCAAGTTCTAATTAAGATTATACTTTCTCTAGAAAATGGCTTCCTTGACCACTCTTGTTGTTACTGATAATAACAATCCGAGCTTCCATTTACTGAATACTTACTATGTTCCTGGGAATATGTTAAGTGTTTCACAGACCTGATCAAATGTAATTTTGACAACAGCACAGGAAGTAACTGTTACCAACTCCATTTAACAGATAAAGAGACTGAAACAAATAAGTTAGGCAATTTGACCAGGTCACATGGCTAAGTTATCAGGTTAGGATCTGAAGCTGAAAGTGTGGTTACAAAGCTTGTTGATACTACACACATACGAATCCTTCCTTGCACCTTGCTCCATCTGTGAGTGCTACAAATGAGTTAAGAATGAGAGATGAGAATAATCAGTCTTTTCTCAGATTGTTTCCAAACAAGAGGTGACAAGCCAAAACTATCCTCTGGCAGAAGATCCAAATTAGTTTTCTTCAATAACAATAACAGCATTCTGAGGCACAACTTTTGCAATTTATTTATTTTTTTTAAGATTTTATCTTTTATTTATTTGACAGAGAGAGACACAGCGAGAGAGGGAACACAAGCAGGAGGAGTGGGAGAGGGAGAAGCAGGCCTCCCCACTGAGCAGGGAGCCCGATACGGGGCTTGATCCCAGGACCCTGGGATCATGACCTGAGCCAAAGGCAGACCCTTAATGACTGAGCCACCCATGCACCCCACAACTTTTGCAATTTATATAATGAAACTACTCTGAGAAGATATACTTCTTTTTTAAAAAAATATATGTATTTATTTATTTATTTGAGAGAGTGAGAGAGTGAGAGAGAGAGAGAGCACGAGCAGGGGAGGAGGAGAGGGAGAGGGACAAGCAGACTCCACGCAGAGCACAGAGCCCAAAGCCCTACCTGGGGCTCCATCCCAGGACCCCGAGACCACGACCTGAGCCGAAATCAAGAGACAAACACTTAACCTACTGAGCCACCCAGGTGCCCCAAGATATACTTAATTCTAAGAGCTAACTAGAATATTGAGAAAAGAGTTGAACATTGGACGACTTTAAATCATTGAGTAGCTACCTGGAAATGCTCTTTATTCATCGAGATTCACAGCTTTCATTAAGTCCAGATCCGATATTTTATATTTCATCCATTCACTCATTCAATGTTTTTTTATTGAGCATCTATGTGCCAGATGCTGTTCTAGGCATTTGAGATATATCAGAGAACACAATGAACAAAAATCCCTGCCCTTAAAGAAAAAAAAAAGAAAGAAAATGAATAATTAAAAAAACAAACAAACAAGAAACATCAACAAAGAAAATCCCCAACCTTATGGAGTTTCCATTTCAGTGGGGACAGATAAACATACCAGACAATGCTAAGTGATATGAATAGAAATAATGAAGGGAAAGGAGTGGGACAGACATGAGGGCCAGTGTATAAACAGGGGGTAAAAAAAAAACCTCTTTTGAGGTGTTAGCATTTAAGAGGAGATTTGAATGAAATAAGAGACAGAGAGTGCACCACGTGAATATCTGAGGGAAGACCATCCTAGGCTAAGCAAGAGCACATGCAAAGGTGTGTCCTAGAAGAGCAAAAAGGCCAGTGGGGCTGGAACAGAGAGCAAGGGGGAGAGTGGTGGTAGATGAGGACAGAGAGGAAGTGGGGCCTAGTGTCAATGATAGATCGGGGCTTACCAGTTAGGAGGCTAGTGTAATTATCCAGGTGAGAAATGATGAGGGTGATAGCAGGGGAAGGGGTGAGAAATGGGTGGATACTGGATATATTTTCAAAGCAGAATGGAGAGGATTTTATTGATGGATTAGAGTGTAGGGTGAGAGAGATTGGGTGTGAGGTGTGAGAAATCTTGGCATTAAAATGCTAGTTAATTAACTTTTGAGGGCAAAGCCTTCCAAGTCCTCTTCAGGCCTGGTTCTTGTGTGTACAGACCATTTGACCCTGGAGGTTAAGTCAACAGGAGTCACTAAAAATCTGATTACTAAGAATAGGAAGAAATGCATGGTGACCCTTCTGCCCCAGTTGAGTGTTATTTGGGAGAGGCAGCCAAGCTAAATAGTGGTTGTGGGAAAAATAATAGATGCCCTTTCTAATGAACTATTTCCAGTTTGTCAAAGGGAAGAACTGGACCTAAAGGTGTTAAGAACAGACTTTGACGGGGGTCTTCAGAAGTTTCAGGACTGGCAACATATTGCAGGACCCAGGTTTAGGTTTTCCCTGTTTTCCTATTTCTCCCTTTCTTTCTTCCCCTTCATTTCCCACCCCCTCCTTGGCCCTACTTCATGGCTGCAGGAAGGTACAGTTTACTGTCGGTTCTCAAACTTCAGCAGGCACCAGAACTACCTGGCATGCCTGTGAAAACAGTTTGCTGGGCCCCACTCCTGGAGTTTCTAATTGGGGTGCAGTATGTGTGTGTGCGTGCGCGCGCGCGCACGTACATGTGTAGAGGGGTATAGACGGGTGGGGGTGCTGCAATTTTGCATTTCTAACAAGTTCTCAGGTGATGCTTGGGAACTGCTGTTTCTTGTACCCGGAGGGCGTGCAAAGCAATGGGGTCTTGAATTCCACCTCGTGGCTTGTCAGTGGAGAAGGTTCCAGCTCACAGAGGTTTACAGTCACTAAGGGAAATTGTCCACTTACCCAAAGGTGTTTCTCGGCTGCCTATAACCGATGAGAAGAAGAGGCAAAATGGCAGCAAGGAGAAGGAATGAGCGGGAAGTCTTTCCAGACTGGACATCCCCTCGGAGCTCCCCAGTGAAGCGAGGGCGGGAAGACAGCCCCCGGGCCAGCCCACAGATCCTCAGAGGGCGCGGACCTGGAGGAGGCGCCCCAGAAGGCGGCGCCTCTCGGAGGAAGTTTGTCCTTTAACTGCAGAGCCGGGCTCGCCGTCGCAGTCACCTCCAGGAGCGAGCGGCGGGCGCCGACGGCAGCTGTGAGCGCCGCCCCGGGAGCACCGCCCGCACCGCCCGCACCGCCGCCATGGGCGGCGCGGCCTCCAGCCTGCTGGACGAGGGCAAGTGCACCTACATCCGAGGTACGCGCGCCGTGGGGGGGCTTCCCGGGAGCGCCGCGCCCGCTGGGGGGCCTGCACAGCTGCGCCGACCCTGGCCCCCGAGGGCGCGTGCAGAGCGGGTGTCCGCCCCGCCCTCCACCTGCGGCGCGCAACCTGCGGGCGCGGGGACCTCGGGGGCCCGAGGGCGCCTCGCCCGGCCAGCTTTCTCCTGCGGCCCCGGGCTCGGGCGAGGCTGCGCTTGGGCCGGGGCCCAGCGGGCGGGGGATGCTCTGGGAAGTGCGGCGGCGCGGTTGCGGGAGGCAGGTGCAGGCCGCGGGGTGGGGGACGCGGCCTCGTTTTCTCCGCTCAGCCCGCCTGGGGGTCTGTTCAGGCCCGGGCCAGAAACACCTTGCTCTCCCCTAAGTTCTGAGCTCTTTCTGAAGAGAGCCGCGGGGATATCCCTCGTTTATGGAGACTTCCCCGGGGATTCCCGGCCTATAAAGCAGAATTTCCCTCCTGGTAACGTTGGCCTGGTTTTGTAAAACGAGGTATCGGCCACAGCTTCACTTGAACTTTCAGATCACTTGTGGGATGATTTCATCAGAGGCAGAAAGGACCGTGTCATTACGCTCCCAAGTTGTACGGTTCCTTTCCCTCTCTGGAGAGGTGGGGGAGGCAAAAGAGGAACATTGGCATGTTTTGTAACACTTGCTAAAGTTATAGATGGAGAGAAACTCAGTTGGGGAGACTTCCAGAGATAGAGTGACTCACTGGAGAGTGTGAGGCAGAAAAAACAACAAAAAAACCCAAACTGAATTGAAACTGCAGAAAATCATGACTCTCCTGGGTATATTTGGCGCCTGCCTGTTCCTCCCCGGCAACCTTGCCCACAACCACCACCTAACATTTGGTTATCTTGTGAATTTAGTAATTTTCTGGCTTTAGAAATACCTTCTAAACTAGGTATCCAACTGTAAGTTTTACCCTAATTCTGTAAAGAAATGGTTAAGTTCTTCCTGATTACGTTCGTTTTCTCTTTCTGGCCCTGAATCTTTCCTAAAAGGAAAGCGTTTAGTGTCCTTATTCCGTATTTGTTTTCAGTCACCACAACATTTATAACCATTTTAAAAGGATATCAAATCAGGGCACTTGAGAGCAATGTAATTGACTTTCCAGATTCTTCCTCCTGCTCTGGTACTTCTGGACGAAGGATCATCAACAACCCATTCTGTCAGGGGATGCAACTTGGTCAAGTATTCCTTTGCTGTCGTTTATTTAACATGGGAGAAAGATGGATGACTTATTTATATTAGTAAAACAGCTAAACTAAGGCTGTCTCAAGTCTTACAAATTTGGCTATGTGCTTGTTTTCACCAGCGTGTAAGGGACTGACACAATTGTAGGAGAACACAGTGAGAAGGGGTTTGCATTTAGTTATTGGCAAAATATGTTTATGCCATTTCTTTTATAAGACTTTATTTCACTGCAAAGCTTAAAAACACCTAGAGTTGAATCATGGCCATCTATAGTAGTTAGTGGAAGTCCAGCAATGTAAGGGATTAAGGTTCTCGAAGACTTCTTCGTAGTCCTGACCATTGTTGCTGCTGGTGCAAGCATTGTATTCACGTGAAAAGAAAACGTGTTACTTTTTATTTTATTGTGAAGTTAAATTATTACACATACAAAAGTATGAGATGGCTAGTGCACAGGAAGGACTTGGAATGAATACGTTCTGAATGAATAAAACTATAGCATATTGTGTAACAGTCATTGCATCCACAAATCCTGTTCGATTTATCTCATAATTCTTTGGGAGGGCACTTTCAAGGTATGTACAGGCAGAGGGAAGAGAAGAGTTAAAGTTAGAATACCTCCAGAGAAAATGAGACGTTGCCTCATTTGAGAATACTCGTCTTGCCAAAGGAGAAAAGAGCATTGGAAAAATGCATGGCGTTGTGAATTGCTAGTGCATGAGCACATGAAGGTCGTGGGGCTGTGATTTCCTGATGGTTTTGAAGCCCCAGATCCCTGGAAAAAAAAACAAAAAACAAAAAACAAAACAAACCATAACCCTATCTTATTCGCCTTGCCCATCATTTAGCCCATGCATATTCTCAAGTTTTGATCTAATTGTATGCAGAACAATTGAAAATATGACAGTAAAGTTTAAATACAATTTCATGGCCTGTTTCTCATAAAGTAGCTGCCAGTGAAATATTATAGATTTGAAAGCTCCTAGAGCTGATTCAATAACTTTCCTTCAAGCTTGATAAACTTTGCTAACATATGGAGAATAACTAGTCAGTATATTTGGAGTGAGTTTTGTTAACTTAATCTTGTATGTGTTATAAGCAGCTGTACTTCTGGTATGCTAATGAGTCTGAATCAGCATTTACTTTTAGACAAATCATTTAACAGCTGCCGTTCAGTTTGTGTGCATCGAAACTTTGTTGATAATCATGTTCATCACATGGATGTTTCGAAAATACATTATTTCATAGGATTTAGTGAATTTCTAGGTAAAAGGATATCAGAAGTATTAAGGAGTTACTTCATTTCTAAAGGTATTTTGAAAATTACTACCACACTTTTCTTACCACAGAATAAATTTTTAGTATTGCTTCTAGAAACTTTCAGTAACTTCCTTGATAAAGATGTTTCAATTAAGAAATAATACTAAGACTTCCTTGTGATCATATGGACAGTATCATCTGTTTTAGCCTTCAGTGATGCTTTTAGCACCGACCTAAGAGGGTCTTCTTTTAATGAGAAGGAAAGCTCATATAATCCAGGCATCGGTGACAAATTTCGGGCACTTTTCTCTCTCTATGCTGGGTTTTCTTTTACTTTTTAAACTTTGATATGCAAAAAAGTGAACTATAGCTTCAGAGCACACAATGTCTTCCTGTTTGAGCAATAATTGTCTTTCCTTTTTTTCAAATTGCCATTGGATTGTTAATGAATCAAAAGAAAAATAAACCTGAAAACTCCCCCCACATAAGTCCTGTGGAAGGTCAGAAGAGTACTATGAAATCAGTGCTGTAGCTGAGAACTGTGGCTTAACACAGGTCTGGGTGGGGACTGGTGGACTGTTCTTTTCCTCGACTTATTCTTGCAGTCAGTCATACTTTTCCTGTGAGGGCCCAGTGGCTTCCAGTGAAATGCTCATCAGAGATCTGATGCTTATAAAGTAGGAAATGAATTTCAGCTTAAAAACAACATGTATTTGTCTTAGGGAGATTTTCTCATATTGATACTGAAAGGGTGAACTTAGGTGGCTGTATATGAAATTTGTACTGTGAACGGAAGATAGGGAGAACTGTACATGTTTGCAGTCTACTTAATCTAGATGTGTACTATTCCACACATTTGTTTATTCTTCAGTCACGATTTGTTGGTAGGAGAAGGGCATAATAACTGGGCTGATTTATAAGGATAATTATGACAATGTAATCTGAGAGTCCAATTTATCTGGCTAGAAATGGCAGTATATCATAATGGGAAGTTAGAATATGGAGTGTGGTAGGCACAGTTGGATGTCAACCCAACATCCTTTCGCCACTCCTCTTTCAACCAGAAGCCCAATTTTGTTTGGGTCTTGAACTTCCTTTATGCAAAGCTTTCAGAGAAGCTCACCCCACTTAACGGGTTTTGTGGGGTGGGTACTGATCGGTCCGTGCCTGTCATGGTGGTATGTTCTCCTTGTCAGTGATTTTACAAGGCATGGGGTTGTGATGCATTCTGGCCAGTGAGGCTTGGAGGAAAGTTTGCTAGCAGCTTCTAAGAAAGTTCTCTTCCCTTTCAAAAAGGAGACAAAGGGTAGAGACATATTCTTCTTCCCCTTCTTCTTTTGGAATTTGTGGCATCTGGATGTGATGCCTGGAACTACTGAGTAGGAAGGGAGCTAGCTCAAAGACACAGCCAACACTGGGGCGTTGCCAGGCCAACGGAGTCTCAGAGAAGAGAAGCTGGAGCCCTGGCACACCTCACGCTGATTGCCTGCTGGTCCTACTCCTGAGTATTTCTTGTGTAGTATGCCAGCTGCTCTTTGAGTTGGGGTGGTAGAGAGTGCTGGTTACCCCCCAATATCATTCTTCCCTGATTTTTTAAAAAGCTTTTTGTTTTGTTTTTGTTTTATAAGAGAGAGAGTGCACGTAAGTGGTGGGGGGTGGGCAGAACAGAGTAGGGAGGGACAGAGAGAGAATCTTAAGCAGGCTCCATGCCCAGTGTGGAGCCTGACGCTGGGCTCAATCTCAGGACCCTGAGATCATGACCTGAGCTAAAATCAGGAGTTGGATGCTTCACCGGCTGAGCCACCCAGGCGCCCCTGAGGTGTCCTTTTAAGATGGAGTTCATGCAGAGTAAAGTAAGTGGACAGAAGGAGCCTAGGTTCCTGAAGACTTCTTGTAGTAAACCTCCATACCAGCACTGAGCTACTTACTTCTGGACCTTAGTAAGAGAGAAATAAAGTACTATCTTATTTAAGCCAGTGTTACCTGTGTTATTATTATCCACAGACAATTCTGATTCTAATACAGTTGTCTTCTGTGCTTGTGTCCCGAAGTGTCATAACCAGCACACTAAGAGCGCCTTATTGTGTCCCCTTTAAGAAAAATTAGTCAAAAGAAAGTAAGAGGTGGGTAAAGATTATGCCATTAGTATCTGTCTTAGTTCTTAATTTGTAGAAATGAATGGATTCTCCTGGGAAGTGAGGAATTGCAGCTCCCCAGGTAGGAATAGCAGGGATGGGAGAAAGAAGGAGAGGACTCAGTGTAAATAACACACAAATGTATATTGATCACATTATTTTTTTAAAAAGGTTTTAGTTATTCATTTGAGAGAGAGAGCACGAGTGAGCAAGCGAGAGAGCACAAGTGGTAGAGAGAAAGGGAGAAGTAGGCTCCCCTGCTGAGCAGGGAGCCCGACACAGGATTCGATCCCAGGACCCCAGGACCATGACCTGAGCCAAAGGCAGATGCTTAACCAACTGAGCCACCCAGGCGCCCCTACTGATCACATTATATTTTGATTAAAAATAATGCCGTTAAGCATTCCGAACCACGGGTGAAGCTAGCAGGAGTTTCTGATTAGGAAAACTATCACAGACTGGTAATTTCTAGTGGCAACAAGAACTTTCTACTGCCTTCAGTCTTTGTGAATGGAAGCTAAGACTTTGGGAATTTACTGTGAATTGAGAGTTTCTTAGACTCCTCAAAAATAAACAAACATAGACTGAGACAAATTAACATTTTTCCCTATGCTTGTGGAAGAAACAGTGACCTTCCATCCTGGGTTGCAGTTCATGCCTTGATGAACCTCATTGAGACAGACACTGAATCAAGATCTGGTCTCCATGAAACACTTCTTTTTTTCTGTGGACGTTGGCTGTGAGAGGACCACATCATCAATGGTGCTTTAGTAATAGTAATTCCTAAAATGACAATAGTGATTCTTTTTATTATTTTATTTATTTTTGCCGGACTACTAAACTGATTGTAGTTTTACTCTATTGTCATCTTTGGGAAGGTCTGAACTGGGTTCCCAGGTAGGAAGTGCAACAGCAGGAACTCAATTTGTAATAGTTTTTAATCCAATTAAAATAAATGTCCTGTGAAAATTTTACAAAATATTCAGTGTGAGTTATGGCAGTGAATTTTAATCTCCTAATCAGAATTTTTAATTTATCTGCTCAGTAAAGCTAGGTAACATCATTCTAAGAGAAAAGGTACATACAGCAATTTGCACTGGGAAATGGGAAATGAAGTCAGAAGTAAAGACAAAAGAATAAAAGAAAGCAATTCAGATGTTACCGTCTGTTTAAAGCACTTTAGAAAAACACAGCACATGAGAGCTAAAATTCTAACAGTTCCAAACAAACACACACACACACACACACACACACACACGCACAAACCCCAAATGCAATACAGATTTTCCCCTTTGAAACTGGAAAATTCATTTAAAAAAGAGACTAGCAAGTTGCTGCCAGTAAGAAAATGCAGGCCAACTTATAAAAGTGTTACTGCTGCTTCTCTTCTTATTTTTTTGTTTGGTAGACATATTTTTTCTCACTTCGAGGAGAAAAGATTTAGAGATATGAAAGCAATTAATTCAGTTTTGCAAATTGCAAGCTCTGGGACCCAAAGAAATTTATATTTCCATGCTTGATGTTGTTTGGATATTGATGTCTATAGGACTAGAATATATTAGTAGTTTTAACTGGGAGGTCCTAAGCGATATATGTGTGTGTGTGTGTGCGTGCGAAATGGTGGTTTTATTAAAGCACAGGGACAGGACCTGCGGGCAGAAAGAGCTGCTGCCCTTAAGTGATTTCTTAAAAGCCCGTAGTGTGAAGGAATTTTGGAGGAAGAGTAAATGTCTCTATGCCAAACCATGTGGATTTTCTTTCTTCTTTTATTTTTTTATTTTTTAAGATTTTATTTATTTATTTGACAGAGAGAGACACAGCGAGAGAGGGAACACAAGCAGGGGGAGTGGGAGAGGGAGAAGCAGGCTCCCCGCTGAGCCAGGAGCCCGATGCGGGGCTCGATTCCAGGACCCTGGGATCACGACCTGAGCCGAAGGCAGACGCTTAACGATTAAGCCACCCAGGAGACCCTCTTTCTTCTTTTAAAACTATTTTTATTTTAACATAAAACACAGGTTCAGAAAACCACACAAAACAAATGTATAGCTTAGTGAATCACTATAAGGCAAATATCCTTGTGGCCATCACCCAGATCAAGAAATGGAAAGGACTTCACTAGCCATTCCAGAAGCCTCCATGTACTCCATCCTAATCCTAAACCGCTTTGTTTCTCCCACAATAACCACTATTTTCAGTTATCTATCGCTGCCTAATAAATTACCACCAAAAGATACTGGCTCTTCAGACAATGGTATTTGCTCACAATTCTGCTATCTGCCCTGGGTTCAGCTGGGTGGTTCTACATCTTCTGTTTCACAGGTGGTCATTCCTGTGGCTACGCTCAGCTGGTGGATTGGCTGGTGGCCAGACTCAAATGGGAAGGCTTTCTGTCTCTCCAGGTGGCCTTTCTACATGGTCTCTCCTATAGGATGCTGGGCTTTTTAAATGATAGGTCAGGGTTTGCAAGAGTGCCACAGCTTCTAGAAGGCTCTTAAGGCTTAGGCCTGGAAGGCCATGGGATTACTGTGCTACATTTTATTGGTTAAAGCAAGTCTTGGGTCCAGCCCAGATTCAAGAGGAGGGGACTGCACAAAGTCATGAATATCATGAGTTGTGCTTCATTAGGTAAGGGTTACCACCATAACAGACTACTACACCACTAATCTAGATTTGAAGCAATGACTTCCTTATATTTCCTGATGGTTTATCACCCATAAAGCATTTTTAAACACTATAGTCCTGGCCACTTAAAAAATACCTCTTTTAAGTTTCTTTTAATTTACAGGTTTCCCTTTTATCTCTTTTACTTGCAAATTATCTGTTGAAGGATCTGGACTGTTTGAATTTGCTCATGGTGCAGTTCGACACATTTCTTCTATATTTTGTACACATTGACAGAGTGATAGTGAAACTTGATCAGACTCAGGATTAATACTTTTGTCAAGAGTATAGGCTGTGATCTTCATTTGGAGGCACAGAACATCTGGTTGTCCGTTTTTATGATGTTAGCGGCCACTGATGCTCATTGCTGGGACCCATGAATTCACTGGGGGTTGAAAAAGTGGTGATATCCTAATTAGGTCATTTTGTTTTCATCTATTAGCTGGAATAATTTTATAGAGTGGTACTTTTTTAATCTATAGTTTTGTTACCTCATATTACAGTTCATATAGGAAAGGCAAGATAAGAATTTTATCCTTTTGTTTACCATTTTCAAGATTATTTATTACTTTCCTGTCATTCCCCACAGGTGATCAATTAATTTAAAAAATATTATTGTGAACTCATGAATTCCACTGTAATTCTAATCTTTATTGAAGCTCAAATTTCCCATCATTGGGAATGAAAACCTCTTCAAGTTGGCTCCTGAGTCTTTTGCAATGACCCTAGCAGTATTTGATAGTTTCCTTGCCATCTGGTAGGTCAAGATGTTTTAGGCTCATCCTGTTTATATCCTACCTGGAATAAGCAATATCTATAAGAAGCCCTGATTTCTTTAGTGGGAAATGGTATTTCAAGATGACAGTTTGGGCCTAGGAAGGCTTATGGCAGTGACTGGGTTAGCCATTGTTTCTGGGCCTATTTAGTGGATAGAACTAGGAAAAAGTGTGTGTTTTCTGCACCATCTATATCTATATCCTATCTATCTATCCCTATCTATCTATCTATCTATCTATCTATCTATCTATCTATCTATCTATCTATCTCCTTTTCCTTGGTTCTCAAAGCACAAGATGATAGAATTAAATATCCCCAAATTCTTATTTGCTCTATTCCTCCTAATACATACAATGGCCTTAGACAACAACACAAATACTACCACCATCAATTATGATTGTAGAAAACTATTGAACAAGCTGTTTTAAGAATCAGTAACACAATTTTTGTATATGCTATCTAAATTCTCCAATTTTATTTTATGATTTTCAATGTCAGAGTATATAACTCTTATATTATATTCTCTTTTCTCACTCTTGTTTTACAAGTAAGTTTTATTTATTTATTTATTTTACAAGTAAGTATTATTTAATATATCCGTCCTTACTTATATTGATATCTCTCTGGTCCTTGAGGCTCATTATCTAGTAGATGCCTTAAGAAGAGCTCATGGGAACATAAAGAGGTATGAAGATAGACCAAAGGTCGGCTTATTTTTATCTTTCTATGCTCCATGCACTAGCTTTTCTTATGGTTAAAGGATGACTAGAGCATCAAAAAGTATCACATTTTCAGGTAAATCAATGTCCCAGAGGCTAAAAAGAGGCCTATCTGTTCTTTGAATATCTTTATAAGAGCAAACCTTTCCCAGATGCCTTACTAGGAGACTCCTCCTTATATTCCACTGATCAGAAATTGGGTCACATATTCCTTCCTAAGCCATCACTGGCAAGTATATGGAATTACCATGATTTGGTTAGACTAATCCAGATTCATCCCTGGACTGGGGCTGGGCTAAACTTCCTTGAAGCACATGGCTAGAGGGAAGATCTTGGATACCTGAACAAAATCAGGTTCAGTTATCAAGGAAGAAGCCTGAATGGCTGTTAGATAAATAACCAACATTACAAGTTTTGATAATTATTATGAAAGGAATTAAAAGGGTAAACAACATTATAAGTTTTGAAAAATATCATGAAGGGAATTAAAAGGGTATTGAGACAGAAAACTGATGGCAGTGATAGGGCAAGGAGAAGAGATATACTTAAGATGTGGTGCTCAGGAGGATAATAAATTGCTATCCATATGAAGAACCAGGGGAAGAATATTTTGAGTAGAGAGATCAGCATATAGAGGGAGGAGAAGGAACTTGAAGATTCTGAAGAACAGGTAGTACAGCTCGAGTGTAGTGAGCAAGAGAGAGAAAAGTTTGATGGGAGGGAATTCCTTGTAGCACTTATTACTAAAGGATGTACGATATGTTTATTCATTAATTTTGTATTGCTTGCCTACCATCACCACAACGTAAGCTCCATGAAAGCAGAGTCTTTGTTTTGATTCACTGCTATATTCTTAGCAAATAGATCAGCATCTGGCACGTGGTTTATTATCAATAAGTATTTGATTAATAAATGAATGAAAGGAGGAAAAATTTAAAAACTGCAATGAATATCCTTAAAAATAAGAGAAGTATTGAGTTTGTAAAACAAGTTTAGGATGCGATGAAGAAATGATACTAGTAGATAAGAAATAGCTCTTGGAAAATAAAAATCTGGTGGTCAATATTTTTTTTTTAAAGATTTTATTTATTTATTTGAGAGAGAGAATGAGAGAGAGAGAGCATGAGAGGGGGGAGGGTCAGAGGGAGAAGCAGACTGCCTGCTGAGCAGGGAGCCTGGTGCGGGACTCGATCCTGGGACTCCAGGATCATGACCTGAGCTGAAGGCAGTTGCTTAACCAACTGAGCCACCCAGGCGCCCTGGTGATCAATATTTTTAAAAATCCAATTGTTGTTTTGGAAAATAAAGTTGAGGACTCTTGCAGAAAATAGAACAAAAAGATCAAATCATGGAAAATAGAAGAAATAATAAAAAAAATTAAAGGGCCAATCCAAAAACTTAAAACGTGACTCACAGAAGTCCCACAAAATACAGAACAAAGAAAACGGAGAAAATTACCAAGGAAGTAATACAAGACCATTTTCTAGAACAGAAGATCATGTTTCTCTGGATTTATAGAGCCAAACATTTCCTGGAGCTCATCCAGAGCTGGGAATAGTTCATGTTTCCATCATCCAAAATAGGAAGACCTTATAATATGTAGGGCATGGTATAGAGTCTTCTGTAGTAGTGAGCAGAAATTAGCTCATTTCTAATTTGGACTGCAGGACTACTTTGGACTGCTCTAATAATAAATGTAAAAGCAAACCTCAGAAGAATTAAAAAAAAATAAAATAAAAACTTAAAAAAAAAAGAACAGAGATAGATGGTTTTTTCCAGTTGGAGTTTTCTGATGAGAACTCCAGTTGAAGTATTTTTCTATGTTGACCTCTGGATTGGTATCATCTCAGTGTGGGAACTTTTAAGTTGACTAAGGGATAGGTGATCACTAAGGATTCCTTTATTCATCTCAGTAACTCTGTTTTTTGCCTTTTTAAAACAATATTTTGTTTATTTATTTGAGAGAGAGAGAGCACGAGGGGGGTGAGGGACAGAGGGAGAGGGAGAAGCAGACTCCCCACTGAGTAGGGAGCCCACAGAGGGCTCGATCCCAGGACCTCAGGATCATGACTTGAGCTGAAGGCAGTCGCTTAACTGACTGATCCACCCAGACATCCCTCAGTGACTCTGTTTTATGCCATTTGAGTTCTCATGTTTTCTATAAGGGTTGCTCTATAATTCTTTTTTTTTTTTTTTAAACAGTTTGTTGTGATTTTTTTTTTTTTTAAAGATTTTATTTATTTATTTGACAGAGAGACACAGTGAGAGAGGGAACACAAGCAGGGGGAGTGTGAGAGGGAGAAGCAGGCCTCCCGCCGAGCAGGGAGCCTGATGTGGGGCTCGATCCCAGGACCCTGGGCTCATGACCTGAGCCGAAGGCAGATGCTTAACGACTGAGCCACCCAGGCACCCCTGCTCTATAATTCTAATAAAGAACTTATCACAGTTGTTTTATTGAAAAAAAAAACACATCCAACATGTAAAGTGCACAATATCCAGCATCCAATCAAAAATTACCAGGCAAACGAAAGCAGGAAAATATCCATAACTCTAAGGAAAAAAAAAATTATCAATAGAAACAGACAGGAATTACAGACATGATGAAATTAGCAGATAAGGATGTTAAGACAGTTTTTATAAATGTGTTCCATATGCTAAAGTAGAAGAAAACATGAACATGTTGAGAAGGGAAATAGAAGATATGAAAAGTGATACTTGTCTCCAGTCTTTAGGAAGGAGTGATATGACTACTATGTTTTTGAAATCTGTTGGAACATCTGTTGGAAAATGTAGCTGTACTGTCTGCTACCAACAATCCCAGTTGACCTGGGAAAGGAGCAGAGCAGATCTGCATGAGGAGCTGCTGACATGGGGCTGGGCTGGGTCTGGATAGAGGAGCAGGATCCACTCAGAAATGAAGGGAAATTGTGGATGTTCTTTCAAAAAGGACACTGTTAGTAGTGGACATGTGCCGTTACTTCTGGGACTCACACAGGGCAAGTGACAATTTCTATAATTAGCTCAGAAGAATTCAGAGGGGTTTTTTTCCCCAGTTTGGATTAACAGTGTTTGTTTAAAAAATTATTTTCTATGTAAGTCATGCTTGAATGAGTTAGATAGATATGCCTGAAGAATTGCCTGAGCAAAACAGACACAGGCTTGGAGTTGGAATAAAGATAAATTTTATTAGCAATAATAGCAAATGTGTAATATCTGGAGTATAAATAAAATGGTTTCATTGGAAAGAAGGATTTAATCAGTAACATTATTATTATTATTATTTTTTATTTGAGAGAGAATGAGATAGAGAGAGAGCATGAGAGGGGGGAGGGTCAGAGAGAGAAGCAGACTCCCTACTGAGCAGGGAACCCGATGCGGGACTCCATCCCGGGACTCCAGGATCATGACCTGAGCCGAAGGCAGTCGCTTAACCAACTGAGCCACCCAGGCGCCCCAATCAGTAACATTAATTGAAATGTACTGTTTAAACTTAAAATAAATAAGAATTTTAAAGAACGACTAAGACCTGGGCCTTTCAACTGGGATGTCTGTTCTTAACTAAAAATGATAACTCCTGGTCTGAGGAGTGATAATAGTAAAAATTAACAGTAAACACTAACATTTATTGAGTGTCTACTAAGTACCAGGCAGTGAGTATCTCAGAAAAAAAGGTAATGGAATGTCAAATATTCTTCCAGAAATTCCAGGTCTTGTCCACGAAGCTTTTTCTTTAATGGAAAGGAGTACCAAACTTGATAGGCTTCGAACAGTGTCTTGTCCACTTTAAATGAGCTAAACCAGTAGTTTATTTCTTGGTAGAAACTGAAACATTTACTAAACCCTTAATTCCATACTTTAATTCTAAATGGTCTGACCATTTTTCAAAGTGAATATTTCCAGTGGATAAGATTATAAATAGCATAGTCCAGAAATTAAAGTTCATCTAAATATTAGCAAAACAGGGGTGCCTGGGTGGCTCAGTTGGTTAAGCATCTGCCTTCGGCTCAGGTTGTGGTTTTCGGGTTCTGGAATTGGCTGGGTTGGGCTCCCTGCTCAGCGGGGGAGCCTGCTTCTCCCTCTGCCCCTCCCCCCCTCAAATAAATAAAATGTAAAAAAAAAAAAAATGTTAGCAAAACCTAATACGGAAGTTACAAATAGGTGGAAGCGGGAATAGTAGGTCACTTATAATTAACTTTAAATAAAATGGTACCATAGGCAATTTCTTCATTATAAAAGAAAATATTAATATTTGGGAAACAAGACTCAAAAGGAGCTTTCACATTTTAAAAACAGGCATGAGACTCTTCTGAGGACTCGCTGAATCTGAAGCTGGATTCTCTGTAGATTGTGGGTCTGTCAGCCGGCTGCCTTCAGTTTCTCATGTGTCAGATGGGGACAGCTGTAATGCCCAGTGAGATAAAAGGAGGTCAGCAACGAAGGTGATACAGTTCTTGGATTTCCCAATCCTACTATTATCCTAATCAATTTGCCTTTACTATCAGCTAGGGTACCAGGCCTTCCCAGAGTAAATAATTGGCTTTCAGACGCTGCCAAATAATACCTATTTCACACATTTGTTCTGAGGACTAATTAATGTTTAAAGTGTTGAAACACAAAATGCTTCTACAGAAGCAATGGCATTATAATTTGTTGGGACACTCTAGTATTGTAATTTGTACTAATTAGATTCTTTTCAACAGCTTGTTGAATTTACAAATTACTGCATCTAAGGTATTCTTTATTCATTATGAAAGAGTCGACACAATAGTTTCAATTGGAGCCTTTAAACAACTATTCTCAAAATTCCATGCACACCCCTCCCCGCAAACCAGGGGAGGACAATAACAAGACACCTTTCTAGAAACTGTGATGGGAGAGCGAGCGGTCCCCATGGTGTGCAGGAGCCAGCTGATGCTGACTGGCAAGAGCTGAAGCTGGGCATCCCTTCCTTAGAGTTCAGTGACATCGTATTGGTTAGCTTGAAATTAGTCATGGTAGGTGGTTTTTTTTTGTTTTTTTTGTTTTTTTGTTTTTTTGTTTTTTTGAGACTCATTTTATCAGCTCATCACTGCCAGTGCCCTCTCCTCAGTATTTGGAATCTGGCTGAAGTCATACCCAATTGTCAGAGCCTGAAGCCAGATTTCAGTTCTGCATTAGTCAGAAGGGGCTTAACCACCGAGACTAATACTCCCCGAATCTCAGTGGCTTGATGTGATAACGATTTATATTTCAGACATTACACAATCCAGTGTGATTCCGTGTGGGATAGAGAAGGGGGGTGGGTCATTCAGGGACCCATACTCTTCCCATGTAGTGCATTGTGCCACAGACCCCTTTAGCAGTCTGGTGAAACCTATGGATCCCGTCTCAGAATAACATTTTTTAAGTGAAAAAAAAAATACACAGGATTACAAAAGAAACCAATTTTATTGAAATGCAGATATCAAAGTGTATTAAAAATCTGTGTCATGATAACATATGTGTTTCTTTATTAATGCATTCAATGACAAGGTTTCATGGTGGGTCTAATAAAACTGCTGTCACTTTGATGAAGTGCTATCCTAAGATGTGCAGCCAATGAAATGTGCTTTGAAAACATCTGTGATCTCTAGTGATGATAAAGTCACAAGCTACCAGAGGGGAGATGGGTGGGGGATGGGTTAAATAGGCCATGGGGGTTAAGGAGGGCCCTGGCGATGAGCACAGCGTGATGTATGGAAGTGTTTAATTACTGTATCGTACACCTGAAACTAATATCACACTGTGTGTTAACTCACTGGAATTAAAGATTTTTTTAAAAAAAGAAAAAACCGGGTTAGCCTGGTGATGGGTATTAAAGAGGGCACGTTCTGCATGGGACACTGGGTGTTATGGACAAACAATGAAAAATGGAACACTACATCAAAAACTAATGATGTAATGTATGGTGATTAACATAACATAATAAAATTTAAAAAAAGAAAAAATCAATAACAGAAGTAAAGCAGGAAAAAAAAGTCACAAGTATTGGTAAATTCTACTGGTCTGTGGCCTCCATTCATAATAGAAGGAAATGCTGAATTTAAGTTGGATGTTAATAAAAATAAGATATTATTTTCCCCCATTCAACTTTTAGACCCCCTGAATTCCATCTGCAGATCCCATAAGGGTCCATAGACCCCAGATTAGGAACCCCTGATCTAGTGGTTCCAGTATTCCTGGGGCTACAAAGACCTTAACTGGATACCCTGCTTATGTCTGCAAATAAGAGAAGAGGGACGGTAGGGGATGAGGTGTAAACATTTTAACAACCACGCGAGGTGGCGTACATCATCTCTGTCCAACTTTCAAACTTCCACATGACACAGCTTCCTTTTGTAGTCTCTCCATTTGGCGATTTCTATCAGAAATTCTATCCCTTTTTTGATCACCTCTTCTCTGACATCCACTCAATATGTGACCCTTCCATTTTAATGAATAGCTTTTGTACTTTAAATGTATTTTCACTTTAAAAGTAGGCTGTATCTTTATTTTTAGGTGAGAAAAGTTCAAACCCTCTAAACTTGACTGTTGAGCGCTGGAAATGTGGCTAGTCCCAACTAAGATATGATGCAAGCGTAAAATACACATTGGGTTTTGAAGACTTAATACAAAGAAAAGAATGTAAAATGTCTCATTAATATTATTTAATAGCAATTACATAGTGAAGTGATAATATTGAAGTCTTACTGGTTTAAATAGATATATAAATAAAATATGTTAAATATACATAAAATAAATGAAAATCAATTTAATCTGTTTTAAATATTTTAATGTGCTACTTGAAAAGTTAAAATTACATTAGGCTCACATCTGTGGCTCACGTATTTCTTTTAGACTCCTGTTCTTTTTTTTTTAAGATTTTATTTATTTATTTGACAGAGAGAGACACAGAGAGAGAGGGAACACAAGCAGGGGGAGTGGGAGAGGGAGAAGCAGGCTTCCCGCTGAGCAGGGAGCCCGATGTGGGACTCGATCCCAGGACCCTGGGATCATGACCTGAGCCAAAGGCAGCCGCTTAACGACTGAGCCACCCAGGTGCCCCTAGACATCTGTTCTTGAATAAAAATTCATAAAGACTCACAGAGCTGCAAGGGACCTTTGGATGATTATCTAATCCAACTCCTTTGTTGTAACCTGAGAGACTGAGTTAGTTGCTCCTATCTGCAATGGCTAGAAATAGGACAGGAACTCAGATCTCCATATTCCTGGTACAGAGCCTCTATGGCGTTTCAACCAAATAAAAACAAACCAAACATCTCTAAGCTCTAAGTTTTTAGTCTAAACCAGAATATACTTTAATTCAGAGTTATATGTAAAAATCCTAAAAATGGCAAGTTTTTTTCAATCTGATGTATTATTCAGCCTTAGGTTTAATACTTAAGTATAGCTTTCCCTGGCTACTGAAGAATTGCAGGTGGGCAGAGAGACTGGCCAGTACTTGACTCCCTCGAGATCCCAGAAAAAAGAAGCCCTGTGGTCATTCTCCTTGTCTCTGGTCTCCACATTTCTCTCTGTTGAATATTTAAGCTCATAAAGAAATGTTAATTCTTTTCTCCCCTGTATTTTGTCTTAAAGGGATGGAAACATGTGGAACCCTATTATACTTAACATGGCCACCCCTTTCTTCCAGCCAGGAGACGACAGAATGGATAGCAGTTAAAAGAAATAAATGATGGGCCTTATTTTTTCTTCCATATTTTCTTCTTAGCTGCCCCTGTGGACTCTATAGCCAACTTTAAGAAGATATCTGGAATATTTACTGAACTTTTTGTTCCAGAATATTCCTTCCCACAGATTTTTCTCCCACCAACTCATTCTCTGTCTGTAATGCACCATTTTCATAGGATCACATATGAGCCATTGTGTATTTAAATAATATTTAAGGGAGGGCCTGGGTGGCTCAGTCAGTTAAGCGCCTGCCTTTGGCTCAGGTCAGAATCTCAGGGTCCTGGGATCGAGTCCCACATCGGGCTCCCTGCTCTGCGGGAAGCCTGCTTCTCCCTCTGCCTGCCACTTCCCCCTGCTTATGCTCAAGCACTCTCTGTCAAATGAATAAATAAAATCTTTTAAAAAAATAATACTTAAGAGTTTAGGTTTAAAAAAAACCTTGGCTTTTTTTTTTTTTTAAGATTTTATTTATTCATTTGACAGAGAGAGACACAGCGAGAGAAGGAACACAAGCAGGGGGAGTGGGAGAGGGAGAAGCAGTCTTCCCGCTGAGCAGGGAGCCCGATGCGGGACTTGATCCCAGGACCCTGGGATCATGACCTGAGCCGAAGGCAGACGCTTAACGGCTGAGCCACCCAGGCACCCCAAAAACCTTGGCTTTAAATAATGTATTGCCAATACATCATTTTTTCCTCTTAGGAATTTTAAGTAATACAAGTGCTTCTTGAATCATATAATTTGCTGAAAATGAAATAATATAGTCACCTTACTCAGCACTGTCTGAAAAAGATTGTATCTTACCTACGCTGGGTAACATAAAATGGGATGTCCCATTTTTCTCTGAACTTGCACTTCCCTACATTTGCAACAGTCTCTAGAATTCTAAGTTCCAAGAAGGGCCATAAGGACTGCATCATGATCCATGGTAACTTTCATGACCCTCCTGCCTACAGGTATCATGTTTTGACATTTCTTTTCTTCAGTATTGCTATTTGGCACATTCATGAGAAACTCTCGAGGCAAACTGGAACTAACTTCTTTGTTTGTTTTGGATCATCACAGCTGTTGACATCAATGGATGTCAAAGAGGGAGCGCAAACCCTCACTTGTCTCCATATGGTTTTTATGAAAATATATGATGCCTTGTGATGAGTTGATAACCAAACTCAGCAGTTCTCTGGAGACTTTTCTTTTTAACTTTGCATTGTTAATTAAAAGAAGAAATATATACATAAGATGTATTTTGCAAATGAGTAAAAGACTGATTAAGATTTGTAATAAAAACTTTCAAAATGATATTTATATATAATATGCCTCTGTCCTCTTTTCAGAAGAGCAGACGAAATAAAATGAACCTACAGAGCAGATAAATCTTAGGAAAACATTCATCATGAAGTGTTAACTGTGCAGTTTTCTTGACTCAGTAGAACACTGTGCAAGCAGACTACTCAGGTTCAGATGCTGGCCCTATCACTTGCTAACTGTGCAGCCTTTTGCCGGTTATCTGAAATTTGGTGTCTGCTGCTGTAAAATGGAGAAAATGCTACTACCCCCAGGTTGTAAGAGTTCATTGTGCTAGTTCTTGTAAAGTACTTAATACCGAGATAGGGACCTGGCTTCTCAACAACTGTTAGGTGTTTTATGGTTTACAATCGTATACCTTATTCATTTTAAAACCAAAGTAAAATATTTTAAGGACACTGTACATCAAATAAAATCTCTTCCCACAAGATTGTTAGTTAAGCGGTTGGAACCAGAACTGAACTTCTACACAGTTTTTAACATGTATGGAATCGAGCCTACAGCCTGCTCCAAACTCAACAGACAGCGTGGACATTAGGAACAAGGACTTGAAACGATACAGAAGAACTTGTATGAGTCCTGGTTCTAACACTTACCGTGTGACTTTGGGCTTGTCTTTAGGCCTCAGTTTTCTTGTTAGTGAAACAAGTCATTTAATTGATTAAGTATCTCCATAGTATCTTACTGAGGATGGACTTCTAAAACCTCATGGGATACATGTACTTCTCATGGTGAGGGGTTCATTGCTTGTCTTTCTTTCTAATCATCAAACAGGATGTGCCCTGCTCTATGAACTGAGATAAAACAGACTAGACTGCTCTTGAGAGATTTCATCATGGAGGTGGTGGTGGTGGTGGGGGGAATACAGTAAAGAGGAAGATGGGAGGTGGTAATCAGTATTATAAAGAAACAGGAAATGGCAAGGAAAGAGAATGATAAGGGTTTCAGCTTCATACCAGGGGTCAGGGAAGCCCTCTCTAACTTTTGAATGAAATGCCAGAGTGGGACATAGGAGTCCCCAGGGGAAGTACCTCCCAGGCAGAGGAAATAGCAAGTTCAAAGCCTCTGCATTTGGAAAGGAGTTTATCTTGTCTTAGGAAGAGCAGAAAGCCAGTGTGGTTGGAGAGGAGTGAGCAATGGATCTTATGGGAAGAGAGAGGGCAGGGAGGTAAGTAGGGTCACATCAGGGAGGGATTTATAGGCCACCGTTAAGGACCTGGGCTTTACTCTGAATGAGAAGAGACATCATGGGGAGTTGTGAGCAGAGGAGTGACATAATCTGATTTCTCTGACTGCTGTTTAGCGAATGGATTGCAAGAGGAGCAAGAGAGAGAGCAGGAGGTCAGTTAGGAAGCTAGATCTATATAATCCAGGTCAGGGATGGCTTGGGGTAGGGGGTAGCTGGAGTTAGTGAGAAGGAGTTGGGTTACAAATACATTTTGAAGGTAGAGCTGACAGGACTTGCTGTGGGATAGGAGGAAAAAAGTGGCTTGAAGGACGACTCCAAGATTTCTGACCTGGGCCACAAAAAGAATGGAATTGCCACTACTGAGACAGGGAAGACCGGGGGAACACGTGGGAGGGGGACATGCTAAGTTTGAGATCCAAGTGGAGATATCAAATAGGCAGATGGATGAATAATCACAATCAAAACTGCTATTTGTTAAATGAGGCCAGGCATTTAAGAACTTTATATACATTACCTCATTTAAATCCACACAGTAATTCCTGAGCTAGGTACTATTATCATGCTCATTTTGCAGATGGCAAGACTGAGGCTCAGGCAGATGAAGTCTGTGCTTAGGCCAAATGTCTAACATTTAGCGAGTGGAGCTCTCCCTGAAACCAGAGCCCTGCTGGTCCAGGGTCGCTGTAGAGCCCCAGGAGGGAGAGGAGGCCAGGCTTCAGAATGACCACGCTGTGTTCCTGCTCCCAAAGGGAGTCTGCTTTGGGGTTTACATCAGTTGCCTCGACCTCTTTTTATCTTCATTCCCATGGGCACCCTGCAGGTTGTTAAATTCATGTCAAAACATCATTTATTATTTAAGAGCAGAAAGATGCTGGTGACATATATTTCCAACATATTTAACTTCTGAGGATTACAAATAATTTTTAGTGCCAGATACTATCATTTCAGGAGAGCAGTAAGAGGTGTCATCTGATGAAGTTATTGTCTGCAGAGGAAATAAACGTGGATGCTGATCCTATGGCCATGATTGTCCTCTTTTATAGCTGAACGAGGCATTTGGCCATGAACTTTCCTTTCTAGCATATCCTAATCGGAAACCAGCTTCTTATTTGTGATGCTACCACACCAGGGAAGTTTTTCCATCTATATATCATGATAGCCTTTAGATGAACAAGCAGAAGTATAATCATGATGTTCTCATTTGCATGAGCATCTCCCTGACAGGTCATCAGATATCTTTATTGTTCTTGGGTACATTTCATGGGCTGCTGAAGGCATGCATAATCATCTCTAGCAATTCATCTTCTTACCTAGTTTAATGGCCCCTATTACATTGCAGGAGAATGATGGAGTGAAAAGGCTGTGTGTCCAGGGCCTGCCTGCTTAAGGATGTGGAGTCAATTACAGTGGGGAATAAATTACATTAGCTCTTTCTCATTATTCAGTTACCTTTTGCAAACTTCATCCCACTAGGCTAAACAATCCTGGATGGCCTGCAAAAAAAATTGTGCACCTTGTCACCAACATGCTCAGATTCCTTGTTTAGTGTCAAGCTAATAGGTGAGCAACATAAAACCATGAATTCTACATGAACAAAGATGCCTCTGCACTAGTGAATCGGGCTAATACAGTCACTTGAGTTGGGGTGAGTCGGGTCCTTATCTTTATAACTCTTGATTTTTTAAACTAACTATATATATATAGTTATAGCTATATATAGTTATACATAATAGTATATATCTATTGGGATATAAATTAGATAAAAAAATCATTATCTGGGTTGAGTTGTTTTAAATAAACTGTACATTGAATTATCTCTTTTTTGCTTCTCCCTTGGCCTCCCTTCAACAATGCTGAGGGCAGCAGTGATGGTGATGATTGCTCTCTGCTGGTACTGCAAGAGCCTTATTTATGGCTGGTCTGCAGCAGAGGGACCCAAACCCAGCTCTACATAATTTTCTATAAATATTATCATCCTCAATTTCCAGATTAGGAACTGAGACTTAAATGCTAGCTTGTGATTTTACACTGGAATATGTGCAATTCATGCTCCTTAGCATCGTCCTAGTTCAATTTTGATAGTTACTCTGAAGGAAAGCATTATCACAAGAGTAATAACTGCTTTTTCTTGAGAGGGAATTGCAGTGTGCTGGTGCCTTGGATCATATTTTGTATACAAATCTGTACACTGCTATTCCACATTGTATCACAAACAATTCCTTTATCACTAAATATTCTTCTAAAGCATAAGTTTTATTGGCTTTGGAGGCCACTAGGTTCCAAATATCCTATAATTTACTTGGCCATTCTTTTATTGGACATGCAGGTCATTTTCAAATTTTCATTATTACAAATAATATTTTAATGAGTATTCTAACACATAAATATTTATGTGCAGCTCTGACTATTTTCTTAGAAGTTCTTCTTAGGTGTCAAAGAGTGTGAACAACTTCAACAATTATAACTTTAAAATGAGAGGCATAATGTATGCACGGTGTATCAGCCACACTGAATTTCTGAACCTCCTGGGACACAGTAACTAATCTGAGCTCTTAGGAGCAGAAATTTTATCTTACATCTTTTCCTACCACCTTTGTATTCCATGATATCTGTCTTCAATACTTGTTTGTTGAATGAATAAATGAATGAATAAATGACTAAATATTTGCTTTGGACTGGAGTTAATCGAATCTAGACCTCTTTCAGACAGGAATATGTCTGAAGTAGCCCATTCTAAGTACTGTATATACCTAAGAATCTCTTGAAAAAAAATCCATAAGCAATTTAAATAATGATTATTGTATTTGACAATTTTTATTCCTAAAGATCTTTTCTTCTTCCTACATATTCTTGAGTATCCTGATTGTGCTTATCCAGGAGTAGGTTGAATAACCAAATGATCTGACAGTACTTTTTCCATCCCCATTATTTTTCTACTTCACCACTATTTGGGGGCACTACTGTGTATGTCTCATAGTTTCAGGAGATTATGATAAAGGAATAAATATCATCTGCTTACCCTTTGGAAGGGAATTTAAAGGTCATTAAAGGTCATCGTATGCTTGAATGTTCTTAAAAAAGCTGGTGAGCAGCTTTCAATACCTCTAGTAACAGGAAACTCATTATCTCCTAAAGCCATTCTATCCATATTTGGACTGTTATTTTGTTAGTGAACTGTGCCAGAACTGAATTCTTCCTAGTTTCTATGCCTGCCTCTTGGCTCACACTTAGCTCCTGGACCAGGCCCTCTGCCCCCGCTTCTTACCCAGCCCCAGTCAACCCTCCCAGGTCTCTGGCCCTTGGTCAGCACCCAACCTCCTGTGTGTATAAGAAGGGAGCTTAATCTGTAAAAATCTGGGTTCAAACCCAGGTCTCTCTGGTCAAAGCCTCTTTTAGTTTTTTATTATGATACACAATGTAATATTTACCTTTTAGCCATTTATTAATATACAATTCAATGCCATTAAATGCATTCACAATGTTGTGTAACTATCACCACTGTCTATACCCAAAACTCTTCATCATCCCCAACAAAAACTGTACCCATTAAATAATAACCTCCTTTTTACTTTCTGTCTATGAAGTTGCCTTTTCTAGGTCCCTCTTATAAGTGGAACATATAATATTTGTCCTTCCGTATCTAAAGCCAGACGTCTTTTTACTATAGTATCTTACCTTCATAGCATCATGTTCCATCATAAATGCATTTTGTCTATTTAAACTTCTGAAACCCATTCAGTTCCAAGAGCTGCCACACTTTTACAAATGTCTCAAAGGCTTTGACTGCATGTCAGTTGCTTCAATAGAGATCAAGTCAGGAGAAACAATACATTTCTTTGTCTTGAACTCTAAATTCCTCTGTAGGCAATGACTCCTTCCTGTTGTGCCAGATTTCCTTCTATGAAAATATGAAGAGTGGAGAATATGTGTCCCCCTCCCCGATCCCCAATAGCAGCCATTCCGACTTTGATCCACTTTTTAAAAGAAATGCCTGTAGGCGTGCCTGGCTGCCTCAGTCAGTGGAGCATGGGACTCTTGATCTCGGGGTTGTGAGTTCGAGTCCCATGCTGGATGTAGAGATGACTTAAGAATAAAATCTTAAAAAAAAAAAAAAATGGAAAAAAAGAGAAATGCCTCTATTGTTTCTCTAATAAATTTGATAGTTACTTTTAGTTTGATATTATTCATGATTTTTTGATTTTGAAATTTCAAACCATCCCATTATTATCAATTCTATAATTGTTCCTGGTATAACAATGAAGCTCAAAGGCCTGTAGATTGCAAAATCTGCATCCATTCCGCCTCTTTTCTCTTTTGAGAGTCAGATCAACATGTGTTTGTCCACCTCTTCCAGTACCTCTACTGGTCCACAACAGCTTAGCACTCTTATCCGTGAGTTTTCTCAGTGCCCTGGATTGCAGTTATTTTACAGTGTCCCACTGCTCACTTTAAATCTCTTTTCCGATCTTGAGCTTTCGTTTTCTCTTACCATATTAGGTCTTCTATTTTAAGTCCCAAATCATTCTTCTTGGAAGAGAAGACAAGGACAAAAATCATAGTACGGTTGTTCTTCTTTCTTTTTGTTTTTTCAGCAACATCATACCAATGGTGCCAAACATCTGACTTATCTCTTTCTGGTATTCCTTTTGTTCCTAACAAATTCTAGGTCTCAATCTATCTGTCACTGTTTTCGGAGCACTTTTCTTACCTTTGTTCTTGGGGAGCTCTTCTGTTTTTTATTCAAGCCCTATTGAAATCAGAGGCTATGACAGAACTATGTAGGAACCTCCATCTTTTCTCTTTTGGTGGAATCCCAGTCTAGGGTTATGTAGATAGAATTACAGACTGTGTGGACAGATGGGTGCCACTCACCTTCTTCAGAGTCTCTTGCACCAGAGTCATGCCTTTGTTTCTGCTGACCCCCCCCCCTTTTTTTTAAAGTAAGCTCTGGGGACGCCTGGGTGGCTCAGTCGGTTAAGCGTCTGCCTTCAGCTCAGGTCATGATCCCAGGTCACGGGGATAGACTCCCAGGTTGGGCTCCTTGCTCAGCGGTGAGCCTGCTTCTCCCTCCACCTGCTTCTCCCTCTGCCTGCCACTCCCCCTGCTTGTGCTCTCTCTTGCTCTGACAAATAAATAAATCAAATTAAAAAAAAATAATAAAGTAAGCTCTGTGCCCAATGTGGGACTTAAACTCATGACCCCGAGATCGAGAGTCTCATGCTCTACCAACTAAGGCAGCCAGGTGCCCCTTTGCTGCCCCTTTTGACATCTGCCTTCCTGAAGTCGGGTTTTGTCATCATTTTCAACCACCCCCTCTCTGGCTATCAGAAATGCCAGGATAGAAGTCTTTTATAAGCTCTTGCTGTTGGAATGGAGTTGGACAATTAAAAGACAGCTAAAGTAGCAAATCATAAAAAGACACATGTACCTTGAATATTTTATTTTAATTTAAAATATATTAACTATATACTTATATGTATATATTATGCTATATATTTATATATTGATTCACCAATCTTTTGATATAGGGCAAAGGTCTTTTTTTACTTGATTAGACTTCCACCTTATCATTTGTGTATCATCTATAATTTTCAGTTTTGATTTCCTTTAAGTTGGGAACGAGCTTGTAAAAAAATCTAATCACAGAATCCACCTAGATCTATGTTTTTTGTGGTTTTGAAGTTTTCAAACAATGTTTACTATTGAATTGTCTACACCTAATTTAACAATTCTTGGTAGAACTCTTTATCAAAATTTTCCAAAACTTTTAACATAGTTAACAATTCTTTTCTTTTTGCACTAATATTTAGTCAGTTTGTAGAGTATTTAACTATTTAACTTAAATTACAATATCCAGTACAACTGGCAAGGATAGGTCTGGAATATTTGATAAGCACACAACATGGCAGGCAAAGTGGAGGTCTTAGAGAGTATATCAAACTGGAGCCCTGGGTCCCTGTGCATTGGTATGTGTGTTTTACAAAAATTGTGACAGCCTTGGATGAGTGGAGGATGGTTAAGAAGGCTTTGTCATATTCTATAACGATATCATTGCTTCCACCTAAATTTCATTAAAGGCAGACCTCAGGAATAATGTGGATTTGGTGCTAGGCGACTGCAATACAGCGAATACTGCCAAAAAGCAAGGCAAATGAATTTTTGGTTTCCCAGCACATATAAAAGATGTTTACACTGTACTGTAATTTATTAAGTGTGCAATAACATTATGGCAAAAAACCACAAAGTACATATTTTAATTTAAAAATACTTTATTGCTAACAAAATGCTAACTATCATCTAAGGTTTCAGTGAGTCGTTATCTTTTTGCTGGTGGAGGGTCTGGCCTTGATGTTGATGGCTGCTGACTGAACAGGGTGGTAGTTGCTGAAGGATGGGGTGGCTCTGGCAATTTCTTAAACTAAGACAACAGCCAAATTGATTGGCTCCTCCTTTCATGAATGATTTCTCTGTAGCATGCGAGGCTGTTTGATAGCATTTTACCCACAGTGGAATTTCTTTCAAAATTGTAGTCAATCCTCTTAAACCTTGCCTCTGCTTTATCAACTAAGTTTACAGAATATCCTAAATTCTTTGTAGTTATTTCAACATAGTTCACAGTGTCTTTACAAGGAGTAGATTCCATCTCATGAAATCACTTTCTTTGCTCATCCATAAGAAGCAATTCCTCATTTGTTAAAAATGTTATCATGAGATTGCAGCAAGTCAGTCACATCTTCGGGCTCCACTTCCAATTCTAGTTCTCTTGTTATTTCTACGACATCTACAGTTACTTCCTTCACTGAAGTCTTGAACCCCTCAAAGTCATCCATGAAGGTTAGAATCAACTTCTTCCAAACCCCTCTTCATGTTGATATTTTGACCTCTTTCCATGAATCATGAATGTTCTTAATGGTGAGTCCTTTCCAGAAGGTTTTCAACTTACTTTGCCCAGATCCATCAGAGGAATTACTATCTATGTCAGCTATAGGCTTACAAAATGTATTTCTTAAATACTAACACTTGAAAGTTAAAATTACTCTTTGATCCATGGGCTGCAGAACGGATGTTGTGTTAGCAGATGTGAAAACAACATTCATCTTGTCCATCTCCATCAGAGCTCTTGGGTGACCAGGTACATTGTCAATGAGCAGTGATACTTTGAAAGGAATCTTTTTTTTCTGAGCAGTAGGTCTCAACAGTGGGTTTAAAATACTCAGTAAACTATGTTGGAAACAGATGTGCTTTGTTGTTCCATTTCTAGAGCATGGGCAGAGTAGATTTAGCATGAATCTTAAGAGCCCTAGGATTTTTGGAATGGTAAATGAACATTGGCTTCAATTTAAAGTCACCACCTGCACTGGCCCCTGACAAGAGGGTCAGACTGTCCTTTGAGGCTTCAAAGCCAGGCATTGACTTCTCTGTAGCTCTGGAAGTCCTAGATGGCATCTTCTTCCAACATAAGGCTGGTCCATCTATATTAAAAATCTGTTGTTTAGTGTAGCCACCTTCACGAATTATCTTAGCTAGATCTTCTGGATAGCTTCTTGTAGCTTCTGTATCAGCATCTGCTGCTTCACCTTGCACTTTTGTGTTATGGAGACAGCTTCTTTCCTTAAGCCTTGTGAGTCAACCTCTGCTAGCTTCAGACTTTTCTTCGGCAGCTTCCCCATCTCTCTGTCTTTAGAGAATTGAACAGAGTTAGGGCCTCGCTCTGGATTAGGCTTTGGCTTAAGGGAATGTTATGGCTGTTTGATCTTCTGTCTAGACCATTAAAACTTCCTCCAAATCAGCAATAAGGCTGTTTTGCTTTCTTCTAATTTGTGTGTTCACTGAAGTAGCATTTTTAATTTTCTTCAAAAACTTTCCCTTTGCATTCACAACTTGGCTAACTGTTTGGTGCAAGAAGCCTAGCTCTCAGCCTATCTTGGCTTTTTGATAAAGCTTATTTCTAGCTTTTGATTTAAAGTGAGAGACATATGACACTTCCTTTCACTTGAACACTTAGAGGCCATTGTTGGGTTATTAATGGCCTATCTCAAAATTGTTGTGTCTCAGGGAATAGGGAGGCCTGAGAAGAAAAAAATGGAGGAATGACCATCAATGGGGCAGTCAGAACACATACACTTATCAATCAAGTTGGCTATCTATTATGGGCATGGTTCATAGTGTGGCAAAACAATTACAATAATAATGATCCCTGATCATTGATCACCATGACAAAATAATAATAATGAAAAAGTTTGAAATGTTGGGAGAATAACCAAATGTTGGAAGAATAACCAAAATGTGACACAGAGACACGGAGTGGGCAAATGCTGTTGGAGAAAGGGTGCCAATGGACTTGCTGGACGCAGAGCTGCCGCAGACCTTCTATTGTAAAGAATGCAGTGTATCTATGAAGCACAACAGAGCCCAGTGTGGTCAAAGGAGGCATGCCCATATTTCACTTCACTAGCTGATATCGTCATTGTTTAGAATTAGATCTAAATAGCAGTTCCCTGGTTACTTCCTCCATCTATAAAGAAAGAAAGTCACTATCCAGGCCAGGCAGTAACTTGTCAGACATTCTGCTTTTAGTTGAGAGCCTCCAGTCAAATGTTTGCATCGTTCAAGTTTCCCATCACAACTGTTTTATGCCTCTTGCCAGCGTTGTAAACTAAATTAGGAACACATCATCCATTTCTTCCATTTGGCCTGATAGTCTGCTGATATCAATTTCATCAACAAAATAATATCTTTTCCTCTCATCTAATCCTTATTCGAGTATCTCTTCATCATCCTTTACCACCTGGATTTTCACACAGATGATAAGTGATATTTCTTTACCTCCCTTCCTTACAGATCTCTCTTTGGAATACTGCCACTTTCCAGTAATTATTATGAGATTGTATGTACCATTTTATTCTCAAATTTGCATGCTATGTACTGGTCCCATATAGCTATGAGACCCTTGAGAGTATCGTTTTGGCAAGTTTTCCTAATTGTTTACTTATAGGAGTCTCATGGCTCCTCCTGAACTATTCTTTTTCCCACGACATGACTAAAGACCTTTCTGATAACTGGTTTCATGTTTTTACATGAGCATTGCTTTTTTTTCCCCTTCCATATTCAATTTAAAGACTACCTAGTCTCAAAGACTTTCTTCCCTGTCCTCATGAGATGTACTCCAGCCCTACCCAAAGGCCATCATTGTGGCACATAAAGGCATCAAAGAGAACATGACATCCCATTTACCAATCATCTCTTAATAGTAGGCTGTTCACTTCCCCAGTATTCTCACTTTTCCAAAGTCCTAACTGCTGAGGGGAAGAGGTATAAGAACCACACTTGTGCTCCTGGGTCTTTTAGTCTCCAGCCTGTGCCTTCTTAGGTGCAAATGATGCTCCTTTTGTCTTCTCATGTGACTCATTCCTACGAGGATCCAAGGACTGAATCATGGGTTAATGGGAATTAATATGTTTCAGTGGACTATTATATTCCAGAACTAGTCACCAGAAAGATGGACAGCAAGCATGACTGACCATATCTTATCTGCACAGAACCCTAAATACCCACAACAAGGACTGGCAACAATCACCCACCCTTTTCCTCCCATGGCAGTAGCAGCTTTCTTTATTCTAATGCTTAGGTATATTCTGGATAAAACTCTTTGATGCTCCACATATGTAAAGACAGCAACTGGTAGTGTGCTTAGAAGTAACTGTAGTGGTTTCTGTACAATGTGGCGAGGATAAATGTAATACATGATTTTTCCATATTTCTTTTTGGAAGATCATCCTACCCACCCTACCTCAATTTTTGTAATAAGCTTCAAATCCTGAGCTTTCTTTTTTCCCCTTGGGTCATATTCTTCCACAGTGAACTCTACTCTTACATATCACCCATAGTGTTGATAGTATTAGTGCTCTAAAAAAGTTGGCACTTGATAAAAGTTTTTTAAGTTAATTAATTCACATAAGATCCCACTAACTATATGAGCAAAGATTGTGAAGTCATTTTTGAAGAGTAATTTGCAGTTGCTGAATTATTGGTTCTGACTTGCTACACTACATTTCCTTAGCAAATAGCAAATATTTGCCCAGTAAGATATGTGGTCAAGTTCTAAACAACATGGTTGGTTTTTTCTGTGTTCTTTAGCATTAACCTTTGCTAGCTTCATTAATAAACCCCCAATCCAACTTCTGTGTTGCTATTAAGGAAATAAAAATTTCTCCCTAAGAAATGACAATGTGTCGGTATATTAAAGTTGCAGTGAGGGGCACCTGGGTGGCTCAGTTGGTTAAGCGTCTGCCTTTAGCTCAGGTCATGATCCCAGGGTCCTGGCCCTGCATCGGGCTCCCTGCTCAGCCAGGATCCTGCCTCTCCCTCTTCTTCTGCCCCTCACCCTTGCTTACGCTCTCTCACTCTCTCTCTCTCAAATAAATAAATAAATAAATAATCCTTTTTTAAAAAGTTGCAATGATCAGGAGCCTATATTAATTTCAAAGAGCCACTATTTTGAAAATTGAATTTAAGTCTGAACCAAAAAATTAATAAAGTTTAGATGTAATCTCCTCTATTCCTTTATTCTTTCAGGACAAGCCCCATTGTTTTTCCATGTGTTGGCCAATGCAGACTTGCCACAGAATACATTCTGATCTAACTTTGTAACTGAGAATATTCGTCTTGCTAGCTGCAGAAAGATTCCTCACGGACATCTAAATCAAAATGACTTGGGGTCAGGGAATTGGAATTGGCAGAATTTTGTGTCGGTATACATTTTTCTGGAATCCCAAACTTTCAGCATATTATTAAAGGGGCTTATGACCCAAAAAAGCTGAACCATTTTTTTCTAGACAGATTGCAAGAAAAAGTATCGCTTTCTCTCCAAAATAAGCAAAACACATAGCTCACATTCTCATTGATGTTCTTGTCACAGCATGTTTCTTTTTTCTGTTCTGGGTTGAGGATTTTTCTGAAGCATCATTGATTTTGAAGTCACACGGAAGTGCCTTTCTCATATTTGAGGTGACAAATCACAGGGGCTGGCTGTATTGTTGGTGCACAGAGTTACGGAGTTTGAGAGACTGCTCCGACCAGTCATTACCATGGTTCTCAATGTGGGCAGTCAGGCGTATCAGTAACAGCGTCCAGGAGAAATGTGGTTCTTTTAAAAACGGCAGCTGTTAGCATATTTTTACTACACATATGTCTAATACTGAAGTTAACCCATTAAATATATTTTTAAAGATTTCCTCAAACAGGTGATAAATTCAAGGCTTCGGTCTATTTCATGTGTGTTCTTCCTGCTGTGTTAAGGATATGCTCCAAAGATAAGTGTTTTTGTATTTTATAACCTGAGAAATGCATCTTGTCTTTTAAAGTGAAAACAGCTAAGTGGACTAAAGAAAGCATAACTTAAATGCACACGGGAAGTGGGAAGATACAGTAATTACTATGCTCTCTTTCTGATAGTTTATTATTGTATTTCATGGCCTACACAGCTTTCATTATGAACTCTATTGGCTCCCTGAGAAATTGTTCTACAGGTCACTAATTTTTGGGTATTTGAGTCAATGTTAACTCAGGGGCTTCAGGAAACTAAGTTGTACCACTTAATTTCTTTTTTTAAACTGCAGGCTCTATTATGTGCTAGGCATTGTCTTTTTTTTTTTTTTTTTTAAGATTTTATTTATTCATTTGAGAGAGAGAGAGAGATAGAGAGCACAAGCAGGGGGAGAGGCAGAGGGAGAGGGAGAAGCAGACTCCCCGCTGAGCTGGAAGCCCGACGTGGGGCTCCATCCCAGAACCTGGAGATCATGACCTGAGCCAGAGGCAGATGCTTAACCATCTGAGCCACCCAGGTGCCCCTAGGCATACAGTTTCTGTTCTGTCATTGAGCTGTGAGCTCTGGGAAGATGAGTCAAGGTCAGTTCTCTGTCTTTTTTTTTTTAAAGATTTTATTTATTTATTCATGAGAGACAAAGAGAGAGAGAGACAGAGGCAGAGGGAGAAGCAGGCTCCCCGTGGAGCAGGGAGCCCGATGCGGGACTTGATCCCTGGGATCATGACCTGAGCCAAAGGCAGACACTTAACCGTCTGAGCCACCCAGGTGCCCCTAGGTGTACAGTTTCTGTTCTGTCATTGAGCTGTGAGCTCTGGGAAGATGAGTCAAGGTCAGTTCTCTGTCTTTTTTTTTTTAAAGATTTTATTTATTTATTCATGAGAGACAGAGAGAGAGAGAGGCAGAGGCAGAGGGAGAAGCAGGCTCCCTGCGGAGCAGGGAGCCCGATGCGGGACTCGATCCCAGGACCCTGGGATCATGACCTGAGCCGAAGGCAGACGCTTAACCGACTGAGCCACCCAGGCATCCCGTCAGTTCTCTGTCTTAACATCTTTGAGCTGTCTTCATATCCTCCCCTATGGTTGAAAACTTGCCTCTTCTTCTGAGAACTGTGAACATCCTTCTTATGGGAGATTCACCTGCCTTCTGCACTTCCCTGTAAGAGTAACTGACCCCGTCAACCCAGCCATAACCTCAAACACTTCAATTACAGACCTGCCCATCATCTCTTAAACTTTTGCACATCTTTCCAGGTCCTAGAAACATAATTCATGATGGGACTGATACCTTCATGCAACTCATTTCTTTTTCTTTCTTTCTTTTTTTTTTAAATGCAACTCATTTCTTAAAGAGAACTGGGGAGACCAGACCTGAATTCAGTGTGAGGAGGTCAGAGAGCGGCAGAGGGCTGAAGAATTTGCTACAAATTAGAGCAAATATGATCTCCTTCACCTCCCAGGGGCTGGACTGTTGCTCAAGCCCAGTTATAGCTGCATCTCTGAGAATGTTGCAGGAACATGACAACAGACACCAATCTGTGTTGTCCTCTAGCATAAGACATAGGGAAGCACTTTTAATTGGTTTTTAGCAACCAGAATAAAGTAACTGGTACTGTAAGATGTATCTGTTATGCCCTCCCTCCCCATCTGAATTCAGGAGGTCCATGGACTCTCTCTCAGATTCTTTAAATGAAAGTGTTGACGTCTTAGGTGTTTACCTTTCCTAATTTAGAACAAGACTTATTGTAGTTGAGAGGGAAAAGCCTGCCAAAGGGTTTCAGTTGGCTTTAGTTTACTTGCCTCAATTTCTTGTCTCCTTTCTTTTTTCTTCAATTTGCCAACCCCAGTCATTTGGGTATTGTTCTAAGTGATGTCCAGAGGCAATATAGTGTCTATGAAGTTTTTCCATAACTTGAACCAGAAAATAATTGGGACTTAAGATAAGAGTAGATGGAAATGGGCCCTTTTCTGTTGTATCTATGTTTGTAGCATATTGTCCCTTTTTACTGGCTAGATGTAGGAAGACAACTCAGGCAGCCCATCTCAAGCAGAATGAGTGACAACATGTTCATGATTTTTCTATATCTTTTCCATCCAGAAATTGCCTTCTCAGATTTTTTACAAATATTATCGATTTTGTCTATTATTTGAATATAGAATGTGCCTAACTAAGCAGTTTACTCACAGAACTAATGAGAACAAGGGTTTTTTTTTTTTAATTATACAAATGTTTAGTTTAAATTTCTTCCCAAATGCTTCCTTTAATAAGTAAGTTAATATGAGTCATATTATTGTTGGAAGGTTTTAAGACAGTGGTAGTCCTCTCCCTAGCCCCCAAATAAAATAAATAGAGTATTTGAATTTACACTAATTAAGATCCTATATACTTACCAAGTGCTTTCATCAGAAAACTATTTAAATGCAATAAATTATAAATTTTCTTTCCTGTATTTTTAAGCCATTTGCTGCTGAGTGGTGTGAGGGGAGTTGGTGATACTATATGATTTGAAGAATTTTAAAAGTTTCAAGTCCGTGCCAGGCCTGCAAAAGTCATTTGGGGGAAATCTACTCACTATAATGCTTCCTTGTTTTCATTCATGTCTGTCTCTGCCTTCCACCTCTTGATATCACTATTGTATACATAACTCTCAGGTCTTCACATTAATGTAAATAATTTTCTTTTGAGCACTGATTTTGAATCACCATCTGCTTATTGGATATTTTCTCCTGAAGATCTTCTCAGAGACACTCCCAGAATCAGACATTGGCCACTGAAAATTTTAATTTATTCAGGATTTTCCAAGTGCTATGCTAGAGTCTGGAGATACAAAGATGAATAAGATATATCCCTACCCGTCAGAGGTTTACAGTCTGGTGTGGGAGAGTTCTAAGTATGCCATAATAACAGTGGCCAGCACCTATTGAGCATTGACCTTGGTAGATTTGATGCTAAGCTCTTGACATAATATACCCCCTAACCAATCCTGTAGGTATCAGTATCTCCATTTCATAGATGTGGAAATCAAAGCACAGAAAATTAAGTAGCTTGCTCAAAGTCCTTTGGATGTCAAGGGGCAAAACCAAGGGACTTCAATCCAGGAAGTTATTCTTAAATAATATGTGATATATGCATTTAAAAATGTGCCTGGGGGCGCCTGGGTGGCTCAGTCGGTTCAGTGTCCAGCTCTTGATTTCCACTGGGGTCGTGATCTCTGGTCCGGGGATCTAGCCCTGCTTCAGGCTCGCTGGGTGTGGAGCCTGCTTGGGATTCTCTCCCTCTCCCTCCTTCTCCCCACCCCGACCATGCGCATGCAGGTGAGCTCTTGCATGAGTTCTCTCTCTCTCTCTCTCTCTCTCTCTCTCTCAGAAAAAGGGGGAGCCTGGAGGGGTTTTGTGAGTTACAAAAAGGAAACTTGAAATTCTACCTAAAAAGGTCAGAGAGGGCTTCCTAGAGGAAGTAACATTAGAATTGAGACCAGCAGAAGGAGAAAGAAAGGAAGGCATTTTCGGCGAAGGAGCCTCAGTGAGAAGGAGTGGGAACTGTAAGAAGGGAGAAAGCTTGAACTTACCACTTTCTGCCTATTTGTTTATGTGGTTCTCTCTGCCTGAGATTTTTTCTACCCTCAACTCTCCCATCAGTTATTTCCCTTGGAACTGTAACTCTCCTTTGCACTCCCAGAGCCTTGTCACTGTGGTTATGTGGTGCCCAGTGCACCCTGCCTTGAACTGAACATGCGGTATCTCACCTCTGCTTCAGCACCAAATTATGTTCTTTATAATTCTGTGGCTTCTCATACAGTTGCATTTAATGGCAACTCAATAGACATTTGCTCAATGTGGAATGAATGTTAATCAGGGCAAGAGAAGTAAAATTATTGGAAAAATTGAGCAAAAATAATCCATAATCCTTGTCAGATGGTAGTTTTTTTTTAAAGATTTTATTTATTTATTTGAGAGAGAGAGAGAGTGAGCGCAGGAGCTGGGAGAGGAGGGCCGGGTGCAGACTCCCCGCTGAGCAGGGAGTTGGACACGGGGCTTTATCCCAGGACCCTGAGATCGTGACCTGAGCCAAAGTCAGACGCTTAACTGACTGAGCCACCCAGGTACTCTGGGGATGGTAGTCAATTTACTTCAGGAGTAAATAAGCCAGTAGATGTTTGATAATGTAACCTACTCTAAGTAACTTGATTTGGTTGCTGCAGCTAACTTTTAAAGATACAGTGTATCCACTGGCCATGGGATGGTGGTCATGATTACTGGGGTAATCACTGAGGTGAACCCTAAAATTCTCCTTTTACAATTTCATTTATATTTGGCACCTAGAGCCTCTCAGCACTCTATCATTTCTTCTTTTTTTTTTAATATTTTATTTTATTTTTTGACAGAGAGAGAAACAGTGAGAGAGGGAACACAAGCAGGGGGAATGGGAGAGGGAGAAGCAGGCTTCCCACCTGAGCAGGGAGCCCGATGTGGGACTCGATCCCAGGACCCTGAGATCATGACCTGAGCCGAAGGCAGACGCTTAACGACTGAGCCACCCAGGCGCCCTTATCATTTCTTATTAGTGAAAAGAATGCTTTAACTTAAGAACTCCACCAGAATCATTACATTTTTTAAAGAGAAAGCTTAACAGGATTTAAAAATACATTTATAGTGGCTTTGTGCTGTCAAACAACCACTTGAAAGCTGAAAAATATGTTCAACATACTTTTGTATTTATATCCCAGCTTGAATTTCTGTTTTGGTTCAAAAAGAAAGATTTCATTTGATTTTATTAGAAAGAAAGAAAACAGTGAGAGATAGAGATGGAGGGAAAGAGGGGAGGAAGAAGAGAAGAAAGGAAGGAAGAAACGGATTCTCTTAGTTGTTTTGATATCATACAGATGTAACTGGAGAATTTTGGAGCCACTCTGATCTCCTTATTCTCCATTACCTGTCACAGATGATCTCCCCACTAAATGGTAAATTCTAACTCCAAAATGTGTCTAATATTCCTCTTCTCTTGTCCTCTTCCATGTCAGTATCTGACTTCAAGCCTTTATGAACTTTGGCCAGGATCCTTACAACAAGTTTTAACTGATCTCCCTAACTTTTGTTTTTGTGTGGACCCCAAACCATCCTTGACCTGTTTGTATAAATCTGAGCATGTCACTTCCCTATTACCAAAGGCTCCCTGTTAACCTAATGACTGACCCCTGCCCACCTGTTTAATCTCATCTCATGACCTTCTTTCCAATTACCTTGAGCTTTTAGCTTTTGCCTGGACTGACCTGACAAACCGATACGTGCCTGTCAAGTTCCAGTTCAAGTCTTACCTCTCTGTCAAGCTTCCCAATTCCCTCGGGCTGGCTTGGATCCTCCGTGCCCCCTCAGTGTGCCAGGTGCTTCCCATATGTTATACTACTTAGTTCTCACAATAGCTGTTTAAAGTGGGTAGTCTTTGTCCCCTTTTTACAGGTAAGAACAGTGAGGCTCAAAGAGCTAAAGTCATTTGCCTGAGGTCACAGAGTAAAACACTAAGTGGCAAGCTGGGATTTGAACCCGGTTCTTTCTGTTTTAAGAACCTGAGTTCTTTCTGCTACACCTCCTCCTTTTTTTTTTTTTAATTGTATTTATTTATTCATCAGAGAGAGAGAGAACACAAGCAGGGGGAGCGGCAGGCAGAGGGAGAAGCAGACTCCCCACTGAGCAAGGAGCCCAATGCAGGACTTGATCTCAGGACCTCAGGATCATGACCTGGGCCAAAGGCAGACGCTTAACCAACTGAGCCACCCAGGCATCCTGCACTGGTGTTGACTTTCATTATGGCATTCGTCACGTGTACTTCTGCTGCACTTACTGAGGATATCAGCCCACCTTTCCCCGTTCTATCTCCAAGGATTAGTGCGATGTCTGCCTCATGATAGGCAGCTATTTATTGAGGTAATGAATGAACCAAGCAACATGCAAATAATATACAAACTCCAACTGTCTGGGAGGGAATAATATCCCTTGATCTTTTCTGGGTGGTGGTATAGAGAAGCCCAAAAAGGGGAGACCCTTCCTGAAGTAAAAGGGTTGTTGTAGGACAACGGTAAGACTGTGCAGAACCTCCAGAACCATTTTAGGAAGGAGCTTTACATCTGTTGCTGAAAGAAGTCAGGAATGGAGACCTAGATAATTTTATTAGATTTTTGAATGTTTGTACTGCCTAACAGTTATTGCTTCCTTGGATGAACTTAACAATTAATCCATATAAAAATGTGCCTGTTCAAGTAACAAAGGGGCACAGGAGGAACAGTAATAGAATGAAGAGGAGTCTTGCAGTGTTGCTTCCTGAGACCCTGAGTCTCTTCATTTGAAAATATTTTTATGTTAACAGTTTACACTAACAGACTATTTTTATATTAAGAGTGGGCTTTTGTTAGCATGGCTTGGTAGACTGAAGAATGTCCCCTTATCCTTGACACCTGTAAATGTTCACTTATTTAGAATAAGAGTTTTTGCAGATGTGATTAAGTTAAGGTTCTTGAGAGGAGGTGATTAAATGCAATCACATGTGTCCTTATAAGAGCAAGGCAGAGGGAGAGCATGCATGTGCGTGCGCACACATGAGAAGTGTGGCCCTTCCAGAGGGAGGGGGGCGTGCTGACACCTTAATTTCATCCCAATGACACCAATTTTAGACTTCTGGCCCCCATGACTCTGAGAGAATAAGTTTCTGTTATTTTAAGTTGGTGGTAATTTGTTACAGCAACCACAGGAAACGGGTACATATTGGGAGGCAGCAGTCTGGGAATATGGTAAATACGAGAACCCACAAACAGAGAGCTGCTTGGGGTGGCTCTTCATCCCACTTTCCTTGGAAAGCATTCTACTTTCATGTTCCAGGGGATCAAAAATAGTGTCTGCCTCTAGAACTATACTCCCCGAATCTGGGAGTGCTCCAGTAATTTTTCTCTCCCGTGATCCTTTAGTCCAGGATCCTTCACAGTTCCAGCCGTGCATATAGCATTCCTTTTGAGTGCATATGGCTGTCGCTGCCTGGTGATGGAATCTGGGATCACAGCTATATTTGGACGAGGCAAGTTATAAGTGGGCAAGCTCATGTTATTTAATTAGCTTAGCATAAGTGTAACCCTTTAAATAGACTCAACTTTCCCCTGTTTTTGTGTCTATCACAAGAGCAGGTTTGGTTAGATAATAGCTGTGATTCCTTCCAACTCTGAAATCCTGTCTCTCTCACTAGTCTGCATTTGCTTTCAACCATGAGCCTGTAGGCCTTTCTCACTGGGTAGCTTCTTCTACCTCTAGACGCAAGTTGAGCTCTCTCCCAGCTACATTAGTTCCTAGAGAAGGAGGAATGATTTTCTTTCTGGATCCCAGGTCCTGGTCAAAGCTTAAAAAAAAAACCCTTAGCTCTTGACTAATTTGGTGTCCCTGGATTCAGACTTTGGAATTTACCCACCTAGGCTTTCTTTGGTCCCAGGTACCTATATTTCACCCAGTATCTGTGAACAGAAATTGATCAAACCAGTCTGAATTCTTGCAAACTTCTATTCTCTTTTTCACATTTTTTTTTTTCTTTTAATACATTACCAGCATGTTGCTTACTTTAGGCCTCAGTCTCAATCAGGAGTTCCCCAGGCACATTCTGAGGTCCTTTAGAGCTTTCATCTTTCCTCTCTTCCTGACTTACCATAAAGGTTCAGTATGTCCCCATTTCTCACGACATCAGGGAGGAGGCTCTTCTCAGACCCTCATCTCTGCATCATTATGAACCAGCATTGGCGGGCATTTACCAGAATACTTGGAACACAGGTTGTTTTTGTGAACACATTTTTTTCCCTCTGACCAGATTTATTGAACATAAGAAAATTCTATGTACAAAGTGACCTGGACCTGCTTCTTCAAAACATGATCCTTTCTTACTAATATTTGGATAAGTCAGTCCATTGAGTGTCAAAAAGCAGCTTACTCTAAAATTAATAGAAAAGTGCCCAATGCACACTAAATAAATGGCCTAACTACTGGGACTTTCATAGTTCTACAAGATAATTTACACAGGTAGGATTGAGCCCCGATGACAGGCTGCTGGAGAACTGATATGAGAGGGAAGAGGCTATCTTGTGCACCGCCAGGGTGATGCCGTCATGTTTCTGGATCATAATGTTCCCATTTTTTTTAAACATTTTTTTTTTAAAGATTTTATTTATTTATTTGACACACAGAGAGAGACAGCGAGAGAGGGAACACAAGCAGGGGGAGCAGGAGAGGGAGAAGCAGGCTTCCCGCTGAGCAGGGAGCCCGACCCCAGGACCCCGGGATCATGACCTGAGCCGAAGGCAGACGCTTAACGACTGAGCCACCCAGGCACCCCATAATGTTCCCATTATCTGATTCTAGACACACCGCATGAATATCAGTGGGGTCTGAGGTCAGCTTAGCTGCTTGCTGGGCTAGAACAGATATCACCCCAGCATGCTCATCTGACAGGGTCCCATGGCAGCCCAGATTAAGTCCTTGTGAATCTGTGCACAGGACTCCAACAATGGATGGATTCTTCATTGTATCCTCCAAGAGCTGCTCCAAGGTGGCCTCCATCCTGCCTGCCATCCGCCTGGCCTGGGATCCCGCAGCTTGTCACCTCCTTCTCCACCCTGTGAACACATTTTGAGCACCTACTATAAGCCAGATATTTCATAGGACTGGTGTTCCAACTATGCTTTAGAATAAGATTCTAAACAAGAATAAATAAAAATGAGAAATACAAAATAAAGAAAAATAAGATATTGTAATCAAGAAGGTAAGATGATTGCACAAATAATAAGATCAAGTGAATGCTGCTGAAAAATTATGGAAAGAGCCTTGGATACAGAAGCCAGTAGATCTAGGTTCTGATGCTTAACAGGACACTCACTATGAATGTGAATTTATGAGCATCAGTTTTCTCATATGCCTGGTGGGTCTGTGGAAACTCTACTTAGTGAAGTTCTTGTATGGATTACATAATGTAAATGTACGCAAAAGTGCCCAGTATTATCTCTGGTATAGAGGAGATCAGCAAGAGATTCTTAAGTTGAAGTAATACAAGAGAAGAGGATTTACAGGAAGGAGAGGTCATAGGTGGTTGAGTGGATCTATGGGACTTTGTGGAAGAAATGGCATTTAAGATAGGTCAGATGGGTGGCTCTACAGGGCAGGGAAACTTTCAAATTACTTTTTTATCCTTAGTATTCTACACATAGACTGTGCTTAATATACATTGAATGAATGGACTTTGAAGGATGGGTAGGATTCTGAAGGATTGCAATGGACTTGGAGAAAGGGCATTCCAGGTAGAGGGACATGAGAAGGTGCCGGTCATGCTGGCAGAACAGTACTCTAGTTTGACAGGAGTGTGAAGAAGTAGTAGAAGGAAGAGTAAAATGTAAGCTGGGAATATTACATGGGTTTTGAAAGGGTTTTCAATAGACTGGGCAGTTTGTATTTAATTCAGTGTGGTTACATTTTTTTTTTTCAAGTAGGCTCCATACCCAATGTGGGGTTCAAACTCATGACCCTGAGATCAAGAGTCGCACACTCTACCAACTGAGCCAGCCAGGTGCCCCCAGTCTACTTTTTAAAATTGCTCTGTCTCCAGCCAAATTTTGGAGAAGGGACTTTTTTGTCATGCTTTCTGGGTTATTGAGAGTTTACCATTATTGCCATCTGATGTGTTTCTACTTTTTTTGGAAGGGTTTGGGCAGTCCTTGCTATAGATAAAGAGATTCTTTTTCTATATGCTAAAGAAAACAGATATGAAGAGACTGGTACTAAGAAGGAATAGAGAGGTAGATAAGTTTTTCTTTGATTATGCCCAAGCTTTGTCTTTTTTTTTTTTTTTAAGATTTTATTTATTTATTTGACAGAGAGAGAGATAGCGAGAGCAGGAACACAAGCAGGGGGAGTGGGAGAGGGAGAAGCAAGCTTCCCGCCGAGCAGGGAGCCCAATGCAGGGCTCGATCCCAGGACCCTGGAATCATGACCTGAGCTGAAGGCAGACGCTTAATGACTGAGCCACCCAGGCACCCCCCAAGCTTTGTCTTTCTTAAGTCCTATGCTAAACATTAATAGCTTTCAAGATTTTTGAAAAAATCATAAAATTCAAGTCAAAGAAGCTACATATTCAAAGGGACAATTCATGATTTTTGCATGAATATTGGTGGCCACCAATAAAGTAGCCAAATGTATTTGAACCCAGGATTTTCCATATGCTGAATTATTTGAAGGAATAAAGCAAAACAGTCTTAGGGCTTGAACCAGCCTTGTCCATATTTCATTTTATAATTAGGTATTATATTTCAAATATTAGTATCCCTGAGAGAGGTAATACTAAGAGGCAGAAACAACTGGGGAATGTATTGAGCTACCTGGAGAGGAGGAGGCTAAAGACAAGCTTGACTGTGGTATTTCATTGACTTGCATATGACCTCAATTATAAGTGCGTCACTATTTTATGTACCATTAAGAAAAAAAAGTGCTGCCAATTATGCTTAACAATCATTCTGCACTAAACCTGAATTGACCGTACTGGCTTATCATTACTTTGGCATTTCTTGCTTCTCTTCTGAGGTATTTGGCCCTATGGCCTGCTTTTCAATTGTATTGCTTGGCAGGAGGCAGGCAGTCCTTTTCATGGATCTCTGTAACAAAATGCAACTCAACCGCCTCTATCTCTTGTTTAGATCCCATAAGACAATTAACTGTTGCTTTGCAATCCAAGGATTGTGGTCATTTTCCCAAAGATAAATATTTATTCCATTAATATTAAATTTGTCCTGCAACTTCATTCCCCTGCCTTTTTATTTATACAATGATTTTTTGTTCTGATATCAAATCAGTAAAATCATCTAAAGACATATAAAAATGGCAATTAAATCCAGCACTAGCTATGAACAAAGCTCAGTTAAAGTGACTGCAATATGAACAGCTATCACCAAGTTCATGCGCATGCAACCAGGTCACAATAGCAACTTCATGGCAGACAATTCTAAGACTCTATTGATTATAAGACACACTCCTGATGTAGAGTTGTTAAAATGTGAAGAAAATGTGCATTTTAGGAGTAGTGGAGCACATTTACTTTAAAACTTGGCCAGAGACCTTCCTACCTCTTGCTGAAGTATTGCTTCTATCACTAAAGACTAAATTAGTTGAGCCACATCCCCTTGTGGTTCTGGTTTCTTGATGTGCACTAACGTGTGTCCTAAAACCATCATTTGGTGACCACATTCACCTGACCAAACAGCTCGCCAGAGGGGAGGCTGAAGCACTGAGCATCCATACTCTTAAACTTTGTTTCCCAAGTTGGTGGTTGTGTGTATATGGGCAGATGCCTATTTGCCTTTGTTCCATTCCACCCATAATATGCACCAGTTAGGAGTTTATTCAGTGGATAATTTTGTGCTTTTCTTGTCTGATGGACTTCTTGCTGGTCCTCATTTAGTAAAGCCTATCTTTTCATAGACACAGGAAAACCTATGTTGAAATCACACAACTTATCCTCTGTGAGTCCATGTCACTCTTATCACTGTGAGCATGCTCAAGTCAGGCATCCTAGTACTGCAGAGTGTGCCCCACAAATAGAGATGTGGGAAACCTGCCAAAAGAAATCAAACTGTCAGTCTTTTTATCTTCCAGGCAGAAGGTTGAGAGATACATCTCTATTTTGGCAGCCTTCACTCTGAGTTGAATTAAACTCGAACTTTCCTCTTAGCAGTCTATCTAGAGCTTCATCTCTGAAGACTCCTTTTTCGTGGCTGATTATTTGAAACATGGGTAGATTTGAGTGTTACCCTACCTGTTTTTCTCCAGTCAATCACTGGTAAAATAAAATTTAAAAAACAAACAAACACTGAGCAGGACATTGTGAAAGAGGATAAAGAAAGACTCAGCAAACTGGCTGGATAGTCCTGAAAGGTCTGCAGGAGGGGATGGGTAGGGGAGATAGAGCAGAGGCTTTGGTCATTGGAGCATGAAGAGGACAACGTCAGCAGGGAGCTGGGTGTACTCATCCTGGGAACGTCCTTTGGACTTCTCTTGGGGTGGAAGGGTTCTTGATTCCTGTTTTTGATCTTATTCCTACTGCTATCTCTGGAGGTTTGCTTCTGTTCTAATCTGCAGGGTGCAGTCTCACAACTGGCTAGGTGATAAAATGTGATGATGTTTAAAGCACCAAACACAATGTTCAGTGCAAGTTAGGCAAATCTTCCTACTAGGAAATATATATTCTGATCATTTGGTGACCACATTCATCTGACCAAACAGCTCGCCAGAGGGGAGGCTGAAGCACTGAGCATCCATACTCTTAAACTTTGTTTCCCAAGTTGGTGGTTGTGTGTATATGAGCTGAGGCATATCTAATCTATCAGGTGTATTCTTTAACACTTTTGACTAAGCATTAATGGAGCTGACACAGTTAGCCAGTATTTATCATTATATTAAGCAAACAAAACAAAACAAAGCAAAACAAAACCCAAATTTAAATTTAAGTGTACAATCCTTTCAGTGGGGAAAAATTTCAGAGGGAAATCCTTGCACAAGTGAGTTTATTCCTTAAAAACTAAATGAGTGCCTTAAAACATATTTCTTCTTTTCTTGAGGTTGAAAACATTCTTCTAGGAAGTTGGTATTTACAGAAAATAAGTGGCATAGACTTTTTTTCCAAACTTTTAGAAACCAGACTTACTAAATCTCACTTAAGTTGTCAAAGGACAACACTGTTTGGAAACATCTTAAATACTATGATTTTAGGGTACTTGAATATTTATTTATTTATTTATTTATTTATTTATTTATTTTAAAGATTTTATTTATTTATATGAGAAAGAGAGAATGAGAGAGAGCACATGAGAGGGGTTAGGGTCAGAGGGAGAAGCAGACTCCCCGCCGAGCAGGGAGCCCGATGCGGGCCTCGATCCAGGGACTCCAGGATCATGACCTGAGCCGAAGGCAGTCACCTAACCAACTGAGCCACCCAGGCGCCCTAGGGTACTTGAATATTTAAAGGAGACTAAAAGTAATTATTTGTTAGATAGCATGAATTGTTTTTTTTTAATTGTGTTTTTGGGGTGATAAAAATATTTTATATCATGATCATGTGGTGATTGTACAGTTATAAACATTTGTCAAAACTCATTGAATTGTACTCTTAAAGTTAGTGAATTTTATTGTATGTAAATTATGCTTCAATGATGCTGACCAAAAAAGTAAAGTATTCTGGGATTTAGAAAAGGACTCACTAGAATTCCAAGGAAGGGAGTTTCTATGGACAACCCATGACACCAAGGTCATAGATGGGAACAGAAATTATTTTAACCAGAAGCCAAATGTAATGAACTGTTAAGAAAAATGATTTTATTTCATTGTACTTTAAATGCCTATTTTTTTTTTAAGATTTATTTGTTTATTTGAGAGAGAAAGAGCACAAGCAGGAGGGGCAGAGGGAGAGAGAGAGAGTATCTCAAGCAGACTCTGCACTGAGCACAGAGCCCAATGCGGGACTCATCTCATGACCCCGAGATCATGAGCTGAGCTGAAACCAAGAGTCAGACACTTAACCGACTGCGCCTCCCAGTCACCCCTGCTGTACTTTACATGCCTATTATACTCCCCAGTATATTTGAGATCTTTCCACTGTGACAGTCACTTGTTTGTGTGGAGATGGAGTGGGACAGCAGTGAGGGGCTGGGGGTGAATGTGCCTCACACGAAAATGAAGGACGTGAAGAAGGTAACCAGTGAAGATGGAGAGTGGGGGGAATTGTTCCTTCTCCTTTGACCTGCATCAATTCATTTACTATAATTATGTGCACATAATAAACATTTAATATATTTTGACAGAATCATGTATTAAAATTATAATATAGAAGCAAAAAATGAGAAAAGAAACAGTTAAGCCAAAATTGGTATTTTTATATAATTACTAGTTCTTTAAAATTGGGACTACATGCTTAAAATAACCCAAGCACAGAATCATAGTTGAGCTAAATCAATTGCTTATTTCAACTGATTGAATATTCTTGAAAATGGTGGCGGAATTGATGCTTTTGCAGGGATTACTATTAATTATTACTACTCTTAAAGTGATTGGATTGATTATGCCGTGCTCTGGCTGTTAATGGGGGCACTTATTTGCCTTGATTTTTAAATACTAGTTTAATAATACAGAATGATGTTATTTGTGCAATTGTGTGCTCTCTACCCAGGGTCTTCAGACCTTTACTAAGATTATTTTGTCTGTACTGTTTCTCTGGAGAAAGTTTTTGTCTTACCCATTCAAAAATAAAATATGTCTACAAAGCATAGCCCTTCATAAAAATAGAAGGGAAAAAATTCATCCATGGGTCTATTACTCAATGATAAAAACTGTTATTTTTTTTTTTAAGATTTTATTTATTTATTTGACAGAGACACAGCGAGAGAGGGAACACAAGCAGGGGGAGTGGGAGAGGGAGAAGCAGGCTTCCCGCTGAGCAGGAAGCCCAAGGTGGGACTCAATCCCAGGACCCCAAGATCATGACCTGAGCCAAAGGCAGACGCTTAACCGACTGAGCCACCCAGGCGTCCCTTCCTTGAGATTTTTAATGATTTAATGATTTACGTATATTTTGATGGGAAACTTAAAAGGTTTTATATACAATCCACCTTCTTTCTTTTTGGTCTCTCTTGAATATCTTCTTACAGTCTCTTTAAATAGCCATAAAAGACAATTGGTTGAGTTATGCATCTTTGTGATAATCTAGTCATGGACTCTGAGTTTCTCTCTTAAGATAAAGCCCTTGATTTTCCATTTTTACACATCTTGTGGGTTTCCTACTCCTCGATCCTCTCTTGTTGATGGCTCAGAACCACTTCCTCTTTCAAGCTTGCCTCATTTCCTGTCCATTCATGTCCCTGGCTTTGGTTGGCAGGTCTTATTTATTTAAAACCATAACAACTAAGATATATATATATATGTGTGTGTGTGTGTGTGTGTGTGTGTGTATACATATATATACACACATAATATAAGTAAGTTCCATATATGGTACATATAAGATATTTATGATACATATATTTTTTCTTTCTTTCTAGTCCTGCATAACTGAGTGAGACAAAACTTGTCATCTTTCCCTCCTAAGGGAATTTCCTTCAATCTGGAGATTATTTTTGAGTATATGTTGTTTAAAAATTGTGTTTTGGTTATTGTTTAGTGCTTGCTTTGTTTATTTGTTTATCTGGAGATTATTAAAGAGCCTGTGACTCATAGAAGGTATTGTGTATGCAGATGTATTTTATATTCATTACCAAGGATGTTTACAGAATCTCCCCCTCCCCCAGGAAGTGAATATGCAGCTGCTTTGTATACTTCACCTGCTGCCATTACCCAAATATAGACAAGTTCAAAGCCCCACAGACACCCTTCACAGAAAACAGGAAAACAGATGACAAAATATCTCACTTCTTTTCTCTTTAATGGTCTTTCTTTTAAAATTATTTCCAGCATAAATTTGGAACTGTTTTGTTTTTCTAATAAGTAGCAAATTTCTAATATTCAGACTCTTTAAACTTGATTCTTTTCCCTTTCATGCAGAGTTGGATTAAATCAACCAAGTATTTTTGTGACACGTAAGCGTGGTCTTAATCTAAATGTTTACCTTACAACTTTCTTTGTAAATGTGTAGTTTCGATGATTTGCTCCCAGTGGAACAGGAAAGTTCAGGTCAGATTTGGAGAAAAGGAATAAAGTGCTCCTGCTGTGAGTCCCAGGCTGCTGTGAGCAGGTCAGCTTCATTCATCAACAGATCACGACAGTCCAGTTTGTACCAGATATCTAGACACTTTAGATTACTTATTTTTATTTTATTTTATTTTTGCAATTTGTCTATACTTAATCAGTATATGTACTGATGTGCTAAACATATTCTTTAGGATGAGTCTTTCTGACAAATTATTATTTATTTAAAGCCTTTCTGGTTTATTAATGAAAGGAAAATAAACTCACAGTGTGAAAGGAACAGTTTTGGAATGGAGTTTTTTTTAAAGAATTATAAAGGTACTAACAGGTTTATTTTATTTTTAAAAAGATTTTATTTATGTATTTGACAGAGAGAGCGAGAACAAGCAGGGGGAGCAGCAGAGGGAGAGAGAGAAGCAGGCTTCCCGCTGAGCAGGGAGCCCGATGAGGCTCGATCTCAGGACTCTGGGATCATGACCTGAGCTGAAGGCAGACGCTTAACCGACTGAACCACCCAGGTGTCCCCTAACAGGTTTAAATGTTGGTATAAATGTTCCATTTGTTTGGTAAACTAATTTTCCATTTGTTTTCCCCTTAGTCCTGTGGTGGGCAGAGGTTGAGAAGATGGGTAGGGAAAATGCTATACCATTCAGTATAGAACTAACATTACTAATATTACAATATCAATCCAACAAATATTTATCAAAGCATACCATGTACCTGTTACTGACCTTTCTAGGCTCTCAGGAGTCAAGGCTGAGAAATGCACTTTCAGTGAGCTGTGGAGTTATTTAGCGGGAGACAGTAGGAAATATATGACAGAGTGTAGGAGAGGATGGGATGGCAAACATGCATGTGGGAGTCATCAGCGTGTATAGTCCGTGCAGTGGGATTGTGTTTCAAGGGGAAAAGTGGCTGATTAAAAACCAAATAGGAGGTGATGAGTCTGGGAACAGTGGGTTTGGGATACTGTTCAAGAGGTTTGATGGTGAAGGGAAAATAAAAAGAGGGCAGTTGCCTGAGAGGTAGATGAATTTGTTTTGTTTTGTTTTGTTTTGTTTTCCTTCAGAACTTGAGTACATGTTTGGGCTTGGAGGGGAAAAGGAAGTGAAAAGAAAGATAATGACAGTCCAAAAAAAGGGGCATAATTGATGGGGTAAGTATTTAGAGGAAGAAGATTGGGATGTCTTCCTTTTGAGAGAGGCAGGGAAGAGGAAAGTATAGTGGATGAGGAGATGAACTTGAGACTTTGTTTTCTGGAAAGAGGAAGTCTTCCAGGAGTAAAGGGGGAGTGGGGAAGGGAGCCTGAGGACACCCCAGAACAGCTGCTGGGGTGAGTAGACGAGGCAGTCACCCAGGATGAGAAAGGGCTTGCTGAATAGTGTTGGGTCCAGCTCAGGCTGGATGGAGCACACTTGTTTGTAGTGGAGCCAAGCACACAGCTTCGTTATGTCTTCTGCACTACTGGAACGCCTGCAGGAATGCTATTAAATACCAAACTGTTCTGATCATAAGAATCAACTGGAACAACATATAGAGAATACAGGATTTCCAGCCTGTCTTGGGTCCATTTGATTCAGTGGGTCTGAGGTAGGGAATGGAATTTTCTATTTTTCTAGATCTCTTAATTTTAAAAAAGAATACATTATAGTGGCTACACAATTTGTTTTAAAAGGAAGACTTTTTTTTTTAAAGATTTATTTGAGAGAGAGAGAGAGAGAGAGAGCACAAGCAGGGAGAGGGGCACAGGGAGAGGGAGAAGCAGGTTCCCCACTGAGGAGGAAGCCCGATGTGGGACTCGATCCCAGGACCCCAAGATCACGACCTGAGCCAAAGGCAGACACTTAACTTACTGAGCCACCCAGGTGCCCTAGAAGGAAGACTTTTGATAAAATATACAGAATTCAAGCTGAACCACACTAATTTAATGACTCCTTAATGAAACACAAGTCTTGATTTTTTTTATTTTTATAATGGACTAATTATAGTTGGGGGCAAAAATGGCAAACAAAATCAATATACTCTATCAATATATTTTCCAGATCTGTTGACTAGGAACCTAAAACCTTTTTCTAAACTGAAATGACCCATCTGATTTAATTCCCACATAGTTTCAAAATGTGCCTTCATGTGGGGACTTAATAAACTCTAGAATGTCAATTGTGTGTGAAGTGTGAATGAGGAATTTTAAACTTTGTTGCAGAAGATATGATTGAGTACATGGAAAATCCAAGATAATTTAAAGATAAATTAATTTACAGAGTTTTGGTTTTTTTTTAAGTTTTGGGGCATAAGACAAACATACAAAAGTTAAGAGCTAGTAATAAGCAATTAGAAAATGGACAAGAAAAAAGATGCCATTCTTAAGAGCAAGACAAATCCATATGAAATTGGGATTTAGGAATAAATCTAACAAATATGTGCAAAAATCTTCATGAATAAAAATGACAAAATGTTATCAAAGAGCATTAAAGAAGACTTGAATGAATGAAGAGAGAGGCCATGCTAATGAACGAGAACAGGGCTGCTGTCTACAATTGTTCAGGATACTCATAGCATAAGGCTCCTAACTAAGGAGGGGCAAACAGAGGCTAAAATGCGGCCTGTGCTGCATTTTCCACTAATGTGAGGCTGGCTGCATCTGGGCTGAGGAAGAGTAGCTTTTCCTAGTTTGCACATAAGTTCCGTATGGGCTAGCAGCAATCTTAGATGGAAAGAATATATCATAAAGCTATAAGCCTCATGCTAATCACAAATTCACTGTTTTTCCAATCAAAATCCTGACACTGTTTTCCTATGGGACTTGACATAATTCAGCCTAGGTTCATATGGGAGAGCCTTGGCTAGAGATATCTAAGACAATTTGAAGAAGAACCAAGTGGGAAGAGTTTATAGTCTTGAGATCAGAAATTCTTGTAACACTATAATAATCAAGACAATATAGTACTAAGAGCACAGGGATAGACAATAGGCCAATGGAATAGACTAGAGAGCTCAAAAGCAACTCATTCAAATATGGAAACTTGGAATATATCAGAAATGGGCACATGTTGGGAGAAACGTGGACTATGCAATAAATAGCATTGAAATAATTATCTGTATGGTAAAGTATGGATTTCTAAATCATAATCTACACAACAGATTAATCCAGTTTGTAAAAAGCCTTATGCTAAAGTCCTTTTATTTTTATTTTATTTCTTTTAGAGAGAGAGAGAGCAGGTGGGGAGGGGCAGAGAGAGAGGGAGGGGGAGAGAGAGAATCTTAGAATCTTAAGCAGGCTCTACACTCAGCGCGGGGCCTGACAAGAGGCTTGATCTCACGACCCTGAGATCAAGACTTGAGCTGAAATTAAGAGTCAGAAGTTTAACTGACTGAGCCACCCAGGTGCCCCCTAAAGTCATTTTAAAAGAAAATGTGGGAGAACATCCTTATAAAGAAAATAGTAAGGAAGGATTTCCTAAACCAGACATTAAAAACAAAAACCAGAGAGAATAGGATAGTTACATCTGATTCCATTAAACTTTAAAACTGTTGTTCAACACTATAATCCAAGGGAAAAGACAAGCCACAGATTGGGAAAATACAAGTGAAATGTTTATATCTGAGGATTCATACCTAAAATTGACAAATAATGCCTACTTGTCAGTAAGAAGGAGACATATGGGGAGAGGATATGAATTCACAAAATAAGAAACCTGAATGGCCAATAAATATGTGGAAAGATGCTCAAATCACTAGTAATCTGATAAATGTAAATTAAGGCACCATTTTTCATTCATCAACATAGACGAAAATGTGTAAGTAGGACAATTCCTAGAGTTTCTAAGGATGTGGGAGGAAGGAAACTCTCATACTCTGCTGGTGGGATGTGAATGACACAGCTCCTTGGGCAAGAAATTTGGTAATGTCAAGTGCAGATGAAGATGTTCACACTTTGCCCCAGTATTCTAGACACACACTCTGGAGAAACTCTCCCATCTCTGCACCATATATGTTCACATCAGCCTTGATTATAAGAGCAAAAAGAGAGGAAACAAGTGAGAGGCCCATCAACAAGGAGATAAATAAATTGTAGTATGTGTTAGAAGTATGGATACCAGTTAAAATGAATAAACTGGAAATAAATATCATATATATACATGATATATGAGATCTATCTATCTGCCATAAGCAAGCTGCAGAATGACAGGTAGAATTAAGTTAGAAAATGTGCATATCAATGCTATTGGTTATATATGGATACATACATATGTTGGAAGAATCCAAGATGACTTACAGGAATAAATATCACTTTGAGTATAGTGGTGCCTAGTAATGTTGTGGGACAGGGTCGAGGGAGCTACAAATGTAGCTGTAGTGTTTTGTTTAAAAAATTTTTGAGCAAATATGGCATAATGTAAAGACTTTGTTTAGCTCAACAGTGGGAATATATGTTATGCACCTTACCATTCCATGTGTCTGAAACAGTTCATTATTAAAGAAAACACAGACATAGACAAAACCCTTGTTATTAGCGGTATATCATTCAATACATCTCATCTCTTGACTCATACAAAGTAGGATACAGAGAAGAGAGCAGAAAAACTTTGTTGAAGACATTTCAAATATCATGTGGATAATGGGCCTGGTCCATAGAAGTTCCTTTTAACCTTGATTTGGTACAAAACACATTCTTAATCAGTAAATAAGAGAATCTACTTAATTAGTGAATTTCCCAGGGAGCCTTATGATATTAGCCAGCAAAGACTGTAGCTTTAATTGAGACAGGGATGCTACTTAATTGGAACACCTGAATAAGGTTAAGGGGTACTCAGACAAGGTCAGCTTGCTTCCCCTGTGCCCAGAGCTTTGCTGGGTCTCTGCCTTCTTGCTGGCAACTTCTGCCAATTAGGATGAAGCTGAGCCAAATGTTTTTACTGTCCTTCATAAATCACTTAATGGAATGTTTTAAATACAGATTCCATGAATTTCAGAATGTGTTCTGAAAGACATTGGCATGCTGGTTCTACTGATAAATTTAGAATTCATTACATTGAAGCACTAGACATTTGCATTGCTTTTAATTTGTTACTGACCCAACTGCTTAATATGTATAGATTAAATCAAATAAATTGATAATTGTGTTGGGACTCAATAATGAATTTTGATTGGTTATATCTGTATTGTCAGGATTCTCCAGAGAAACAGAACCAACAGGAGAAAGAGAGAGAGAGAGATTTTTTAAAATAAGGAATTGGATAAATAAAATAAAATAAAAAAGTAAAATAAAATAAAATAAAAACAAAATAAGGAATTGGCTTATGCAATTAGGGAAGCTGACAAGTCCCAAGATCTGAGGTCAGCAAGCTGGAGACCCAGAAGAGCTGATGGCATAGTTCCACTCTGAAAGTCAGCAGGCTAGAGACCCAGGAAGAGCCAATGTTTCAGTTCAAGTCGAAAGACTAGAAAAGACCAATGTCCCAGCTCAAGGAAGTCGGGAAGAAGGAAATTCCCTCTTACTCAACCTTTTTGTTTTATTCAGGCCTTCAACTGATTGGATGAGGCCCACCCACACTGGGGAGGTCAGTCTTCATTATTTAATTTACGTATTCAAATACTAACCTCATCCAGAAACACCCTCACTGATGCATTCAAAATATCTGGGCACCCCATAGCCCAGTAAAGTTGACATGTAAAATTGACCATAACATCTTTTTACCCAAATTTAAGATCGTTTCACAAGACTTCTTGACAATACAGTTTTTACTTATGTTCCTCCATTAATAAAAAAAGAAGTGGTTGAATTCTTCCATAAAAATTAATGTAGTATTCATAGAGAGAAAACTCTGCTAAAAACACTGACACTGATTTTTTAAAATTTTTTCATTGATGTTCTATTACTAACTAGTTTTATGACCATGGGCTAGTTAATTTCTTGATCTGAACATAGGAGGACATGGAATTTATTATTATGATCCCATTCAGCTCTAGAGGTGTGTAACTTTGACCTTTTCATCAATATATGGAAGTTGCAATGTGATTGGCATTGGCATGTCTGTGCTACCATCCAAATGAACTCAAGTTGCTTTCTTAGGGTTATTATGGAAGGCAGTCCCGGTTATTTATAGCTCTCCTTCATATTTAATTTCCTTGGTGCATATAATGACTAGTTTAGAGTAAATGAATCTCACCTGTGAGGCTCAGACTCCAAGCAAAGCCAAACTTATGAGGTTTCAGCACATTTATTAAGTACTGTGTGAACTTACTTTATAGAAGAGCAATTTCCATAGAAAAAAATGGTGGTTCCATAGAGCTTGATACTATCTAAACAGCAGTATTAGAAGGTTTGGTGGGTCTTTTTCTGGCTCCTTTTTTAGAGTATCGCATATAACAGCTTTGAATAATTTTTCACTAATGTACATTACTCAAGAATATTTTAATCTGTGGGCAGCTGGGTGGCTCAGTGCATTAAGCGTCTGCCTTTGGCTCAGGTCATGATCCCAGAGCATCGGGCTCAGTGCTCAGTAGGGAGTCTGCTTATCCCTCTGCCTTTCCCCTCATTCATGCTCTTGCTCTCTCAAAAATAAATAAATAAGTAAAATCTTAAAAAAAGAATATTTTAATTTAGTCATTAACTGTTCTACTGACTGGCAACCATTAGACTGTCAAAAAACCAAAATAGTACTATGTGATGAGCTGTATTTTAGACTCTGCTAGATTCAACTTTATTATTGGAGATATTTGGGTTGTTATCAGAAAACTGTATTCTGAGGACACAGTGCCTGACCGAATCAAGTGGACAGGAATTAGAACCATTTTGGCAGTTCTTAAATTCTTGTGAGGATAAGTTAGAGCATGCTAAAATAATTTTCACTAATGAGTACTTTATCTGGCCTTGTAAATAGTTTCAAAAAGTTAGCTGGCCTACAGAAATGTTGACTAGTTTATGAAGTTCTTCTGGACCCTCCCAAGCCTAACATTATCATCTTTCATTTTCCTAGCCAAGTCATTCCTACTTATTGTTACCCATATCCCCAGACTAACAAAACAAAGCATATCTGGGCTCCAAACACAGTTCTCTAAAAATGCACTTTTTCTTTTTTTACACCAATAGCATAGATTCTTGAGAGAGAAGTAGAAACTGTAATAGCAAGCATTTCAAACAAATATACTTCTGTGTGGGGAAAAGAAAAGTAGAATGAAGAAAAAAGAAGGAATATCATTAGGAAAATAAAAGAGAAACCTGAAAAAGACACCAGGACCTATTGTGTTGGAAGGGAAATCACTTAGTAAAATTCCTAGGCTTGTTGCCTGGTTTATTTTAAGTCTAGCCTGACTTCTTTTATGTACATATTGTGTTCATTTACATGGTTGCAATCTGAAAGCAAAGAGTATTTTCAGGATTCTGGAATAATCTGAGAGCCTCTGATAAAATATGCGCAGAAAATTTTAATAACTATAGTTAGACTCTAAAACAGCAAAGGAAACCTCATTCTTTCTTTCTTTCTTTCTTTCTGAATTTCAGTTATATATTTTCTTCAAAACCGAAAAAGTTTGTCTAATGGGCAGCCATGATTCCTTCTGAATGCATAGTTCTTGTGATGCTTTCTGAAAAAGTAGCTGTGTCAGATTGGTTTAATTTTCTCTTTCACACACTTTCCTCTCGTTTTTATGAAGAAAAAGACAGCCAATCTGCAGCTTCCTTTGGGGACATTAGACAGCTTAGAGAAGTGGCAAAATAAACAGGATTTATTCTCATCAGATGTGTCATGGGAAAATTGGAGGCATGCTGTGAGGTAATGGCAAAATAATCTTGAAAATTTCCAAGCACTTTTTCCAAATGAAATAGAAGAAATTTAAAGTTAGCTTCCGCCTAATTATGGCTAAAGAAAAATGTGTACATAAAAATATGGGCATATATATATCTTCCAACAATACTATTATAGTTTTTTCCTCTAAAAAAAAAGGAGGGCAGACTTAAGATCTTACAGTTCTAGAAAGCTGATCTCTGGAATAGCTGACAACAGGGGTTTTTAATTTTTCCATAGAATAAGGTAATGGGAATTGCAACATATAATATGGTAGTGTTTTTTTCCCTTAGTGTCTCCTTCATTTCTCTTCTATTAACTTGTGAAGGTATTTTCTACTAAATGCCTAGTGCAGGTGAGCACCTTAATTTATTTCAGTGTTGTGGTCAATTGTAGAAAACATTGTTTTTGTTTCTGGTGTTAACCTTAAAACCACCCTTTATTCTATAGCAAAAGATGGGTTTATTCAGGAATAACAGAGAATTACAACCTGGGACAAGCAAGCTACAGCAAATCCACACGGAACAAAGGAGAGGAATGCTCTTTTACAGAGGAAAAGGGGAAGTTGGGAAGACTGTTATAAACAAAAAGTCCATTGGAGTAAACTGGGAGTTCAAAGTATAGTGGTTTTTCATTGGCTGAGTTGTGACTTTCCCTCATTGGCTGGCTATTGCAAGGGCAGGAAAGCCTTTCTTCCTCCTGCTGGGAGAGTGAAGGCTATTCACCAACAACCAAGGTCCATCTCTTCCTGTTGGATTTACAATTGAGGAAGAATGGTAGGGCATGAGAGCTCCCCCTGTGGAATGTCCTGACTCCATTTCAGTTAGGTTTTCTTTTTTTTTTTTTTTTTTTAAAGATTTTATTTATTTATTTGAGAGAGAGAATGAGAGAGAGAATGAGAGGGGTGAGGGTCAGAGGGAGAAGCAGACTCCCTGCTGAGCAGGGAGCCCGATGCGGGACTCGATCCCGGGACTCCAGGATCATGACCTGAGCCGAAGGCAGTCGCCTAACCAACTGAGCCACCCAGGCGCCCTCAGTTAGGTTTTCATTTATGATTTTTCACACTGTTCACCTACTGGAGTTGGTGTCTGGCCCCTTATGGAGCATCTGTAAGTACATGGGGATTCACTGAATGTCCTTAACAGGCCAAGCTTTGTGGCCATGGTAAAGATACGGGGCCTGCTTTTAGAACAGGGATTGTAAAAGATTGAAGGTCTTTAACAGTCCAAGGACAAGTTATATTGCAAGCCCAACTCAGAGTTTTGGATCTCTGTGAGTGTGCATTTTGGAAACAAGGAAACCGTTCTTTGTTTATCCCTAAGCTTGTCTGTTTTCTATCCAGATGCTTTCTCAATCTAGAGAGGGTCCTGGCATGCCTTTGAAATATTTAATATAAGCTCTTGTGAGTGTTTGTTTTGTTTCTCTTCTGTGGATTAATGTCTGAAGTAAATCACAGAGAACATAAGTGGTTTATATGTCTCTAGTTTTTAGCACAAAGTAGAGTTTCTGCTAGGTAAGCTTCACGGAGTTGATGGGATTAAGGCTCCCCTTGAAGAATTTCTGACTTTTCCTATAGAATCTGTTCAAAAACTTATCACTCAAGCACCAATAATAAATGTGCTTAAACACACACACACACACACACACACACACACACACACACTATTTAGTTCAATTATGGAGAATCCAATTTATCCCCATTCTCTAAGGCATTTACTAGAAAAGAGAGTCCTTGGGCATTATTCTGTGTAATTAGATTTTTGCACCTTTGTATTGTGAATTGGGATTTCTGAATTTTCCACCCTAAGGTGCAAAGTGATGATGCTCAGAAGCCTGAGACTAAAGCTGATGTTGTAATTCATCAGGACTTTTAAACTTTTATAATTTGAGAAACTCTGGGGAAAATAAACAATAGTGGATATTATACTCTATTTTATAAATATTAAATATTTTATTTTTTAGAGCTACTTCTCTTGTTCCTCCAAATTAATCTTCACCAGAAACCTCAACAGTTTTTAAGAAAATGTGTCAAAGGTTTACTTAATCCTCTTCTCATGTGTGGATTTGGATCAGTTTTGGGGAAATAGCCACTTTGTTAAAATAAATCCATTTTTTAAAAAATTTTGTATTTGGGTCACCTGGGTGGCTCAGTCAGTCAAGCATCTGCCTTCCGCTCAGTTCATGATCATGAAGCCCTGGGATCAAGCCTTGTGTCGGGCTCCCTGCTCAGTGGGGAGTTTGCTTCTCCCTCTCCCTCTGCCTCCCACCCCCATTTGTTCTCTCTCTCTCACAAATAAATCTTTAAAACATTTTTTTTGTATTTTTCTTTTTCATAGTAACAATAAAAATGCAACATTTGAAAATAGTGATTTTGGGGGGTAGTATAGGAAAAAACGATGAAATGTTATATAAATAAAACTGGATACAAAATATAATATTCTCAACTATTTAAAAATTTTTTATAAAAAAGTTTAGAAGGAAATATAGCAAAAATATGTTTGGATTTTTTATATCTTTCTGTACTTATGAGTTATTTTTCTAAAAGTATTTGAAGAGGGAGGAATCTGTGTATTTCAGAGAAGACTTTAGAATATATTATAGTTATATTGATGCTACGAATGATGGGAAAACTAGGAATAATCCACTATAAACAGTATCTTTCAAGAAAGAAAACTAATGATAAAGACTAGATTGGAGTTGAATTACTACAGAACTGGAAGGTTAACAAAGAAACTTCTAGGATAAAAAAATACACAAATCTTTTAGGTTTTTCAGACTTCATGTAAGTTTTACTGCATGTAAGACTTCATATACTTCCCATGATTGCACATTGGTCAAGAAAAACAAATAAACTAAGGAAGGCTTTTGTTTGTAAATAATTCCCCACATATAATTTCATGGACAAAATTCATATAAAAGCTTAAAAGGAATTAATCAGTAAGTCTGATTTTTTAAAAAAATGAATGAGTTGAGCTTTGAGAGTGTATATTTTTAATAATAAATAGTTGAGGGGCGCCTGGGTGGCTCAGTCAGTTAAGCATCTGACTCTTGGTTTTTGGCTCAGGTCATGATCTCATGGGTCGTGGGGTCGTGAGATCAAGGCGAGTATAATCGGGCTCTGCGCTCACAGAGAGTCTTCTTGAAAATTCTGTCCTTCTGCCCCTCCCCCCCACTCACTCACACTCTCTCTCTCTTTCTAAAAAAAAATTAAAAAATAAATAAATCTCAAAAAAAATATTCGAGCTGAGAACTGTGCGTTTCTCCTTTCTGGGGACATTGGCATGGGTTTCAAGATTATGATGCGTTGTACTTGGCTTTACTCTTAAATATTTACTCAGCCGTTCTTTCATTCATTCAACAAATATTTGCCGAGTACATAAATACAGTATACCCTTGGAGAAGAGATAAGGTATATTTAATCAGCTGTAGCAAAGTGGACCACAGTTTTGGAAGAACACAAAAGAAGGTGAGATTGTTGGGGAGAACCAACTTCTTTTTCGGATGGAATCACCATCTGGGCTTGAAGGATCTGAAAGTGGCTGGCAGGGCATTTAGGGGGAGAAAGGAGGGGTGAAGGCATGAGCATGTACAGGGGGCAAGGAGATTTAGTTTGAGTAGGAGAGGTAGGAAATCAGGACAATCAGGGCCAGATCACAGGGCCTTTGGCGCTGGGTTAAGTGGTTACTACTCTGGGCAATGGGGAAACTGTTGAAGGTTTTTATGAAGGTAGTGACATGATCTTGTAGCAACCTGTCAAATGAAACTTGTCAGGCCAGGAACCAGAGGACTGTAGCTCCATGACCATGAGGTTTTCAAGAGTTCCCTGGGAGCGTTAAGGGCAAGACCTGGTTCTCACGGACGATTCCCCACTCTAACATCTGGGCCTTGGTAACTTGTGCTCCTTTCTGGTGAGTGAGGCCATAGTGGCCAGCTTGGGCTCAGCCTCTCATGTTCTGCTCCATCAGCCCGGGACTCACTCTGGCCAATCCCCAGGACCTGCCTCTGCCATACTGACCAAGCTTTGGCTTATTTCCCATGGCCCCCCCCCCCCCCCCAGGATCTGTGTATCGGCACTGGCATTCCCCACCTCCCGCTCTGGTTTTGACTTTTTTTGTTCCTCTTTTAGAGCTGAGAGCTAGAACTTTTGTTGTTGTTTGTTTGTTTATGTCCCCGCTGTGATACTGAGGGCAGATTAAGAGACTTTTACAGTGTTGAAGGTGTGCTAGTTGGGATGGGGCCAAGGGGATGGGTCAAGAAATATTGTAGGAAGAGAAGGGACAAGATCTGATGATTGCTGATGATTGACTATGAGCACAAAGGAGAAGGAATCAAAGGACAGTGTTGAGTTTTTCAGGCTGTACGAATTCAAACGGCTTTAAGGGGGCCAGATGATGCTTTTCTGACTTTTACAAAATCACACTGAACCTAAGTGTCATAGACAGAGCTGTTGAAGAGTGTTCTTTCAGCTTTGGTACTGATTAGCCCGAAGCGTGTTATGAGTAGCTTGGTTGAGTTAGTTGTACCAACACAATGCCCTGCACAGGCTGCAATTATAAGAAATATACCTGTGCAGAAAATGTGGAAGAAGCCTCCATTGGTTCTAATCTTTTTATTATTGATTAGCCTCTTTTTAGTGAAAAAAAGTGCTCTGTTTTACAATTTAGGAAAAGGAATGTGATACTAAATCGCAGCAGGGGTTGCGGGGGCGGGGGGCGGATGAAGGCAGTTCAATACTCAAGAATCTTGAAAACTGGAAAACAAGCTGCTTTTGGCTGAGGTTATTTTATGTGGTGTCTGTGGGCTGATCCACTTATTGGAATATTTTCATAGTGGAATATTAAATACTAGTAATAACAGTCAAAATTTATTGAGCAACTAGTGTCAGGCACTACTCTAGGCACTTTTTTACCTACAGAATATCTCACTTAATCCTCACAAAACCAGTGAAAATGGGCAATTTACCCATTTTACATGAGAAAATTGAGGCTCAGGGAGAGAGAGGCTCAATGTAACACGGTAACTAACTCATGCTTTTCACTCTGGTTCCTTAATACCAATATTTTATTTAGTTGGTTTTCATTTAGATATGTACCGAGGGTCCTGTATGTGCTGGTAAGTGTTCCTGAAACGTCTGTGAAAATGTCGGTTATGTTTGTTTAGAACCTGCAATGAGTGGGATGGCTGTTCGGTGTGCAGCTGGGCAGGATGGCCCCAGCTGAAGAGTTACACAAGAGAGCCTGCTTTTATCTTCTCCCTGATTCCTTAGTTCAGCTTCAGGACCTTCCCCTGGCGGTTGGCTTGGGTGCTCATCACCATTATCATGATTGATTTAATTACTATTGATTATTGAGCACTTTCTATGTGCCAGCTACTGTGCTGAGCAGTTTACTGCATTATTTCATGAATAACTACAATAACACTATGAGAATGCTCCTTTTGTCTTCATTTTATATGAGGGGAATTAACTTGCATAAGGTCCCACTGCTGGTAAGTAGCAGAGATGGCATTCAAACCCAAGTCTTTCTGATTCCAGAGTCCATCTTCCTAACCAAAGTGTATTTTGCCCCAACACTAGGCTTTTCTCTAAATGTCAAGATCTATACTTCGGTGTTCCTATATTTGGGTTTAGATAGGCTTAATCTAAAATCTAGATACCCAGGGACGCCTGGGTGGCTCAGTCGGTTAAGCGTCTGCCTTCGGCTCAGGTCATGATCCCAGGGTCCTGGGATCGAGTCCCGCATTGGGCTCCCTGCTCCACGGGGAGCCTGCTTCTCCCTCTGCCTCTGCCTCTCTCTCTGTCTCTCATGAATAAATAAATAAAATCTTAAAAAATAATAATAATAAAATCTAGATACCTTTTGAGAATCGCTTTAGGTTCTTTTCCCCCTAGAACTTCTGATATTGTTAGCTGTTTCATTCACATTTTGAACCAGTCATTAGGTTAATTACCAAAGGAAGCTGCAATCCCTTTTTTATAAATGCTGCCTGGTGGAAGATGTGTTGACACTCAAATCACAGAAGCATTTTTCTCATACACTGGAAGGGAGTGGTGGCATTGTAACACCTCTGTAGAAACAGGGCATCCTTGGGTGAGGCTTTGTGATGTGGCAGGAAATCAAGTTTCAAAGGTTTGTAGAGCTCATCATAAAATGGCATCCACCTTCTTTCATTTAAATCCAAATGCTTGCAGGAGTGCAAAAATTAGTATCATAAATTAGCAGGCTGCTCTTCTGTTAGACAAAATAGTGGTCACTTGGTCCCAAAGGGCAAATTTTGTTAATTGTTTATATGTTTTGGTGATGTGAGACTCATTCTTATTGTGGGAATTCTTAAAGATATCCTACTCCTATGTAAGAAAATTATAGACAAGGATCTAGAATTTTATTTATGTATTATATAAAAGCTAATAAAAATATTAACCAATTAGATAATTATAAAGCCTGAGTATATTAAAGTATTATGCAAATACTGATTAATAGTCATACCATGGACTCACAGAGCAAGCAAAAGCATGCCTGATTCAAATTATAGGAGCTTTTATTTGCATTTCTACAGAACCTATTATTAATGGGTCTCAAAGCACCTTTCAAGTAATAGTTATTAAAGCCCATAAATATGACCCAAAAATGTCATTTTATTGAGGGAATAAGCAAGAATTCGCTTTTACCTCATACATAGTATGGGATTTAAATGCCTGAGCTAAAGTGGGATTCTTCATATAAAGGGATTACTCATACACTATGGGTCTTTGAATGCTATGAATTCAAGGTTCTCATATTGAATATCTCAATCTATGGGGTTAGAACTCTTCACTTATTTTTGAAATTTTACATGCATAATAGCTCTAAACAAATCTTGCCGGTATGTTATATTTTAGTATTTCTCTGTGACTATATCAAATTTGAAAACAAAAATTATGCCAAGTTCACATGAAAGTATTTAAAAATATTCTGGAATATCATATCAGGTTTATTTTTTCTCAAGATAACATCTTATTCCAAGGACTAACAGTTTGTAAGCACAGTCAGTGGGACCTGTGTTTATTTCTCTACTTTGTAGCAAGTCCTTGAAAGGTTGTGAGGATTTCTAATCTGTCTCAGAATATTCCTTTGCCCTTCCTCCCCAATTTCTTTTTCTCCTTTCCCTCCTTTGCAACTTCCCTACACTCTAAAGCTAAGCACAGGTTGGAAAAGCTCAAGAATATTCCTAGTGCCTGACTCTCCCTCTTCTTCCATCTTGAGTCCTCCAACTGCCCCCTTCCCCACCGTGATTGATCCTAAGCTTTATTTTCTTTTGGTGCTAAGAGATCATAATGCAGTTGCTGGTCACTATTGGAAGGCAGCTATACTCATGTTTATACTTCAGTGTCATATAGTTTCCAAGAAAAGTATGGACTAGTGAGCACCTTCCTTTATAGTTAGGGACACTGGAGCCCGGAGAGAATGAAGGACTCAACTGAGGTCATCCAGCTGGTTTCTGCCTCCCTGGAATTGGGACCACAGCTCAGGTCTCTAGACTCTCAAACCAAAGCTTTTCCCTCTACCTCATAGTAATTGTATAAGGCTTTGAGTCACACAAAAAATTTACCCAGAAACACAGGGGGCAGAACTAGAAGAAATAGTTTGTTGATTTTATCCAGGGCTGTGGGTCAGCAAGATGAGGTGGAGTCTCAGGGGTCTTAACAAAAACAGAATATTGTGTGTGTGGAATTGAAATGGTGGACCCTGGGATTATTGTGTAAGAGTTGGGTGACTGGAGGTAGAGGTGGATGAAGAGCAAGTTGAAGTGGAGAATCAGGTAAGGTAGAATGGTAGTTGTAGAAAGATTTAGAAGGATGGCTGAGTTTATGGCCTTGGCAATGTGAAAATTTCTATCGGTTACTGGATGGATGGTCCTTAGGGATAGCAGAGTCTCTCAGGATGATGTCAGGGAGAGGGAGAGATAAAGGCACGTATGGCATGTTACAAAGTTCTCAGGGAATGTGAACTCATAACAAATCCCTGGGAAACAGTGGTCTTAGAGGGGTAGATATGTGTCTATTCTGTAAGAGATGCTGCATTTCTAATTTCTAATTTTCATATTTTTCTAGGGAAAACTGAGGCTACTATCAAAAACTTCAGTCCCTACTATAGTCGCCAGTACTCCGTGGCTTTCTGCAATCATGTACGCAGTGAAGTAGAACAGCAAAGAGATTTAACATCACAATTTTTGAAGACCAAGGTAACCTATGGACATTTGGTTGACAGTTTCTCCCACTGAAGAATGCTTTATAACTCATCATATTTCTGAAATAAACAGTAATTTAAATGGCAGTTTAAAAAAATCTGTTCTCAAATCATTTCATGTTCAAAAAACTCTATCTGTCTGGAAGTTAGAGTGTATGGTTTCTTGTTGATGGTGTAATCCATATAGAAAGAAAACTAGTATGATCCAATTTTATTGTTTTTCCCACATGATGCTTTAATATCAGGAAATTTGACTTGCTGTAGTGAAGTTCAGTTTTAAAAAAGTCATAATTTTAGTGCCTCATATTATGGGCATTTTTGTTTTGGTCATTGATCAAATATGATTTTTTTCTTCGAATCCCCTGACTTATTCTTTCTCCTTTGCTCCATGATAATAATTACCCACAACCTCAACACATATTCATTCATTGACACCTACTATGTGTCAAGCCCTATTCCAAGAATTGGGGATCAAGACAAATTCTCTGCTTTCCTGTATATATTTAAAAGTAGGAGGCAGTAAACAAATAAAGAAACAAGTATCAGGTGATATCAGGTCATAATAAATGCTCAAAGAAAAATAAAGCAGGAGCCTTATTTTAGAGAAAATGATCAGAGAAGCCCTCTGTGAAGATGAAATTTGAGCGGGAACTGGAGTGAAATAAGAGTAGGCTGTGCGAATATCTGCAGGATATGGAACAGTAAGTGCAAAGGCCCTACAGCAGTCATAAGCACATCAGGAAGGCTATGTGCTAAGAGCAGCGCGAGCAAGGAAGAAAGGATGATAAATGACTACAGAGTGAAAGGGAAGGACCAGACCATGGAGGAGATGTAGACTGTGATAAGGGTCTTTATTTGTAAATATGAAGAGAAGTTATTGGAGGATATCAAATACAGAGTAACTTGGAATTTTCAGTGCTCTCTCTGGCCTCTCCATAGTGAATAGACCATGATGAGGGATAAGAGGGGAACTTGGAGATGGGTGAGGAGGACACAGTAGCAATGCAAGAGAAGAAGGGTGAAGGCAAGTTGGATGAGGGTGGTGATGGTAGCAGTTGTGAGGAAAGGTCCAAGTCAAAATGGACTTGAGATAGAGCTGATGGAACTTGCTGATGCATTGGATAGGACATTATAGAAGAGAGAAAGTCAGGGATGACTACTTGGTTTTTAGCCTGCGCAAATAAGTACATGGAGTTGTCTTTTACTCAGAAGGAAGGGTCCGAGGTGGATGGGAATCACGTGTTCCCTTTTGGCCATGTAAGTTTGAGATGCTTATTTGACATACACCTGTGGAAATAGTGAATAGGTAATTAGTTGACATTTGGAGACCAGGAAAAGAAGGATCCAGCGAGATGGATTGATAAGAAATAGCCTTGCAGGAGGAGAAAATCAGGAAAGAGGAATGTGCCAGAAGGCAAATAAAGAAGGGCTTACAAGAAGGAGGGAGTGATAAATGGGTCAGATACCGCTTAGAATTTAAGTTGACCAATAGATTTAGCAGCATGGGTGTCATTCCCATAGAAGAGTGATTCTCACAATGTAGGGAGCTTGTTAAAAATGCAGTTTGGCCCACACCTCCAGAGATTCTGATATAGTAAGTCTAGGGTAAGGCCACATTTTTAACAAGTGTATCAGTTGATTTGAGTGGCCCAGGTTAAAAAAAATGCTGCACATAGAACTATAAAGTTCAGCCTATACATGGGTTCAGTCTCATTTAAAGAGAAGAGTGAGATCCTCTCTTACCTGTTAATGAGGCAAGATAGGAAACGGCCTCTTTTATCTGTCAGGACAGAATAAATTCAGAAGGCAATTTAGTTCATCCCTTAGCCAAGTCTCAAAAAGATTAGTGTATCTGTCTTCTCCGTATGCTTCATGTAAATTTTGCTTGAAGGTGGAGGGATACGTTTCTAAAAGCACTTTGATTTTTTTTAATAAAGGGAAAAGAGATATAAATTCAGTGACACGTGAAAGACAGGAGGCCCATTCCTGTATTTTGAGATAATACAGGGATTTTACCATGAGACAGGATGGGAGTTATTCCTTACACAGTTAACCCAAAGGGAGACCTAACTAAGAATCTAGCAGAGACTTCCCTATAGCACATATGTCATCAAGGTTAATAAGAAAGCTTCAAACTTTTACTTAAGTAGAAAGGTAGAACTGCAGTTTGCTGGCTAGCCTGCTTGTTCTTCAACCAGAGGGTGAACACAGTCTCTTTGAGGAGCATGCACATGGGGCAAGGGTTTACAGTCTGGGTCCCCAGGGCTTTTAGATCTGGGAAGACCACTGAACATTGACCCTCGAGCCTGTACCTGAAGGTATGGTGGATACAGGAGCAGCCTATTAATTCTCCTGTTTTCAGGGATATTCACGGTGTTGGGGTATACAGCCACAACTTACACTTACCTACCTCTTCCAGAGTTTATCAACGATCCTTAAATGACATGTATACAAGGCACAACCTTATTACTACAATCCCTTCAACCATCCGCTTCTCTTTTTGTAGCATAATGGAGGGAAATGAAAGTCAAAAACATATCAATAAGACAAATATTTGCATTTGGTCAGAGGGAGCAGGAAGGGAAAGTATGGAGAGAGGTGGGGGAAGCCACAATTTCCCCAGGATCTCAGCACATGATAGTTTCTGAAAACATTCCTTGAACTCCCATGGATAGACTTAGTGATAGCAATAGCATGCTATGTTATTTTTTGTTGTCATGATTAATGATATTCACCTTCTTTAAAGCCACCATTGGAGCCTGGAATTGTTCTGTATGAAGCAGAGCTATCACAGTTTGCTGACGACATAAAGAAATGGAAGGAGCGGTACATTGTGGTCAAAAATGATTTTGCTGTGGAGAGCTATGAGAACAAAGAGGTATGATGTTTGTTTGTAGTGGTTCTTGCAACATTCTTCAACATTGGCTGGGTTGACTCATATGCCCTCTCCTTTGAGACTGATTCCTTCAATAAGCACTCACTCATGCAGCTACTTACTTCAGTTAACATGTTTACTGAATGCCTATGATAGCCAAGTGTTATAGAAGGTTCTGAGCCTCTAACAGCAGGTGAGACAGATGCTTGCAGTCCAGCGGGCAAGATAGACTTGGAACGAGTAATTGCAAGGGAGTGTGAAAATAGGTTACACCAAGTGACCAGTGCAGGAGCCCTTCCTAGGATCATTCAGCTTCAAGGTCTTTTTCAGTCACTGCCCTCATATCTCTCCCTCTTGGCTCAATGTCTCCATGTCTTCCTACTGGTAAGCCTCCTATGTGACAAGCGGCTGAGAAGTTACTTAATAAGACTATGACTGCATTTACATGGGTTCCTAAAAATTCAAACATTTCAAGACTTCATTCTACTTACAGATTTTTTTCATTTAACTTTTTCCTGGTTATCATATGATTTTTCTGTAAAATCATTAGATGGCGGGCGCCTGGGTGGCTCAGTCGTTAAGTGTCTGCCTTCGGCTCAGGTCATGATCCCAGGGTCCTGGGATCAAGCCCCGCATCGGGCTCCCTGCTCTGCGGGAAGCCTGCTTCTCCCTCTCCCACTCCCCCTGCTTGTGTTCCCTCTCTCGCTATGTCTCTATCAAATAAATAAATAAAATCTTAAAAAAAAATCATTAGATGGCTATCTAATATGTCTGCAAACTATGGAGAAAATGAGGTCATGTATAAAGTGCCTAGCACGTGAGAGGACTTCCGTTTTTGTTGGTTCCCATTTCTCTCCTCACATGGGGAGGTCATTTGGTCTAAGGAAAAAACACTGGGCAGTGAATTGGGAAAACAAAAGTTTAGGTTGGGCCTCAGTTACACCAGAGAGTCAGGCTGAATGATCCCACTGGTTCCTTCCAGATCTTGCACTGTACACATTTTTAGTCTACATAGATCCTCAAGCTCCTTTTGGAGTGAATGTTTATCAGTTGAAGGTGGTACCAGGTTTAAAACTCTGCTTTCTTGACTCCAAGTTTAAGAACAGTCAGGACAACCTCCATGGATACTTGGAGTAATACCTCGGATGCTAAAACATTAGGAAGAGGCTTCAGATTGACAAGTCAATGTGCTTCCTTTCCATTTCTGATGGGAAATAGAAATAAAATACAGTTTGAACTTATTCCACAGGCTACCAGGCAAAGTTCAAGTGCTCTCCTGGGTAGTCTTATTCTTTTCAACATTCATTAAGCTAATATCTTCTCTGCTTATGTATCTTAGGACTTTATTCAACACTTGATTTGCTCTCAGAAGCAAATTATCAATGCACTACATACAATAATGATAATGATAATAAATCACCTCAGGGGCGCCTGGGTGGCTCAGTCGGTTAAGCGTCTGACTTCTGCTCAGATCACGATCCCGGGGTCCTGGGATTGAGTCACACGTTGGGTTCCCTCTCTCTCTGCTCCTTCTCCCACTCGTACTCTCTCTCTCTCTCTCAAATAAATAAATAAAATCTTAAAATAAAACAAATCACCTCATATTTTGTATGGCACATTACAATGTTCTGTCAGGGAAGCTTGAGAAGAGGCAGTAGAGCATAATGGTTAATGTAATGGGCTTTGAATCACACCTTTGCCAGTTACTAGATATGTGTCCTTGAATAAGTTATAGATCTCCTTGAGCCGCTATTTTCTCATCTGTAAAATGGTGAGCATGATCCATCCCTTCGTGACCATGTTGTTGTAAGGATTTAATAAATGAACATATTAAAGCACTTAGCATATGGCCAACCACTGGCAGAGCCCAATGTACAGCCGTTACAGTACGATTACTACTAACTAATTGAGAGGAAACACTCATAGAGCTTGCTCTTGGATTTATTAGGGTTTTCACCACATTTGGCACTAACTGAACTTTTAACTTTGAATCAGATTTTGGTGTTTTTTCCTTCTTTTCATTTTCTCAAGCTTGCTCCTTCAACTTGCAATTTATGGACTATATTGCTTTCTTTGCTTTGCTCATCATTTTTAAATAAACTTGTTCAGGTTGTTAAGATATGGTCACTGAATTTGGTAATAACTACATATTTTTTTAAAAACTTGGAAATTTTATAGGGGTGCCTGCAGAGCACCCCAGGGGCGCTTTAGTCTGTTAAAAACTTGGAAATTTTTAAAAGTGCCCATACGGTTTGTCATAATTCCTCAAAGTTTTAATAATATCCTGTTTTTTTAATTTATAGAAGGGCATTTTTTTATTATACCTAAGAGTTATATATTAAGTACCTATAAATTGCCTATTATTTCATTGAGAGTCTGGTTTTGGAAGGTAATTAAGCAGGAAAAAATGAAACGTTCTCATTCAATAATCATGCCCTACTTCCTGTACACTTTCTGGACAGACCCGGGTATGAATCTGAGATTTGTCACCAACTCACTGCTGGGCCATTGACAAGTTCTTTGAGCTTCATTTTTCTCATTTATAAAATGGAGAAAATAACTCATAGCACTGTTTTGAGGATTAAATAACATAAAGTTTATAAAAGTCCAGATTGGGGCCTGTTAGAAAAAATAACGCGATTCAGTCTGAGCTGAACTGCTCTTAGACTTTCTCAGAGTCACAACTTTAGATTCTTCTGTGTTGTGCTCTGGGTCCCTCATGTGCTTAAGCAGTTGAGTAGGGGTTCTTACAAATGGAAAGCAACCGGGGCGCCTGGGTGGCTTGGTTGGTTGAGCACCTGCCTTCGGCTCAGGTCATGATTCCGGGGTCCTGGGATGAGTCCCCCATCGGGCTCCCTGCTCCACGGGGAGTCTTCTTCTCCCTCTACCCCTCCCCACTGCTTGTGATCTCTCTCTCTTTCATGCTTTCTCTCAAATAAAAAATCTTAAAAAAAAACCAAACAAATGGAGAACAACCTTCTTAAATATGCAAGGATTTGTTTTGGGGCTCCTGGGTGGCTCAGTCTCTTAATCGTCTGCCTTTGGCTCAGGTCATGATCCCAGGGTCCTGGTTCAAGCTCTGCCTCGGGCTCTCTGCTCTGCAGGGAGTCTGCTTCTCCCTCTCCCTCTGCTCTGCCCCATTCTGTACCGCTGTCTCAAATAAATAAAAAAATCTTCAAAAAAATTTAAAAAGAAAATAATTTGTTTTGTTTGGGACTCTTCACTCGCCATCTTATTGATGGAGAACGTGTTATTGTTATTCTGATTTTGTTACCCTGGTCAACATTATTTTAGTTTTCCCCAAAAGCATACTCTAGATTTTGGGTCATACAGTTTCTTGGTTTCAATTCTCAATTTGCGTTGAGGCTGTTATTCTCAGAATTTTGCCGTGACATAAGCCCTCCCATCAGAGGCACATACTTCAATTTTACCTTATCTGTCTGTCTTCGTGAGTGGATCTGCCGCACAAACTGCTCTGGAGCAGTAGCAATTCTCTGCCCTTCTTCTTTTTTTTTTTTTTTAAGATTCCATTTAATTATTTGAGAGAGAGAGAGAAAGACAGTGAGCGAGAGCACAAGCAGGGGGTGGGCAGAGGGAGAAGCAGGCTCCCCGCTGAGCAAGGAGGCCGAAGCTGGACTCCATCCCAGGACACTGGGATCACGGCCTGAGCCAAAGACAGATACTTAACCAACTGAGCCACCCAGGCGCCCCTCTCTGCCCCTCTTTTACATTTTCCAAACAGCAGAGCTTTTTGTCTGCTGGCCAGAATTTGTTCTTATGTCATGATGTTGCATTTCCATCCTAGATCATTTTACTGCAAAACAGTCTCACATGGTGTCATGTCTTATCATGACAACACTTTTCTGTTTTGGGTGAAAATCCATGGCAACCATCATTGCAATTATATGTCCTCCATGTCATTCATCATCGGTCCCCAAGCCTTTTGTGCAGGGAGTGTCTATATGCATCATCACCCTTGTGGTTATGAGAATGATTCAGGTGCTAGCATCTGAAATGCTAAGTGTGGTGCAGGATTTCGAAGTTACTAAGATGTCTTCCCCACTTGAGAAACATACCTAGAGTGAATCTCCTGAGATTAAGGACTCTGATTTACCATTTTGTGACCATCACTAAAGTACTTTGCAAGTCACAGGTACACAAAACATATTTTTTAAATATGTGGCTCTTCCTCAGAGACATAGTGTAGGAATTGTTATCTCTGAGTGTGTGTGCCTGTGTCTCTAATATTCTTGGCATTTTCCAAAAATCCAAATGGGGGAAAAAAATCACCTATTTATGCCTTTTTCTCCCCAGGCCTATCAGAGAGGAGCGACTCCTAAAAGCCGAATTCTTCCAGCTGGTGGCAAGGTGTTAACCTCAGAAGATGAATATAATTTGTTATCTGATCGGTTTTTCCCAGACCCTATTGGTGAGTCACTGAGCATTCTTTCTCAAGGCAAAATTCCGACACTGGCTTTGTTTTGCTAGACCAGTGGTTCTCAATGGCGGAAGGGGATTTTGCAGGACATTTGGCAGTGTCTGGAGACATTTTTGGTTGTCACAACGTGGGAGGCTGGTGCTATAAGCATTTAGTGGGTAGAGGGCAGCATGCTATACTGCACAGGATAGCCCCTGACAATGAAGTATCTACAGTTGAATAGTTGCTGAGGTTGAGAAACTGGGCTAGCCGCACATTCTCTGTAGACACATGGAAGATTGTAATTTCTCTAATTTGGGTAAACATTTTACCACTTCTGTTATTTTAAATCACATTCAGTAATACACAAGGCAGGTACTGTGTTTCTAGCCCATGGAAAATGTACCATTCATTTGTCAGGCATCTTGAGGCTTCGAAATATATGCCAGCTTTAATTGCACCATACAGAGCAACAGAAACAAATAGGTAGGGCCCTATTTCTATGAAATATACAATCCCACCTTTAAGCAAGCAAGTCCAGACCTGTCAGAGAATATTATTTTTATAATTTTAGGATGATATGCAATAAAATATCCTGAGTTGACAAAATAACAAGCATTACAGTCACTCATAGCTACTATATAAAAATAGCATTGCATTAATCTGTAAGTAATAACTGTAAGTAATACCTGATTGCTGTCATGGAAAGAGTACTGAATTATAAATTTAGAGGCTGGATTTTTATCTAGTTCTGTGACACTTATCAATGTTTTCCCTAGCCATTGTTGAGCCTCTCTGGTTTCTGATCCTCTAATTCTAGGCCCTTGAACTTAAAAATCTAGAAGGATCTTTCCAGCTCTAATGTTCTTGGATTCTCATTTATTCCACTTTTTGCATTAGTGAAAGTGATGGATAATATAGAGGCCAAATAGCGCGTTTCATAGAGATTCACGAACTGTGGATAATAACTCCATCTGGCTTTGTGTAAATCATACCACACAGTAATTACTTGGTTTCTTGAAGAGAGCCCTGGTTCTTATTAATGGGCATAATCATATCATTAGAATTTATGGAGAAAAATATAGTCATTTTATCAATTGTTATTTTGGTGTAGAATGCTTAGCGTAGTGTTTTTAATAGCACTATTATAGGATTAGTACATGGACCATAAAGCTAGATTAAAAAACTATTACTAAGTAATTCAAGCTAAAACAACACTTTATGTGCACTATACATATTATTATATTTTCTTTCAACATCTACTTGTATGTCATCTTGGCTCTGGAGCTGCTGCTAGAAATGGGAATGCCAACTTGATGACTCTTCGGAATTTCTCCAGCAGAACTTTTCAATGAAATCAGTCAGAATAGACAATACATTTATTGGTTTATTGGTGAAATCATATCAGAAGAAATGAATAGGAATAAAAAACACAAGGCCTGTGTGACTAATGCCATTTGACCCAAGGCTTCGGATTGGGGTATTTCAAGGACTTTTTTTTATTGAATGGTGTGGCCCTCTGAGTTTTAAAAATAGAATATTCTACAGTAGATCATTTGTGATATCTTTGTAACTCAACTCGGAAAAAATGCAGATCAATGGCATCTGGAAAACTGTTGTAAAATGTTAAATGAGAGATAACTAGAGACTAAGAAGAATGAATTTTATGGGGCTTGAAGCTTTTAAATGCAAAGGGTCAGTGTTGCTTTTGAGTTGTTTGTACAAAACTGTGACATCTTGGAAAGGGTGAGGGGAATTGTATCATAAAACCATGTTCATCAGGAAGACTCACTGTGTGATACTAATTCAGCTGGAAAGAATAAAGGCACAATGAAGATAGGAGGCATTAACCTCACTTGAGAAAAAGTGATTCATAACTAGAGGTTATGAATAAGTATGTCTTCTTTACACAGTATTCTACTAAGATGATGTATCAATTATGCCTTCATATTTTGCTAAAGTGATTCACTTGTGTGACATTTGTTAGTTAGAATCTAGTTTGCTGCAAACAACAAAAGACTCAAATACATAAGGCTTTATTATTTTGCTAAAAATATTTTGGATATTCCAAGTCCAGGGCTGGTATGGCAGTTCTATAAATGTCAGGGACTCTTTTTAGCTTTCTCTCCCTTTATCTCTAGGTTGTGGCCCTTACTGATACAATCAGTATCAGTTGGAGCGTCAGTCATGGTTTTCTCATTCCAGACAGCAGGCAGGAGAAAAGAGAAGGAGGTGGGGACATTCCCTCTTTTTAAGGATCCTTCAGGAAGTTTCACTGCCACTTCGGTTTCTATCCCATTGACCGGAACTTAGTGGATGGGGCCCACCAAGCTGTAATGGAAGCTGGAAATGTAGTCTTTATCGTACAGTCACTTGCTCAAATGAAATTTGGGGATTTTATAACTAAGAAAGAATGGGGAAAATACATAATGATGTAGTTTTGGAATGTTGGTGAGACAAGGCAATTTTATTAAAGCACAGGGACAGCCCCATGGGCAGAAAGAGCTGCTGCACTGAGGTTGGAGGAATGGCTGATTATATACTTGGGAGTTGGGGGATGTAAGGGACAAAGGGAGGTGTCCAAAAGGACTTTCATATGCTGAAGAAGACTTCAGGATACTGGAGGCTTGTTTTTCCTTCTAGTAAGGCATTAACATTAAGACAGTTGGGAGCTTCCTGGAGCAATGTTATACTCTTATCTCAGGTCCTTGTCAATGGGCTGCAGGTCTAAAGAAATTCAATTTTGTTTACTTTCCCTTCTGCCTCAGTTTTCCACATCACTCATGGAAGGGAGGGTGATGTTAGGGCTCTAGGAAATTGAGTTACGAGTTATGGGTCTCTGAAAGTTAAGCTATTGATAAGAATGCTTTTTCCTTGTAAATCACTAAGACATTGGTAAACTGATGGAGACTCATGTCCGGCAGGACTGTGATCTCTGTCAGTTAACCATCTGTTTTTTCCCTTTCTTTAGTTTTAGGGCAGCTAGGACTACCTGAAAAATAGAGTGGGGAGGGGGCAGTTTGCTTGGTCCTCAGCTTGCCCTCTGCTCCCTCATCAGATATGTGTTACAACTAGAGGTCTGTGCTACCGAATTTAATCATTGATTCACTCGTTTGTACAGTGATTCATTCTTCTATTATGTGCCAGGTAGTTTGTGAGGTACTGGTGCACCAAAGTTTGTGCTTCTAGCGCATTCTACTTTGTTACCTTCAGATTTCAGGACATTGAACCAGAGTCCCCATATATGCCCCAGGAAATCTATTTTTTATTTATCCAATCTTGATTTATTAATTTGCTGGTAGCAAGACTCTGTCCTGGAGTCTCCCATGTGGCTCTGATCCATTGTTGGGTATGCCTAGTGCTTTCGGTGGCCTCTGAGAGGGTCCTTTTGTCCTTCCCTTCCCTGAGATTGGTGCCCATTTTATGTAGGTAGAGAGCACAAGCTAATAAGCTGGGGGTCATTTAACCAAGCATAACATCATATAACGGGAATGCATGGAAGGGAATAAAATTTAGGTAGGGATCTGAATAGTAGCATGGTTTAACATGAGTTTCTTAGAATTGATTTTGAGGTAAGTGGTAAAAGACCATCGTTTAAAGTTTTTAAGATTTCCTAGGACAACATAGCACATTTACTCAACAAACTGTAGTTGAATATCTCCTCGGTTCCACAGCTGTGCTAAGGGCTGAGCATACAAAGATATGTAAGGTGCGGTTTCCATCCTCTTATAAGAGCTCCAGGGCACTGGTACTGCTTCCTGGGGAAAGGAACTGTGTGAGAACCAGTGGGGGAGCTCATCTCACTCTGTGCCGTCCACCCTGCCTGTCAGACATGAAAACAGATCTCTACAATATTTAGGGAGAACAAGGTAGGGAGCACCCAACCCTTTCTCTAGGGGCACGGGGAGGTGCCAACAGAGACACCCCAGAGGAGCAGCTTTTGAACTGACTTTTAAAGGATGAATGAGAATCTTCTAGGAGAAAGCATGGTGGAAAGGATAGAGGAAAAGGTAATAGGACCTGCAGAAACAACATTCCATATTATGGAATGGAGGACCATGCCAAAGGAGAGCAGAGACTAGTCAAAATGGGACAGAACAGGGCAAAAATACCAACACTTCGCAGGGGGGTGGAGAGAAGGGGCAGAGGAACCAATAAAGCTGACCATGAAGAAACAATTTTCAAAAAGCACAAAGGACACCAGGAGAGAGGTGATCCTGCAAGTCAAGGGGAGAGAACGTTTTCAAAAGAAGGGGTAGTCAGCAGCAAGAGATACTTCAGATCAGGTGAAACGTCTTAGCTAATGAGAAAAAAAAAGGCTTAGGTAATGAAGAAGCAGCCACAAGCTGGCAGTTAGGACAACATCAGCGACCTCAGCCATGGGGTTTCGGGGCTCGTGGGGCAGGAAGCAGACTGAGGCAGGAAGAAGCAAGTGCTGGGTTGGCAGGGACAGGGAGGAGCCAGGGAGCGCAGGGCAGAGAGAGCGAGCTGCCTGGTGGAAAGGGCGCCTGTGGGGACGGGAGGGTGAGTGGCTGCGCAGGCAGACCTGTGAGCCTCAAGAGGGCCAGCGGGGCCACCCAGACTGTTTGCGGATCCTTGATATGAGGAAGTTGAGAAAGACGATGTCTGGTGGCCTTGGCTGTCCCTGTCAGGGAGGGGGCGAAGCCACCTGCTGGAGTGAGACAGTCACCTGTGGAGGGAGTGAGAGGAGCCTGAACTGCCATTTCCCGCCATCCTGGGAAGACATCTCATGTCACCTTTCTGTCCCATGGCCCGCCCCAAAGAGCTGCCTTCACGGCCCAAAATAAGTATTTTAAATAAAAGACGCACATTTTAAAATGTCTTCGTGTTTTCCACATTGCGTTAGCCTCCAGTGAGAAGGAGAACGCTCAGCCCTTCGTGGTCTTGCCCAAGGAATTCCCCGTGTACCTGTGGCAGCCGTTCCTCAGACACGGCTACTTCTGCTTCCACGACGCCGCGGACCAGAAGAAGTTCGGCGCTCTCCTGAGTGACTGCATCAGACATCTAAATCACGGTAGGACACGGCGCCCTCACACGCCCCGCGGGGCTGCTTTGGCTCAGGGGGCCTGGTCAGTCGCCGGAAGAACGGTTCCTGGAGCGTGCCGCCCCCCGGAGGGAGGGGAAGTCACGTGACGCAGGAGTTGGTGCGTCAGAGCGCCGACACGTCGCCGCTGGTTGTTAGGTTAGGTCTGCGAAGCCTCCGCGAAACGGAGTGTGGGGCCTTACCCCGTGGCACGTGTGAGCCAAACGCATGCATATAATTTTGTGTATCATTCACCCTCCTTTCTTTTGAGGTTTCTTATTGAAATGACACCAAGAATGTTCCAGCTGTCCCTGGCGATTTTAGTCCTTACGACGTTTCTTGTTTTTTTTTTCCTCACCTTTATTTCTGAATAACTTGTGCGAAACTTTATGGTACCTACAATCACTGGGCGAACTTCCTGAACACAGATTTTTTAGGGGCTCCAACCTCAGATATTCTAATTCGCTGGCTCTCTGGTAGAGCCCCGATTTTGCTTTTCTGACAAGCTGCCCAGCGATGCAGATGTTGCTGGTCCCGGGCCACACCTGGAGTGATGTTGCTTCGCTTTGCCTCTAGGTACGGACTTAACTACCATCAGGTCTATAACGGAAAAGACTTTTCATTGCAATATTGCAATGAAACGCAATTCATTGATGAATTGATGTGAATGCTGGTTTTTCTGGAATCCATGGAGTCTTCAGTTACAGATGATTAAGCTCTTTGTTCTTTGGCAGCTGGAAAGGCAGTCGTTAGTCAGATATCATTGAGGGCTTACTCTGCCAGCCTCGGTAGGTATTAGGAACAGAGTAATGAACCATACAAAGTCCGTCTCTGGGTCTGTATTCAGAGACGAGGGACAACACAAGATAACTTGATAGTTCTCAAAGTTAATGTGTCGAGGGGTAACTAGAGGTGAGTATATGGTGAAGAATGGAAGTTCAGTACTTTAGGCTTGTCAGAGGAGGCCTCTTTGAGCAGGTGACATGTGAGGTGAGTGACCTTCCCCATCAGTGCTTTTTTTTCCTAATAAGGCTAATGTCATTGTATCTTTAAAGTTCTGAGGTTTCCCTGAGAATGTCAGTCCCAAAGAGCAGGAGTCACTAAGTGATGTGTGTTGGTCTGTTCTTGATTTTAGCTTGTGTATTGATAGGAAGCTAATGAGAAAATACAATGTCACTGTATTTTGCTATAGCAACTCTGAGTAACCTGCGTCATAATATTGGCTCATAACAAGTTAGGGACTTTATAAAAGCGATACTCTTATTAATATCTTGCCTTGTGGTTTGGATGTTCTAGAGACAAAGAATTGCCCAGCATTGCCTGTTCCGTCTAGCTCATTTTTCAGTACACTTAGACCTCTGTGTGCAGGGCCTGGGTCTAGTATGAACATGCAGTTGGCACTAAACACAAGAACCATGAAGTTCCCTTAAGCAGAGAATGTTCTCTGCCTAGCCAGATGGGACTTGCTTTATTCCCCCTTGCATGTACATAATAGGAAATTCCCTAGGGGATTTCTGGATGTTAATGTAGCCTGCATTCAGATTCCATTTATGGAAGATTTCAGTCAATTCAAAACCTAACTCTGCTCTCCAGTGTTATCAAAAGCACTAAGATAATGAGGTCTGGTCACGTTGCTCTCATTTTCCATCACGTTCCTCTGTCCAGAAACCACTTTTCCTCACTGTGGCTTTATGCAGACTTGATGGGATGTGGTGTAACTTCCAGTAGCTCCAGGCAGAACCAGAGACCGTCAAAACATTGTAGGGAACAGTCCTTGACTGCTATGGGTCCTTCCCTTCTGGCCTGTTTTTCTGTGTTTTGACAGCACAATGTACCACCCATCTTTACTGACTCACCTTTGTTGTTTCTACCTCTACCCGGTATTCATTGTATGATCTTGAGTAAACCTGTAAGAGGCTTGAGAATAGCGAACCATGATTTTTTTCCCATAATTACCAGAAGAGTCTAGGAATAGATGTAAAATTAGGGCTCAGGAAAACAGAGTAGGGCTGTTAGCCTGTTGTTGCCGCTCCACTGGCCCTCAAGCCACAACACACGTCTGTTGAGAACTAGCATATTCCAGCAGCTGATGCCGGGCCACTCTTGATCCTGTCCGCTCACAAGTCCTTGGGGGTCTTGTCTTTTCAGTTTTATTGAGATATAATTGTATCAGTCGAAGCTGTGTCACATACTAATTTGATGTATGTATATATCGTACAATGGTCACCACAGTAAATTTAGTTAATATCCATCACCTGGCAGAATCACGGTTTTTTTCTCATGAGAACCTTCAAGATCGACTCTCTTGGTGACTTTCAAATGTGCAATACAGTATTGTTAACTGTAGTCACCATGCTGTACGTGACAGCCCAGAATTTATTTATTTTATAACTGGAAGTTTATACCTTTGACCACCTTCACCCCATATCCCCACTCCCCACCTTCTGCCTCTAGCAGCTACCAATCCAATCCCTGTTTTAATGACATTGAGATTTTTAGGGTTTGTTTTGTTTTGTTTTGTTTTTTTAGATTCCAAATGTAAGTGAGATCATACAGTATTTGTCTTTCTCTGACATATTTCACTTAACATGATGCCCTCTAGGAATCTTTGAGGGAAGATTATTTCCTAGCCTTTGTGGTAAGCTCCACCAAGGATGTCTGTCACTCGGGTTCCTAGGACACCTCTCTTCGTGCTCAAATCCCACCACAACCCAGCCCACTTGGCCCAGGAGTTCTGGGTTCAAATTGGTCCAGGTATACATGTCCATTCATTCTGAATCCAGAACCACTTCTATTCCTCCTTATGGGGTGTGTTTGTTTACTATTTAACCCCAACAAAGGGCCTTGATTGCACTCTGTTCTTGGACAATAAGGCTATGTCCTAGGGCAGGTTAAGGCAAGTAGAAGGCTCTCTGCTCCTTCTTCCTTCAAGAGAGGGAGCTGCTTCTGGGCACCTCAAAGATTAGGTACATAAAGGTGTGTGTGTGTGTGTGTGTGTGTGTGTGTGTGTGTGTGTTTTGTTTTGTTTTGTTTTTGGCACCTCTTCTTTGAGCAGGCATAAAAAAATTCCACAATTATTCTTGAACATAACATCCTACTCCAACACTCTGGACTAAATGTCAAGCCCATTACATGATATGTGTCTATAGCAACTGCTGTCCTCTGTCCTTTTGGAATCACACTGCAATCCCTTGTCCCCAGTGAGGGAAGGCCAGGGTTCTAAATGTCCATTGCTATAAAATGGGAGTTATATAATACCAAGGTATTCCAAGATAGTCCTTTTGTCCAAAATTCAGTCTTATTCTTTAGAATTGTAGTTTGAAAAATCTGGTCATTGTAGTTATAGCGGTAGGATTGTTAAAACTCAAAAAAATATAGAGTTGTACATATGCAACATGGAATAATGATCATTATCAACACAAGTCTGTCTTTTCAGCTCAGGGTAAACATTCCTTGACATAGGAATTTGCAGGATGGGGAGAAAGTGTTTCTGGCAGGAAGAATAGAATGTGTGGAGACCAGGAAGATAGTCAGAGCATGGATCATTAGGGAAACTGAAAGAATTTTGTGTGGCTGGTGCTTAGCGAGGAGAGAGGAGCCAAGTAGGGATGGGGAGATGGGCAGGATCCAGGCTATAAAGGGCTTTGCAATGGATATTAAGGGATTTGCACTTTATTCTAACAGCAACAGGAAACTATTAAAAGGTTTTAAGCAGAGAAGCGACTCAGTCATATATTCATTTTAGAAAGGTCACACTGGCTGCTGTGTGGGCAAAGGATGGGAGGGTACCATGCTGGGATGCCAGGAGGCCACTTAGAAAGCTTTGGTAGGCACCAGATGGTGGGAGCCTGCACGAGAGAGCTGATAATGGGGATGATGAGAGGTGGCTGGATAAGAGAGATATCCAGGAAGTAGAATGAATAGAACTTGAGGTTAGACAGTGTGAGAGTGAGGCAGTGGGAGGATTCCCACCTGCTGCCATTCTCTGAGACAGGAACCTTGCATGAAGAGAAGCAGGTGCCAAGGAAAGATGATGAATGTGGTCAGTGTCATAGACACTGAGTTGGAGAAGTCCATGAACATCCAGGTGAGGAAGTCTCATAGACAGACGCGTGGACAGGGCTGGAGACGGGAGGACCCTCTGGAGGGGAGACCCGAGTGGGAAGTCAGCAGCCTGCAGCCCGTCATTAAGCTGTGGCTGGCTTTGTAGGAAGGCTGTAGTTTGCGAGCCCCTCAAACGCAAATTGTCTTTTTTTCTATGGATCCCCATTCCCAGCAATTGTCCAAGGGCCTAGTGCCAGGTAAAGGCTCTGTCAATCTCTCTATTCTCCATCCTTTGGTAGTTACAAATACGCTCATGTGTGAAAAAGCATGGAACACGTATGTTGGTACAGCTTAAAGATGTTTGTATATAAAATCTGCGAACATTTAAGGAAAATGGGTCGGTGCTTTTATGTTAGGTAAGTGCCAGCTCACTCACTCACTACATGGGTCTCTGATTTTACTGTTGAACCTTTAGGCAGCATGCTCGTCAGGAATATAAAACCTTTGTGAAATTCAGTGACAGGCTCTCTGACTCACCCTCTTCATACGGATACCTCTTTAATTGCCGGTGCCTCTTCTGTATCTTATTTCAAGTTTGCTGCTACCAACCTGCTTTGGGACTCATATAAAAAACATTCCCAGAGGCTTTTAGTTGATCTGATTTTTTCCAATTACTGCCACTTCCTTCTACATGTAGCAGTCAGATAAATCATCTGTAAGCACAGTTTTTTATTAAAATCCTTCAGTGGCACTGCCGTTGTCACAAAGATGAAACATTTCATTCCAAGGAGATTGGCTGTGCCTGATTTACTGTATTCTCAAGCACAAGCCTCCTTTCTCCCAATCTTGCTGTCGTACTCCTCCTGCCTTCTTTGAATAGGAGTGTTACTTGGACACCTTCAGCTTTGCATACACCTCCAGTACCCACTCCTCCCTTCCACCTATTCAGATTCTCTCTTGCTCCTTTAAGACCCAGCTTCAGTCTGACCCCTGCCGTGAAGACCCCAGGGTTAACTTCTCCAGCACCTGTTATCTGTCCCACTGATTGGAAACTCTCCACGGTCTGCCTTACATTATTCATTTTCATGTCTACTTGTCCTGTTTCTCTTCCTCTATTTCAAGTCCCTCAAGGGAAATCGTATGTCACCCTTTGTATCCCCCTGCAGCGCTCAGACAAGTATCTTGTGTTTCATAAAATGGTTCAAGGACATTTGTGAATTAATAACTTACTGCTTAAAGTAAAGCTGATTTCAGAATTGAAGTGCAATTTGAGAGATGATCATTGTAAATGTGGCCTGGCCTACTTCATAAACACGTTGGCATGAGTGAGTGAAGAGATTTGTCAATACAGAGCCTAAAGGGTTTGAGGAACAAAAGAGTCAGATGCCAGAAGACAGCCACCGCTGGATGCATGGTGATTCTGGTAAGAAGGTGGAATGATGACCACGTTGTGTTGGACAGTCCTGTGCTAGCTTGAAGGACAGCCAGGACTGCCACTGAGCACATGCCAGTGTTCCCATCGTCATGAATGCTAAGGAAGAAGGGACAGTAAAATATCTGGGAAGCATGGAGGGCACATGGGTCGAAAAGATAGTATAAAAGAAGAGCCCAGGGGATTTTGGAGAGAAGAACAAAATTATGTCAAGACGCTCTGCAAACCTCTGTTTTGAGTTGGGCTGTTCAATCACTTATGACAATGATGACATCCAAGGGTGCCTGTGATGGAGTGAGTCAGGCTGAATGTGAAGCTGTCACAGTGATTAAACTCAGGGTTGTATGCTTTGAGCTCTTCTCCGCGAAATCCCATGTCAAATCAAACGCCTTTATGAGATTTGGTTTTGACAATTGCACATTTTAGGTGTTCAATAAATGTTGCTGAATTAAACTGATTTTTAAAACAGAAAAGGATCTTCTGATTCAAGTAGCTAGAGCAAACCCTTTTTGGTGTGTGTTTCTTTGAACATGTTGTGTTATGCTCTCCAGTGTTCACCAGCAGATTTCAGATCTGTTTTCACTAACTTCTACTTAAAGCAGTGTCTCCTCAGCCCATCATCACCTGTGAAACACATTCATTACTTGAGGGATTCAGTGATCTGATGTGAGCATCAGTCAAGTTGAACTGAAAATATACAATGTGTTTTATGTTATTATATCTGAAAAACATACTTATGAATTTGTGGCACGTGCTTATATTTATAGACACACCTATCTATGAGTCAGAAAATTCTAACTATGCTTGGGCTCTTTTGGATGTTTTATTACAAAAGAATGTTCCACTGGACATACATAAATAAAAGTACAGTTTTTATAAACATCTCTTTGCGTGCTTTTACTTCAAAAAGCATTCTGCAGTGTACTATTTTTGCAATGCACAAAAACCTCTATGCACTGTAAAGAAAAATGCTTGCCAAATTACTGTTTAATCAGTCACTAGATATCAGTTTCTAGTTTTCATAGGACTGTCCCAAACAAAATTCTTTACAAGGTTTCTCTCTGCTTGGAGACTACATTCTCCTTGATTTTAGCGTGTGCTCTTTGCCTCACACAGTTAATGCTCTACAAGTTATAAACATTTCTCTCTGTCCCTTTGTGAATATGCCATTTTCTCTTAAGGAGTCATCACTTCTCCCTTTCTGACTCTTGCTTACTGTTCATAAAAAGTTAACTTTGGAAGGGACCTTTAGTGGTCACCTATTCCAACCCCTCAGAGTTCATTTATGATAAAGGCTCAAATAGTGACTCACATGCCCAAGGTCATAGCTGGTTCGTGGAAGAGGACTAGTTGTCCTGACACGTCGTCCTTGTAATTTATCGTCTTTCAGCACTACTTTTTAGAAGACTCTTTATTTTTTTTAATTTTTTATTGTTATGTTAATCACCATACATTACATCATTAGTTTTTGATGTAGCGTTCCATGATTCATTGTTTGTGTATAACACCCAGTGCTCCATGCAGAACGTGCCCTCTTTAATACCCATCAGCAGGCTAACCCATCCTCCCACCCCCTCCCCTCCAGAACCCTCAGTTTGTTTTTCAGAGTCCATCGTATCTCATGGTTCGTCTCCCCCTCCAATTTCCCCCCTTCATTCTTCCCTTCCTGCTATCTTCTTCTTTTTTTTTTTTTAGAAGACTGTCTAATCTCTTGGTCACTTAAAACACAATACTATTAAATCAGACTACTTTTGTGATACATTTGCATGACCGGAATTGAAGCAAACTCAGAGCTGTTCACTGAAGGTCATCTGAGACCTGGGTTATGTCTGGTTTCTCAATAAGCAATACTATCTTGAATTTAACTCGGTATTTTGCCCACCTGCTAAACATGACTGTATCTTTTAGTCTAGGTATGCTCTGAAGATAAAATATCTGATAATGTAGCTTGTTTACTGGTTAAATTTTGTGTATGGTAAAATGCAAGCTACATATGGTTTTATACAGTTTAATAAAAACTGATTTGTAAAGGAAAATTATGGTGCTTGCAAAGACTTGTGTTGGAATAGTCTAAAAATAATAGATCTAAAATTAGCCAGACAGAGAAGACAAATACCACATGGCATCACTAAAAAAAAAAAAACAAACAAACTCACAGAAACAGAGTAGAAGAGTGGTTGCTGGGGATGGGGGGTCGAGGAAATAGGGAGAGGTTGGTAAAAGTGTACAAACTTTCAGCTGTCAGATGAATAAAGGTCTGAGGATCTAATGTAAAACATGGTGACTGTAGTTGACAGCACTGTATCGTATCATTGAAATTTGCTAACAAAAAGAATTTTAAGTGTTCTAATCTACCTCCCACCCACCAAAAGGTAAATACATGAAGTGATAGATGTGTTAATTAACTAGATGGGTGAATCTTTTAATTATATATGTAATCATTATATATATATATATACACACACATATATATGATTTAATTATATATATAATGTATATAGTCATTATATATATATTATATATAATATATATATATATTATATATATACATATATATAATCACCAGGATGTACGTTTTACACATCTTATAATTTTATATGTCAATTGTACCCGAATAAAGCTGAAGTGAAGAGCCAAAATAATAGATCTAAACAGGTTTTATTCATATTATTTATACTTACGGGTATACTTAAATTACTCAAAGCTCTCAAAACAGTTTAAGAGTTGATACTGAAAGAACGGGTTTACATCAGAGACTAGAATCAACAGAAGTGTTTTCTCGCAGTCATTCAGCATTCGTCACCAGAGAGTACTTATAAATGTAGCCTTCCGTTCATTTGTTGCCTAAAGCTATGTTGTCGTGAAACCACTGTTGAATGCTTCCTTTGGGCCTGTCCAGCATATGTTATCACTTCAGTGAAACCATTGATTCTTGCCACCCCTCTCCCTTCCTACTTCCAAAGAACCAAGTAGTTATTTTGGGATGGATGTCTAAAAGTTGTGTTCTTGTGGTAGTTAAGGGTGACAACTTGGAACAATAATAAAGATTAAACAAGCAGAGAGTTGAAATCAATTCAAGCAAAGTTATTTGTCTGTTACTTTGATTGGATAAATTCCAAAATTACGGGCAGTTTTTGATGTTATTATGACCGACTTTGGCAAAGCTTGACAAACTTTCAGGTTTTTTGTTTGTGTGTTTGTGTTTTGTTTTTTTTTTTTACTTCTGGATGGAATATGGTAAGATTGAAATGATACAGCAAATGAGATGGCTGTTTTAATATATAGTTGTATAGTCAATGTTATGAAAGAACTCCATTTGGCATATATTCCTAGATTTCTTTTAAAAAATCAACATTCAGGGGGCTTGGAGAAAAGTCTCACCTCTTGTCATGGAATGGTGAGCCGCTGTCCTCCTTCCCACACTGTGAACAAATTCAGAACGTGTAAGATGGAAGAGAACCATGCTGGGAGCTGTCTGTTGTTCATTCTATTAGTTGTTTTGAGTTTTTAAAAATTAAATATTGAGTAGCTATAAAAGAATGCTTATGAGGTATATATAAGGTTTAAAGATCATTACTCTCACCCATGTTATTTCTTATGTGCCTCTCCCTCATCCACTGCCTTCTTTTCCCTTTGAGAGAACACCATCCTGGATTTTGTATTTTGCTTTTCTTTATAGCTTTATCATGAGTGTTTAATCATTCGGCATGTTTTTAGACTTTATCCTGTGGAATTGTATTTACATGCCTTCATTCATGACCTCCCTTTTCAACCTTTTACTCCAGCGATTCACCAGTGTTTTTGCTTACAGCTGTATTTCATTGAATTTCATGCAAAATATATATTCCATTATATTAATAGACCCTAATTTCTAATATCCATTTTACTGTTGATAGGCATGTGGGTTTCCATTATTTATTCCGAACAATGCTGCTGTGAACACTTTCTGTTTGTTGCTGGTTTATAGAAGTGTAATTCTGATTTGGTTTGCTAGTATCTCAGGGAATGTTCACATCCGTGTTGAGTGCATTTGCCTATAATTTTGCAATGACATTTTTAGATTTTGCCATCAAGGTTGTTCTCATTTCATAAAAGGAATTATGATAGAGTTTTTTCCCTCTCCTCTTTTTTTCCGTTTCTGTAATCTGGAATAGTTTGTGTAACACTGGAGCCACTTGTATTTTTGCTATTTGATGGAGCTTGTCTGTAAACCCATCTTAGCTTGGTGCTCTTTTTGAGGGAAAATTTTAAATTACTGACTTAGATTTTTAAACTGTTACAGGATTATTCAGTTTTTATCCATTTTATTTATGTTTTAAAATTCAGTGGCATATAGTTATGCATGATATCTCTTACTAAGAATATATTCATGATTCCCCCTATATTCTCTGTGGGGTCTGTAGTTGTTCCTTTTTTATTTCTAATATTGTTATTCTGTATCTCCTCTCTTTTTTTTCTTGGTCACTTTCACTGGAAGTTCATCAGTTTTGTCAACTTTTTCCAGAAACCAAACTTGGATTTGGCAGACTATTGCATATTTGTTTTCTATTATGTGAATTTCTGATGTTATCTTTCTAATTGCCTTTCTTCTATTTCCTCGGGCTTTATTTTGTTGGTTTGTTCCCCTGCCCCTCATCTCTTTAGGTAGATACTTAGCTCATTGTGATTGTTTTAAAATGCTTGGAAATTCTTTGACAATTTTTCCTTCAGAAAAATGAAAACCCAATTTCCTTCTCTTAAATATGGGCCAGACTTGGTAACTCTTACACTTCTTACAAATAGAAGGTGGCAGAAGTAATATGTTGAGTTTCAAGAATAGGTCACAAAAAGAATAGCTTTTGCCTGGCTTTTTCTCTTTTGGTTCGCTCACTTGGGAGGAACTAGCCACCATCTAGTGAGAACACACAGCAGCCCTCTATGGAGGGCCATGTGGAGAGAAACTGAGGCTTCCTGCCAGCAACCAACACCAATATGCCAGCCATGTAGATGCTTCTGTTGTGGTCAAGCCTTCAGATGATTGTAGTTTTGGCCAACGATGTGACTGCAACCTCATGAAACACCTCAAGCCAGAACCACTCAGCCATAGGGCTTTTGAGTTCCTGACCCACAAAAACTGTGAATATGTACCATGGTTGTAAGTCATTGGCTTTTGGAGTAATTTGTTATCATAGCAGTAGAAAAACTAATATACTCACTAATCATCATCCTTTCTTCTGCTCTAATATAAGCGTAAATTCTTTACATTTCCCTCTACATATTGTTTTAGCTTAATCCCACAAGTTTGGATGGGCAGTATTTTTCATTATGATTTTTGCAGTGATTTTCATTATCAGATTTAAATATTTTATAATTTCCATTATTATTTTTTCTTTAACTTACGAGTTACTTAGAACTGTGTTTCTTTATTTCCAAATATATATTGTGTATTTATTATTGGTTTCTAGCTTAACTGTATTGTAGACAAAAAATATAGTCTGTATGATATCCTTTAAAATGTGTTGCACCTTGCTTTATGGCCTTGTATGGGGTCTTCTGGGGGAGGGAGCCGGCAGCCTAAAAGCTCCTTGAGTACTTGTATATGTATGTGTCTATTAACTTAAGTGTGTCTTTGTGTCATTCACATTGTGTGTTTTATGTTTACTGATTGATTGTTTCTTTTTTTTTTAAAGATTTTTTATTTATTTATTTGACAGAGAGAGAGACAGCAAGAGAGGGAACAGAAGTAGGGGGAGTGGGAGAGAGAGAAGCAGGCTTCCAGCTGAGCAGAGAGCCCGATGCGGGGCTCGATCCCAGGACCCTGGGATCATGACCTGAGCTGAAGGCAGACGCTTAACCGACTGAGCCACCCAGGCGCCCCTGATTGTTTCTTACTATGCTAAATTTATCCCTTACCAAAAGAGGGATCTATTAAAATCTGCCACTATGATGGTAGACTTTTTTCATTTCTATCAATTGTTGAATTATATTTTGTTATGTATTTTATAACATATCCATGTTACTAGATGGATACTTGTTTAAAATTGCTTTATCTTCCTGTGAATTGAATCATTTATTATTATGAAATGATCCATTTTATCTCTGTGAATGCTTTTTGCCTTCAAGTCTATTTTGTCTGATTTTATTTTATTTTATTTATTTTTTTAAGATTTTATTTATTTTCGACAGAGAGACACAGCGAGAGAGGGAACACAAGCAGGGGGAGTGGGAGAGGTAGAAGCAGCCTTCCCGTCGATCAGGGAGCCTGACACGGGGCGCGATCCCAGGTCCCCGGGATCATGACCTGAGCCAAAGGCAGACGCTTAATGACTGAGCCACCCGGGCGCCCTATTTTGTCTGATTTTAATGTAGCAACACTAATTTTCCTTTTTTAGGGCTTTCATAGAATATTCATTTAATAAAAACTTCTGACAATCTTTTAAATGGAGCATTTAGTTTGCTGATATCTACTATGATGGTTTGGTTTTAAATCCCTCATATTTTGTGTTTTCTGTATAGTCCACCTTTTCTGTTTCCTTTTCTCTACATTCTTGCCTTCTTCCAGATTGATTATTACCACTGCGCAATAGAAATGTGTATATCCTGTTTCTGTCTTGTTAGCCTACATAACTTCTCAAAAATTAATCAACATCCTTAACTTTCTCTAAAAAAAATACAGATAAGTTAGAACGCCAACTCCTATAACATTACCCCACCACCACCACGAATAGGCTCTCGTTGACATGAATTTTAATGATATCTTTTTATGTTAACCCTCCGAGATATTCTTATTGCTGTTTTATGCAGTTTTAATGTTTATCTTTACACATCTTTACACTCTCTTTGCTCACAATTTCTTCTTGCATTTCAGACCTTCCATCTGGGAGCATTTTCTTTCTTTGTTTCTTTGTTTCTTTGTTTCTTTCTTTGTTTCTTTCTTTCTTTTTTTCTTTCTTTCTTCCTTCCTTCCTTCCTTCCTTCCTTAACTGTATCCTATAGAATTTCCAGTTTCTGTTTATCAGAAAATGTCTTTCTCTTATCCTTGTTCACAAAAGATATTTCACCACATATGAAATTCTGGGGTGACAAGTCATTTTCTGTCACCACATTGAATATTTTATTCCAATCTTTTGGCTTTCCTCATTGAAGTTGAGAGATTTGTTGTTCTTTTGAAAGGAGTTTGATGTATTTCTCACTTTTAAAAAAAACACACACAGATTTTCTTTGTCTCTGGTATTCTCCAGTTTCACAAAAATGTGTCATAGCTGTGGAGTTCCTATTTATTTAGAATGCTTGAGATTTGTTGGTTTTCCTGAATCTGTAGGTTATTATTTAATCAATTTTAGAAAATTCTCAGCCATTATCTCTTTTTCTCCTTTGTTCTGTTTCTTCTCCTTTGGGAAATCTGATTAGACACATATTATATATTCTTATTCTATCTTCTTCATCCCTTAACCTTTTATATTTTTCATCTTTTTTTTCTGTTTCTTCCTGAACTGTTTCTAAGGATCTCTCTTCTCAGCTATATTTAATTTCCTGCTAAACTCATTGAGTTTTGCTTTTAATTGTCATATTTTTTTCTGTTTCTAGTGATTATTTCTGTTCTTTTTCTAATCTGAGTAGTCATTTGAAATCATCTCTTGCTCTTTACTCACATTGTCAATTTCTTCTATTTTAAAAACATGTTAAACTGACTATATTTTATATTCTGTGTTGCTAATTCCAATATCTGAGATCTTTGTGGATTGTATTCTGCTATTTATTTCTGCTTGTTCTCTCTCATGGTACCTTATTAACTGGTGTACGTTATGATTTTTCATATAAGCTCATAAGTTCATAATTCACCAGCTGAAGGTGAATTCCTCCAGAGAGGATTTGTGTTTCATCTTACCAGATGATAGAGGGCACTGCCAGATATTTGGACTGCTCAGTTAATGTGCATTTAGGCTATAAAGGTTGTGGGAACGTGCTTGTGAATATTTCTCAAGGGAAGTATTTATCTCCTTTACTCAATGCCAAGGTTTGAGACAGGCAATTTTCCTTGTAATGGTCTAAAACCATTTATATATGAGTGGTTTCTGCACTTTAATTTAGCATCTTATATGGATTTGGACTTTGATTCTGGTACTCAGCCTCCTGGGAGACTACGTAAAGGGCAGCATACAGTCATCAGCTTAAGGTGGTGAAGGCACTGGGTCTGTGATGCCTTCACTTTTCTAAAGTGAAAGCTAGCTTCAAGGCTTGCCTTACATTTTGGGGGTTTGTATTAGTTTGCTAGGGCTGCTATAACAAATTACCACTGCCCGGGTGGCTTAAGCACCATAAATTTTTTGTCTCACATTTCTAGAAGCAAGAAGGTGTTGGCAGGGTTGGCTCCTTCTACGGGCTGTGAGAGAAGTATCTGTTCTAGGCTTTTCTCCTTGCCTTATAGAAACATTACTCCTATCTCTGCCTTCATCTTCACGTGGCATTGTGCCTCTGGGCATGCCTATGTCCAAATTTCCCCTCTTTATAAGGACACCAGTCATATTGGGTTAGGAGCTCAAACTATTCCAAAATGCCCTCATCTTAACTAGCTACATCTACGATGACTTTATTTCCAACGAAGGGCACTTTCTGAAATACTGAGGATCAGAGTTTCAACATATGAATTGGGGGGGAAACACAATTCAACCCATAACATATTTCTTCTTTTACTGCCAGCTCATCAAGGTATTTAAAAATATTATTCAGAGTGTATGGGACACCTGGGTGGCTCAGTCAGTTAATCGTCTGCCTTCGGCTCAGGTCATGATCCCAGGGTCCTGGGATCGAGTCCCCGGTCCAGCTCCTTGCTCAGCTAGGAGCCTGCTTCTCCCTCTGCCCACTCCTCTGCTTGTGCTCTCTCTCTCTCCCTGACAAATAAATAAAAATCTTTAAAAAAATTAAAAATACTCTTCACAGTGTAATTTATGCAGCATATATGTTTTCCCATGGAGAAGACTGGTTAAAGTACAGAGCCTACCATAGTGCTGGACACCCACAGATAAAATTTAAATGGTGTTGAAAAGTTAATTGTCCCTAATAGCAGTTTTACAAAGGATGCTTCTGTCTTTTAAGCACACGTTCATTTTGCAACCCTGTTGCATTGCCCTTGAGGTTTGGCAGCTGCATATTGGCCACCTTGCCCTCGGGGAAATGACTCAAAAGCTAGCCGATCTTCAGAAAATTTTCAAGTTCCAGGGCCTCGTTAGGAACCAGTGTTTCAGTCAACTCTGTGTTGAATGCTCTCTGCAACTATAGCCGATACCAGCCATAATGGTAATAATAAAGAAATCTCAGTCATCAAGGTTAAATTCTACACTGTATGCAATGTGTAAGATGATAGAGAAATGCAGAATACATTTTAGAAAGCTTTTCATTAAATACCAGTCAAGCTTTTCCTACATGTAAAGGATTCAGCCTCAGTTCTCTGAAAACTTTGTTTAATCAGAAGCTCTTATTCATTTAAGGTTATCTAGAGACGAAGATTTTTAACAGTATTTTTCAAGATTTTATTTATTTATTTGAGAGAGAGAGAGTGGGAGCAGGGAGAGGAACAGAGGGGGGGAGGGAGAGGGAGGAGGGGAAAGAATCTCAAGCAGACTCCGTGCTGAGTGCAAAGCCAGACACAGAGCTCAATACGGGGCTCAATGCGGGGCTCAGTGAGACACCAGGCTCCACGTGGGGCTTGATCTCACGACCCTGAGATCATGACCTGAGCAGAAACCAAGAGTGGGACATTCAACCGACTGAGCCACCCATGCGCCCCAACAATGTTTTTCAAAGTGAATCTGTCAACCACTTGCTCTGAATGGATATGGGGTCAGGGTGGGGTGAAGAAGCTGTTAAAATTTCAGATTCCCTGGCTTTACCACAGACCTACTAAATTAGAATTTCTGAGGAGGGAAGCCCGGAAATCTGTATTTTAAAGCAGCATCCCTTCAAAGTTAGAGAATGGTGGCTGCCTAGGATCTTCCTCCCAAATGTAAGGAGTTTTTCTTTAAGCAACTTAATCTTTATTTTTTCTTAAGTCACATTCCTGGTAGAGAGTTAGGATTTTTATAATACAAAATCGCTGTTTGAAGTGGTATTCAATAAAACAGTTTAAAAGTAGTGTATGGCCACAATGTGCTTAGCAATTATATGATAAAATCAAACCATTTATAATATTGTAGCTAGGGTACCACAACTTCCTTTTTGAAAAGGATCTTAAATCTAATAGAAGTACCAACTGAGAAATATTTTATTTATTTACTGAGTTTTGCATTTCTACTGTGAGCCTTTATCTTTCCTACTGCATTATCTCATTGTACATAAAAGCTCACTCTGGCAAGCTGTACCTTGAGTATGTGTGTGGAGATGATCTCCTCTAATAAGATGAAATATCTCCCCTTCTGCCTGTGTTCTCGCCTTCTGACTACTGTAGGGGAGGAAAAAATTTTCCTCAACCCTCTTAGGGTCCCTGGCTTGGTCTGAAAATTAGACTGACAAAGACAGATGAACAGGAGAAAAGTATACAAATTTGTCTAATACACATGGGAGCCTTTATAATGGAATGAAGACCTAAAGAAACAATTTCACCTGAGCTTTTTTATACTAGGTTTGATGAAGAATGGCAAGCTATGGAAAGACCTGATAGGCCAAGGGGTATGAGCTAAAGGTAGTAAACTGAGTGAAACAGGCAGGGCCTGTTTTCAGATTCTTCTTGGTGTCCCTCTGTCTTGAAGGTAAGGATGCTCATTTCCTGTAGGTCTAGGGAAGGCACCTCTCACATGAGGGGATTAGGGTGGGAGAAGGTCAGGGAGACCTTTTAGTTTCTGCCACTTTCTCAAACTACTTCAGCTTAAAAATTCAGTATGCTGAGGTGCCATATTTGGGGGTAGTGTGTTCTGAACCCCATTATTATCTTCTACCTCTAACTGAGAAATGGCTCTAAAATCCCAGAGGTAAACAATACCTCTAAAAGTTATTTAGTCTGTGGGCGCCTGGGTGGCTCAGTTGGTTAAGCGACTGCATTCGGCTCAGGTCATGATCCTGGAGTCCCGGGATTGAGTCCCGCATCGGGCTCCCTGCTCAGCAGGGAGTCTGCTTCTCCCTCTCCCGCTCCCCCCTCTTGTGCTCTCTCTCTCAAATAAATAAATAAAATCTTAAAAAAAATAAAAAATAAAAGTTATTTAGTCTGTTTCCCTTGCCAGTCAGCTATCTTGGAGGCTGTGCTTGATGAGGGTAGGAACCCTGTGTTGTAAAAACTTGAGTTAGCTAGCTGCTGCCCTGAAGCATTGTATAGATCAGTAAGAATAGTTAACAGTCTGGGGCGCCTGGGTGGCTCAGTCGTTGAGCGTCTGTCATGATCCTGGAGTCCGGGGATCGAGCCCTGCATCAGGCTCCCTGCTCGGTGGGAAGCCTGCTTCTCCCTCTCCCACTCCCCCTGCTTGTGTTCCCTCTCTCGCTGTGTCTCTCTCTGTCAAATAAATAAATAAAATCTTAAAAAAAAAAAAAAAAGAATAGTTAACAGTCTGTGAGGGCTCCCTGGGTGCTCCCATGAGTGTAGGAGCAAAAGGAACTGTGCTGTTTATTTTATAGGGATTAACTCAGTGATTCTTCAACTTCTGTGGGTGTCAGAATCCCCTGGAGAACCTGTTAAAACACAGATTGTTGGGCTCCATCCCCGGAGTTTCTGAATCATTAGGTCTGGGTTGGGTCCTAAGAATTTGCATTTCTCACATGTTCTCCGGTGATGCTGATTTTGATATTCCTGGTCTGGTGACCATACTTGCAAAACCACAGTATTAACTCATTTAATCCTCACAGCAATCCTCTGAGGTAGGCACTATTATTTTTATCATCCCCATTTCATAGATGAGGATTCTGCCTGGGAAGACAGCTGATGATTAATACAAGACTTCAAACCCAGGCAGTGTGACTCCAAAGCCCATGCTCCATCTAACCTACTGTACCATGTGGCTTCTCAATTGGCAAGTACTTATTAAGCACCTATTGTTCATTATTTGACTAGCTGCTATAAGAAAAATCTAATCCAATTCCTTATTCAGGCCCACAGGAGTTCAGGTTTTAGTAGCTTATTACTGAACTTGACACCAGCATGTTTAATTTTGTAATATCTATCTGAGAGGGAAGTGAGCTGCTGTACATTTATTGAAATTAAGGTAGCAATTGAGATGCAGAAGTTAAATCTTTTCTCTGCTTTTCAACATGAAGTTGTGCCTTAACACAGATGGGTTTTCCTGTGGTAAATTATGTACTGTAAAAATGCTCTCCAAAGTCAATTTTTTTTGGCTTGTACAAAAATACAGCTGAGTATAATTTTGTGGGGTATGTTGCAGGGGTGGGATTGAAAATTCATGGTACTTATGTATTACCATCTCCTTATGTTTTAAGTACTTAGCCTTTTTTTTTTTCCTTTCAGCATTTTCTTATGCTGGTTGGATTCCTATATTAGCTATTGCTGGGGGGAAGTCCTGACTTGACCTGATTTTTTTAGCGTTTTCTTGTGGAAACCACAAATTTGCTTCAAGTGACCACCATCTGGCTGTTAGGGGGATGTTCCTATTTTAAGGGGCTCCAAAAGGGAGGTGAAAGAGAAGGAAGTTGAGGAGGAGCAGTGACATCATAACACCCACTTTCATACCAGGCTACTCCCTCCCAAGTTCCCTTTCCCGTCAGGGATCAGGGCATGGGCTATGCAAGTACCAGCAAGAAAAGAATTGAGACTTCTCTTCATATGTACTTGCTTGTTCCTTCCCCAGCTTTCTACAGAAATTAGAGGACTGCCCAGACTGCCCAACTGCCTAGATTAATGACAATCATTTTTCTTCTAGTTTTGTGCATGTATGTCAGGGATAAATAACACCTTAAGGCAAAACTTGGAACAAAAGAACCTTTATTAAGTGTCTACCATATCCAGAACATTGTCTTCGATACTGGGCAGGGGGTGGGTGGCCAGGGAGCAAGCCAAAACCAAACAGCCACTGCCTGTAAACAAGACTTGGGTTGCAAAGCTAGGCCATTCCATCAATAGCGGAGAATTTTGGGAATTGTTTTCTCCTAACTTTCAAGGACAGTTGGAATAACAACTGGAAAGTAGACCAGGAACATCATTTTACCTCATTCCATCTCGCTTCAAGGCAACTCTTGCCCAACCTGAGGTGTCTCTCTTCCAGAGAACATGGCTAATCAGACTAGAGGCGATCTTATAACACATCTTTACCATTGTCCTTTCCTTCTTCAGTCCCTTGTGAGGAGGATAATAGTTAAAGATCTCCCCTCTTCTTTTCTTCACTGCTCATTAAGACATCAGATAAGATATATTTTCAAGTTTTGAGAACCAAGAGCCTTCCAGCACAGCTATAGACTCCTTTAGGCAATGCCAATGAGTCATTCTTGCCAAGAGCATAGGTAGTTTGCATCTGTCTAGCATTTCTTGTCAGAGGAAGCTTGACATACACAGAATGAGCTGTACTTCCTGGCACTGTGTGCCCTAGTCAGGAACCACAGAATTTTGCAACAAGACCATTCATTAAGGGCATTCAGTATTGCAGTTGGGTCACTTTTCGTATGTGTATTGTGTGTGTATGTGTGTGTGTGCTGTGCTGTGTGTGATGGGGGCTACACCCCAGCTTCCTGGCTGGCCTCACTGATATTACTGCATCAGTATAGGCACTGTACTTTATATCTTTTGTGCAGAAGCAGCTCATCATAGTTTGTGTTTGTCTTTATTTTTTTTTTAAAGATTTTATTATTTATTTGACAGAGAGACACGGCGAGAGAGGGAACAGAAGCAGGGGGAGTGGGAGAGGGAGAAGCAGGCTTCCCGCTGAGCAGGGAGCCCCCGGGGCTCAATCCCAAGACCCTGGGATCATGACCTGAGCCAAAGGCAGACCCTTAATGACTGAGCCACCCAGGTGTCCCTGTGTTTGTCTTTAAAACAAACCAATTTACCCATTTGTGTGCTGATGGATAAACAACAATAGAATGGAAAAGAAGTATTGGATTCTGGTTGGCTGAACAAATGCAAAACTTACATTATTTCTTCTATAGATACCTTGAAGGCCAGATGTTCTTAGGATTGCCAGAAAGTTCTAAATATCACTAATGTTATTAATTTTGAGCTAGGCTGATTGATTTTTATGGTTCAGTTTGGTTGTAATGAAGTATAGGGAAATTCCCAGCATAGATAAGTGAGTGGCTATTGTACTCGGAAAGTGGTCTAAACTTTTTCCATCTCTGGTTTCTCTTCTGACTTCTAGTTCCATGTTTGGTGAGGGTTTTTTTTTTTTTAAATTTTTTAATTTTTTAAAAGATTTTGTACTTTAAGTAATCTCTACATCCAACATGGGGCTCAAACTCACAACCCCGGAGATCAAGAATCACATGCTCCACTGACTGAGCCATGCAGGCACCCCATATTTGGTGGTTTTTAATGAATACAGTAGTACTCTGCTCATACCATTTATCCTTTTACCAGGTCAAGAATCTCAAGTCTCCTATGGTCTCATTAAGATGTTCCTGGAAATGTGAATTTCATAACTGAAGAGAAGGGAATGGAAATTGAAATACTATAATAGAGAACTAACAATTGGGGCTAAATGGACTATTACACATTATATTCTTGAAATTATATTTCTTGTCTTCTTAATTTTTCTCCAAAGAACATATCCTGTAATTACAACACTATTTTTACTGCCCTTTGCTTCTTTCTGCCTTAGAAATAAATCCTGTGCCAGTAGCTCACTTGGGGCTCCTTAGTTCAATTTTCTAAAGGCATTGGCTTATATGTCATTTCCCCTGGAAAGCCTTCTTTAATTTGTCAGGGCTAGACGAAAACTTCTCTGATTTCCTTCTTTCTATCTGTGCATTCATCTGTCCTTCCTTCTTTCCTCCCTGTTCCTACTTCCAACACAGTACCACCCACATTATTATCATCATTTACTGTTTCCTTGTCTGGCTCCTAAAACTAGAAACTCCTAGAAGCCAGGCCAGTGCCGATTTCCTATTGCTTCTAGCAACAGGCCTGGGGTATAGTAAGCATGCACACATTTTTGTATTTTTTAACTGAGTGAAAGAGCATAGGGCGGGGGTCATTATTTGAAGAAGGGTCTAGAAAGGATAAGAATAGTTAACAAAGCTATTCAGAGTGTTTTGGAAGAGAGTTCAATTTACTTGTATTAACAGCAAGGCATTTTCCTCGCAAGACTCAGCTTTCCTCCTTAAATACCCATGCAGTTATTTGCTTATTTTCCATTTCTCCAAAGGTGCATCAGCTTTGCAACTTTTCCTCTTGCTCCTCATCATTTGCTGTCATTCGTATAATAGTCTTTTTTCTGGATAGAAAGCAGTATTTTTGGCTTATTATTCAAATGATTTGTGAAAATCAATTTTACTAGTCGATTTCTGACCAAGACCGGTCAGGCAAAGTGATTATTATGCCATTATTTAAATGAATTGTTTTGCCAGCTGTGCCTCATTAAACATGCTTTCTTTTGTTTTAAAAAAACTTTTATTATCTTTTATATACCCGTTTTCATTTTACACATAATTCTTTAGAGTCACATTGGTAACTTGTAACTTTAACGTTGCTTTTGAATAAGTAACTTAATAAAAGAAGAACACAACAACATTTCTTCACCCCTGTGAATAAAAGACTTTTCCTCTCCCATTAAAGTGGCTTCTGAAACCCTATCCCCTCCATGAAGCTTTACTAGAATAATGCCAGGGTAGGTGTCTTCCTCCAGTCCTATTCTACTCAAATGTGCAAGTCACACTTGTTCATGGACTAAAATTATGAATGTATAAAGTGTTTATTTATTATTAGATAGCTCGTAGAGGAAGTAAATGGAAATGAAATATTTTGTATGTTATAGCTTGTCAGAGATATGATTGTAAATTGTAATGGTAAAATATTGGCTAACATTGCTAATATTTGTTGAGCACTTACCATGTGCTATGTGCTAAGGCTGACAAGAGTCATATGGATTAGTGTTATCCTGAAGAAATTGAGGCTTGCACAGGTAAAGGAACCTGCCTAGGAGGTGGACAGTTAATCAAGTGTAGACTCAGGATTCAATCCTGAATGTTTGACCCCAAAGGCCATGCTCCTAAATGATGTGTGTTTAAGAGCTTGGCACCTAAAGGATAACATTCAGTTTTCCCTGACACATTTTAAGAGGGATTTTAGAAAGTGATAATATTAGTCACCAGTATTTGAGTGAATACTGTGCCACGTAAGGTACTTGGTGTTTGATATATGTATGCTCTTTCAATCCCAATGACAATATTAAGCAGAATTAATTTTTAGCCCCATTTTGTAGATGAAGATACTGAGACTCATGGAAATTAAGAAATTTGTTTAAGGTCACAAAGCTATTAGATAGCTAAGCTCGATTCATACATAGATCTGAGTTCTTGCTGCTGCAATACTTAAGTGTGTTCAGGGAAATGTTGAATAGTATGAGGTCAGGAAACCAGGTTGTATTCTGAGAGAACTGGGTATGTGCAGCCTCACAATGATTGAGGGGAGGAAAAATCTTCATATATCTTCTGTCACATAGAAGAAGGATCAGGCATATTTTATTTTGCTCCAAAAGGCAAAAGTGTCTCTTGTAAATATGGGCGATCCTGATTCTGAAATCCCAGTTGCAGTTGCTTGCTTCTAGGAGTTTTATTTAATTAAAAGTAGAAATTGAATCTCTAATTCAAAATTACTAACAACTAAATGTGAGCTCAGCTAAAGCCCCTGAGTGACATCTATCACATGCATCACATAGCATATTTTTGTTGTATTAGAAGGAACAGCACTTCTAGAGTGACAGAGATAAAGCCTCAAGTCTGCTCCATATCTGCCTGAATGAAAACAAAAATAATCTTATCTTTCTTCTTTTCCTCCCTCCAAGAAGGTGTCAGTAGTTCCAAAGGATGATAAGGTCATCTGAGGGGTAGGAGAGGGGAATTGCTTCAGTGTTCAAGCCTTCATAAGGCAGAGGACATTGGACAAGTCAACTGATAACAACTACCACAATATTGTGATGAAGTGAGTCAGCTATTGAACATGTTCTTGGAGCTCCTTACAGGAGGCATATAATGTTAAGTTAACAAAAGCTGGTGAGAGGTTGAGCAGCAAGTAGGAAGTGATGTGAGCAGATCAGGAGACCCAGTGTGGGCCAGCCTGAGGGTTGCCCATCACTTCCCATCACAAGACAGTGGTTGATTTGAGCCAGGAAGGGGGAGTATTTAAGGATAAGCGGGCAGTGCCAAGGGAAGGTCTGCAGGTGATTTTCCAATATGTACTTTGGCATGGTCTGATATTGACTTGGTGCAAGGAAAGACCACGTGAACCTTGTCATTATTTCCTCTCTTTGAATGGTAGATTAACTGTGGGTGTCCTTGCATCTGTGGGGGAAAGAGTAGAAAATTTGTTTTTCTTCACATAAAAGGACATTGGAGCACTTGGTTTCTGATGGTACCATAAGACTACACAGTGCTAGGTAAGGAGGTGCTGGGAAAGGTGGCTTTGTGGGACACACTAATTCTACTCCAGGACACAGAACCAAGTTAAGGATGAAGAACTAACCTTCCCTCCCTTCCTCCCTTCCTTCCTTCCTCCCTCCCTTCCTTCCTTCCTCCCTCCCTTCCTTCCTTCCTTCCGTCCTTCCTCCTTTCCTCTCTCCCTCCCTCCCTTGTGCCAACTAATACCCACTGAGCACTTTTTGTGTATCAAGCACATGCTAAGTGCTAGGAATCCAGTGGTGTACAAAGCAGACCTGATCCCTGCCTTCCTAGAGGTTAAAAGCTAGTAATAATAAAGAAAAAAATGTAGTTATAAATTGAGATGTATATGTAAAACATGCACTAACGAATTATAACAGAAGGACTTGATTTAGATTGGTTCAAGGGAAGGATTCTATGAAGGAGTAACATGGCAAATTAGCCCTGAAGAATGTAAGGTCTAGGAAAAGAGTTGGCAAATTATGGTCTGTATACCTTGCCCCCTTTCTTCTCTCTCACGCCAAATCTGGCCCAATCTGGCTACCTGTTTTTATGTGGAACATTGGCCACACCATTCACCTGCGAATTGTAGGGCTGCACCTGAGATACAATGACAGAGTTGAGTAGTATCAACAGAGAACGTTTAGGCCTGCAAAGCCTAAAATATTTACTATTTTGACTTTTACAGAAAAAGCTTGCTGACCACTGGTCTAGAAAAATCCTTGAAAATAAGAGTTACAATATTTAGTTTACCGGTGGATTTTCAGGCAATGTGGGCCATAGACTTTGCAAGAGTGAAATATTTGTGGGCACAAATTATTTGGACATCATAGTGTATCTCTCTTCATGAAGTAGGCTTTAAGCAGACAAGAAGCTTTCTCCAAAACTTGACATTACATATTTCAAATGGATTTTCTGTCTGCAGAGAGTGCTATGGCATGGTGGTCATAAGCTTTACATTTGGAATCAGATTATTTTGGATTCAAATCCTGGCTTCAGCACTTAGGACCTGTGTTATTTACCCTCATTATTCTTTTTTTTATTTTTTAAAGGTTTTATTTATTTATTTGAACGAGAGAGAGAACACGAGTGAGGTGAGGGGCAGAGGGAGAAGCAGACTCCCCACTGAGCAGGGAGCCCGATGCCGGACTCGATCCCAGGACCCTGGGATTACGACCTGAGCCGAAGGCATACGCTTCACCAACTGAGCCACCCAGGTGCCCCAACCCTCGTTATTCTTTAGTTTCCCCAAATACTTCTTGTGAAAACTATGTGAAATAATGCGATAGGACTTAGTACAATGACTGGCATACAGTAAATACTTAATACATATGTTATTATTTTTATTTATTTTTTATTTATTTATTTTTTAAGATTTTATTTATTTATTTGACAGAGAGAGACACAGTGAGAGAGGGAACACAAGCAGGGGGAGTGGGAGAGGGAGAAGCAGGCTTCCCGCAGAGCAGGGAGCCCAATGTGGGGCTCGATCCCAGAACCCTGGGATCATGACCTGAGCCGAAGGCAGACGCTTAACAACAGCCACCCAGGCACCCTCATGTTATTTTTAATACACAAAAATATCCTCATAGAAAAACACATCAATTTTTGAATGTCATCCCATAAACAGTCTTCATGGCTTTTCTTTATTTTGTTTTCTATCCTAATAAAACATTTTTCACGATGTCTCAGGATAATTAAGAGTTGTGATACCTAAGTCACAATTTTATAATGTTTTGAAATTTTTAGCATATTTAAAAATTTTTTTAAAAATGTTTTACTCTGGAAATTTGAGGACTTTGCCTACTTTGTCTCTCCCATCTCCCTCCCCATGGGCTTTACTTGGTGATTGTGTGCTTCTTAATTCCCTTGCTGACTCCCAGCTACCCACAGATTCGCATATTTCTAAATGCCCCTCAAGGTGGATCTTCTTCTTCATGGTTCCTTCCGTCTGCAACCCTGGCCTGTATTAACTCTACAGCTCAAATTCCAACCCCATCTAACACTGCAGTTCTTGGATTTTTGTTTTTGTTTTTGTTTTTGTTTTTAGCTATTCATGAAAGGGCCTATTCTTCCAACGTTTTCTTATTTTCTCTCCCTCTTTGTTGTATGCAGTCCTTGTACTGACCTGACCACTGCCCCCCTCCATGTTACCCCACCTCACCCTAGCTCATTCCGCCCTGAAGCTCTGGCTTTTGTTCCAGTTTCCCATGGCTCTGATGTGCAGGAGTGCATGCGTACTGATTGATAATCTCCTGAAAAACCATGGGGCGAAGAGATAGCAAAGGTGAAAGCTGACTGCCTTGCATACACCCACTCAGCTGTCCCCTCTACTGTTTCCTGCTGAAAAGTGGCATTCTCACCATGCTGTTCATGAAACTGGCACCTAGACCTTCGCTAAAATGCCTGTAGGGTGGCCAGCAGTCACCCAACAGAAATTTGGTGATGAGCATTGCAAAGCACACCAGTGATGCAGAGCAAGTGAGCATGTTTCCACACTGTGGTGATGGCTTCACAGCACCATGAAAAGAAACATTGGCTTGATTGCCTAGTCAAGAAAAAAAATCAGAATGGGTAAAACAGAAATCAGGTAGTGAGATGCACTCTGCTTCTGCTTTCTGATCCTTTTTGGTTTGTTTGTATGGGCTACATGGTTACTGGGGAAATACAAACATAGGCTTGTGTTCTCTGAATCCAGTGGTATGGGAAGCAGAGGCATCAAATCAAAGAATCTTAGAGACCATGTGCTCCACGGCCATCATAGAGTACAAAGGGTACAGATAGACAGATAGATAAGGGTACAGGGTGGTTGAGAATTTACCCAGGATCACGCGGAGGAAGAGTGGCATTGATAAATGTGTGTGGGCTGAGGACAAATTTGCAGGCAGCAGAGGGTTTCAATGAGTCAAACCATTTTTTGAGACAAATTTTGTTTCTCTATTTTTTATTTAAAAATTTTCACATCTCGGGTGCCTGGGTGGCTCAGTCGTTAAGCGTCTGCCTTCGGCTCAGGTCATGATCCCAGTGTCCTGGGATCGAGTCCCACATCGGGCTCCCTGCTTGGCAGGAAGCCTGCTTCTCCCTCTCCCACTCCACCTGCTTGTGTTCCTGCTCTAGCTGTCTCTCTCTCTGTCAAATAAATAAATAAAATCTTTAAAAAAAATAAAAATAAAAATAAAAATTTTCACATCTCTCTATCATCTATATGTCATATATGGATGATATAATGTGATATAGATGATACAGATATAACATATACATGATTGTATACAAATGCATAAATTCAATCATACCATAAATGTTAAGCTTCTTTTTTTTTGCTTGCTGTCTCCTCTCATTCCTCCATTAACAACATTAAAAACCTTGAATGTATCTTTCCATATTTTTCTCCATATATATACATACATACATTAATTTCTTTAAAAGCAGGACTATGTGATACCTACTTTTCTGTATTTTGTTTTTCTCACTCAACAAGGCCTCATGGAAATCTATCCAAGTCAGTGAACAGCAGTAATTCATTTATTAGTGTCTCTATAATATTCCATGGGTCACATCCCATATTATTCAACCATTCTCTTATCGATGGCCTTAACTTTTTTTTCTGCTTTACCACTCTAATCCATGATGAAATAAATATCTTTGTGCATATATCCTCATGTTCTTATTTCTATGAGACATTGTTTAGGAAGTGGGATTGCTAGGTTTAACAGTAAATGTGGTTTTAATTTAGTCGATGTTGCCAGATTAATTTTCAGATGGAGGGTAAAATTTCACATCTCTGCAGTGTCAGAGAGTACTCTTGTCCTGTATCTCTATCACCAAGAGGACTTTTGTTCTTTTCATGCGTTGACAAGCTGATAGGGGAGAGTACATCTCCTTGTTACTGAGTGCCCTTTCCCTGACTTCCAGTGAGTCTGAACATCTCTGCTATTTATTGGCCCTTAGGATTTACTTTTAGGTGAATTGTCCCCCAGCTCTTTGTCTCTTTTCATGTACATCCATTCATTCATTCTTTTGTTCTCTCCCTCCTTTTTTTGGTTATTTTTTTTTTTTTTTGTAAGAGCTCTGTGAAAACTTAAACGTTAACTCTTTTCTATTTCTCCACTTAAAAACATTTTTCTCAAAATCATCAGTTGTTATTATTAACTTATCATATTGGCATTAACCATTAATTATGATGCATTTTGCCACGCAAGGATGTCTCATTTTTGTATAGTCAAATACATCCATCTTTTCTTTTATGGCTTTTGGACTTCCTGTCTTTGTTAAGATTTCCCCTTGCCCCTAGGTTACATATGTAATTTCCTTGATTTTTCTTGAAGTTTTTATGTTGTTTTATTTTTAGCATTTCAGTCTACACTCTGTCTGAAAGTCATGTGTATATATGGATGTCAGTGGTCTAAAATTTTCCCTTTAGGGCGCCTGGGTGGCTCAGTTGGTTAAGCGACTGCCTTCGGCTCAGGTCATGATCCTGGAGTCCCTGGATCGAGTCCCGCATCGGGCTCCCTGCTCTGCAGGGAGTCTGCTTCTCCCTCTGACCCTCCCCCCTCTCATGTGCTCTCTCTCATTCTCTCTCTCTCAAATAAATAAATAAATAAATAAATCTTTAAAATTTTCCCTTTAAATGGATAACCAGTTGTGTGAGCACCATTTATTAAATCTAACTTTGCCCACTGAATTAAGGCACTATCCTTGCCATATAAAATGTATACATATCTTGAGATTATCTAGGTATTCTCTTTTCTGTTTACCTACTTATTCCCACATTAATGCAATCTTGATTCTATTATAGTAGATTTTTGTTATATGTTCTTATATCTGATAAAAGATGTTTCTACTTACAATTCATTCATTTTATACTTTTCTTGACCACTTTTAGGCACATATTCATATTTGTGTTCACATTCATTGTAGCTAATTATCCTCTAATGCCTGTTGGGATTCTAACTGCAATCACATAGATTTATAAATTGCTTTACAAAGTATTATTAACCTATTGCCTGTCTATTCAATGGAGGATTTTTAAAAATTCATTTTAAAGACCAGATTCACACTGATGGGGATAGACTAAATGTTGTAATGTGTGCTTTTCCTGTCAGTATCAAGCTCAAGGGTGCAGTTAGGACACGGAGTGAAGGAGAGGAGGAAAGTCACTAGCAACCATAGAGAACCCACATCGTGCCAGGCTCGGTCCTCAGTCCTTTGCTCATAGAACGTCACATAATACAACAGCATCTTGGTCACAGTTAGAAAGCCCCAAGGCCTCGTGGACTCCGGAGTCCACCACCTTGCACTCTGTCTTTGGGAAACCTTTATAACCACATAATGTTACATCTGCAACAAATATAAATTAAAAACTCTTTCTGCAGGTTGGCTTGAAGATTTCATAGTTTGGGTGTTTAAAAACAGGCAATGCTCTTCGATGAGGACAGGTCATATGTGCTCTGTATGGTTTGCCTCTGTGCTATGGATCATGTTCCTCCCTTTGCCTTGAACAACTACCACTTCCCACGATTCAACCTATCCTCTCTGCTTAGCCTCCTGCTCCAAGGAAACCTTGCTATCCCAAACCAGAGAGACTCCTTCCTTTTCTGAATTCCCATGATCCTTGCTTTTTCTGATAGCATTTATTACACTCTTTATTGTATTGCGGATAATTTTGCATTCTTGTTACCAATATTTACCAAACTGAGCATCTGCCATGTGGTTGTTTGGGGGTGCTGGGGATGCAGTGGTGAGCAGATGGTGTATTTATCATTATTTCCCACACAAAACTTGATGCCCATAAACCAAATCTTATTCCCTGGTATTCAGAGAATTCCTCACAGTGACTCACACGTAGAATATGTTCAACCAGTGTTTGGTGAGTGAGTGAATATATGATAGGGAATAGATCATGGGAGCGGTAATCCTGGTTAAAATATAATTTTATCAATTTTACATCAATCATCACTTTTTTCCAAGCTTTAAATTTTTAAAAATATGCTGTATTTGTTGCTTTTTCAAAACCAAATGTCCTTGGTTAAATTTTTCTAAGTTTGCCAGAATTGGTTTTCAATCAATCAGTCAATAAGCAAACAAACAAACAAATCTCTTTAGAGCCCCTACTATAGTTTCGGTCCCATAATAAGCATTGGAGATAAAATGGGGATCAAAAATAAGCCCACATCAATAGAATTGCCATTTGAAAAAATGAAAGTTGGGTTAGTTTTCTCCAGATAGCAGGTAGGTACATTTTTTATCTAAAATTATGAGCTCTAACTTATAAAACAGGTAACAAAGTCAGTCAGGAGTCTAAAATATATTTAATATTTGATATCTATATATATATATATTTATTTAAAGATTTTATTTATTTAAGAGAGAGAGCACGAGTGGGGGGAGGTGCAGAGGGAGAGGGAGAAGCAGACTCCCCACTGAGCAAGGAGCCCTACATGAAGTGGGGGGTGGGGCTCGATCCCAGGACCCAGGGATCATGACCTGAGCCGAAGGCAGACACCTAACCGACTGAGCCACCCAGGCGCCCTGATACCTACATTTAAACTGAGAAGGGAGTGAGCATAACTTTGAATATTCTAGATTTGTGGAATCTATAATTAGAAAAATGTGGGAATAAATCAGAAATAATTAGTATTCCTTTTTTTGAGAGAGAGAGACTGTGTGTACATGCACGTACAAGCGGAGGTGGGAGGAGGGGAGGCAGAGAGTGAAACTTAAGCAGGCTCCATGCCCAGCGTGGAGCCAGATGTGGGGATCAATCTCACGAGCCGGAGATCATGACCTGAACCAAAATCAAGAGTCAGACTCTTAACTGAATGAACCACCTAGGCACACCCAATAATTAGTATTCCTAATCCTTGATACTGAAGAATAACAAACTTTTTCAAGATTGAATATTGCCAGTATAACTCAGTTTTCTTCTATATTGTAATAAAATAAACATTTATTTTTTATATTATTTTATTTTTAAAGATTTTATTTATTTATTTGACAGATAGTGAGAGCAAGAACACAAGCAAGGGGAGTGGTTGAGGTAGAAGCAGGCTTCCCGCCGAGCAGGGAGCCCGACGCGGGGCTCGATCCCAGGACCCTGGGATCATAACCTGAGCTGTAGGCACTCGCTTAACGACTGAGCCACCCAGGCATCCCAATAAACATTTATTTTAGACATTTGATTTTGTCTTGCCTGACATGCTTATCAATCAACTAGAAACATGGGTCTAAATGAATACTTATACATTAACTCAATTAGAAACCATGTGGATTTACACTGATCAGATCTATATTCATTTATTAAACAAATATTTATTGAGTATATACTATGTGCCAAGCACGGTTTTAGGCACTTAGGTTACAGCAATGAGCAAAACAAAGATCCCCGTTCCTGTGACACTTATATTCTAGTTAAGGACCAATGGTGGAGACAGAATATAAATCATAATAAATAAGCAAATTATATAATATGATAAAAGGAAATAAGTTCTACGGAAAAATAGTGGAGTAGGTTGAGGAGCTCAACTGTCCTAGAGATGGAGGGGTGAGGGCAGCCTGTGGTATAAAATAAGGTCATATTAAATATGCTGAGAATTAAGGAGAGAGAACTATGCCCAGCCTAAAACTTAAGAAATGTTGAGTTGTAGAATACTATGAGAGGAGATCCAAAAATGTAAGTATGGGGTTGAAAAATAAAAACTGTAAGGAATGTTAGAGACACTTGTATGACTCAGCCTGAAAGGAAAAGTCTGGGAAGACACAATAATGACTTTCAAATTGTATTTCTAACTCTACTGAAGATGCTTCTTGCAGGAATATACTCAACTGTAATATGAGAAATGTAGGTTACCCATGAGGGAGAACTGCCTGATAATGAGAACTCATGTGTTCTAAAGTGTGATATAGGGAAACATTGAGGGAATGTCTTTTGAATGATTTACACTTGATTAATTTTTTAAAAAGATTTATTTATTTATTTTAGAGGGGACAGAGGGAGAGGTAGAGAGAATCCTAAGCAGACCCCACGCTGAGCGCATTGCCCGAGGGGGGCTCAATCCCAGGACCATGAGATGGAGACCTAAGCTGATACCAAGAGTCACATGCTTAACCAACTGCACCATCCAGGCGCCTCAGATTAATTTTAATTTGTAAACCCAAGTGGAATGCAGTGCTTAATAAATATTAGCTTTTACTATTATTATTATTATTATTTTTAGCTTTTACTATTATTAATAATGGTCATAGATCTGGAATAATTTATATGCTCTTTCAGTTATTTAATAAATAAATGCTGTCCTATTAGTAGAGAAATGAACTAGACATTAAAAGCTCATTCTAGTTTTATGATTCCAATATGTCTTTTTTAATCAAAAAAATACCATTAAGAACTGTGAACACTCAAGAGGCATTTACTTATAACTAACAAACACATCATCATAGGAGATGGACACACACGTTCCCTCTCCCTCTCCCTCCCTCTCTCTCCCCTTTTCTCCCTCCTCTCTCTCATACATTCAGAAACTTTGACATTTCCAATCCAGGAATTGAAGTTTTGTTTTTATTTTCTCTTTCTCTGTTTTCCCATGAGGGAATTAGATCATTGGGCCACTTCTTCCAAATAGTTTCATGGAATGAGTTAATTACATCATGTAATTCAAGTCTATAGCAACTACTGAGATTGACTACAGTAGGAATGGGACACCTAAAACCATCAAGCATTTAAGCTGTTCTTTCTTTTTGGCGAAGCGTAAGAGAAGGGTGAACAATTTGTTGCTATAAATACAGCAGATGTTTGTAAGGCTGTATCCTGTTTGGAAATGATCTCATCTAACATGTCTGTTGGTGGTTAGCAGTTTTCCACCACACAGAACAGGACTATTAAGACATGGCATTGTTGTTAGAGAACCCTCAAAGTTAAAGCCACAAGGATTCTTCAGGGCCCAGAAGGCAGGGTTTATGAATGAGATATAATTGTCAAGGGTCTTAAATTCTAACAATCTATATAGGGACTTGATATAAGTCATCTTATTTCTTATTTTTGTGCATTACTCTAATCCTGGAATTGTTCTATTAGATGACCTATGCTATGTGTGCGATGATGAATTAGAGATAGAGTCGGGGTTTTTTCTTTTTTATTGATTTAGAATGGGAATAGATCTGAATTAGATCACCTTGTAATGATGCTGCTTCAGTAAGGCTGAGGTGTGCAGTGGCATGCTGTCTTTTATTACCTCCTCCCTCTTCCTCACTCAGATAAACAAGATAACTCTGAAACCGTGTGCATATTGTAGAGCTGTGCAGTCTCATATGGTGGCCACCAGCCAAATCTGGCTCCTGAGCACCTGCAATGCGGCTAGTCTGAAATGAAGTGTGTTATTGAGTGTGAAATACACACAGCATTTCAAAAAATTAGTACAAAAAAAGAGTGTAAGATATCTCATTAATAATTTTTATATTGCTTACATATTTTGGGTATATTGTTGACATAAAGTATATTATTAAAATTAATTTTAACCATTTGACTTTTATGATGTGGCTATTATAAAATTTACAATTGCCTATGGGTTTTCATTGTATTTCTACTGGATAGCACAGGTCTAGAGTCTCTTTGCACTCCCACTTCCCCTTCCTTTCCTCTGGAGGAGCCTTTAAAGCAGTACTGTCTGCAGCCTAAGGACAGATTTGTTTCTGTGTGTGTGTGTGTGTGTGTGTGTGTGTGTGTGTGTGCGTGCGCGCACATACATTTGTGCACATGAGTGAGTGAGCGCGTTCAGGCCGGAGAATGTTCAGTGGGAAGGATAAGGAACAAAGGACAGGAAGAGAAGTGAGCAGTTTCGTTGGTCTGAGATGCCATCTACTCTCACTTAGAGTAAGGAAGGACAGGCTGATCGCAAGTTAGCTCCCACAAGGCAACTTTGCTCTTTTTTTTTTTTTTAAGATTTTATTTGTTTATTTGACAGAGAGAGAGACAGCGAGAGAGGGAACACAAGCAGGGGGAGTGGGAGAGGGAGAAGCAGGCTTCCCACTGAGCAGGGAGTCTGATGTGGGGCTTGATCCCAGGACCCTGGGATCATGACCTGAGCCAAAGGCAGACGCTTAACAACTGAGCCACCCAGGTGCCCCTCTTTTTATTTATTTATTTATTTATTTATTTTTAGATTTTATTTATTTGACAGAGAGAGACACAGCGAGAGAGGGAACACAAGCAGGGGGAGTGGGAGAGGGAGAAGCAGGCTTCCGGCTGAGTGGGGAGCCCGATGCGGGGCTTGATCCCAGGACCCTGAGATCATGACCTGAGCCGAAGGCAGACGCTTAACGACTGAGCCACCCAGGCGCCCCGCCCCTCTTTTTTTAAAAACTAGAGTGAATCATTGCAACATCAGACTTCTCTGAATTCGAATGTAAATACACAAAAAGCTTCCATAACATCTGTACAGAAGCAAACATGAAGTTTTAAGAATTAGCATTGCCATTGCTTTCCTTAGTTAACAAAGATAATCAGGAACTGACCTATATTCCAATTGATAGTTCTTATTTGGGCAAAGGACATAATGTGTTTTGTTCTTCAGCATTTCATAAAAAGAGAAGTTTCTGGTTGAGATAGAATCTTTTAATGACCTTATAGTTTAGACTCAAATACCCACACTACTATGATGGTTTTTCTGGAAAACGGAAGATTGTGTAAATCACAGTGCTTTTGTTAAATTTTAAATTAAGAGCTATCAGGCAGATTGTACTTTTTCAAGAAAAAAAAATGGGGGGGAGGGGATATATTACAGACCATGCTCATATGACCATCAAATTTAATGATTCAGTGTTTTATATTAGACAAATCAGTTTTGCTGTAGACTTGCAATAGACAAAAAATGGCAAATTTGAATAATTTTACTATTTATTGGGGCGCCTGGGTGGCTCAGTCATTAAGCATCTGCCTTCGGCTCAGGTCATGATCTCAGGATCCTGGGATCGAGCCCCGCATCGGGCTCCCTGCTCTGCGGGAAGCCTGCTTCTCCCTCTCCCACTCCCCCTGCTTGTGTTCCCTCTCTTGCTTTCTCTCTCTCTGTCAAGTAAATAAAATCTTAAAAAAAAATTTACTATTTATTTAGCTTAATTAAATAGCCCAATGTGGTAAGCCCATTGGAAATAACCATGAACTGAACTGCGTTATTCAGGTTAATGGAAGGGGAAGAGGAGAGGGCAAAGAGACTCAGATCAGCGCTGTCCACTAGAAATATAATGAAAAGCACATATGTAATTTTTTTTTTATCGAAGTAGGGTTGATACACAGTGTTGCATTAGTTTCAGGTGTATGCCATAGTGATTGAACAAACCTATACATTTTGCTCCACTCCCCACAAATGTCATTACCATCGGTCACGATGCAACACCATTACAATATCATTGACTGTACTCCATATGCTGTGCCATTCTTCCTTGTGATGTATTCACTCTATAACTGGAAGCCTGTATCTCCCCCTCTCCTTCACCCATTTTGCCCCTCCCCCCACTCTCTTCCCACAGGCAACCATCAGTTTGTTCTCTATGGATCTGTTTCTGCATTTTGTTTGTGTGCTTATTCACTTGTTTTGCTTTTTAGGTCCCACATATGAATGAAATCATGTGGTATTTGTCTTTCTCTCTCTGACTTATTTCACTTAGCAAAATCCCCTATAGGTCCATCCATGTGTTGCAAATGACAGGATCTCATCCTTTTTGTGGCTGAATAATATTCCATTGTATATACACCACATCTTCTTTATCCATTCATCTATCAATGGACACTTATGTTGCTTTCATATCTTGGCTATTGTAAATAATGCCTCAATAAACATAGCGGTGTGGGGCGCTTGGATGGTGCAGGCTTAAGTGTCCGACTCTTGGTTTGGCTCAGGTCGTGAGATCAGGCCCTGAGTCGTGCTCCGTGTTTGGCATGGAGTCTGCTTGAGATTCTCTCTCCCTCTCCCTCTGCCCTTCCACCCCAAAAATAAATAAATAAATCTTCAAAAAAAAAAAAGTAGGGATGCATATATCTTTTTGCATTAGTGTTTGTTTCCTTTAGTAAACACCCTGTACACCACATATGTAATTTAATACATCTAGTAGTCATGTTGATTTTTTCCTGCAGCCCAGAGAAAGCTGCATATTTGAGAGAGAGAAAGGTTTAGCGGGAAGCAAAGGATAAAGTGGTCCTGCAGCTGGACCTTTCTATCCCCAGGTTAGAACTCTGTCATGGAGAGCACTACCCAAATGTTGGTGGACTAACTGTATTTGCAGTTTATTGCAAAATCACACTATTTCGCAGCTGAAAAAGGAGAACTGACAGCCTCTTATTTCAAATGTGATAAAGTAGGCCCAGAGAAGCAAAGGAATTTACCTCCAGTCCCAGAGTCAAAGTGACACCCAGTTTTGATTCCCACCAGATTGTTGTCTCTACGCTTTCATGTTGCCTCTGTATCATTGAGCCATTTATTCCTTTGTTTGTTGGTCTGTTCAAAAGAACATTTGGTACCAGGCACTGGTATGGCCTTGGGATACAGTGATGAATATGACAGTCCTTATCCTTGAAGACATTGTATGTAAGGGGACACAAGTTCATTCAGTTGTGTCACAGATGAACCTCCAGCTTCTAATGCATGTCACACTGTGTCATCCCACGATCTTGCTCTATTTTCATGGCAAGCAGGGGATAGTAATAATATTTTATTTTTTAAAAGATTTTATTTATTTATTTATTTGACAGATAGAGATAGCAAGAGAGGGAACACAAGCAGGGGGAGAGGGAGAGGGAGAAGCAGGCTTCCCGCTGAGCAGGGAGCCCAACACACGGGGCTCGATCCCAGGACCCTGGGATCACAACCCGAGCCGAAGGCAGATGCTTAACGACTGAGCCACCCAGGTGCCCCAGGGATAGTAATAATATTTTAAAGGACATTTGTGGCAAGCCTGAAAGGGCTCCAGGATGTAAGGGTTTTCCCTCCATTTATGAAGAGAAAACACTTGAAGGAGGCACTGGAGACCTATTCTGAGTAAACCACACTAAGCAAAACCTTTAAGGAGAGGAAAAGAAGAATGAACTAATTCTTCAGTTAATTTACTTTACAAACCCCTCAGTATGGACCCTGTATGTCTGGACCATAGCATGTGCCATGATTCGACAGTTGCCAGGGCTCACAAGAGTTCTCTGAGGTTCTAAGAGGTGAACTGCCACAGAACCATTTGGACTTTGGAAAGACAAATATTGCTCATGGTCATGAGAGGACTGGTATTAAAAAAATAAAAAGTCAGGCGCCTGGGTGGCTCAGATGGTTAAGCGTCTGCCTTCGGCTCAGGTCATGATCCCAGGGTCCTGGGATCGAGTCCCGCATCAGGCTCCCTGCTCCTTGGGAGCCTGCTTCTCCCTCTGCCTCTCTCTCTCTCTCTGTCTCTCATGAATAAATAAATAAAATCTTAAAAAAATAAAAATAAAAAAAAATAAAAAGTCATTAGATCAGCACAGATCTTCCTAAGGGTAAGTATAACACTTCATAAAGTTTGAGGCACAAATACAAAAATCGCCCATGGCTCACTTTTTATTTCTTATGCATTCCCTTTCAGTCATATGGGTGAATATTCACATTGCTTAATCAGGATATATGTGCAATTTTATAATTTTGTTTTTGCAATTAAAATGATCTTTAAACTACTTTTCCATGATGCATATGAGTCATCATAATTGTTATTTTAGTGACTGCATAATATTCCATTCAGTAATCCTACCATGTTTTGATTAAATTTGTCATTAGTCAAGTTACTAAACAAGATGCTCCTTGGACTTTACTGAAAATAATTGTGAACGCTTAGAGTTTTCACAGTAAAATCTCCTGTTTACCTATAAAGCCACTTTCAAAGGATCCCTTGTGAGACAATGTATGCTAATGCAGTTATAGGCTTTCGACCACCCCAATAGCAAGATGCTTTCCAAGTATCTTTGGTTTAAAGGAATTATGCAAAACTGGTACATACTGTGGGCTCTGTTAACCCAGAAATTAAAAAGAACTCTGGGGCGCCTGGGTGGCTCAGTTGGTTAAGCGACTGCCTTCGGCTCAGGTCATGATCCTGGAGTCCCTGGATCGAGTCCCGCATCGGGCTCCCTGCTCGGCAGGGAGCCTGCTTCTCCCTCTGACCCTCCCCCTTCTCATGTGCTCTCTCTCTCATTCTCTCTGTCTCAAATAAATAAATAAAATCTTTAAAAATAAATAAATAAATAAATAAATAAATAAATAAAAAAGAAAGAACTCTGTTAGCAGCACTGCCCTTTCTTGTAATAGGTCAGGAGTGTAGACACTATTTCTATTGGTACCCGACTGCTAAAGTTCCCAGTTTTAAAAAAATGATCTTGTCCCTAAGAACCTGAGGACTAAGTTGTATACTGCCCCTCCAACTATGGCTGCCATCCCGACTTCTTAGGGAGGTAATGGAGCATGGGTCAGTTTAATTTTTTAGGTGTTTGGGGAAAGGTTACAAATAAGGAAACAGATATTTTATCCTAGACAAAAGTGGCTACAACTTCTGCTGTCGGTAGCTGTTTTAAATAACGTTAGGTCCTTTTTGAAGTTTGAGTCTGTATGAAATTTATTCCTGCTTGTTATTTTTGTTCTCCTTTGATGACCCAATAAAATGAGTTGTGTATTTAAATGACCTTGGGTAATGACTCCAACTTCTTTGATTTGGAGTTTTTCCATTTTCTACCTAGGAATGATTACATCTGGCTTACCTGTCTCATGAGGTTGCTATGAGACCCAAATGACATGTAAACTGTAAAAACTTCTGACAAGTGCAAGGTGGATGCTATTATTACTCATCAGTAATGGTGATGAGTGGAAAATCCCCAGATAACATCAGCGGATGGTGCTACACTCTGTGGGTGTGTCAGAGGAGGATATGATAAAGTGCAGCCAGTTAACCCCAGTGATTTGTTCTCGAACGTGAACCTGGCCAAGTCCTTCCACTGTGTGCCTTACTTGTAGAAAGTGTGCTCCCATGCATGTGGGTAAGACTAGGCAAGGTGTTTTGAGCTCACAAGACAAAGGTCATCCATAGACTCAGTCAGGAAGAATCTCCCTGATGTTTTTGTGTGCAGCAGTGATGAATTATAACAAGACCCCTGGGTAAACAGTCATTTCTGGGAGTAAGAGAAAGTGTCATCAAAAATGAAGGACAAGTCTGTGGCGAGAGGAGCATCTTCCCTATTTATTTGGAAACTCAAGCTTGCTTTAAATTGTGCCCAGCTTGTGCGGTCAAGTTTTGCCTGCAGGGAGTAAGCCCCACGACTCCCCACAGTGACACTGGGAGGCACATGACCCAGTGTCTGTGGTCTGAGCTGGAAGACGATCCAAGTGTGCACACTACCGCGACTGCCTGCAAACACTACAGAGTGAACTCCTCCTAAAATTCACATTTTCAAGAGGAAATTAGATCGTTTTCATTTGTTTTGCTTTGGTTTTGAGGTGTGATTATTTTTTTCCTGCTGAGGTCATTTCAGTGCTATCTCCACAAATGGTCATTAGGATATTGGGAGACATGAATATGAATATGAATCTCCCAGGACGCCTGGGTGGCTCAGTAGGTGAAGCGTCTGCCTTTGACTCAGGTCATGATCTCAGGGTCCTGGGATCGAGTCCCGCATGGGGCTCCCTGTTCAGCGGAGAGCCTGCTTCTCCCTCTGCCTGCCACTCCCCCTGTTTGTGCTCTCTCTCTCTCTCTCACAAATAAATCTAAAAAAAAAAAGAATATGAGTCTCCCCCATATAGAGACATAGAGAGTTGTCCTGGGCAGAGAGGAAATAATTGATTGCCTTGTTGTTCTCCTGGCCTCACTCTGCCCAGGTATCTAAGGCACAGAGAGTGACTGATGAACTCTTTCGGCCCATGGAAAGCATGTTCAATGAACACAGCTTCGGGACAACAGAGTATCTTCATGGTATTCAGAAAGAAGCAAATATTCTCCCCTCCCTTATCAGCATTTTGATGACACCATCCTTACTTTTTGGAAGAGATAGGAGTGGGGGTCATCTTTATTTGTTTAAGGCTTTGAAAAAAACTTAAAGGAAATGGGATCATTTATGCTAAAGAAAAGAAGGCTGCCACACAGAAGATATAGTCCATATATCCACTGAGTACCAAAGAAGAGAAAATGAGATTCAACTGGGGTCACAACTGAAGATTTATGTCCAGACAATGCTTGTTTCTGAAGCAAATGGGGGTTGCCCTCAGTGGATAGAATTCTAATTGTTTGAAATGATGTCCATATGAACCTGCCCGAAGTATTTCCTTACCCACATACCCTTTGGTAGAGATTCATCATAGTACTGTTTTTATGCATCACTTTAAGTACAAGGGTTCATTTGTGTTAAGTGGGTGAGCAGTCGGCAGAGAGGACTTTTCCTAACCTGATAAGGTGGGAACAAGTTTATCGAGACCCTAGGCATTCAAGAGTTACGGTCTTCTACTGTATCTCTTTCTTCTATGCAATTTGTTTCTTTCTCAAAATCTAGCCTGTAAACTCCTTGCAAGAGAATTACCTGAACAGCTTTTTAAATGCAGGTTCCTGGGCCCAGCCCCAGACCTGCTGGACTGGAATCTCTGGGGCAAGATGAAGAATTGCATGTTTAACAAACACATAGGTGATTCTGATGTTTGAGAATCGCTCCCCTTATGTTGGGTAGAGGAATGGTTCTCAAGGTGTGCCCCTGGACCTAGAGCATCAGCATCACCTGGGAGCTTATTAGAAATGCAAATTCTTGGACCTCACCCTATACCTTACTGAATCTGAAAATTCTGGGGGCTGAAGCTCAGCAATCTGTTTTAGCAAACCCTCCAGGTGATTCTGATGCTCACCAAAGTCTGAGAAGCATTGGAGTAAGTAGGTCAATTTCCTTCAGTACCTCTTTACAAGAGTAAGAAAGAGACTCATTAAGAGAGAATCTGATTCATTTGCAACACTTGGGTTTTATCTGCAACCAAGAAATCTTGGTTGAGGGCGCCTGGGTGGCTCAGTTGGTTAAGCGACTGCCTTCGGCTCAGGTCATGATCCTGGAGTCCCGGGATCGAGTCCCGCATCGGGCTCCCTGCTCAGTAGGGAGTCTGCTTCTCCCTCTGACCCTCCTCCCTCTCATGCTCTCTCTCTCAAATAAATAAAATCTTTAGAAAAAAAAAAAAAGAAATCTTGGTTGAGATAGAACTTTAAAAGGAGATTTAATCTAGGGGCACCTGGGTGGTGCAGTTGGTTAAGTGTCCGGCTCTTGGTTTTGGCTCATGTCGTGATCTCAGGGTCTTGAAACCAAGACCCACCTCAGGCTCCACCTGAGTGCTTGGCGTGGAGTCTGCTTAAGACTGTCTCTCCCTCTCTCACTGCCCCTACCCCTCCCCCCCACACCACCCCAAGCATGGGTTTGGGCACGCTCTCTCTCTCTCTGAAATAAATAAATATTTTTTTTAAAGGAAATTTAATCTAGTGCCCTACCCCCGAAGTGTTTAAATCCCTTCCCTCCCTCAATCCCTCTTTTTTTTTTTTTTAAAAAAAAGATTTTATTTATTTATTTGACAGAAAGAGAGACAGCGGGAGAGGGGACACAAGCAGGGGGAGTGGGAAATGGAGAAGCAGGCTTCCTGCAGAGCAGGGAGCCCGATGTGGGTCTCTATCCCAGGACCCTGGGATCATGACCTGAGCCAAAGGCAAACCTTAATGACTGAGCCACCCAGGCACCCCTCCCTCGATCCCTCTGTCTCCCTCACTCTCTCCTTCTCCTCCTTCCCCCACCCACCTCTCTTTTTCTCTCTCTCTTTCTTTCTTATGTGCCAGGCACTCAGGTAGGGATTGAGGATACGGTTGTGAACACAAACTATAGTTCCCTGTCCTCTTGGAACTTACGCTCTTGGGGAAAGGCATATTTCAAATGATTACACTAATAACTCTGAAATTATAATTCTTATAAGTGCTATGGTGAGGAGGCACATGATGTCATGAGAGCGCATAATAGAGGGATTTGAGCAAATCTGTACACCTCCTATAAGGCAACTCAGCCCAGACGGAGCACTTCCTTTTAAGGAACTAGAAGTGTGTGATGGTAATTTCCTAGGAGCGGATCTCAGAATCCATCTGTGACTGTCCTTGTCCTGTTCCACATTCCCACGGCCCACCCTCACCAGCTTTGTGTACAACTGTATCGCGTCACTCAACGTACACTGGGCTCACAGTTAAGTGAAACCCTGGGGTTATCCATCTTACCTTTTTTAGATAATTGAGAATGTGTTAAGGGCAGGACCTTAGAGATTTTCCTCTAGGATGTCAGCCTTTTAGCCAGCATCCATCATTGAGGTTGTTTATTCAGTTATGTTTATTTGCATTATCAACCAATCTAAATTTCTTCCGTGTGTCAGTCAAAAGCATGTAAAACTTTAATAATTGCCTTGCTAAAATCTAGATACAGGATGTCTCCAACAGCCTTCTAATCTGCCAATCTAGTATGTCTGTGTGAAGGAAATGGGTTAGTCTGTCTTCACTTGTTCTAGTAATCACCACTTCCTTTTGTCTGTTGACAAACAGTCTTTTAATATTTATTGACAAGTCAAGAATTCATGAGATGCACTACTTTTGAATGAGGCATGCAGCCCTTTTCTATATGGTTAAAAATTTCTATCAAAACAATATCTTCACTAGAACACCTTTCTTCCATCCATTTGAGAAGCCCTTCATATCCTCTGAGTGAGTCTCACATCTTCATATTTTCACCCAGAGCAACACCATTGTAACTCATCCTCAGGTCCCTGGATCTCCATGGACTGCACTTTTTTTCTTGGCTTATTCTTCTTCTCTTCTTGGTAGGTCTGTATCCACTAACACAAATAAGATTTAGTCAGTAGATGAATATTTTAGTCTAGAAGTTTACAAAATACAATTCAGGGACTTCTAAATAATCCTGGGGCTAGTGCTCATAAGAGTTATCATTTATAATATGGCAATAAATATTTGCTTAAGTTGGTTATGAATAAATTTTTTTTCAAAGATTTTATCTACTTACAGAGAGAGATCACAAGCAGGCAGAGCGGCAGGCAGAGGGAGAGAGAGAAGCAGGCTCCCTGCTGAGCAGAGAGCCCAATGCAGGAGTTGATCGCAGGACCCTGGGATCATGATCTGAGTCGAAGGCAGACGCCTAACTGACTGAGCCACCCAGGCGCCCTAAATAAATTTTTTAAACAAAATCAAAACTTTTATTACCATTTCATGAAAATGGACTCCATTCATTTTTAATTCCAGTGAGGAGTTTTCTTTTGTTTTTAATAATGTCACATTCTGTCTGGCCCTGAGTCTGCTCACTTACTCAATGAGTGGTTTGGACTAGATGATTCTTTTTTTTTTTTTTTTTATTTGAGAGAGAGAGAGAGCGAGCGTGCATAGGGGGAAGGACAGAGAGAGGGAGAAGCAAACTCCCCACTGAGCAGGCAGCCTTACACAGGGTTCGATCCCAGGACCCTGAGATCATGACTTGAGTCAAACCGACTGAGCCACCTGATCCCAGGGTCCTGGTATCGAGTCCCACATCGGGCTCCCTGCTTGGCGGGGAGCCTGCTTCTCCCTCTCCCACTCCCCCTGCTTGTGTTCTCTCTCTTACTGTCTCTCTCTCTGTCAAATAAATTAATAAAATCTTTTTAAAAAAATTAAACCACGACACATACACACACACACACACAGGTGCAAACATACACACATGAACATGTGCATACATGTCAGACTGGTCAGACGATTAACCGACTGCACCACCCAGGCGCCCCACCTCTCTATTATTTCTTTTTTTTTTAATTTTTTTATTAACATATAATGTATTATTTGTTGCAGGGCTACAGGTCTGTGATTCATCAGTCTTACACAATTCACAGCACTCACCATAGTACATAACCCTCCCCAATGTCCATCACCCAGCCAAACCATCCTTCCTCCATTATTTCTTATAAGAACATGTGAACCTACAATTACCTCAGAATAAAAAGTTTTAAAATATTAAACCATGGAGTGTTATAACAGGACTTTGGAAGTAAGTAGGCCTGACTTGACCACCTATTAGCTTAAACAAATTGTTTAGCCTTTCTGAAGTCAGTTTCTTTGTCAGCCATAAAGTGGGAATACTAATTCCTACCTAATGGGATTGCTGGAAGGGTTTATGAGATAGTGTGTGTAAATATCTTACGCGGTTCATGGTTACACTGACGGTATTCAACAAACATTGGTTACTTTCATGCTGCTTCTCCTTTGCTGTAGAGAAGAAACTAGGGCAGACAGCCTTGTTGCAGCTCTCCCAGGAAAGACGACCTATGACCTGAAGCTGAAGACAATTTAGAAGTATACATTACTGAGATGAGCCCCATAGCAGTGTAGTGAGTAATGCTGTTACATAACTTTTGCAAATCACCAGGCGGATCAGCTAACATGGCTTGGCGCACTGAACCGATAAAATAAAATAACAACACAGCTTCCAAACCCAGCCTGAGTCAGGGGGTCCCAACACAGCAGCCAGAGTGAAAATCCAGAATGACTGCATAGGCCTTGGAGCTTTGGCGTTTCAGTTGACTCAGACATGCTGTAAATCTGTGCAAGTAGAAAAAAACAAAAGCTGACCCCCTGGATAACTGTTCCCCCAAGGGGCCCAGAGAAGCTTTCTTTTCCTTGCAGAATCCTTAATCATGTCTCCCAACTATGAGTTTTCCATGCAACTGCACAGATGAGAAATAGGGAGAGACTAAGGTCCTGAGGATGTGATTGTCGAATGAATGGCCAAGATGTGTCTCCCATGTCTTCTAAAATGTTTAGAATTGCCCCCGATCTGATGAATGTTTCAATCGGTGAGTTGGATAGAAACAAGAGAAGGCAAGCCCACCAAATTTTTTAATGATACAGAGGTGAAAGGGAGTTTGGAAACAGAATTATAATTTTAAAATGATTTTGGCTGGCTCTGGGGCACTGAGTTGATCACAGTAACTTGTAATTTATTAGGGGTAGCGTTAAAACCTGTACTTCAAAATCAAAAGTGTAAGTACAGGTTAGGAAAGGATTAAATTGACAAGGGTTTTATATGAAAAAGTTGGAGGGATTTTTATTTGCCTGTAAGAAAAGTATGAGTCAATGGTGTAATGTGTTTGTGTTAAAAAAAAAAAGAAAAAAGTTAGGGACCAGAAAAAGGAAAGTTATCTTTTTACTTTACATAATTTGCACAAGTATAAAATACTCAGTGGGTTGGATTCAGTGTAAGGGCCAAATCTAAGAAAGATATTGATTAAATGGAGTTGGTTACTAAGGGAAGGAAGGAAAAAAGAGGGCTAAATTTAAAAGATCCCCAAAACTATATTGTTTAAAGAATGGTTGAAGGAAAACAAAGATATTCAGCTATTTTTTTTAGAGTTACCATATAGAAGAGGAGTAAACTTGTCTATTTTGCTCTGAAAAGCAGAAATGAGATTAATGAGAGTTCATGGAAACAGATTTTGGCTCAATAAAAGGAAAAGTTTTCAAATAATTAGAGCAGTTCCGTGACTACTTCATAAATTGTGAGCTTTCTGTCACTGGAAATAATCAAGCTAAGGCCAGATGAGCGTCTGGGATTCTGCAGGCTTCCAGCATGGAGTGAGAGCTCAGGGTAGGTGACCTTTAAGACCACTTTCAGCTCCCATAGTCTATGATTTAAGTAAGCAAGAATGCCAAGGCCACTCCTGACATGCCAGAGCTACTTTTTCAACTCTTGGCTCTGATTCTAACCAGCTGTGTGACCTTCAGCCAAGAAATTAACCATTTTTTTCTTTCAGTTTCCTTATCCACCAAATGAGGGATCTGGATTTAACGCTGTTCTCTCCAGCACATCTGTCTCCTTGAGCATCCTCATAATGATAACATGTTGGGAAAGTACAGTTGGAGCTGATAACCTGCCATTTTTCTAAGTCGACCTACAAGAAGGCTTAACAACCAAAAGCCTTTGTTGATTCTGGGGACTACTGGACTAAACTCTCAGCTGCTTGTTGGCAGGAGAGCAAGTGATTGTGATCCTGGAATTTGTTCTCATGAGATCTATGGCAGGAAGTTGATCAAATACTGATAATCCGGTTTTTCTTAAACGCCTGTACGTTCTGGCTGAGTTCAGCAACGCCTCTACAGACAACTTAGAAGAAATGAAGGTCATATTACCATTACAATACAGTTCTATCTTTTACAAAGCAAACCTTTGTTCTTTATTTCCCTAATGATCTGGCAGATGCTGTTGAGCTTGGCTTACAATCATAAAAATTAATATCCATAAAGTGGATTTAATATGGCAGATACTGTTCTAAAAGGTTTGTAGACGTTAATTTACTTGATCAGTTTATAACCTGAAAAATCTGATGATGAATCAGTAGATTAGATCCTTTTTTCCCCTGTGGAAAAGGAATAGTTAAAATCCAGTTTAAAGGGGCGCCTGGGTGGCTCAGTTGGTTAAACGACTGCCTTCGGCTCAGGTCATGATCCTGGAGTCCCAGGATGGAGTCCCGCATCGGGCTCCCTGCTCAGCAGGAAGCCTGCTTCTCCCTCTGCTCGTGCTCTCTCTCTCTGACAAATAAGTAAATAAAATCTTAAAAAAAAAAAAAAAAAAAAAATCCAGTTTAAATCCATCCTAATGATAGAGAGTTGAGAATTTAGATCCCTGCCCTCATTCTTTTAGGCTTTCTTGCTGATGTTCAATTACTGTAATTTCCTGTGTGGTTCATCTGATTACTAACCCTTTTCTTTTCTGCCTAGATTAAGGTGTCTCATCCGCCACTACTGCATTCCAGCTCTTCTTTCTCCTCTTGGACTTCTCTCTGACTCCCACATCATTGTCTCCAAATCCCATTTCTTCTGTTTTTTTTTCAAAGATTTTGGAAACACACATAGGGGGGCTGCCATAGTTTGCTTTGATATAATTATGGAAGGTATGAGTAGGATTTCAAATACCTCCTCCAGTTACTGAGGTTAGTGGGGGAAGAAATAAGTAAATTTATGCTTTTTGTAAGGACATGAAGAATTTAAAACCTTATTCCCAGGCTCGCGGGTCTGGCAGTTCTCACTCCATCCAAGTACCACATTTTCTTCCATCTCTTTGTTTCCTTAGGTTGGAAATGAAAACAGCTGTTAAAAATAAGAGCACATGAGTCAATCTTGAATCTCAATGTATAATTACAGTTTCCATCTCTGTTGGTAAAGTCCCTCCCAGTGTACTGAGCCCCATATCTCAGCCCCCTTGCTGTCAATTTTATACCAAGACTTTAATTTGTGTTTTCCAAACCTCTAAGATTAAACACTAAATCATTTGCCAAGCCAGAAAAAATAACAAGGAAGAAAATACTTCAATTTAAAAACTTGATTCTCAGGCATGCTCTTTTTCTGATTTAGATCTTGAGCAGATCTCTATGTCAGTATTAGAAATGTCAGTTACGGTTCCACATTTTTGAAGGTGGAGATTCAGGGCTTTGTGGTATCCTCACCGTGAAGAATGTTGCTTGAACTCTATAGAGGCTATGCCTTGAAATGTATTGTATTTTCACTTTTCCAGGTTCCTGAGGGTTATGACCTCCGAAACCAATCTTAAAAGAGTCATCTAGAGCCTATTGATTGTCACCTTCTGGAGCAGATTGATCCTTTTTCAGTTCTGCCCAGTCCCCCTTATCAACCACTCATTCCTTGACTGAGTAATCCCATTGTCTAAAGCTCTGAAGGTCCCCACTGAATCAGCGGCCTTCAACTGGCTAATCTAATTTGCCCTATAAATACAGATCATATGCTATTAGCAAGAGAACTTCGTGTCCTATAGGAGGAGAAGCAGGAGACAAGAGACTTGGTGCTTTCAATCACTTCATTTAGCCTTATTTCCCCTTTCTAAGATTTGATTTCTTTATTGTTAGATTAGATTATTTCTATGATTCATTTCCCTGAAAAGATTATTATAATTTTGTAATCATTGTATCCTCCAAGAGCTAGCTTTGTGCGTTGAAAATTGCCTTGGTCAGTTTGGGCTGCTGTAACAAAAATATCACGGTCTTGGAAGTTTAAGATCAAAGCACTGGCAGGTCCAGTGTCTGGTGAGAGAGAGAGAAGTGGGGGGGAAGAGCTCTCTTCTTATAAGGGCACTAATTCCATCATGAGAAGGGCAGTAATCCTATCATACCTCCCTGACCTGAATACCTCCCAAAGGCTCTATCTCCAAATATTATCATACTGGGGATTAGTATGTATTATCATACATATGAATTCTGGGGGACACAAATACTCAGTTCATAGCAGAAATGAAGACATTTGTATGCACGCTGTGATTTGTGGAATTCTGGGAAGGCTATTGAGCCCTTGCTGCCCCAACCACACTTAAAATCCTGCCATTAAATATCTCCTCTCAGACATAGCACCTTTTAAAATCTAATATGTTTGGCTATGGAAAGAGCCCAGATGTCCTTCAACAGATGAATGGATAAAGATGTGGTGTATATATACAATGGAATATTACTCAGCCATCAAAAAACAAAAGAAATCTTACCATTTGCAAAGATATGGCTTGAACTACAGGGTATTATGCTAAGCTAAATAAGTCAACCAGAGAAAGAATTATATGATTTCACTCATATGTGGAAATTAAGAGACAAAACAGAGGATTATAAGGGAAGGAAGGGAAAAATAAAATAAGATTAAATCAGAGAGGGAGACACACTGTAAGAGACGATAGGAAACAATCTGAGGGTTGCTGGAGGGAAGGGGAGTGGGGGAATGGGGTCACTGGGTGATGGGCATTAAGGAGGGCACATGATGTGATGAGCCCTGGGTGTTATATGACTGATGAATCCCTGAACTCTACCTCTGAAACTAATAACACACTATATGTTAATTAATTATTTTAAATAAAATAAAATAATAAAAAAATAAAATCTAATCTGTTTGGAAGGGCAAACCCGGAAAACTAATACGTGAGGTAGTGTAGCATGGTGCTGGAACAGTGTAGTGTCGTCTGACTGGATCAGACTGCCTGAGTTCACACACTTACGAGCTGTATGACCTCAGGCAATTAATTAATCTTTCTGGGCTTCTGGAGCATCTATATAATCAAGATGATAATAACACCTCAAAGGTTCTTGTGAGGTTTCAGTGAAATATGTAACATGCTCAGAAGAACAGTATCTTGCTATATAGTTGTTGGCCATTGTCATCCTTTGTTTGCATAAATCAGCATATTATATTGATGTCCTTTTGACAGAAAGTTGTTATCAAGCCACAAAGAAATCAGAGTTTTGTTCAGGGAAGGGGGGCGGGGGGGGGATATTCCATGGCTACACAAAGCCCTGTGAAGAAATGGTCTACGTAGTGAGGTGCTATGATTGGAGGCATAAAGATAAAGGGGGGTTCATCTGCTTCTCGTCCTAGCCAGTCTGCCCAGGAATGGACAGAATGAATCCGCTGCTATGGGGAGCAAGGAGTGTAATTCACATCTGCACATGAACTTTGAATTCGGCACCTGCTTAATTTTTCTGTGTCTCATAATTCTCTCCCTTGTAACATTCAGGTCATATTAGGTCCCCTGAAGAGCCATGGTCAAATGTAGAAGTATTCTTCTCTGCTAAATGCCCTTGCCTCTGTCTCTTAGATTACATGAAGCAGACGACGTTCGAAGCCCAAGCGTTTCTAGAAGCTGTACAGTTCTTCCGGCAGGAGAAGGGACACTATGGCTCGTGGGAAATGATCACGGGGGATGAAGTCCAGGTAACACCGGCTCAAAATTCTGGACCCTCTTCTCTGTCTACACGTGGGAGGTCAGAGTCGTAATTTAAAAAATTTTTTAAAAATCAAACAATAAAAGTTGCAAGAACAGAAGATGTAGTTCCAAAGGCCGTTTCTCTCATCGTCTAGAAGCATTTGGTCCACAAGCTATTAGGCACCCTCTCCAAAAACCTCCAGACCGGGCAGTAAACAGGGCAGCCTGAAACGCTGCAACGGCAATGGGGAGAGCTGCTTCTACTGCTTTCTACACAAAGCATGATTCTTTCAACTGGCCTCGTGCTTCCAGACCATAAGCAATCATGTGCGGTGGGGGCTTAGGTCAGTGGACTTGGGCTAAATCTTGCCAAGTTATTGGACCTCTTTTCGTCTCAGGTTAGTCCTCTGAGAAAGAGAGTAATGATAATGTTTACCTTGCAGGGTTCTGAGCATTAAGTGAGATGTTGTCGGAAAACTATTTGGCATGCGCTTGTCTTTATGTGTTGAATGATCTATAAACGAAGTCAAGGAAACACATTTTAAAAGCATTAGACAGTTTTCCGTGCATTTTATTTACCTCTTCTAGTTTTCTATCCCCCGTGGCCTGATATAACTTCCCATGACCTTGATTAAATGCTAGTCATGGGCTGAGTACCTCCATTGGCTTGGTACCAGGGACATTGTTACAAATCTCCAAGGAAACTGTGTCCATGAGAACACCAATCACATGGCTGATTCAGCCAGGAAGAGGAGGCTGGGTATGGCATTATTTAATTAGAGGCACACAGGGTCCAACAATGCTGTTCTTTAATTTCCCCTCATCTCCCCGAGTGCCTCTTTTGGGGGCCGGTGGAATTTGTTATTAGGAGCCAATATTTGGAAGAGACCAGATGGGGCCTTGCCTTCATATGGTCATGAAACATCTAACGCCGAAAACATTTGCTCATGATGATGGGGCTATTCTTCATTGTTTAACCATATGACTCAGAAGCTTCTTTTTTCCCTCCCTTTGGAGGATTCTAAACTCATTTATTTCTTAGCCTGAGACTTATTCCAGCACTTTAGCCAATTCTTGGTTTCTGATATTTGGGGGAAGCGCATCCATTTGTCAGTCTGAGAGGATTAAGGACTAACTGTACTTATGCCAAAAAGAAAAATGAAAGCAAAAGGGGAGGCTGAAGCCTGCCATGTAAACCAACATATTTAGTAGATATACCAGTATTAAAATGCCTTTGTGTAGTGCTTTTTAATGTTCAAATCCTAATTCTGTGTGTTCATCTTACTGATCTCATGAGGTTGCTAGTATTTCCATTTTGTAAATGAGAAAACCGAGGGAGGCATATAACAATTAAGTGCCTTGTCTGGTTTTAGTCACTCAACAACTATTGAGCCCCTGTATGCCAGGCACCATGGTGGGTGCTGGTGATCCAGAGGATGGGTGGGACAGGACGGTCCCTGCCCCGTGCAGCTGATAGCTTCGTGGTCACCACTTCATGCTAAGTGGACAAATGGCAAAGGAAATGATGGCTTCCAATTCCTGGTCCCGTGAAAGATCAACACCAACAATGGAACTCGACCAAGTTCAACATTTATTTAACTCCTCAAGTTTACCTATGCTACTTGCTTGATCTTTTCTTTCATTTGAAATCTCATGGCGGCTCACATGTCTTCATGATGCCCCATCAAAAGCAGGTACTTAATGAATCCTTTCTTTGCATTGAGTATCATGTTTCTTTTGTTGACCTTCTGCCTTTTGCTTTGGGTTGATAATGTGCGAAGCGCTAGGAGGAGCAAGAGAACTAAATGACTCATCCTTTGCCATCGCAGTGAGGCAAGTCATACCTAGACGTAGAACAAGGCAGTGTTAGAAGTGTGTGTGGGTAAACATATGTGGGTCTGCACATATATGGACATCATAAAACATTGGCACGAAGCAGTGATAGGAAGGTGCTAATTTTGCAGTATAAAAAAATACCATAAGTGGGAAAGCAGAACTAAACAAAACAAAAACAGAGAAGAGATCAGTAAAAGCTGGAGTTATCAAGTGACCCAGTAAGTTTTGCTCCCCCAGGAATCTGAGTATCTGTGGGGAAGTCAGACTCCTAAAATGTGAGCGCTGGAAGGGCATTTCAAGGATTATCTGTCCATCACCCTCCAGGTGAGAAAAAGAACATGCAGAGAGGTTGGCTGAGGTCACAGAGCCAGTCTGGGATGGAAACACATTTTGAGCCATGTCTGGCTCTGCATGGAGAAGCCAGTGAAAGAAAATGCAAGGAAATGGGCTCGAAAACCCCCTTGTCTGGGGCCCAGGGAGCGTACGCTTCCCTGTAACCTCACGCATGGAGCTGAAGCAGTGTCTCTCGTAATGCTCACAGGAAAAAGAGATCAGAGGCCCAAAAAAGCTACCAAGTAATTAAAAAAAAAAAAAAATGGGATGACATAACTGAGTTTAAGAATATGACATCTTTTGTTTAAAGCACTGCGTTTGTTTGCACTTTTTTCAGATCTACTAAAAATTTGATCATTTTGTCCTAACCCCCTCTACCTCAGGGCCTGATATTCAGAAGATGCTCAGCATTGTTACATTATTATCTTCATAGTAATGACTCACATACCAAGTCTGGTGGGCCCTCATGGTAGGGGTTATTTTTCAGGCAAGTGTCCAGGCAGAGCAAATATCTTAGGATAACTTGCCTACGGACGATTAAGGTGAAAATATTTGTATACTAGTAAAAACTTCAATATAGTTCCTACTCATCTATAAAAATGTAACAGATGAGGTCATGAAGGAAAGCAGTTTGCAAAATGTAAAGTATTTACAGTTATTTGGTATATTTATTATTTATCATAGTAACATTTATGTAATATATATTTATTATCTTATAAGTGTTACTATAAATTTAAATTTGCCTTTAAATTAATCAGATGAGCTGAGAAAGTAGCTCATAATTCCCACAGAACAGGTAGTTTCAAGACAAGAAAACTATCCACATTTTAGGCCTTCTCCATACATTTCAGAGTTGTCTTTTGTCTAATGACCTTGAATGTGACCCCTTTAAATGATTCTTTCACCCATGGCCACACAGTAACATAAAAGGCACAAGGCCGACAGCCTGGTCAGACCATCGGGCCAGTCTCAGGAAGAAGAGCAGTCTCTCTGGACCTCACATCTTCCCCACAGCGTCAGCATCTGGAACGTAACACATGGTGTGGTCTTCAGGGAGTGAGCCTGGGTTTGTTGATTTTGACCAACCTAATGGCATGTTTGGTTTCTTATATGTGTGATGGAATTTTAAAATCTACACATCCCAGCAGTTAAATTTACACACACACACACACCATTTTTTTTTAAAAGCAAAAGTGGTATTTTTAGGGCCCTAAAAATACTCGATAGATCTTGTTCTGGGGGAGAAGGTTGAGGAACCCCTTCATTAGTATGGCTTACTTATTTGACTAGCTGCTTTCCCTAGAATAGCCCCAGGGCTTTGGACCCTGCTCATGAAGAGCTGACCCAGGTAGGGAATCAGAGCAGACCCTGGGCGGGTGCGGGGGGCTGCACAAGGATGGGGGGCGGGCTGGAGGGTGGAGGAAGAGGGTTACTCAGCGTTGGGATGGACACAGTTGGGCCTCAGCGCTTCGAGGCTCTGCCTGGCCTGTGGTGTTGCCAAGCCCTACACCCTTGCAACCCACTCCTATTCCCCTTCTCTTTTTTTTTTTCCCCAGACATATTTCCTTTTCAATTCCCTAAATTATAAAATAGAACACAATTTCTTGGAACATTATGGGAAAGACTAAAAGAAAACTATAAGCCCACCCAAATGGAATATTTTTCCTTTGGCCTTTGTAACATTTTCATCTTTTCAAACCCATTTCATGCTTATGTTCAGACTCAAACTAATATCTGCAAAAGGATGAATTAGGCAATTATTATGACCCTGATTTAACACTATCAACTAAGATAACATTTCCCATTGATTTTAAGCTCTGCCTTCAGGCTCCTTATTTTCCTAGCTCATTCTCCCCATGCTACACTTCCATCAGTCTCGGGCAGATGTGTTCCAACTAAGGACTTACTCCACCAAGCAGGATAGGGGGAGGGTCCATGGATTATTAATTACCTACTTGAATCTAATTGTTGGACCTGCTAATCTCCATGGAGCTTGCACATATCACGTTCCTCTCAAATTCCTCAAAAATTCTGGCTCACCTCTTGACTGCTCCCAAAGAATGGTTAAGAAAGAAAAACATCCCCACCAATGAATTACCAGGACTTGGGGAAATCCTATCCCCATTACAATCTTCGTCACACCACAAAGTTCTACATCGCAGGTGACAGGAGCCCCACTCCCTGCACTGACCTGACCAGTCTGCTCTCCCAAGGACCCACAGGCACAGGGGGATTGGACGGCTCACCCACCTCTACCCTGGGAGTGTTCCTGGACAGTTCAGCTAAAGTTTTCCACCCTGCTGTAACAGAGCCCTTGGTGAAAGGCAAAATCTTGTGAGCTCATGAGTATTTGCACTAGCATGAGGCTGACCAATGACCTCAGGAAAACATCTTCCGTAATTCCCAAAGCCTAATTTGAATTTTTATGAGAAGGAGGTCAATTATTTTGCGCAATTATCATTTTAAATTCATAGAACAGATGTCACATTCCCAAAATTACTCTTTTTCTTTTGTAAATCTTGTTTTGCAGCCTGATACTGAAAACTAAGCTGTGAGCCCCAAAAGATTCATAGTAAAACTGAATCTGAAAAACAAATCTGCTCCAATTCGGAGGGAGATGGCTAGTTAAGGAAGGAGAAGTTGGTGTTACATGGAGCACTGTAATATGTGGACATGGAGAACATGCTCAGATTAAAAAAACAAAACAAACAACATTTTCATGGAGCCCAGCAACATCTCAGGAGTAACTTGGGAGCAAATTTTTTTTTTTTAAACATTCTGAAGACTTTAGATCCTCTCGCCCGTGTTCTGCTCATCCCACAAATGTCCAGTTGTTCTAAGTATTTGTTACTCCCTTCTTTCTCTAAACTTTAAAGATAATGGAGGTGGGGTTCAGGAGACGGCAGGGACAAAGAGCATGAAGACACATAGATCCCAAGGGAACTTGAGGAGGCATGATGGTCTCAGAGGACACAGAAAAGGACTCAAGCCACCAAAACCAAGCCTGATCCCTGTCACGAGGTTGCTAAGGATGCCCTTATCCATAACTAAACTTTTGCCTTTTATCCTAAATGCACTAGATTCTTCTAGTTTGAAGAAGTGTGAATTTGAGGAATTTGTCCTTTCTGATGGCAAACCGTCAGCAGACATTACTATTCTTTGCAAATATTTAAGAACGTTTACCCTCCAAGATTGTCTTTAGTTGAGATTTCTGTAGCCTCAGAACCAGAGTGAAACTATCAGCCTAACAGATTTTATGTAGTCCGGGACAATCTTAGTTGCCAGGATCCGGACTGCCAATCATGACAACTTCAGCAGGCCTGATGCTCAGATTCAGTAATCACTACCCAACTCACTCTGGGACTGTCTTCCTCTCCCCAGATCCTGAGTAACTTGGTGATGGAGGACCTCCTGCCAACCCTTCAGACAGACCTTCTGCCCAAAATGAAGGGGAAGAAGAACGACAGAAAGAGGGCCTGGCTCAGTGTAAGCCATGACTTTGCTACGCGACTGTGCTCCTCAAAATGAACGTCCCTTTCCCTTCTTTTTTTAGGGCAGTTTCTTTCTTTCTTTCCTTCTTTCCTTCCTTCCTTTCTTTCTTTCTTTTTTCTTTCTTTCTTTCTTTCTCTCTCTCTCTCTCTCTCCCTCCCTCCCTCCCTTCCTCCCTCCCTCCCCTCCTTCCTTCCTTTCTCTTCTTCTTCTTTCGTTTTTTTTAAATAATTCCTTCCCTGGGTGGAGAACTGCCTACCTCCAGTCTGCTCAGTCTCACTTGCATGAGGACTAATCCAAACAGACTCAAACCTTGAAAGAAAAATCACAGTGTGCCTGCAGTCGTGTTTATGATAAGATAATCTGTGATTAGCCCTCCTCCCTCTGCTTGGCTCCGCCGGCGCTCGCACATGACAGAGCTCCTGATTTCTGTGCTGTTCTCTGTTACAGCTCCTTGAGGAGGCCTACAACCTGGTTCGGCATCAAGTTTCAGAAGGATTAAGTGCCTTAAAGGAGGAGTGCCGCGCTCTGACGAAGGGCCTGGAGGGAACCATCCGTTCGGACATGGATCAGATCGTGAACTCAAAGAACTTTTTGATTGGAAAGATCAAAGGTCAGTGGAGATAATCCACGCTCCTACAGCTCAATGAGCTGTGCGTGTAGGGCTCCACCATGTAGTCAGAATTCATGATTTCAGAGGAAAACTGAACTGACAGAATTGGGAAGAAGTGATAACAGGTGTAAAGGGGATATGCAAGTAAGGGCCTGGACCTTCCCAAGGAGACTTCGGTGACGCAAAGTGGAGGAGAGTCTGCTTCTTGCCTGTGGTGCCTGCCTGTTCTGACACGGCCCCTGCCCTGTTGCAGCACTTCTTACGTTCATTGTATTGGCTTCTACGCGCGCCCCTTCTCTGCCATAAGCTCTCTAAGAACAGGACCATGTGGCCCCTGTTTCACTCAGGCACACCCAGGGCCTAGTACCATGCCTGGTATATTCCGACTCTCAGCGAATACTTGAATGCGTGAAAAAATGGATTTTCTTTTCACAAGAAGAAAATTGGCTTAGAGTCGGTAAATGTAGATCTGGATCATAAGTGCAGCATTGGCCCGTCAGGTGTGACTTGGGAAGGTCACTTGACTTCTATGTGCCTTAGTGTCCTCCTCTGTCATCAGGAGGGGCCCTGAGAGGGAGGTCTGCCAGCTGAGGCCCCGGACCCAAATCGGGCCCACTGCCTATTTCTGTAAATAACATTTCATCGGGACACAGCCATGCCCGTTCATTTATGTATCGTCTGTGGCTGCGTTAATGCTTCAAGGGCAGAGTTGAGTAGTTGGAACTGAGACCTCCTGGGCCGCAATGTCACGAATGTTCGCGATGTGACTATTGACAGAAAAATGGCTGCCTGTGCCCTCACAAGAGGCCTGAGATGGCCTCTAAGGAATTCTACAGGATAACATGTTAAATGTTAATTCCTACATCCCAACAAGCACAGCACACCGAATGTCATTTCAGAGAAGCATGCTGGTTCCTCTGCAGTTGTTTATCAGCAATCTTATATTGTCGATTTTCAGAGTCTTCACTCACTTGCTCATTTGCTCGCTCACTCACTAAAAAAATATGTACTAAGTGCTTTCTGAGCAAGGTGCTGGAGCTTTAGCAGTGAACAGGGGACTCAGTTCCTATACTCAAGAGACTTAGAACCTGACAGGGGTTGTCTGCTTGGTGGATTATCCTCTGCCCTTCAGGCCCCGTTCACACTGCAGCCCAGCTCCCCTCCGAGCCCTTCCAGCCGGTTCTTCTGCGAGAGAATAGAGAGGAGGCATGCCTCTAGCAAGGATGTGCCTGTCTGTGTCCGTGCACGACTGTTCATGTGGTGCCTTCTGAGGCACATAAATTAACCTAAGCGTTATGTCCTTACTATTATCCGTTCCTCCGTTAGCACAACTGATCTAGAATTGACTATACTGAAGTGCTTATACAACCTAAAACTGCCAGCACCCAACTCCTGAGGCCACGTTCCAGGGAGCTGGGCCTCACTGGGCCTCACTGTGGCCATTCTCCTGGCCCGAATTCAACCAGTTTCTGTCTCACTCTGTGGCTCCAGTATATCCCACATAAGATGGAAAAGCACTCTGCCCTATACTAGTCTTTGTTTCCTAAAAGGATCTTTGAAAGGAAGTCATGATCATGTCTTTTTACAAGGGAATATCAGAAACACATTTTAACTGGGCCTCTGGTTCTCCACCTTTAAAACAATAAAGTACAGTTGAGCCTTGAACAACATGGGTTTGACCTGCACATGTGCATTTATAGGTGGGTTTTTTTTTTTTTTGGATAAATTCAGTCCAGTACTGTAAATATATTTTCTCTTCCTTATGATTTTCTTGGTAACATTATATTTTCTCTAGTTTTTGTTTTTTTAAAGATTTTATTTATTTGACAGAGAGAGAGAGAGTGCACACAAGTAGGCAGAGCGGCAGGCAGAGGGAGAGGGAGAAGCAGGCTCCCTGCTGAACAGAGAGCCTGATATGGGGCTCGATCCCAGGATCCCGGGATCATGACCTGAGCCAAAGGCAGACACTCAACCGACTGAGCCACCCAGGCACCCTTCTCTAGCTTATTTTATTGCAAGCATACAGTATATAACACACACAACATACAAAATACGTGTTCGTCAACTGTTTATGTTATGGGTACGGCTTCTGTTCAACACAGTAGGCTATTTAGTTTTGGGGGAGTCAGAAGTAATACACAGATTTTCAACGACACAGGGGTGGTCAGCACCCCTAACCTCGGCATTGGTCAAGGATCAACTGTATACTTCAGACTGCATCAATAAAGGGCTTTGGATTTTGAAAGAATTTTGGGAGTATTAAGCAGTGATCTTTCCATTTCCTCCCATATGACTCTTGAGAGTCAAGCAACCAATCTTTAGTCCTGCCCCACAATATTTATTCATTCAATAAACATTTATCCTGCTCCTACTGAATACAAGGGCTACGAGGATTCAACAAAGACAGCATGATTTTACAACAAGAGGATATGAGGCATGTTGCAGATTCTGAAACAGCAGGGAAAAAATGGGAAAGGTGCCATAAGAGAAGCAGGAACAGAGGACACTGTGGTTCCCAGCCAGGAACTATTTCAGCTTCAAAAAACACTGTGGGCTCCTTATAACAATAGCACTGTTTTTGTGTCGGTTGATGGGAAAAAAGGATGATGCCAACAGGTGGGACAAGGGCTCACAGTCCGGGAGTGCTTCCCGAGTGCCACATACGGTTCCAAGCATCTGAACACAGTAAGCCTGCTTCATTGTCACCCCAACCCCCAGAAGTCATGCGTCCCATGATCTCCACCTCCCAGATAAGAACACCGAAGCAGAGATTAAGGAACTTGGCCAGATTCCAAAACTGAGTCAGGCTCCAAACCCCTCTAATACCAACACTTTCCATCTTCGTCCCTGTGCTCCCTAACTTCTGGATGAGTTTATGAATCCGTGTGTCACCGAACAGTATTCATCACAATGGCGTCTCGACATGCCTGGAAGTCAGCAGAGCGTGTCCATGTGGGGTGTCGAATGTATTCCATCCAGAAGGAAGCACCAGCAGGCAGCTCGCAGCTCAGGGAGCTGCATGGTGGTGCCAAGGGCATTCGGCCGTCCAAGTGGGTGAAGTGTGTACTGGGTCTTGAAGAGGTGAGTGGGTTGTTCACAAGCAGAGGTGGAGGAAGGAAGGCCCAGGGCAAAGGAGCACTGAATGAAGGCACTGAGAGGAGGCTGCAGCCCCTGCTGGTACACAGACATCAGTGGGGCACAGGCAGAGGGGAGCAGGGTCTCCACCACCCCTGCCAGAGTCCATTTCCTCCCCGCTCAGTGGGTGAAACCCGCCATCCGCCACTAAATCTTTACTGCATGTTACCTGTGTTCATGATTATTCTGAAATTTCAGTCAGGTGCTTTTCAAACAGTCCTTCTCTCCAAGTTAATTGATAAATAATTCATTTATTCTCCTGACATGCAATTTTGCATTTTGGTACCAAGCAAGTCATTTTTAGAAGTCATAGATCGTTTCATATTTAAATCATACAATCAAAAGGTTTTTTTTTTCCCTAGCAGTTCTATGACCTCTTTAATATTTTATATACCAAATATTTTTGAATTATTCATAATATGAATAGTCATCTCAGATTCTCCAAGTAAGAGGCAGTCTGATCCTCCATACCTGTGAAATATTTCTGCAAACTGAAAGAAGAACGTGCCCATTCATCTCACTCTAAGCACCTTATTTGCCAATAAAAGATTAAGAAATACACTTGAAGTATAGTCCTCGATCTGCAAATTAGGGTTTGACCTTGGTCAAGCCCTCGGACATCTCCAGGCCTCTGATTTTCCATGTAATAAAATGGATTGGACACCCAGATATGCTTGTCCTTCCTTTCTCGGTTCTGTGGTACGGTGACAAGGGCCATGTGACTTACCAGAGCCACAAAGCTAACCTTCCAGTGTACAGAGCAAGCTCAATCCTTTTCCAGCTTAGCCTTCCCTCACTAGATCTGCTTTTAAACCTGGCTAATCTAACCTTCACCTTAGCACTTTAAAAAAAATGCAGATTTCCACGTCCTATCCAGACTTCCTGAATGAGCATCTTTACTATGCTCTTCCTCTTTTACTTTTTTTTTAAATTTTATTTATTTGTTTGACAGAGAGAGACAGAGAGGGAACACAAGCAGGGGGAGCAGGAGAAGGAGAAGCAGGCTTCCTGCTGAGCAGAGAGCCCAATGCCTGGCAGACGCTTAACAACTGAGCCACCCAGGCGCCCCAATGCTCTTCCTTTTTTAAATCAAAGGGCAGGATTTGCCCCCAGGAAATGTGGTTACATTTCTTTCATCCCTCTTTATGATTTTTCTGTGCTCTCTATATTTTTGTCACTGTGCTTGTTTTCCGTGATTATCGGGTAAAAAAATAGCCTTTTTAAAAAAAAATTGGGTGTGGGAGTGGGAGGTGGGGTGGTATTTGTTTTGAATGAAATTTGTTTCTGTTTGCCCAAGAAAAGACTGTGTCTGAGTTTTTAAAACGTCTCTTGAGGAGGGGAGAGGGGAATTGAATTCTATGAGCTGATTAACTCTTAGAGAAATTAATTAAAACTTAATAAATTGTTATATACAAATATTGAATCATCATGTTGTACACCTGAAACTAATATAATGTTACACGTCAGTTATACCTCAATTTAAAAACTTAGTAAGTTGTGTTTTTTAGAAGACAAATTACGCATATATAACAATGATGCTGATAATAAATAGGTGGATCACCAGCATTTTCTGTTTTCTATTAGGCATTGCGTGATCATAGGGACCACACAGAAAAATGCACTTCATCCCAGGGCAGAGGAAAGCTTGGGGAAGGGAGGGATTGTTTGTTTCAATTCTAAAAACATCTAATGGTTTTCCATTCTGGTGAATACTGGCCTGGGACTCTCTGTGCTGGTCTGTCTTGCCCGTTTGAGCTTGCCTGGGTTGTTAAATGGCTCTCTGGGGCACTGCCCACCCCTGGCCTGGCTCCAGGGACTTTGAACCCAATTTTGCCCATAGTAAGTGATGGTTTTCTGCTTTTTTCCTATCTCAGCCATGGTGGCCCAGCCCGCAGAAAGAAGCTGTGCGGAAAGTGTGCAACCGTTCTTGGCGTCCATTCTGGAGGAGCTCATGGGGCCGGTGAGCTCAGGATTCAGTGAAGTACGCTCACTCTTTGAAAAAGAAGTGGATGAACTTAACCAGAACTTTCAGACCACCAAAGACAATGCCCAGCTTAAGGAGGTGAGATATGGAGCCAAGGAACTGAGTGTGAATGGCCTGCCTGGGGCTGCCTTTCTCTTGGGCCTTTATCTGCATTTGTGCATTCTTTCCTTTCCTTTCTTCCTCCCTCCCCCCACTTCCTTCTATCCATTCATCTATTTCTTTCATTCAGCCAGCCACCCCATTTATCTGTCCGTTCACCTGATTTCCTTTATTAATGTTTTTCAGGTTGCAAAACTAATAATGTGCTTGTGCAAGTGAAACAATATATATATATAGACAAAAAATATATATGCGCAAAATTGATCACCCATGATGTAGGAAAGAGGTTAGGAAAGAGGTTCGAAGCCGACGGCCAAGAAAGAATTCTTGAGACATCTTTGGTGCAAAAAGGTGGTTTTGTTAAAGCACGGGGACAGGACCCGTGGGCAGAAAGAGCTGTGTGGGGGTCATGAGGAGTGGCCCATTATATATTTTCAAGTTGGGAGGGGGTTAGAGATAGCATAAGTCTCTGAAGGATTTTGGAAGCAAGGTTTCCAGGACCTTGAGGGGGCTAGCTATTGTTGGGAAAAGGTCATTTATTTCTGTCTAATAAAACCTGAATCATGAGACCTTCAGATGTATATCAGTAGGTCATATGCTTGGGGGATGATTGCCAACATGTATCTTGGGGGAGTAGAGGTAAAGAAAGTTTCCAAAGGAATTTTTATATATAAAAGTAGACTTACAGGATCGTGGAGCGGGGGGTCGGGCTAGGGTTGTCTTTTGCCCTTAACAAAGCATCAACATCGGGACAGTTGAGTCCCTAGAGGAATGTCACTCTTCCTGTTTCAAGGACTTGTCAGTGGGCTGTAGGTAGTAAGGAAATTAAATATTTTTCTTCTGCTTTTGTTTCCCACATCAACCCATGCCCACCCCAACTCCTAGGCTACCTCCACTCCCAACTTGCTGAATTAACTAATATAAATAACTTAGAATGTGTTTTCACATACTTGTTTCTTGTTCATACAAATACAGAAACATATATCCTCTTGATATAAATTTTGTTTGTTCATTTGTTTCCAAAAATATAGACTTGTGATGAAAACAATGTTTCTCAAAGTGTGGTCCCCAGACCAGTAGTGTCATCAGCTGGCTGTTAAAAATGCAAATTCTCAGGCCCCCACCAACAATCTACTGAATCGGAAACTCTGGGGGTAGGGCCCAGCATTCTGTTTCACAAGGCCTCCCAAGGACGTGAGGTACCCTAAAGTTCAGGAATCACTCACATAATGTGGCAGCTTGGTTTATACTTGACATATCACTATCAGTCCGTGGATAAAACCAGATACCTCTCTTTTTTCCCCCCTTTCTTATTTATTTATGCATACATACACATGTAATTATACATAAACAAGACACATTTTATAAATATTTTCAAGTTCCTTTTCGCAATCTTTTTTAAAACTTGACTTTACTGTCCCTCTTCCCCTCTCCCCCACTACCCACATCCCTTCAAGTAACTAGTGTTAACATCTTCGCATATACCATTCTGTACTTTTCTCCCTGCTTATATAGCTATAAAACATACACATTTTTTTTAAGATTTTATTTATTTATTTGACAGAGAGAGAGAGACAGCGAGAGAGGCAACACAAGCAGGGGGAGTGGGAGAGGGAGAAGCAGGCTTCCCCCCCTGAGCAGGGAGCCCGATGTGGGGCTCGATCCCAGGACCCTGGGATCATGACCTGAGTCGAAGGCAGACGCTTAACGACTGAGCCACCCAGGCGCCCCTAAAACATACACATTTATGGGCTGTTTTTTTTTTTCCAGATTGTTTGCTCTTTAAAAAATGGGATTGTATTACAAATCCTACTCTTTATCAGTGTTCTCACTCAAAAAATACCTCGCGAAACTGTCTTCAAGTTAGCTGCTCTAGCTCTAAATCATTCTTTGTAATGGCTACATACTATTTCATGTCTGAATGCACCATGGTTTATTCAGCTATCCAAATGTTGCTGGCATCATGGACAAAGCTGTAATAAATAACCTTGTTATATATATTATACTCTGATGCTTTCATTCCTGTGGGATAGATTCCTAAGGCAGGATGGCTACATTGAAAGGTGGCTTTATTTCTCCTGTTAACAGATATTACCATTTGCATTTCCAAAAAAAAAAAAAAAGGATTTAAATTTTACATTTCCGTCCATTGTGTATGGCAGAGGACTTTCTTCCCCATATGCTCATCAGCAGTAGGCAGTACCACTCCTTTAAACTTGGGCCCGTCTGATAGGAGCAAAGCAGCAGCCCACTTTTCCTCTCTTGTCTGCTTAATTGTTATTTCTTTAAAATAGATACATTTCATATTGTGTGAGGAGGGACAAGTTTGACCTTGTGCGTTTGATCATTAATTCTACCTCAGTGCGGCTCCCCACAACTCACTTCTCAAGGAGAGTGATGTGTTCTCTTTACAAACACAATGAGAATGGGCCCTTTAAGAATTCCTATTTAGAGACACCTAGAACTTGAGCTTTGTCCCTTTTCTGTGACTTGAAAATCGGACAGCACATCCTCTGTGGTTCACACTCACCCTGTGTTACTCCCCAGTTCTCCCTGGGCGTCCATTTTGAGCACCTGTCTATCTTCTCTTTCGCTGCCCACCCACCTGTTTCTTCTAGATATCTGGTATTCAATTTTTAAAATTATTTGAAAATCAGCTTGGAAAATAGAAGGCATTCTGTTGGCAACAACACTCACGGTGTGAGCGTGTGTTGGTAAAACCTGACGTCTTTAGCAGAGGAGGCCCATTGCTGCCCTCTTGTTGGAAGCCCTGTGGCTTCATTACTTGTGCAAACCAGAGGAGGAGGAATCCCAGTTTTTTAACTGGATGCCTCTCCCAGGCCAGGCCTCTTCCTACCACCCACCTCCCCACCCACTAGCCCCATAGAGAACCTACGGCGGAGGAAGCCCCCGTGAGCCCTGACACAGCCTCAGAGAACTGTGGAGATTCTGGCCTCATTCCCAGAGTCCCGGGGTCCAGGGGCATCCTGACCCCATTAAAGAAGGCTTTGGAGGTCCTGAGGGCCCAGCAGCAATTCCAGGTGCCAAAAAGCCTGCCTACCTAGTTCTTGAGCTCTGCAAGTCGGAGCCCCAAGTCCATCAAGAGCTAAGATTGGAGTCCCCTCAAATGCTTTCCTGGGTCCTCCTGTCATCCAGTGGGTTCCTCTACCAGTCTCTGCCCTAACGATAGAGCTGCCCCAGGGACCCCTGAAGGAGGCAAGTAAGACAGTTGAAATGTCACAGATGCAGTGATTTGAGAAGTGATTCACTCTACTAACGTACGTTTGATCATTTAGAATTTATGTAATATGGAATATGCGTGTAATCTTGCTCCTGAGTCTGAAGGTATTTAACGTTTCCCTTCACCAAAATGCAGCATCTAGACCGGCTCATGAATCTTCCGCTGGATTCCATGAAGATGGAACCTTGTTACAGTAAAGTCAACCTGCTTCAGGAGCGTTTGCAGGATCTCAAGAGCCGCTTCCGATTCCCCCACGTGGATCTGGTGGTCCAGAGGACACAGAACGACATGCAGGAGGTGGGAGCGGCAGGGGCCTCCCTCCGTGGGGGGTGAGGATGGAGATAGCAGAGAAACAAGGGCTGGCCAGCGAGGCTGGTGTGCTGGCGCAGCTCTGGGCAGTGGGGCCCTTCGCAGTCATCATCATGTTGAGTTGAGGACGTCCTTGGTCGTTCCAGCTGGCTTCATCTTTCTTCCATGTTAATGAACATCAGAAAGAAAAAAAAATTTTTTCAGGGAAATCAGGTAGCATTAATTGATAATTACTTGATTTGCCAAACCAGCACTTTTAACCTTGGCTGCACATGAGAATCATCTGGGGAGCTTTTGAGAAATGCTGATGTCTAGGCCCCAATCACAGGAATTTTCCCCCACTCGCATTCCCACTGCTTCTAATATGAAGCTAGAACAGAGAACTACCTGCTTACGTTAATTCCCTAACCCGGTTAAGAGTAAATCAATCAATCAATCATGGCTTCATATTTGGATCTCTTGGGTCTACTTGATAGGTTCCCTTTTTTCCCCTGCACAAGAAACTTTTTCTCCAGGAACAAGCACAAATTCTCTCCTTACTATAATGCTTTCTAAATGAAGAAGGGTGTGATCACTGAAGCCAAAAGAGCACAATTCTATTTCAGGGGTGTGCTGGGGGGAGCTCACTCAGGGGCCGGGCACTGTGCCAGACCCCCCTTCAGAGACAGATGCTTAGATTAGGTCACTATAGTGTTGAGAGTGCTGGACAAAGCTATGTGTTCATGCTTTGGGATCAGAGGCTTGGGGAAGAAAGGAACATTTGTTCCTTATAAGTTATAGGGCGGATTAAGTGATACACCTTATTATCTAACCTCTGAGTTGTGAAGGATTAAAGACGGACTGGGGGAACAAAATTGGGCAACAGTTTAACAGAAGTGCCTTTTTGGTAATACGGGAACCCTGGTGAAACTAATACAGGTATGAGTGCAGAGAATAAGAAATCGCAGTCATTTCCGTTTCCTACCCCATGAGCACATCAGCCGCTGTGCCCACCAAGCCCCGACCCTGCCTCCCTTCCAGCCTGGCAGAGCAAGGAAGAGAAGTGAGGGGGTAGGCGAAGTGCAGAGAGGTGTGCTGGACTGGTTTGCATCCCCCAAAAGTGGCAGTGCACGATTAAAGCCGCCAAGAAATAACTGGAGAAGCCTCCCACCTCCCTTTGTCAAGCCAGGGCTGCAGGAACCAGAGACCAGAGGAAGGGGCTGACCACAGGAGAGGGTGGTATTCTCAATCCCATGGCCTCCAGGGGTTTTGCAGCTCAGAGCATAAAAAGAAGAGAGGAGGGAAAAAATACGTGTATGCATACATACATAGGTGTGTGAGTGTGTATTATTCCCAGACTCTTACTGATCCCACTGTGGCCAGGTGCCTTCAATTTCATGACCCAGGTAGGGGGCTGAGGACCTGTTGCCCTGGGTGGCCCCAGAGTAGTGCCTGGGGGGGACTCTGATGGTCATCCCCTCCCTGCTCCAGGGTAGAGACCCCGGCCTCTGACCGGGCGCTGTTCTGTGTTGCTTTTGGTTTCTAGCTAATGGAGAATGCAGTATTCACTTTCGAGCAGTTGCTTTCCCCACACCTCCAAGGAGAGGCCTCCAAAACTGCAGTCGCCATCGAGAAGGTTAAGCTCCGAGTCTTAAAGGTAAAACCTTTCTCTCGTTTGTGGGAAGCGTAAAACAAGTATGACCCCCTGCTTCTTTTGTTAAGTGGAAAATACCAAATTCTGTCCTTCACCCTCCCTGTTTGTAATTATGCTCCCTTTCCCCGCCTGAAGTAGCAATGGCTACCGCGCCACTAGGCCTCCAGCGTGACTCTCGTGCCTATTCTGCCATCTAGTGGCAACTTTAGGGACCACAGGTCCTCGGGATTGTCCGTCAGCTCGAAGTGACCTGTCCTTGATAGAGCAATTGCACTTGATATTTATTGGCATTCATAGCAATTGCACTTTGTATTTATTGACTGTCCACGCTAAGCAAAGCGTTGTGATAGATATTACATGAAATGTAAAAATAGGCAAGGCACAGTTTCCTTCTTCAAAGAGTATACAATATAGTAAAACCCATTTAAATTAGCCAGCATTTTTTAGAAAAATCAAAATCTCCTGGCAAAAGAAATACTCTAAAAAAAAAAAAAAGACACCTGCCATATGAAATTTTTTTTTTTTAAGACTTTATTTATTTGAGAGAGAGAGAGAGAAAGCACGAGTCATGGGCAGAGGGAGAGGGAGAAGCCGACTCCCCGCTGAGCAGGGAGCCAAATGTGGGGCTTGAACCCAGGACCCTGAGACCATGACCTGAGCCGAAGGCAGACGCCCAAATGACTGAGCCACCCAGGCGCCCCTGAAATTGTTTTTAATGTGCTTACTGCTTAAGTATTTATCAAAATGATTTTAATAATAGCAGCTTGCACATATATGGTCTATTTTTAAAGCTGTTTTGTTTTTAACCTCCCCTGTTTTGTTTGATCTTCACAAGGACTCGTGAGATAATTAGAATATGTCTCCATTATAGAGATGAGGAAACTGACTCACTAAGAGCTAATGTGACTTACTTAAGCTCAATAGGCTACTCAATGGTGAGCGTAGAGCTAAAACAATTCTTAAATTTAGTCCACTAATTTCTTACTACCTATTCCCCTAAACAGTGCCTTGGAGCAGAAGATTAAAGTTCCACAGAGCCTAGGAGGTGGTCCCTGAATTTTAGACCCAATCTTAATACCTCATAGGCAGTAGGAAACAATGGCAACCAAATCACTGAGATTAAAAGCAATATTTATGGGACACCTGTGTGGCTCAGTTGATTAAGCATTTGCCTTCGGCTCAGGTCATCATCCCAGGGTTCTCGGATCGAGTCCTGCATCGAGCTCCTTGCTATGCGGGGAACCTGCTTCTCCTTCTGCCTGCCACTCCCCCTGCTTGTGCTCGCTCTCTCTCTCTCTCTGACAAATAAATAAATAAAGTCTTTTAAAAAATAAAAAAATAATAAAAGCAGTATTTATTATGGGAACACAAGTAATAATGAACTTGCAATTGGGAAGAAAAGATAGTATCGATGTCAATATCACGTCCAGTGTCAGGACACTTTAGACCTCCCTGGACAATCCATTTCTTCTCTGGACACTTTTTACTGCAAGAACATGCTTCCTAATGTGAAGCCAAAGTTGACACTGTTGGTGATTCTAGTTCTGTTCTCTCTGTTCATGTCCTTCTTCCACACAGTAGCCTTTGGTTGTTTGAATAGAGCTATAATTTTGCCCAAAGTTATCATCTGCAGTAGAAATGCCTTCATCTCATGAACCATGCTTTATTTGGCCTGACCGTTCTGCTCACATGCCTGTGATTGTGTTCCAGAGCGTCTGTGATCCTCTTAAAGGGTCGTCTAAAACCAAACTCGAGTCTCTAGGTTTGAATATTCCATGCAGAAAAGTGAATCAACATCTTTCTTGGTCTGGATACTAAACTTCTTCAGTTAACATGCCACAGTGTTAAGGTAGCTATGAGCCAGACCCTCCCTTCCTTTGTGGAAATCATTACAGTCCACTCATCCTGCTTCTCGGATGTAAAGTGAAGGAAGTAGATGATCTTGGCTCCTATGGACCCACCCAGGACAGGGGTGATGACATACAAACTCACCCCCCATTTCTGTCCCCAACTTCTTTATAATGCAGAATTTACTGTTTTGATCTTGCCTCAGTTTCCCTATCTGTAAAAGGGGAGGTTAAGATGGGTCATTAATAGCCATACCCTCCACCCAAAGTATGAGAGAATGCATAGTAAGATCTTTGAGACCTTGGAAACACCGTAAATGTCCTCAGAAATAGGGGGAAAAGCGAGACAAGTGAGTGACTGAGTTTTTGTTTAAGCAAAAGTTAACAGATTGCAATGTTGCTATTTAGCACATGTTTCTATCTCTGTATTGACAGCAATATGATTATGATAGCAGCACCATCCGGAAGAGGATATTTCAAGAGGCGCTGGTTCAAATCACACTTCCCACCGTGCAGAAGGCGTTGGCCTCCACGTGCAAACCCGTAAGAGGATGGCTTGCTCCAGAGAGCCTGCTTTTATTGCTGTGAAGTTCAAGCAAGTTCTTTTGCTAGAATGTGCTTGCAATCAGTAGACTAGACCAGGGAGGGGTCAGCAAACTTTTTCTGCAAATGGTCAGATAGTAAAGATTTTAGGCCTTTGTGGGTCGTACTGTTTTTGTTGCAACTTCTCAGCTCTGCTAAGTGCAAGAGCATACATTAACAATGGGTGCTTCTGTGTCCCAATAAAACTTTATTTACAAAAGTAAGCAGCTGCCAGATTTGCCAACCCTTGGACGAGACAGAATCTCAAAGGTGATGATCTGACTTTGAGCCAAACTAAGGGTTGTCATAGAGCATCTGAGGACACCAAGTGCTCCTCGTCATAGTATAACTCATGGGTACCATCTGTCCTCTGAAACTTGACCACTACATCCAGGGAAAGACCGTAAGTAACCCGATTACAGAAGGATATTTTTTTCTTTTAATGTTCGTTTCGTGAAGTCAATGAAACAGAAACCATTTAAAGCTGCTACCAGTGACAGTCATGATTATGAAGGTGTGACTTGGTCTGCAGAGCAGAGCCAGGGTGAGCCACTTATGGAGGCAGGTCCAAGACCTGGGTTCAAGTCCTGGCTCCTCCATGTATTGGCTCTGGGGCCTTGGACAAGTCACTTTTCCTCTTTCTTGACCTAGATTCCATCTTCTAGAAAATGGAAATGATATATCTTGCAGTGCCTTTCTTAAGATTGAGGAGACTAAATTATTAATATTTGGTGAGTGTTGACCATGTGTTAGACACTATGTTAAACACACTTTGTATGGATTATCTCAATAATTCTCATGACAACTCAAGGAGGAATTACTATTTACATCCTCACTGTACAAATGGGGAAACTTGAGGATTAAGTAATGGGCCCAAAGTCACAGAGCTGGTAACCGCCAGAGTTTGAACTCAGCTCATATTTGCTGATAACAAGGTGTGCACTCAGTGAATAATATATACGACTACTATTACTATTTCTACATTTCAGAAATGATCTATGAGCCTGGACATTTTCAGTGCCTTCTCCCTATTGGAGCAAATCATAAAGAGCTTATTAGAATTTCAAAAGGACTTTTGGGCAGAGTAGAGGTCTCCAAGAATTGGAACATTAAAATCCTTGGCATAAGTTATTTTACTACAGAAATTTCTTTGGTTATTTTTATATTCTATAAATGCTTTTTTCTTTAGAGTCTTGGCATATCTAGTACCTGGCCTTTATTTCTGGGAGTTTGATCAAGCCACAGGAATAAAGAATCTGTCTATATGATTGTCCTTCGGCCATGTGCGGATGGAAAAGTTTAGCCGCCCAAAGGATGACTTTGTCTACCTCTGGATGCGTCTGCACACAGACATTCTACTTAGGGTGTTTTTAATCCCAGAGGCAATTTAGGGGCCTCCGAGCCACTTCCTCCCAGAAGAAGAGAAGGGCAAAGAAAGTCCCCCTTTCTTGTCTGTTCCCTTTTTTTTTTTTTTTTTTTAGATTTTATTTATTTATTTGACAGAGAACAAGACAGTGAGAGAGAGAACACAAGCAGGGGGAGTGGGAGAGGGAGAAGCAGACTTCCCGCAGAGCAGGGAACCCGACGTGGGGCTCGATCCCAGGACTCCGGGATCATGACCTGAGCCGAAGGCAGACGCTTAACGCCTGAGCCACCCAGGCGCCCCAACGTCAGTTCCCTTTTTCCACACCTCAGCAGAGTTGTACCCAATCTATAAAATGCTCTTGGGATTTTTGAATCAAGAAAGATTGGTTTCTAAAGAAACTGAGACCCCAAGTTTTCAGTAATGAAGGATATGATTTCAGTGCCAAGAGATTTCTTAAAATCTGGATTTACAGAATGGATAAATTAAGGGATTATCTGCTCAACTGAAGGATTCTTTATTTTACTAACGTATGTTTCCCTTGGTTCTTTAATCACAGCTTCCTAGATCTGTGGTACTCAATCCAGGGTGCCCATTGAAATTGCCTGGAGAATTAAAAAAAAAAAAAAATGAAATTGCCTGGGGAGCTGTAAAAAAAAATTCTGATTCCCCAAGACCCACCCTTAGGGATTCCAATTAAATTGCTCCAAGGAATTAAACATATGTCACAGTTTAGTCAGTTCAATATAGAAGACCTATGTTACAAAGCTGGACATGTCACAGTGGTATAAACATCCCTAGAAAATTGTTCCTTTCCACAAACTTATTTAGCTGTTTGAAATTTTTTTAAAGATTTATTTATTTTAGAGAGAGAGAGTTGCAAGCAGAGGGGAGAGGCAGAGAGAGAGAGAATCTCAAGCCGACTCTGCACTGAGCGCAGAGCCCGACGCAGGACTCAGTCTCACGACCCTGAGATCACGACCTGAGCCGAAACCAAGAGTCAGACGCTTAACCGACTAGGCCGCCCAGGCACCCCTAGCTGTTGGAAATTTCGAAGGTCTACTGTTTCTTCGGCAAAAACTACTGACTATGTATCAGATATGATCCAGGCACTGTGCCAGGCCAGCGTTCCTGCCGTCCGGGAGTTCATAGGCTAGAGGTAGCGGGCCCGCAGTGGATGAGCACAGCAGTAGCCTATGGGAAAGAGGGCAGGCCAGAGCTCCGAGCCGGGCGCCCAGCGCTGCTTATGGGGTCAGGGAAGACTCCCCAGAGTCATGTTTTCACCCAGTCCTGAGGCAGGAACCAGGGAAATAAAGAGTGGGCGACCACCTAGGGATAGGAAAGGGTGTTGCAGACCTGAGCCTGTGGCCCTCGCTTTGCAGAGGCAGAGAGAGGCATGGAGCAGTGACATGGCGGGCTCAGGTCCCCCAGCGAATCCAGGGCAGTGTCCAGCCTCCTGGCCAGTGCTCTTTCCACACGGTTCTCATCTATGTGTCCATCCTGCCTCACAGACCCGCTCAGGGTCCTGCAAGCTCACGTCTGTCCAATCCTTTAGCTTTGCTCTGGGGTGGGTATAAAGGGACCTCATGATGACCTCCTGTGATCTGGGCCTGGGCCCCTAAGTCCTACCACTGAGTTGTCTGCACGTGGTGGCTTCTGATCTCCTGCTGAAAATCCTGTCCCTTCAGGCAAAAGGCATCAAATCCCACTGCTAAAGCCCTCGCTCTTGGGGCCCTTTGAGCACTCTTAGCTGTAAGGATTACCGAGTTAATCACTGGCATGTGATTTGGTACATTTTGATCCCTACCCTGACCTCAAGCCATCTGGAAACCCTCAGAGAGCAGGAATGGTTAAAGGATTATGCATCCTGCCTGGTTGTCTTAGAGGGAATCAATGACTGTCAGGGCCAGTTGGAGGGAAAGAGGAGAATGTTCCTGAAGAGTCTTTGACAAGAGAGTCTCCATACCCGGAAAGGGTCCCATTCTAATACAGTTAAACATACATCTAGTCCAGGACCCAGCAATTTCACTTCTAGGTATACACTGAAGATAAAAAAGAGTCCTTAAATCCAAAAAAAATCATGCACAGAAATGTTTATAGCAATTATATTCATAACAGTTAAAAAATGAACAAATCTCAACACCATTGATAGGAGGATAGCTAAACAGTTTTAGTTTATCCATATAATGAATGTCTCTTGTCAATAAAAGGGAACGAGCTGCTGATACATGCAGCAGCACGGATGAGTCTCAAAGCCAAACACACAAGAACATGGGATTCAATTTGTGTGAAGTTCAAAAATTAGAAAAACTAGGGACACCCGGGTGGCTCAGTCAGTTAGGCATCTGCCTTTGGCTCAGATCCTGATCTCAGGGTCATGAGATCGAGCCCGGTGTCAGGCTCACTGCTGGACATGGAGCCTGCTTAAGATTCTCTCTCCCCCTCCCCCTCTGTTCCTCCCCCCACCACATGTGTTCTCTCTCAAAAAAAAAAAAAAAAATTAGGAAAACAAATCTGTTGTGATAGATATCAGAGTAGTGCTTATCTCTTGTTGGGGGTGTAGACTGGAAAAAGGCACAGGGTGTTGGAAATATTCTCTATCTTGATCTGGGTTGTGGTTCCATGGGTATAGTTATATATTTAAAACCACTGAGATGTACTTGTGAAATGTGTACATTTTACTGTGTGTGACTTATACCTTGGTAAAGTACTGTTGGAGTTTAAAGGGGGAGAAAAGGGAAGAAGGGAACATTTTGGTTGTGATGGAAAAAAAGGAGGGCCTTGAGACCCACGGACCCGCAGACAGGGCCTTGAGATGATTAAAATCTGTGTTGTCTACACCCCTGAAGTACACATCATGCCTCGGTGGCTGGGGAAAGGAAAGGGGATGACCAGTGGCTGAGTGCCCCACACTCCAAGGAGGGGATCATGAGTGCAAGTCATGCTCCCTGTACCTCCTCTACAAACTGGCATCTCATGCCTTGTCCTCCGTCTCCCTATCTTTCACTGTCCAGGAGCTCCAGAAATATGAGCAGTTCATTTTTGCAGATCACACCAATATGATTCATGTGGAAAATGTCTACGAGGAGATTTTACATCAGAGCCTCCTTGATGAAACTCTGAAAGGTGAGGAAGATTTCCTTGGTACTGGAGGGAACAGCAGATACGGGGGAGGACCCCCTCAAGGGGACCCAGGGAGGCCCGCTAGGTTTCTCAACAGGAATGAAAGGGGAAGAGGAAATCACTACCGATTTGTTGGGGAGACAGAGAAGAGAGGAGAGGAGAGAAAGGGATACTAACCTTGACTGAGAATCATGATCTGGCACACACTATACTGGCCCCTTGGATATTATTTCTTTGAATTACAAATAAGAACTCCAGGAGACAGAAATTTCAAGCTTCATTTTTCACAGAAAACTGAGGTTTGGGGAGATTAAGGCTAGACTGTCTCATGAACATCTGTCTCCCTCCAGCTGCCCCAGACAGAACAAAGGAGACAGCTGTTTTTAGCCACAGACTTCCGACCCCTCCCTGAGGCAGGAGGAGGTGATTCCGGAACAGGGGTTACCAGCTGCCTCCTCGGCACATTCCTCATGTCCTGTCCGCTGGACAGAAGCAGACCCAGGGCGCCAACACCGTACTCTGTGAATCTTGTTGGGACTCCAGCACCCACTGTCCTGTGGAGTTAGGCCCCTTGCTTGTGATGGGACCGTGGGCAGGACAGCCTTGATAGAAATCGGCTGGACAGGGCCATTCCCCAGAACCGTAGGCCTGTGTCTGGTCTCCACGGGGAAGGTGTTAGTATCACCAGAAACCCCCCACAAAGGAAACGGGCCAAGCACAAGCCCCAGTAGCTAATCCAACGAGATGAGAAATGTAAAGATGTCAGCACAGTGTCTGACAGGAAGGGCCCCCTCAAGCCCACGCCATTCCCTCATGGCACCTTTCCACCAGTTAGGAAAAGGCTCCCTTTCTCCAGGCACTGGGCGGCTCTCTGTCAAAAAAATTGCCATGATATACTGATTTTTATCAGAGTAGGATGCTCTACTGCTTGTTGCTGGAAAATTCTGCCAAACACACAAATCTATGCTGTCTCTGATGTGAGTGGCGCCCCCTTGGATTTGATGCCATTGGGCACGGGACAGCCTGCACAGCTCTGGTGGAGGCCTGTGGTCAAAATTGTCAGCTGCGATCGTTGTTATTGTTGTTTTGAGTCCTCTCAAGGCCTCTAAGACTGAGCTGGATGCACGTAGGTCTTCATTCTAGACGCTGCAGGTCAACAGGGCTCTCTGCATCCTCAGTGCTGAGTACCCAGTACACATTCAGGACTGGACTATGGGAAGCAGAGAAATGACAGGCCTGCCCCTGCAGCAGGGCCTCTATCGGTGGTAACAGATGTTACTATTCTAGGTTGCGAGCTCCTTGAAAGCCGATCTTTGGATTCTCAGAGCCTGTCCCATAGTGGATGCCCAGTCTGCATCCATGAATGAGTGAAGGAAGGAATGAATGAATGAATGAATGAACACGACAGAGGTCCAGTGCTGAAGACGAGTGTGTGGGCTTTGGTCATGAGGGAAGGAGACTGGGAAGAGGGTGGCTATCAGCTGGAATTTGACATTGAGAGATTTGGGTAGCCAGAAAAGCTGGGAAGGGAGTTCGGCTTCTGGATAACATGGGAAAATCCAGGGTGGCCGGGGCCGAGAGTCAATGTCATGTTCTGTTTTCTGGTCTCTGTCAGTGATAAAGGAAGCCGCTCTCCTGAAGAAACACAACTTATTTGAAGACAACATGGCCTTGCCCAGTGAAAGTGTGTCCAGCTTAACTGATCTAAAAACCCCCGCAGGGTCAAACCAGGCCAGCCCTGCCAGGAGGGCCTCGGCCATTCTGCCAGGAGTTTCAGAGAGCGAGGCGCTGAGTAACGAAGTATTCCAGGAGTCAGGGGAAAAGAAGCAGCCTGGGGTCCCTAGTCTGTTGGCCAAAGGAGAAAGCCCATCTTTCCCTGTCCCCACCCCTCCCCCAGACGGGACCGGACAGGTGATTCCTTCAGGCATGGATGACCCAGTTGTGGGTCTCGTGACGGCAGAGGACACGGCAGGAGCCCTGGGCACACCCTCGTCAGAGCTGGAGTTTGGAGGGGCTCCTGAGGACGGAGAACCCAGCCACGAAAAGCCAGAAGCCAGCTCTGCCTCGGGCTCCTTACTGGAGCTCAGAAATTTGTTGACGGTGACCATTGAAGTGCCCGTGGAATCGGCCACCCTCGAGATTGAGAAAGATTCAAATGAAGAGACCCTTGGTCCCCAAGAAATTGAAAAATTAGAGGAAACAACCCAAATCGACACAGAGGCCGATCAAGAAGCGGCCTCCAGTCAAGACAGCTGTGAAGGCAGTGAAATCAGTGAGAGGGAGGCCCATCCTTCCCCGCCGGAGGTGCAGGCGGACGCTGGCAGGGTGGAGTTGGGGGTATTGCTGGGGGCTCAGCAGGCCTGTGAAGGGCTCACCCAGGGTGCCAGCAGCCCTGGCCCCCCAGAGCAGCAAGCAGAGGCTGGGGAACCCACCAAGAGGGAGCTCACAGCGGGGGCTTCCAGACTGGATGCCCAGGAAGGAGGAGGGGCTGCGGCCATGGTGGAGGGTGAGGCCAGGCCACAAGAAGATTGCATTTCCAGTGCTCACCACACCTGCCCCAGTGAGAGCCAGGGTTCTGTGGAAGAAGGCCTGGGAGGGACCAGCAGCATGGCCCAGGCCACTGCTAGCATGGATACAGAGAAGATTAAGGCTGCTGGTGTCCATGAGTGCCAGTGGGTGGTGGAGAATGCTCCAAACTTCGATCTGCTAGGTTCACAAGATGTGGGGGAGAGTACCCCAGGGCAGCCCTCAGAAGAGTGAAAGGGACAATTGGGCATAAGTATTTCTTTGCACAAACTCAGCCAAAGGTTAATAGTTATGGGTATGCTTAGGGGTTGCACACAAGTTGTTACGAAAAAATAAAAAAAAAAAAATTAAGTACTTCCTTAATGTGTGTAATGAAACCAGAGGAAATGCACACAGGGCATGCTCACTGAGGCAGACCTTTGTGGAATTGAACTGTTCTACCATGAATTACTGCTTTAGCATTTTAATAGGAAGTGTTTGGGGTGAGAGGCAGCTGAGGACGTTGAAGGGAGGCAGTGGTGTTCCAGCGAAGATGAGAAAACAGTAGGAGCCCAGCTTCCAAGACACTGCGCCTTTTCCTCTCATGTACTTCAAGGCTTTTTACTTTTTGGTAAGAATGCAAATGTATACTGTAAATCCAGCTTCACCATCCACTAGAGCAACTTCATTGTCTCTGAAGGACTCAGCATTCCTCTACAGTAGGACTGCAGGGAAGGGTCGGTGGGGAACACCGGTCACCCTGCGGTGGGCAGCCCTGAAGCCCCTGAAAGAGCCCAGGGGAAGCTGAGCACAAATGGAGGAAGGTTGTGGTCTGTGGGGCTGTCTGAGCCTGTTACTAATTATGCTATCAATTTCTTGTTAATTAATCATGTTGATTCTTATTAATTAATCACCTTTTGGGGACATTCAGATGAGGCAAGAAAATTTCCTTGGCACGTTTAAGCCTGAAAGCATTCCAAATTAGCCTTAGGCTGTGCGGGGCCTTAGCTAATTGTCGAGCGGAAAAGACTACAGGTTAAACAAGCATTATTCGAATAGCTGCTCTAGGGGCGCCTGGGTGGCTCAGTTGGTTAAGCGACTGCCTTCGGCTCAGGTCATGATCCTGGAGTCCCTGGATCGAGTCCCGCATCGGGCTCCCTGCTCGGCAGGGAGTCTGCTTCTCCCTCTGACCCTAACCTCTCTCATTCTCTCTCTCGAATAGCTGCTCTATGCCACGTGCTGTGCTAGGTAGAGTAACAACGGCAACAAAACAAAAAAGAAGAAGAAAAGATAAGATGTTTTGTCTGACATAAATTAAAAGACCCACGGGAATTTAAAGAAAAAAATATGCCGATTTTCAAACCATGACAACTTTCTGTCTATCCATTGAAACAGTCCTGGTTCATTTCCAGAAGGGGAATAAAGTGAATAAATGGGAAAGAAAAGAAAAGAAAAAGAAAAGAAAGGAAATGAAAAGCCAAGATGTACATCATCAAGTTCCAATCAAGTTCCAAAGATGTCACCAAAAGTGGAAATCATTTGTTTGGTCATTCAGCAAGTTAACTGAGTCCCTATGATGTCCCAGGTGCTAGAGATACTATAGTGAAAAAGACTCTGTTCCTCTCTCCTGGAACTTACGCTTTATGGAAATAGACACAGACACATCTTCTCAATGGACCATGACCTAGAAATGTTGATGTTAAAGGACTTACTTGCCGCAGATTAAAAAGCTGTGTTCTATTATCCTTCCAGAAAATACCATATCATTTCCTAAAAGCTTCAGTCCCAGGTAGTACCTCTTGACATTTCCTTCCACAAATTTTAATATTAGATCCCAACATACTGTCCTAAAATCTTGTTTTGATCGTCATCAGCAAGTTTATGTCAGTTGTTTAGAGAATTTGTCCCACAGTTTAACTCTTTCAGCAGGAATTAAAATCTTTCTCTGTCCAACTCCCCATGAAGAATTTCTAGGTGATAAAGAATGAATACTAATCAGTATCACTATAGTCTCATATTCAATCATTTTAATTTCTCTTAGAGTGTTTAGATCTTTACATCTATGAAGGGTCTCCTTAGAAGAACGTAGAGGCTACTCCTCGCTGGTCATTGCAGTACCCGGTGCTCACTCATATCCTTGCATTAAGCACAGAGTATTGAAATTGTGTTTACTTCCCGTCTCTTCTGGGGCCTCTTTCTTCAAGGACAGAAACTGGGGTTTATTAATCATGTGTGCTTCCTGTTAGAGATACACAGCCTGGAATAATGGCTCTCTGCCTTCTCAAGTCACTTTGATATCCCTAGTGCCTCGCACAAAAACTGGCAGGTGTCGAGCTGCTCAAGACCTGTGAGACCTGAATACCCACCACGCTGCTGTGCCGGGGCTATTTGGGGCTTGCTGTCAGCAGGGAGACGTTTTTAATTGGGCTTTCTGCCCTTGGGGAGGCTTCCCTTAGGTCAAGTCCAAAGTCCAAGAGGCAGACAGCAGATGGTCAGATGCACTGCCCAGTAAGGCCAGGAGCCCAAGGAGTAGTGCCCAGACCCACCAAGGATGCCCTTCTCTGCAGGAGAATGTCAGCGAGCAAGGAGGTCCCAGCCCTGCTCGAACCCATGCTGGAGCTTCCCAGCTTCCTTCCTTTGCTCACCTCAGGGCTTCTTGGACCCCTTGGAAAATTAAGAAATTTTTCCAACCCTAAAAGAAAGTACATCTGCATTGGATGGATGACTATCAGTGCCCTCCCTTTACCCATCTTGTAGGCCAGAGGGTACTGGGCACTACATGGTAGGACATACTTGAGAACACAAAGAATTTTTCTGTACATATTTCACATAAGACAAGTTCACTAGACTAAGCGGGATGATTGTTCCATTTGAAGATGGAACAGGAAACTAAAGTTCATTAAAAATATTCCTTATTCATTTTAACATGTTGAATGGAGTAACTTCATATTACTTCATATTACTATGAGCTTGTCTTGTTTTTAATAGACTTGTCTGTGTTGCTTCAGTGGTTTCCAGGTTAGAGCAAGGTTATTGTAATTTAAATGAGCAGCATGCAAAGCTTCTGCAGGCTGCTCTGGGGAATCTCTCCTCCAGGCAAATCCATTAGAAATGCATAAAACCTCAGGACGTGGTTTTTGGGAAAAATTCCATGACTTTAAACGAGTTATGTTACCATTGACCTTTCACAAAGAGAATATTTGCCTTGAAAAAAATTAGCTTGTCATTTTTTTTTCCCTTTGCAGCTTAGAGTGGAGACAGTGGTACCTTGAATCATGCAGAGAAAACTCTGTTTTCAAAAAAAAAAAGTCTTTTGGAAACCACAAGGATAAGATTCCAATCTGTCCAAAAGCTTTTATAAAGAGGCTGCGTGTGAAGAACTTCAGGTCTCTGGGCCTGATCTTCTACATTTTATTGCAAAGATTCTCGAGTCTGGTCTTGTAACCCTCCAGACTGGAGTCCATGATTTCCAAGGGTTTCACAGTTCTGCCAGATGAGTGATTTTCACTCTTTATCAAAAGTGCTAAATGCTATATGCTCCATAGCAATTTTAATCTGGGGAAGGGAAGGACATCACTGACTAAATCAATACAGGTTCACTAGGTAAAAAAGTTGGCTACATGTGTCTTCATACTTTAAGTAAGCGGGTTTGGGGACTTGCCTTCTGAAGTCTGGAACTTTAAGAAAAAAATCTACACGGTGGATGGGTTTTTCTGGTCACTATATAAAGCAGATAGACTTAAAGCACTTTGTAACCACATATTTACTCTGCCAAGTGCCTATATTCCAATAAAATGTTCATCCTTGAAGAGTTGTCCAAATGTCATATTTATTTAGAATGGGGGTGGTTTCATCTTTTAAGCAAACGTCATACTTGAGCTGGGAGGAACAGCCCTCAGATGGAAAGGTGAGTCACTGTTGCTGCATTTTGGAACTTTAAATTTTCTGTTGTCAGAAGGGAGTCCACAGAGAAGTCACTTAATGTCAGATGTAATTATGCTTTGAAAATTATGCTTATTTCTCTAGGAATTGGAATACGTCTATAATAACGGGCAATTACTCTTGACGTAATTGAACTGCTTTTCAAACAAGTTTATCTTCGATGGGTAACATTAAGCAAAACGTTCCTTCTTTCTATGACCACAAACAAAACAATGTTTACTCACCAATATCTACAGTTGCTCATTCCTCCATGAATTCATTCATCCAAAAAATAATGATTGTGTATCTATTATATGCAGGCACTCTAGGGGATACTGGAGAAGCAGAGGTGAATAGGGTGGATATGGTCCCTGACATCACCAAACTCAAATTCTCATGGTAGACATGGCAAGGGAGAGCCCAGAATGGGTATTTGCTTGCTTGTTTGGCATAAAACTTGTCTATAACAGTTTAAACTCTACCTAAGCCGGGGCGCCTGGGTGGCTCAGTTGGTTAAGCGACTGCCTTCGGCTCAGGTCATGATCCTGGAGTCCCGGGATCGAGCCCCGCATCGGGCTCCCAGCTCGGCAGGAAGCCTGCTTCTCCCTTTCCCACTCCCCCTGCTTGTGTTCCCTCTCTCGCTGTCTCTCTCTCTGTCAAATAAATAAATAAAATCTTTAAAAAAAAATAAAAATAAAAAAAAAAAAAAAAAAAAAATAAACTCTACCTAAGCCAACAGCTCCATCCAGGAAAGGAAGAAACATTGGAGAAATAAGTCTAGCAGGGATGGGGACACTGGGTGTGGCAAAGACTTTACCACTCCCTCTCCTTTCATACCAAACTCCCAATATGCAAGAATCATTCTCAGAGTGGCTCCTCCAGAACTTTTATTTAGGGCCAAGGATCAGATTGGAATTGGGGGTTCCAATTCCAGTTGGAGATTACATTGATTTGAAATGTCTTCTGCATAGTTTTTTCTTAGATTATATGTTTATTTGGTGTGGTTTGGGTGGAACTAATGGACGTTTTGGGAGGAGTCAATTACATAAAGCTCTTCTGTCAGCCCTGCTTGGAGCCACTCCTGCTTGAACACCTCTCAACCTTTGCCAAAGTCTTTCCTTTTCCAAGAACTTCTGACCCTCCTTTCTCAATCTGGCCAATTCCCACTTTTCCTGTAAGAGTCAGGACAAGTCTGGACAAACCCTGCCTCCCTCCCCATAACACTTTGCTGAACTGTCACCGTTTACTTGCACACTTCTATTGTTTTCTCTCACTCTATTGCAGCAATCTACTGTCTCTGTGCCACCCTGTCTTCAATCTTTGTGTCCCTAACAGAGTATACATCCTTGTATACAGAAAACGCTCAATAAATGTTGAACAAATGAATAAATACCACTAATCCCAGAAGTAGGAGACAAGTGGAGAGGTAGCTGATGATTGCCTGGCATAGCATAATGGTCTATGAAGCTGGTAACTACTCACCCTCAGCCTACTGAGAGAGTTCAGTTTTTGTGATGGAATTTCATCCCATGTTTGTGCACACCTGTCCCTCTGGGAGAGAGCATCAGAGACAAGTCGCCCCCACATCAAGCTAGCTAGTATGAACCACTCCTAGTTTTCAGAACAGGAGCCTCCACTGGATTTTCCTGAGGTCCCTATGAGGTCAATGAGGTAAAGTTAAGAAGTTTACCCTTGAATTCCACCCAAATCTGGGAGACATGAGCAAATGCCCAAGAAATTCATGGACAGCCTCTGCCTTCTGGCAATCCTTCCTCTTGAGACTGGGCAAGGAGCAGGAAAGAGGCTGTGGTCCCTGCTTTTAGGGAACTTGGTCCAGTTGGGAAGACAGAGAAGCAAGTGGTGGTTCTGCAGGCAGAGGAGGAAGCGTTCTGGCAGCACAAAGGAAGGGCAACCAAAGACTACTCAAGAAATTTCACATTTGGTTTTGAACCTATTGAGCCTGCCCTTTATGTCCTGCCTCACTTACTTCTTCTCTGTCATGTTCTAGAATCCAAACTCTAGCTGCCTACAGATAACCTGAAGAACATTTTTATCAAGACCTTTTTATACCAACCCCTACACACTCTTTTCAGGAATCTTGTGGCCTCTCTGGGTGGTGATCCAGACCTTCTGCAGATCCATTGTGGTTTAATTCATGGAAGCCAAATTCATGGATTAATTTTCCCCCTCTGGTCTCTATACGAAAGGATACACAAGTGTAGTGGTGAGGTCTCTCTTTATATTAGCAATTCTAAGTGGAACTCTTGGGGTGGGAAAGTGGGTTTATGTGTTGGGGAATTCCTCCAAGGTACTGAAGTGATTTTGAAGCTAAGGGGTGGCTTTTGGTGATAATACTAACTCTCCCTTCCCTCCCTGCCTCCACATTCTATGCAGCCTCTTGAATCATGTGGGGGACAGTTTTTTGGTACATTGGTTTGAGGGAGATCATGTGGGGGAAAAGGAAGGTATTTTAATTTTTATCTGTCAGAGGCTTCAAGTTTTGAACCCTTAAATTTTTTATTCAGGTCTTAGAATAAATGATATTTTCCATGCACCATCAGGATTCATTCATGGGGTAATTTTTTCCAAAAATATTTATTGATACCTACTAATGTGCTGTGGACTCTGCTAGGCCCTGGGAACAGAGAGGCAGATGCTCACCCTAGTTGCATTCAGACTGTGGGTTATCTTTTCTGCACTGAAAACTTCTGTTACTCAACTTAAGGGAAGTATTCTTAAATATAAATGAGCCTCTCCACCTTTAGATCACATTTTAGAATTCTTCATTAAGTTTGCTTATAAACTTGATTTACTTTCGTTGAGGTCACTTATGAGAAAATTGCATGGCTGTCAACTTATTGTGTGAACTTGGGCTAATTATTTAACCTTTATAAGAACCAGTTTGTGAAATGGGAATAACAGTACGCACATCACAAGGTTATGGCAAGGATTAATAGAGATCATTAAAAGAGACATTTAAGCCCAGATGAATAAAATGAGACTCAGAGAAGTTAAGCAACTTCCTGAAGATTACACAGCTAGTAACTAGTTGAACCAGGTGCATCATTTAGCAATTGCTACAAAGCAAAACCATTCTAAAACTCAATGGCTTAAAACAGTAACCATTTAGTATTGTTCAGAAGACTGCAAGCCAGACATCAGGTAGAGAGATCTTCTGATCTTGGCTGGCTCTCTCGACATGTTTGGGAGCTGGCTGTATGTCAATCTAGCCTAGAGGTGTTTGGGACAACGGGGCTCTACTCCGTGTGGTCTCTCTCCCTTCAGCAGGCTGTTTTGGGCTTATACATGTGGTGCAAGCAAGGTTGAGAGAGAGAAGGTAGGAGGTAGGAGGAGGAGAGAGAGAGAGAGAGAAGGAGGAGGAGGAAAACCAAAAGCTTCTTGAGACCTGGGCTCAGAACTGGTGCAACATCCCTTCTGCCTTACTCTACAGACCAAGGCAAGTCACAAGACTGGCCAAGATTCAAGGGATGGGAAGAGCTGCAAAGTCACATTGCACTGGGCATGAGTCCAGGTAAGCCATTAACTGGGACCATCAGTGCAATCAGTTGACCTCACCAGGATTCAAATGACTCCTGTACTATGAACAAAACCCATACTCTTGCTTCTGTACTATGTTAACCATAAACACACAGACGTATTGGTTCCCATCACATACTTCCCCAACATCTATGTGCTGCTGTAGCCCCACTCACCATTAGGTGAACAAAACATGATCACTCCCAACTCAAATCCTTTGGTCTATCAAAGAATCTTGAGTTTTGCACTGGGTTTGAAAATGAATCTTTCATTGAAAAATATTTTTTACAACTAAGAAAAAAGGTCTAAAAGGGATTTTTCTCCCTATCTTAGCAACAGAATTCACATTGTTTACAAGCTGCTTTGATCAATTATAACAAGATCAGTGATCATGATCAACATGTTAATTATCTCAAGGTGAGTGAGAAAATTTGACCTGTGACATAGCATATAATCTCAGCAAAACAAGCACAATTCTCTACAATAAGCATGCTAATAATGGACACCAGTTTTCTATAATAAACAATCATAGTCTTCAGAAAAGGTTACAGTCCTTGGGGGATAATTATAAACACACACCCACTCCACTCAATGCTTTGAGGGAAAGTTCTTTTGCCTTCTCAAAAGTAAAACAAAATGAAACAAAAAATGTTAAATTAACTAGAAACTCTGTTCCCTGACACAAAACACATTTATCCCATCTTTATTCCTTATAACTCTAAGGTAACTGATATGTAAATATTCCTAACCCCTCTCCTTTTCCTATTAAAATATGATCCTCAGGATATAACATTTTTCAAAGCACGTGTATCAGATTTTGCCCTTCTAGTTTTCTTGCTAGAACATTGTTGTTGTGATCTATGGTTGTCTTTTAAAATTTTAAATAAAAGATTTTGGGGCTTACAACAATTTTACTCTACATCTTGTAGTATACCATCTCATCAAGAATCTTTCTTTTCCTGTCTATCCAACACATAGGACCACATCATTCTGCTCCTAGCATAAATTTTAAGCCTTGTTTCTCTGAATTCCTTTGGCTATCATGTTAACAACATTGATTCGGGCACTTACTTACACATCACCAAGAAACTTTTAATGATTTCCCATGTATTTTGGCTCATAACTTTTGGAGGAGAGGGAGTTTTCCCTGCATGTCTAGAAACTCAATATACTCCTGAAATCAGAGTCTGTTAGGGTTGAAGATACCCTGATGTTTACCCAGTGCAAATGCATCCATAGTGCTTGCATTTTCCCCTTTATAAACCTTCCTGCTAAGTGGCCATCCACTGTGGTTGGGGAGCTCACTATCTCCTAAAGATTATTCCATTTCCAGATAGCTTTGATGGCTAGAGAGCAACTATCTTACTCTTTCATTCTCCACTTTTCCTCCACCAATGTCATGAACTATAATTCCTGTCCCATGGGGCCCATTCTATCAGGGCTGTATACAATATTCTAAGCTCTTTTCCTCAGGACAGATTTCAAATCTCCAAACAACTGATATCCTTTCTCAGAATAAATAACCCCAAATCTTCTCTTTTTTTTTATGTGACATGGCTTTTAAATTTTACTTATTTTTTGTTGAGGTATAATTAACATACATTATATTCGTTGCAGGTGTACAACATATTGATTCAACAATTCTATACATTCCTCAGTGCTCACATGATAAGTATAGTCACTGTCACCAATGTTACTACAATATTATTGACTATATTTAAATTTTTAATTAGCTGGAATATTGGTAACCAAGAAACTGGACTGATAGAACAGTCATTAAAATTATGTTTAGGACCAGACACTTACCAACACGATCTAACTCTCCACCATGACTATGGTAGCTTAGACCATTTGGAAATGTGACTTGTGCCTGGCAAGGCTTCATACCATGAGCACATGTAGAAGCTATAGCCTATGTCGCTCAGGTAATAAAGCGGATTTAGTCTCCATTTAAACTGCAGGAAGGACGTTTCTCCTCCTCCTTTCTCCTCTCAACTCAAGGAGGAGAGAACTGTCCTCTCCCTCTGCAGGTCTCCAAACTCTGCTGCACTGAATTTCAAAACACCAAGCAGAGCCATTTAAATCTTTCTGCTGAGCTATTTTATTTTCAGCGTATATGGGTGTACCAACCATGGAAAGAATTGTTTACAAATAGTTTGCAATAATGTGGAGAAGGCTTAGCCATGGTTTTGAATTAAAGAAAAAAAAATCTCAAGAAGATTAAATATATATGCATAGGCAAAAAAGCCTGGAAGAAATTTTGCAGAAATGGAAACAGTGGCTTGTGCTGATGAGATTTTAAATGTTTATTGTTGTCTTTTGTATCCTTCACCCTGCCCCCCAGGTTCCACAATGAAGATGTGTTACTATCAAAATCAGAAAAATGTGAATATTTAAAAATATTTTAAATTTTAATTTAAATTGTGCAAAAGGATCCTGTTTTTCTAGAACCCCATATGTTAAGGGATGCTTTGGGTGCATTTACTCCTATCCATAGGCCCATTAACAACAGTGTATAATTGGGAATGATACATAAACACAAGGGAAAAAGTCACTAGAAACCTTTGCCAAGTTAAAATTAGCCCCTAAAGTAACCATTTGATGAGTAATGTTCTGAAGGGCTCTGCTGCTTCTTTGGAGTTGTGATCTCGACTCAAATCTTCTTCCCCATAATTCCTATGTTGGTTCCCTGGCATCTGCCAGACCACCTTGCCGGCACTTTCTTCCCACCACGGAGGGCCAGACACCTGAGCACAGCAAGATCTAACGGACTGCCTACTGGGGAGTTAGGAACATCCAGTTTCTATTTTCAGTCATGTAGTACTGAGGAATCCCCCCAAGAGGTCTAACATGAAAGACAACTGAATTTATTTAAGCCCATTACTGCTTGCTTGATAGGCCTTAAGAAATTCCAAATACGAAAGAGATCACACTCATTAAAGCACAACATGACGCACTATGAAAACACAGCGTATGGTTATTATTTGAAGTCTGAAAAGCCTGAATATCCTTTGATGTGTAAATGTGTCCTTTTTGATTCTCTGAAAAATAGTGGTTTCTAGATCAAAACCACAGATGGAAACTCTCTCAGTGGGTAAAAATCACCTGAAGATAAAGTTGATAGACTCCATTAAGGGGATGAGATTAAATACATGAACACAAAACATTTAAACACATCTACATGAACAAGACAATCTCATAATCACTCTTTAAAATTTAGTAAACCCATAAAAATGAGAGAGACACTCATTTAAATATTTTTTCACTCCTAGTTATGTAATAATTATCATGGAAGTAGTAATTTTGTTCCACTTATTTAAAACCAGTGACCCTTTATAAACTTTACACAGCTGTCATCAAGAATCTATTTGGGGGGCACCTGGGTGGCTCAGTGAGTTAAGTGTCTGCCTTCGGCTCAGGTCATGATCCCAGAGTTCTGGGATGGAGCCCCTCGTCGGGCTCTCTGCTCAGTGGGGAGTCTCCTTCTCCCTCTCCCTCTGCCTCTCCCCCTACCTTGTGCTCCCTCTCTCACTCACTCTCTCTCTCTCTCTCAAATAAATAAATAAAATCTTTAAAAAAAAGAATCTATTTGGGAAAAATATTAGTTCAGAATTAGCAGGATTATAGTAAAAGCCTTGAGAACAGGGATAACGCACTAAATTTTATGCTTACCTCTTACTAACTAAACTACTGCTAAGATGTAAGTGATGAAGTTAATTGTGAAATTGTAAAATTCCGGGTGCCTGAGTAGCTCCATCGTTAAGCGTCTGCCTTCTGGCGGGTCATGATCCCAGGGTCCTGGGATCGAGCCCCGCGTCAGGCTCCCTACTCTGCGGGGGGCCTGCTTCTCCCTCTCCCACTCCCCCTGCTTGTGTTCCCTCTCTCGCTGTCTCTCTCTGTCAAATAAATAAATAAAATCTTTAAAAAAAAAAGAAATTGTAAAATTCATTTTCTTCTCTTCTGTTATTTACCTGGGCTTTTAACTCCCATCCTTAGGCCTTTAGCTTAGATTTGTTTCACAGTACTTTTCTCCTCTCTCTGTATTTTTGTGGATATATATATAAGTATATATATTTTTATATATACACATATATAAGCATATTATATATGTGTATATATATTTTATACATAATTTAAGTTTATTTATTTATTTTTTTAGTAATCCCTATACCCAACGTGGGGCTTGAACCCATGACCCAGAGATCAAGAGTCACATGCACTTTTGAGTGAGCCAGTCAGACGCCCTTCTTTCTGTATTTGAGATGTACCAATATGTTAGTTACCAAGTGTTAATCTTCCTGTCTCAGTCAATGCTATTTGGAGGCAAGTAGCAAAACCCTACTGAAACCAGCTTAGGCAAAAAGAGGAGAGTTTACAAGTCATACAAGTATCTTCTGGAAACCAAAGAAACCAAAATTCATTGGGAGATCATTGCTCCATCTTTCTCCATCTCTGAGGCCACCTGGTCTCCCATTTTTGCTTCTCTTGGCACATCTGCTGGATTCTCATTAATTTGCAGTGTAGCCTTCTCTACTTTTCTGTACATAGCAGGGACTGTCACTACTTCATAGCCCTGAGTTTACTTATCCCCCATTTCTAAGAACCAGCAAAGACCCCCTGGTTTAAATCAGCATAGCTAGGGGGTGAGGTCACATAGCATACATCCAGCCCAGCACTTTCTCAATTTATTTGAACAAAGAATATTATCCACCCGCAGTCTCTGACTATGGGGGAGGATATTGAGGGGTACACCTGTTCCCATCCTCCAAAACAGAATTCCTCAAGATGTGAGTTTGGGATGTCCTGATTGAATTTACAATTTTTATATTAGGAGTGGGCAAACTTAGACCCAAGGAGACAAAATAACTTGCTTAAATTACCAAAATATGATTTAGGGCTGACATGTTACTCATCCCTTCAGTCCAACCTGCATTCCAAGGAAAAGTATAATGGTTACCTGGGTCAAAAGTAAAGAATGAAAGTTGACTAGTTCCTTCCCCTTTCCTCAGCTAGTTTATAAATTAAGGCTTTTTATCACAAGCAAGGCTGTATTGGTTTCCCAAGGCTGCCATGACAAGCTGATACACACTTGGAGGCTTAAAGCAACAGAAATTTATTTGCTCACAGTTCTGGAAGACAGAAGTTCAAAATCAAGGTGTCCGCAAGGCCATGCTCCCTTTGAAAGCTCTGGGGGCAAATCCTGCCTTGCCTCTTCCAGCTTCTGGTGGCTCCGGGTGCTTTGGGGACTGTGTCTGGCTAACTCCAGTCTCTGCTGCAGTCTTCCCATGGCCTTCTCCTCTCCATCTTCTCTTCTGTTTCTTATAAGGACACTTGCATTGGCTTTAGGGCCACCCAGATAATCTCACCTTGAGACCAATAATTACATCTGAAAAGGCCGTTTATCCAAATAAGATCACACTCAAAGGGTACAGGGGTGAAAACATGGACATATCTTTTGAGGGCCACCACTCAGATCACAAAAAGGCCTTATAAGGTATCATAAGGTACTTAAAAACATCAAGAGGATACAAGAGGGAAGGGAGAAAATGGTAATGATTTGGGATTTTTCTTTTTTTTTTTTTTTAAAGATTTTATTTATTTATTTGAGAGAGAGAATGAGATAGAGAGAGAGCATGAGAGGGGGGAGGGTCAGAGGGAGAAGCAGACTCCCTGCTGAGCAGGGAGCCCGATGCGGGACTCGATCCAGGGACTCCAGGATCATGACCTGAGCCGAAGGCAGTCGCTTAACCAACTGAGCCACCCAGGCGCCCTGATTTGGGATTTTTCTTTTTGAAATTGTAGGATGCAGAATTGAGAAAGAAAATGTAATTTCAAGAGTATGCAGTATCCTATTTTCCAGATTATAAAATTTACATTCCTAGATATTCCCTGATACATTCATTCATCTAACCTTTGGGCCATGTGATAGGCCATACCTATCATATAAGTGTGGTGGTATTTTTGTTTGTAAAAAAACCTTTCCTGACAAAAAAAAAAATTGTTTGATAGCATGAGACAATTCACATCATATGAATTTTGCTTCACTATCATAAAAATCATCCTTTGAAAGGCTTCATCCAGTTTCCCCTGGTGCTTCTCAATCCTTTGGTATTTAAATCTTGGAAGAACCTATTGTGTTCTAGAGACTCCAGTGTTAGACTAAAAAGGATGGTTGAGTGCAGATCAACATTTTTAGAGGTCATTTTATTAGTGAATATTTTCACCTTATAATAACTCTTGCTTTTATCCACACACTTGGTTTGCAGTTTTGGAGAATGAATATTCTGACAAAAGAGCTTCTATTGACAAACGAGAAATGTGTCAAACAAGGAAGAGGAACAGGAATTGTTCTGTTTGCCCTGGGGAGGAGCAGACTTGAGCTGGGGTTAGATAAGAGAGCATGACAGCTGTACAGTTCCTTACATAGCACGTGGCAATTCTTAAGTTGAATTAAATGGTAAGACTCATATGGCAAGAAGCATTAGATCTATTTTAATGATGCTAAAGGAAAACATCTTAGAAGTTGAAAGTACAGAGAGCCAAATTTCTTCCCACTGTAAAGGGTTTCTGATTGTTAGAATTGTCCATAAATGAAAAAGATCATCATGCAGAGTAGTAAGACATCCATCATTAGAAAATTTTCAACCCAACATCCATGACTCTGGATACACCATCAGTGTGTCCTTGCACTGATTTGGGGTATGAGAGAGTATAGGGTGGAGAGGTTGTTGGTTTAAAACTCTGCAACCTTTGGATTAGGACAATGTGCCATAAAGTAGGTCAATTCAAGCCTGGAAAAAGAGATCCTTTCTCTTATGCAACTTCTAAAGCAGCACCGTCCAACAGAAGAGTAATATGAGTCAGAATGTAATTTAAAAAATTTTAGTAGTCACATTGAAAAAATGAAAACAGATGAAATTAGTGTTCAAAATATATTTTAACACAATGTATTAAAATATTATCACTTAAACATGTAACCGATGTTAAAAATCATCAGAGAGCCTACATTATTTTTTCATAATAAGTCTCTGAAATCCAGTGTATATTTACATTTATGAACTAACCACATTTCAGGGGCTCAATAGCCACATGTGGTTAGTGGTTACCCTATTGAACAGCACAGCTCTACAATATGCCATTAATGAAAGCACAGATCAGATTTCTGGGAGTTAAAAAAAAAAAGAACCAACTTCAGAAATGCACAAAAATGGCTTCTAAAATCCAGGTTCCCTGCATACTGGAAGAATGGAAGTGATAGGAAACCACTTCCTTTTAACTGGCATACATTCACACTTCCTTTGGTGACTTCTCTCATACTTTCCCTGCTTTGTCACCAAAACCTAATATTAAGTGAATTAAATGACTTTGCAAAGCACTAAGTTTTCTTAGGAACTTCTAACAGTCTCCACCTCTCCAAAAGAAAAAAAAAAAAAAAAAAAAAAGAACAGTAAATAACAACCCTCTAATACTTTTATGTTAATCCTACTATATTGCATTCTTTTTTTTTTTTTTAGAAGATTTTATTTATTTATTTGACAGAGAGAGACACAGCGAAAGAGGGAACACAAGCAGGGGGAGTGGGAGAGGGAGAAGCAGGCTTCCTGCTGAGCAGGGAGCCCGATGCGGGGCTCGATCCCAGGACCCTGGGACCATGACCTGAGCCGAAGGCAGACGCTTAACGACTGAGCCACCGTGGTGCCCCCTACTATATTTCATTCTTTTGTTCTAGGAGCAACTGCACTTACTGATACGTAGTTCCCCTTGTCCGTGGTTTCACCTTTTACAGTTTCAGTCACCTATGGTCAACCAGTGTCCAGAGCAGATGATCCTCCTTCTGTCGTGTGGTCAGACAGTCAGCAATAGCCTAACACTAGGTCACAGTGCCTGTGTCATTCTCCTCCCTTCGTCTCATCATGTAGACATTTCATCCTTTCACGTCACAAAAAGAAGGATGAGTGCACGACAATAAGATATTTTGAGAGAGAAAGAGGGAGACTACGTTCACATAACTTTTATTACAGTATATTGTTAAAGTTGTTCTATTTTATTACTATTGTTACAAATCTTTTACTGTGCCTAATCTATAAATCAAACTTTATCACATGTATGTGTATGTATAGAAAAACAGTATATAGGGGCGCCTGGGTGGCTCAGTCTGTTAAGCGTCTGCCTTTGGCTCAGGTCATGATCCCAGGGTCATGGGCTTGAGTCCCGCATCGGGCTTCTTGCTCAGAGGGGAGCCTGCTTCTCCCTCTCCCTCTGCCTCTCCCCTGCTTGGGCTCTCTCTCTCTCTCTCACATACACACCACATATAAATAAATAAAATCTTAAAGAAAAGACAAGAGAAGAAAAAGCAGTATATATAGGGTTTGGTACTATCCAGGTTTTCAGGCATCTACTGGAAGTCTTGGAACATATCCCCCATGGATAAGAGGGAACTCCTATAGTACAGCTTTCACTGTTTACTAGTTGTGTCTTGTCACCACGGGATTTAAATACTCTCAAGGGAAGCTGCCTTGCAATATTTCCAGTAACACATTATATCTGTGCGTCTTATACAGAGGAGAAAGGATACGGAAGGTCCTAAAGATACACTGGGCTACCTCCATACCTATAAAATTTCCCCAAAGCTCGATCAAAATAATGATGTTTTTAAACACGTCTCCAAGGAGAGCCTATTATTTATTTATAGCATTTAGGAATTGATAAGCTATAGGCAATAAGCAAAATTAAAAGTAAAATGGAACAGATTTTTTCAGTTAACCCATTTTAGGAATCCATAGACATTTCAAAAACTCCTATTGGCATCTTCAGTATAAGTATGATCATGACTGTAAAAATACCGAAGCAAGAGTTTGGCATAGACGGCCAGGTATCTCCCAATATTTGTTATTCTCCTCTCCTCTCTAGTTGTACAATCTCCTGAGTTTAAGACGGGCTCATGGCTGCCGAATTAGAGATTAAAAAAAAAAAAAAAAACACCTCAGCCCTTCTTGTAGCTAGGTGTGACCAATTGATTAATTCCTTTCCAATGAGATGTGAGCATAGGTGACGTATGCACCTTCCTGGTCACATCTTTTACAAAGGAAATGCTCCTCCTCCTCTCTCCCATTCCTCTTCAGGCCAGCTGGAAGGTCTGTGTGATGCTGGTGAACCAGCTTCTACCAGAGAGCAGCCTCCCAGGGGATGGGATAGCAACCTGCTCCTGGATGACGTCTTGGAGTAGAATTGCCCATCCATCCTGAATCACCCACCTGCTTCTGAATGTTATCTGGAAGAGAAACTACTTTCTATCTTGTATAAATCATTGTATGTGGGGATCTCTTTCTTGCAGGACTTTGGCTTATACCTTAACTCATGAAAGGGTTTAGCATCATCCTCACTATCATTTGTACTATGTTCAAAACTTTTGTCTATTACTTTTAACCATCTTTATATATGAGAATATCTCCTTGAAAGACACAGGGACTTGTTTGTTTGGTTTTTTTAACCTACAAAAAAAGACTCTATGACTACTTCCTTGGGAGGATTGTTAGTTTAAATGATACAATGTAGTATTTATGAAATCTTTGTAAACTTAAAAGGTTTGCAAGTAAAAAGTCATTATGTTAATCTCGAGGTAGCAATCCATGATCGTGTAGGGTTAATGATATTTCTGCAAACATTTTAGCCAGTTAATGTGACCCACCTCCTAGGTGACATAATCCATTCAACATGTACATGCTTCCAGAATAATTGGTTTTTTTTTGAGCACTGTAAGATAGCAGTAGGAGGGATACTGAAGTATACAAAGACATAGATCTATTTAGTTACTCCTTGGAAGTGGCTGCCTACTTCACCTGTGTATAAAGCTGGTTCTAGTTATTTGGGAGACTGATTCAGTTCATCACTTAAAAGAGACTTTATAAAATGACCTAATAAAGTGCCATTGTCTAATTGCATATGTCTTTCATTCGTTGATGTAAAGGCAAACCTAATTAAATCTGCCATTGGCATAGAATTTGATTAATTTTCTTCACTCCTCTCAAATTATTTAATGGATTTAATTTTTCTGTAAACCTTTACTGAATATTCACTGCAACAGAACCACCTTAAGGGAATTTGCAAGTAAGATAAGGACCTTTCAGTCCTTATGTCTTTTGACCTTTCTGCAACAGGGGCACTATTGGCTACTCCTTCCTTCCAACTGTCTCATCTTTTGACTTGAGTGACTCATTCCTAGTTTGCTTTTAAACTTTCTGGCTTTCCTTTCTTTGCTATTCTTCCTCCACTTCTTATTTTGGAGATCCCCAACGATCCTTCCTGAACCTTCTCTTTTCACCTATCATTCTTAGCCTTTCCGGAGTCATGAACCTCTTGGAGAAATACATTCCAGGGGGAGGACTTGTTGCATATAATTATGGGATTACTGAATATAATTATGCATATATTATATTACTGCTTATAATTATGGACATACTGAAACAACTGGAAGACCTCAAAGGGTCCTTACCCCTGAGGTTAAGAACAACTTTTCCATGGCTTTAACTCCCACCCATGGTGCTTGATGACTCTCTTTTCTATTTAGCCTGGATATCTCTCTTTCTCTCTCTCCATATTCAGACCCACACATCTGGCTGCTTATTGTATTCCTCACTGGGATGTCAAACAGGCACCTTCCACTCAAACTCATCATGCCCCAACTGAACTCATCATCTATCCCCCTTCTCCTCAACTGTCCTTCATCCTGTGGTTTCCATTTTGGTGAGTGGCACCACACTCCAATAAATTGTTCAAATCATAAAGAAATAAAAGCATCAATCCAGATTACTACTTCTGAAAAAAATGTTTGTTGAATGACTAAATTAATGAATGAATGGAAGGATGAATCAAGTATGATGAAAACAACAGAGAGTAACTATTGAGAATGATATAATAGAGCTATGTTCAAATGTGCACTCAAGTGCTAAAGGCTGGTTTAATTAAGTAGTCTTCAAACAAATTAATATGTACTTATTAAGTTCCTGTTAGTACAAGACACTGTGCTAGGCACTGCTTTCATTAGGGATTAGATTTTAACAATATTTTCAGGGAAATGAGGAACATGGTTTGTCAGAAAAGAGTAGTCATAGTATTTTAAGTGGGATAAATTTTTACTGAAGTTCAATTAATCTTACTTCATGACCAAGAAATGCTAAATTATTATAGCTTCTCTAATTCTCTCTAATTAACAATAGCTCTCTAATTCTTCTCTAATTAATAATAGCTGCTCTTTATGTCTTCAAAGATTTCATCATAGTTTAGACACAGTAGCTATTATAATGGATACTCAAGAAGATGGGACATTCTTTGGAGTTTCGGGCCATTAAATCGGGCAGCTTTTCTTCCCTGAATTCCCATAGCTCTTTATTTGCTTTTCTCTGATGGCACTTATTTTCATTTTATGATTTCTGTACATATCCTACCTCTTATCAGAGAGATTTTTTTCCCCCACAGACTCTGTGCATACTCAGTTTTGTGCTTTATGTCTGGAAGGAGAAAAGTAAATACTGAGTCAATGGATGTTTTTCAATATCAAAAAAACTCATTTAAAGGTAATATCAGGGGACCCTGGGTGGCTCAGTCAGTTAAGCATCCAACTCTTGATTTCGGTTCAGGTCGTAATCTCAGGGTTGTAAGATCAAGCCCTGTGTTGGGCTCCACACTGGGCATGGAGCCTGCTTGGGATTCTCTCTCTCTCTTTCCCTCTGCCCCTACCCCTGTTCATGTTCTCTCTCTCTCAAAAAATAAAAAATAAATTAAAAAAATAAAGGTAACATCAAATAAGTCCTATAAGTCAAGTAAATTGTTTTACAAGTGATGTTAAGAAGTTTGTGATGTTTTCCAATATGAGAGCAGCATACTGAACCTTTATAAGTTACAGATTTTTGGTTTGTACTTTAATGCAGCCAGGAACATGCTAACCCATTTTTTTTTTTTTAATGATTTTATGTATTTATTTGAGAGAGAGAGAAAGCACACTCGAGCTGGGGATAGGTGGGGGAGGGGCAGAGGGAGCAGGAGAAACAGACTCCCCACTGAGCAGGGAGCCTGACTTGGGGCTCAGTCCCTGGACCCTGGGATCATGACCTGAGCCAAAGGCAGAGGCTTAACAGACTGAGCCACCCAGGTGCCCCCATGTTAACCCATGTTAGAAAGTAACTTAAGAGGCAAGGTATTGGCTGGTTGAAAGAAGCCTCCAGGGCCAGACCATGTGTGTTCAGACCGGCCTTTGCCATTCAACAGCTGGGAGGCAGAGGACCCCTTGGTGCCTCACTTCCCCCTCTGGAAAATGAGGATCCTAATAGGACTTACTTTGCAGAATTTTTAAAAGGATAATAATTAATGTATACACCTAAAGCACCTAGAATGGTGTTAAAACTCATTAGACACTAGTCATCATTTCTTACAGTCCTAACAAGAAGAAAGGGGGGCCGTGATCATTTATTAGATTAGGAAAGAATGGAATTTTCTTCTTTGGAAAATGTGATGTAGACAACATCCCTCCTAATTTCCCAGCTCAGAACATTCCCATGACTCCCACCTTGTCCATGACACCACAAATGCCTAGAAGGTATTTTTCAAGATGTAGGTAAGAGCCAAAACCCATTTTATAATAAATCAAATAGGTGTAAGTTTTACACAAATTATATTTTATCCTTTTTAGTGTTCCCTACTCAAAAGACTTATCTGCCTTTCTAGACCACGGCAACAGATTTTACCATGTGGTTGTATCCTTCTCCCATCCTCCCCACCTTGTCCCCAGTAAAAAGCTTTCTAGAACTTAAAGAAAAAGACTGTATCTAACCAAATCTAAGGCACAACGCAAAGAATTAACCAGAAAATTCCCGGTTGTCTAGGTGGACTTGTTGGTCTCCTCAAATGTTCTCACTCCGCCATTGCTGCCAGTTATTACTGAGAGCCCACGTTTGGCAAGGCCTCGGGCAATGTCAGATGTGGGAAGAGAGGGTGACTGCAGCTTAAGCTTGGTGCAGAAGCTTCAAAGAATTGTAAATTTCAGAGAGAGGGTCATGCAAAACATCAGAATAAGAGCCTCTATAGTCAACCCAGTCATGGGATGACGAGTCACAGAGAGCAGCTTTGCCCTCACACAAGAACACTTCTTAGTCCTGGAAGCCTGCTCATTACTGGGTCACATGCCTATGTGTCTCTGCCATGGTAAACCTCATACAAGAAAAGGCCAGCCTTTCTCAGCCCACATCCACTGGCAGCTGTCTTTATCATTTCAGGAAAAGGTCATGGCAGTGATAAGGGATTTTGGTTTTGCCTGAAAAAGGAATGCTCTTTAACTAAATTTTCTGTGCATCCTAGAGAAGTGCTTTTCAATTCCCACAACTGACTGGTAAATTTAACTCCACACCAAAGGTGTGATTTTTATATTATACCCAAAGTGGTAAAATTTGGGTGCAAAAATTGTTTATTCCCTTAATGTTCCAGAGTAAGTGTAAATAGAAACAAGACACAGCAGACACCAAATTTAGTCAATATGAATATTCTTGGGCAAACATGGTTGGACATATAGCTTAATTTCAATGTCGGTCTTATTCTTCTTCCTATAACCTTCATTGCATGCTATAATCAATTACTTTAGTCTGTCCAATTTCTTGGTGACTCATTATTACATTTTTCTTAGAAAAGGAGGAGACTTGTATTTCCTGTTAGTAGGACTTTCTTTCCCTGAATTTGTGCCACGTAATGATACTGTTTTTTCTTCCTTTTATTCAAAATAGTGTGGTGGGGCAAGAAGCCAGGCCGGAACTTGCTGTGGTGTGGTGTTCATAGATCTGTTAGAATCTGACAGAGGTCGGGGATGAGGTCCTTGGACTTTGAAGGTGATAGAATGTAGTTTGGGTGATCATATAATATATTGTTTAAATTGGGACATTTTTGAAAATGAAAGGGGGCACTATTCAAAAAAGACAACAGGACAGTGTAAATCAAGACTATCACAGGCCAAACCAGAATTTATGGTTGTCCTACTAGGGTAGAAATGATCTGGACTTCTATCCAAATCTTGACTGTACAATTTTCCTGCTTTGACTTGTGCAAAGTGATACAACCTTCTTTTTCTATGTCTGTAAAAGAAGGATAACAATTTTCACATGTTGAGAGTGGGGGAGGTGCTGACACATTGTATACCCTTTGTAAATATTATCATGATGATGTTTGCCTTGTATACCTTAAAATTCTGCAACGTAGATGGTATGAGATTATAAATGAATTAGGTTAAGTTACCCTAGAGGTACAGTCAGTTGCCCCAATCAGAATTTCCCACTCCAGGATGACAGCGAGTGATCTCATCAGGATGTAGGTACGACAGGCACATCTTTCCATCTTATCTGAATTCAGACCAAAGATCGTGCTATTTAATATAACAAATGTCAAAAATGAGTTTTTTGTTGTTGGAATTAGTGGTTTGTTAGTCATCATAATGGACATTAGAACTAGGCTCTCATTGATAGTCATGTGGACTAGCTAATATATTTTAGAGGTACTCCCATGCTTGCATGAACATGTTTTAAAGAAGCTGGACCATTAGGGATGGTGCGTGGGATGGAGGTCTTCCAGTTGTCTGATGCTTACTGTGAGGATGACAGAGTCCTGGCTGTAGAATATTGTTCATCTGCCTCCAGTGAACCTTTCATGCAAGGTCATGATTACAGTTCCCAAACAGAAAGAGACCAGGCACTTCATCAAACTCACAGAGCAGGTGGTAAGTGTTACCTGTTTCTGCTTGCTAACAAATGTTTGCTTAATAAATGTCTGTATGTATGACAGAAATTGGCCTGAGATTTAGTTTAATAATAAAAACTAGTTATGAGGTATTGAAGAATAGTTCATTTTCATCCCAATTCCTATAGTGGCTGCTATCACTATGTACTAAATAAGCCAGTCATTTTGCATGATTAAAATATTTGCAACAGTTATTTCTCTGTTTTTCACCACTAATGTGATTCTACATCTGGAACTTCTGCCCACTTTGGTTGGCCATCTGGAATGAAAAAAACAAAACAAAGCCAAAAAACCCAAATCTTAGAGAAACTGACTTGCATAGAATGGAAAATGGCAGATCCAGGTGTAGAAGTCAAATCATGTGATTTGAAGTTCAGTGCTCAGGAGTGGGTACAAAGCAAACGAAAGTGTGTGTGTGTGTCAGTGTGTGTGTGTGTGCACGTACATGCCTGTGCCAGATGAAGAGAAAGAGTAGAAAGGAAAGTGAAATGATATGAGGTGACACAGAGGAAAACCAGATAAAAACATAAGACAATACTGTGGGATGCTCTGACAACCCAAACAAGGTGCTAAAATTAAGTGCAAGCCCCCAAAGAAGGGCTGAGAAGAATCTGAAGTTAGTATTTGCTTAAGAGCTAGTTCTTTTTTTAAGAAAAATATTTTATTTATTTATTTGAGAGAGAGAGTGAGAGCGTGCTCACACAAGTTGGGGGAGATGTGGTGGAGGGGCAGGGGGAGGGACGGAGGGAGAAGCAGAGTCCTTGCTGAGTGTAGAGCCTGCCTTGGGGCTGGGTCCCAGGACCCTGAGATCATGACCTGTGTCGAAGTCAGATGCTTAACCGACTGAGCCACCCAGGTACCCCAAAAGCTAGTTCTCTAAATAATAATAAGGTCTATTAATCATTAGCAGTGGACTAACAATAGTACATTTCCATGCACAATGCAGATGTGCTTGCCTCATTGCCTGGTGCCATGAAAAATGTGGTCAGGAGGGCAGTGGTATCTAAAACCACATCTCTCAAAGTTTTAAGTACAATCATGTGTATTGGAGATTGTATACTGATTTTAAAACACCACAAGGAAATTAATCTACAAAGAAACGATTTATTCCATTTTTCATCCATGACAAATTTTCCCTTCCCTTGGCTTATCACCTAAAATACTAAACACTCTACTTGTAAAAAAAAGAAAAACAAAAAATCAAGAAACAAAAACACAACAGAGAAAAAGCACAAGAATCTTTCAACAGATTTGGAGAAGAACCAAATAAAGTACTATTTTCATACAACTTTAAGCTGGAGTAAAAAGCCAGGAAGTAGCTAATTTTAAATATTTAAGAACTGTCAACATTTATTTCAATGGAAAGCATACCTCTGAGGTTAACAAATGATGACGTTTGATAAATTTGGATCACTCTGTCTGAGGATTATGGGATAAGAGGAAGAAAGTCTGAAAAGACAGTATTAGGTGTGTATAAATTTTCTACATGTATATCTATATATGCAAACGGAGTTTCTAGAAAGTAAGAATGTCAGATTTGGATAATCAGTAAAATCAGCATCACTACAGAAATAGGTAATTTTTAAAAAAGATTTTATTTCTTTATTTGTCAGAGAGAGAGAGAGAGCACAAGCCGGGGGAGCAGCAGGCAGAGGGAGAAGCAGGTTTCCCACTGAGCAAGGAGCCCGATGAGGAACTCAATCCCAGGACTCTGGGATCATGACCTGAGCCAAAGGAAGACGCTTAACTGACTGAGCCACCCACACTCCCCAGAAATAGCTAATTTTTAATTCTTGAGCATCAGAATACTGAGATGCTTTTTGACCTATTCAACTGGGCCTCTTTCACTTTGATCCTCAATTTCATATATAATTAAATCAGCCTGTACAATTGAGTATCTTTTAAATCCCATGGAGATTGAAGGTAAAATGCACCTTGGTGAAAACAAAGTAAAAAACTGAGCTAAGTCACACAAAAAACTGAAAAGATTTCTGACAAGTCGATTCCACCTCTATAACTTCAAATGGCTTACAGATGAGGCCACTTTTAATTTTAAGAGGGGAGAAAAGTACCTTGTGTTTGTACGTATGTTTACTCTAAAACACGGACGAAGCTCTACAGCTTATGCAAGGTCTCCATGGCAGAAACCAGGCATGAATTCAAAAGTTTCTTGAGTTGCAGGTCTAGGAGAGCTACATTTTTGCATGGCGAGGCTGCAGTAGCAGGAGGTGACCAGGAAGCCAAGGAAGAGGACAAGAGTAGAATCATGGTCCTGTGGGAGAAGCTGCACCTACCCGTGAATCCAATGTTCTCAACAATGGCGACTTTTCCTTTTCACTCCATAATGACCAGAATATCAATAGCTACTATTTATTGAGCTCTTTCAAACTGTGCTAAATATTTTACACACATCATCTCACCACTTTCACAATGTCCCTAAGGAGGAAGGTTTTTACAACAATTAAACTATTTAATCCTTCTTTTTTTTTTTTTTTAAAGATTTTATTTATTTGAGAGAGAGAGAGAGCATACGCAAGAGAGCATGAGAGAGCGAGAGAGCGGCAGAGTGAGGGGGAGAAGCCCCCTCCCCGCTGAGCGGGGAGTCCAACATAGCTGATCCCAGGACCCAGGATCATGACCTGAACTGAAGGCAGACGCTAAACCTACTGAGCCACCTAGGCGCAGCAACCATTTAATCCTTCTAAAAAATGCTGGGAGACAGGTACTATTCTTATTCTCATTTCATAAATGAGGAACTAAGGCACAAAGAAATTCAGTAATTTGCTTAAGATAACATGGCCAGTAAGTAGCAGAGCTGGCTCAGAGTCATTGTTCTTGGTCACCTAGTGAAGTCAGCCTTCAAATGTGGAGTGGTGCAGACTTAAACCCCTTCAAATGTGGAGTGGTGCCGACTTAAACCCCTGTGACCAGACTAAAATACAAAGTGGGGACTGTGTTGGCAATGCAGAGTGGGGATTTAGGAGAGAGGCCAGAGGCAAGATGCACTTGCTTAGAAAGAGCCATGTGACTTGGCTTTGTTTCTGATACATGGAAGTAAATGGAAAATGGCTACAAAATGAGACACCCAACCACAAGAGTGAGCTTAACATGAAACATGACGCATTGACGCAGGAGCAAAATCTCTTATCTAAGGCAGCTGGTGCAGGTGTCAGGAAGAGAAGTGAGATAATAATCGGAAACTGAAGTGATTTTTAAGATCTTGAATCATGATTGAGAGGTGGGAAAAGCCCTGGGGACATCTTTATCAGCAGCGAATCTTCCGTATTTCCTGTTCTCTTTCTTGGAATTTGGGTAAGTCCGACAGCCAAGCCTGAAGTCAGCCCACCACATTCACTATCTTCTTCATGAAATTGTCTTTCTAGGGCCTGAAAGTCCCTAGTTGTGAATGTAGAATAAGTACTGTCTGTATTTAATGTTTGTAAGATTGGGTTCTCCAGAAGTGTTCTGCAAATTCCACCCACTATCAAATAATGGGAGAAGCAATTTGAAGAATGACAAAACCACTACTCTCAACTTCCACACTAGAGTTTTGGGAGTAATTAGATCTGTTGTACTAAAGAATTCAAGTCATTTAGGGGCAACTGCTTCTGTAATGGTCAGTCTCACACAGCTGCAAGCAGCCTCCTGGGACTATTACCCAGCAGTGAGAGTGAAGGGCAGCCCCACCCTTGTGTTTGTGACTCCACATGATTCTGACTGGGGCTCCTCCCACTCCCTAAGTCCAGATCCATCCAAGGAAGAAAATAAAGAGAACACCTGGTGAGCATACATATTTACATAAGCTACAATGTTGTGCAAACAAACTCTTTTAACTGGTAAAAGGGCATTTTATAAATGGCTCTTATTTCTAACCATTTGCTTTGACAACTTTATTTTATTTATTTTTTTAATTCAAGTGCAATTAACACAGTGTTATATGAGTTTCAGGTATACATTTTAATGATTCAACAATTCCATACATTACTCAGTGCTCATCAAGATTAAGTGTGCTCTAATCCCTTTCACCTATTTTATCCATCCCCCCACCACCCCACCTGTGGTAACCACCAGTTTGTTCTCTATATTTCAGAATCTGGCTTTTTGTTTCTCTCTTTTTTTCTTTGTTCGTTTCTTTTGTTTTTTAAATTTCACATGAGTGAAATCATATGGTATTTGTCTTTCTCTGACTGACTTATTTCACTTAGTATGATACCCTCTAGATCCATCCATGTTGTTGCGAATGGCTAGATTTCATCCTTTTTTATGGCTGAGTAATATTCCATTATATAGTCACTGCATTTTCTTTATCCATTTCTCTACGGATGGACACTTGGGCTTCCATATTTTGGCTATTGTAAATAATGTTGCAATAAACATAGGGGTGCATATATCTTTTTGAATTAGTGTTTTCATTTTCTTTGGATAAATATCCAGTAACAGAATTACTGGATCATATATTTTTAATTTTTTGAGGAACCTCCATACTGTTTTCCACAGTGACTGCACTACCTTTCATTCCCACCAACAGCTCCTTTCTCTCCCTATCCTTGCCAATACTTATTATTTCCTATCCTTTTTGAGTCTAGCCGTTCTGACTGGTATGAGGTGATATCTCATTGTGGTTTTGATTTGCATTTCCCTGATGACTGGTGACATTGAGCACCTCTTCATGTGCCTGTTGGCCATCTGTATGTCTTTTTTGGAAAAATATCTATTCATGTTCTCTGCTCATTTTTAATTGGATTATTTGGTGTTGAATTGTATAAGTTCTTTATATATTTGGGGCATCAACCCCTTATCAGATACATCAGTTACAAATGTTTCTCCCATTCATTAGGTTGTCTTTTGTTTTGTTGATGGTCTCCTTTGCTGGGCAAAAGCTTTTTATTTCTTTTTTTTTTTTTTTTTAAAGATTTTATTTATTTATTTGACAGAGAGAGACACAGTGAGAGAGTGAACACAAGCAGGGGGAGTGGGAGAGAGAGAAGCAGGCTTCCCGCCGAGCAGGGAGCCCGATGCGGGGCTCGATCCCAGGACCCCGGGATCATGACCTGAGCCGAAGGCAGACGCTTAACGACTGAGCCACCCAGGTGCCCCAAAAGCTTTTTATTTCTGTAGTATAGTGATTTCTTACCATTTTTAATGGTCTTTACATATCTAAAATCTTTTCCATATTGTTTGAAGTCCTTATCCTTATTCTCCTTAATGCTTTCCACCAGTGTTTCCCGCCCCGTATAACACACCAAGGTTTCTCTTGTCTAACTCCTATATCCTTTTTTATCACTAACTGTATAGGTTCTAAAATACCATGTATAGGTTTTAAAATAATGAATGTAAATTGTTCCTAGTGTCCATAACTGGCCAAGTAGCTAAGAATTTCGATTATTTCCATCATGGGGTTAAAATGGAATCTCTTTTGAAATACACTTTGGAAATATATTTTTCTTTCACTTCCATGGGTTCCACCTTACATATGATAAGTTGCAATGCTTTTTAGGCCATGCAAGCTTTTCTACTCACAGTTTTGCAGAGATTGGTGACAAATGGACTCAAGCATTGACTAGAAATTGAATTTCAGTAAAGGAGGGAAAAAATGCTTATTATTTAGCAAGTCAACAAAAGTGTGTTCCGTGTTCTCATCAGACACTTTTTAAATGTAGTGTTAGCTTAAAAACAAATAAGCCAAAGTGGGGGACAGAAAATGCTAAACATTAAAAGCCAGAACTTATTCTTGAGAACATTGTTTGTTAATGATAGTTACTAGTCAATTCTTGACTTCTTATAAAGGCTTGGAACATCAGGAAGATAAAGAAAACTGAGTTACTACCAATAATCTACTACAAATAATTGACCTGACTACATTTCAATAAAAACTGAAGGTCATTGGCTATTTTTCTATTTTTTTTCCTTCTTTTTTAGATTTTATTTATTTATTTGAGAGAGAAACAGAGAGTGCCCAAGCAGGGGGAGGGACAGAGGGAGAAGGACAAGCTGATTCCCTGCTGAGCGCAAAGCCCCACATGGTGTGACTTGGGTGGGGGGACAAACTTGGCCTACGCTGGCTGACCAGGGCCAACATGGGCCCCACGTGGCTTGATCCCAGGACCCTGAGATCATGACCTGAGCCAAAGTCAGACACTTAACTGACTGAGCCACCCAGGAACCCCTATTTTTCTATTTTCTTTGTTCCTAGTTTTCAAATACTGGATGTTGGTATTGACCTTTAGCTTGTCATGTTCTCTATGCCAGCACCAAGAACAATTCATAGGTATTATTTATTTAGCTAACTTCATCCTTGAAGCTGCCAAAGAGGATCCAGGATGGAACCGATATAGGGTTGCAAGTCCATAAAAAGAATAAAATTAAATGTTGTACAGAAATGACCTCATGTGTTTTCACAGCCTCCATGTAAGTAGATAAAGGGACTATATTAGTCCTTATTTTATAGATAAGGAAACTGAAGGAATAAGGAAACAGGTATACTCAACATTTATTAAGCATCTATAACAGCAGAGGCACAGTGCGGAGTTTTGGAACATACACATAATTAAGCTGAAGTCTATACCCTCCAAACAGTTACACTCTAGTGGACATGGCTGACTGTGAAAAACACAATCATAAACATAGAATACAATGAAAGAACAGGGGAGGGAATGACTTCTAATGGCTGTAAGCTTTTGAAGGGGTTTTGTAGAGGGGCACCTGGGTGGCTCAGTCATTAAGCATCTGCCTTCGGCTCAGGTCATGATCCCAGGGTCCTGGGATCGAGCCCCGCGTCAGGCTCCCTGCTCAGCGGGAAGCCTGCTTCTCCCTCTCCCACTCCCCCTGCTTGTGTTCCCTCTCTCGCTGTGCCTCTCTCTGTCATATAAATAAATATTTTTTTTTAAAAAAAGAAAGGGTTTTGTAGAGATGGAATCTGAGCAAAGATTTAATGGGTAGAGTGTTCTACAGACAAAGCTGGTGGGATAGCAGAGGTAAGAGCAAAGGCATAGAAAGGTAGGACATGTGAATTTGTTAGTTATCACATGAATCTGAGGGCAGGGCAGGGGTAGAAGGGAGATGACATGTTCAGAAGGTCTGTAGATGTCCTTAATGCCAACTCTGGTAACAATGGGGTGAAAAGTAGGGTGGCAGGGAGATAATTAGGAGACAACTGCAATGGTTCAGGAAAGAGATAATGAGGCTTGAGCCGAGCAGAAGTAGGAGTGACAGCAGGTAGAGATAGCAGAAGTAAAATCTATATAATTTGGCCACTGAGTGGGTGTGGACCATGAAGGAGGAGGAAGAGTTGAAGATGATTCTAACGCATTAATTTGAACCAGTGAACATACTACATTTGAGCTACCTTGGGCCAGAGAGAAGGGAATTTCTATTAGGAAGGTGGAAATGGGGGTCTAGAGATCACGACAGATACGGATTTAGAAATCAACCACAGGCATATGATGGCTGAATCCATTTGGGTGGAAGAAATCACCAAAGAATAATGTACAAAGAGAAAGAAAGACAAAAAGAAAACCTTAAAATATAGGGAACACCAGCGTTTTAAGAATGAGTAGAGTGGGGAGTGAAGGAAGAGTCATTGGTGTCACATGAACGGTGGGTCTGAGAGGGAAGCGGATGATGCAAGCTGATAGAAATCAAGGAAGAAAAGTTTCCAGAAATAGAGCTGAACGATGCTGAGAGGATCAGTAGGTGATTTCCTGTGGTCACAGAGATCACATCTGCACCTCAACTCCGCACCGACCTACCGAATTATCACACACACACGAAAATGTGTTGTTGGTTTTTTTTCAAGAGGAACCTACTCCTTATTTTACCAATAGTTAATGTGGGACTCAGTGATCAAAATAAATCGCAAGTTCCAATTTCCTTCAATAATTTTCCTTTGCAGCTCACTCTACTCTCCTTACATTGAGCTTTTTAGAGAACTATTATTAATCAAGTACGTGTCCTCTTTAATCCTTGTGGATGCGGTTACATGCAAGGACTCCTGAGTCATAGAGGCTGGTTGGGCATCTAATCCAGCAGTGTGACGAGGACTTGTTACCCAACCTCTTCAGCGTCGGTTTCCTCATTTGCAAAGTGGGAATGACGGTACTTACTTCTTAAGAGTTGAGAAGCGTGCAAGAGAGAACGCAAGTAAAACTCTTAGCACATTGCGTCAAAGGTCAAGTCATTTTTGCTGTTACCGTTCTGTAATCTCCCCGAGAGCAGACGACAACCCCAACACTAGTCCCTAAAGCGTGTAGCACCGAGCTGGGGACGTGTGAGCCTCATTCTGCCAGCCCTCGGGGGAGCGTCAAGCGCAGGAAGAGGGATAAATAGTTGACAGCTTCCCCAGGACTCTGTAGCTGACAGCGCCGGTGCAAGGACTGGCTGCAAGACGCAGCGGAAAGCGGGATCTCAGGCACCGCCCGTGACCCTCAGACGACCACACGTCCCAGGGTGCAGCGCGCCCACCCTGAGTGGAAATTTAGCCAAGCGGAGTCGGATTGCGAGCCCGCCGGTGGAAGCAGTGCACGCTGGGAATTGTAGTCTTCGGGTCGAAAGTTCACGGGTCGGAGGCGGGCCGAAGCCAGAGGTCCCTCCCCAGTCCCGCCTTTTGTCCACGTCTCACTTCTCTCGACCAATGCCCTCTCCTTTCCCCGGAGCCAGCCCCTCTCCGATCCGGTCCCCATTGGTCCCAAGCTTCAACGCCTTGGGCCCTACCCGGAAGTAGCGTTGGGGGAGGCGGTTTCCTAGACTACGACACCGGAAAGCTGGGGGAGGTGCTCGGGGCTGCTGAGGGCGGAGGGCGGTGGCAGCGCTGGCGCTGGAGACCGGCTCGGTGGTTTCGGGAAGCAGATCGGCGACGGCTGCCGCTCGCGTAGCTCCGCATCCCGCCCTCGGCACGGCTCGCAGCACCCTTGCCACCGGCGTCCGACAATGTGTCCCACCGGCCGGGCGTAGCCGCTGCGCGTGCGCGGAACCGTGGGGCCATGAGCGAAGCCGGCGGCGGCCGGGGCTGTGGGTCCTCGGTCCCCCAGCGAGCGCCATGGAGCCTGGTGGCGGCGACGGCCGCGTTCTGCCTGGTGTCGGCCACGTCCGTCTGGACGGCGGGGGCCGCGCCCATGAGTAGGGAGGAGAGACAGAAGCTTGGGTAAGGGTGCTTGGCAGCCTCGGGTGGGTTTCCTTAGGGGGCGGACCACAGGCGAGGTGCCTGTCATTGCGACCCGGGCGCGCAGTGGCCTCTCGTCGCGATTGGGATGGCTGTTGCCCCGCGAGGACCCTGGCGGGGAGGACAGGGTCCGGGAAGGTGCGGGCCGTCGCCTGCAGTGCGACCTCGAGGGATCGTCAGGGTGTCGCCTGGGCCGTCGGTGACATGTGCAGGCTCCTTGAGGCCATCCGCCGTGTGTCAACGCAGCTGCCATGTCAGTGGCCCGTGAAGGGGGCTACAGCCCGTGCTACTACGCGTCAGAGTCCTGCGGTTGTCTTTAGTCGGAGACATGGTTAGATTTCTCGCACAAGTGAGCTCCTAGCTGGGAAGATGTTGGCTGATCTCACAGTAGTTAAGGAAATAGTCTTTACACCTGTTACGGAAAGGGGGGCGTTCATTGGAATTTGAACTTTACACATTTACCATTTCCTTGCAATGTTTTCTTGCGCTGAATTTTCTAATAGAACAGTATTTAATGGTATTATTCAGAAGCCTCAATTAAGTATACCTGTTCACTTTACTCAAAGTAGTTTTATCAATTTCGAAAGTGTCATAAAATTATCACTTATATTTACAGCATTTAATTGGGAGTCAATATTCCTAATATATGCTAGGTCCCACAAATGAATAAGAAAAAAGCCAAGAACCAGTAAGAAAATGAGCAAAGAGCATGAAGAGTTAATTCATTCAAGAGGAAATGCAAATGGTCAATAAATACGAAAAGTTACTCAACCTCTTAAATGTGAGAGATGCAGATTAAAACAATGAGATAGATGTTTTTGCCATCAGATTAATAAGTACAGGGGCGCCTGGCTGGTTCAGTCAGTAGAGCCTGTGACTCTTGATCTTAGGGTTGTAAATTTGAGCCCACGTTGGGTGTAGAGATGACTTAAAAATAAAATCTTAAAAAAAAAAATTAGTAAGTATGAAACAGAGTACTGACTAGTCGAAGTGTGAGAAAAGACTTGGTGGGAGTGTAAATTGCTGTAACTTACTGACAGTATCTCCTAAAATTTAAATTGTGTGTACTCTTTGATTCATTAATCCCGTCTCAGGAATCAATCCTACAGAAATACAAGCGCTATTGATGTAGAGATAGGTGTACAAGGATGTGCTTTTTTTTTTTTTAGGTTGTGCATTTTGAAAGAATGGAACTGTTCCTTGGAGCATCCGTATTGTGGAATAATATTCAGACATTAGGGAGGAGGTAGATCATTGGAAGGCTATCCAGGATACATTCCCAAGACAAAAAAAAAAAAAAAATGCAAGTTGTAGAATAATATGTTTAGTGCCATTCCATGTTCTCTCTCTCTCTCTCTCTTTTTTAAGATTTTTATTTGAGAGAGAGAGCCAGTGAGAGAGAGCATGAGCAGGGGGAGGGCAGAGGGAGTAGCAGGCTCCCTGCTGATCAGGGAGTGAGATGTGGGGCTGGATCCTAGGACTCCGGGATTATGACCTGAGCCGAAGGCAGACACTTAGCCCACTGAGCCACCCAGGTGCCCCACCATCCCATGTTCCTTTTTTTTTTTTTTTTTTAAGATTTTATTTATTTATTTGACAGGGAGAGACACACAGAAAGAGAGGGAACACAAGCAGGGGGAGAGGGAGAAGCAGGCTTCCTGCGGAGAAGGGAGCCTGATGCGGGGCTCCATCCCAGGACCCTGGGATCATGACCTGAGCTGAAGGCAGACACTTAACGACTGAGCCATCCAGGCGCCCCATCCCATGTTCTTTTAAAAGCAGAAAAGAAATTGTCTAAGTTCAGAAAAACATGGAAAGATGATTACTCCTGGGTTAGGATGGAGGTGAGATGGAACCATCAGGTTTTATTTCATATACTTCCTTATGTTTAAATTATTGCAAGAGTATTGTATTAGTTTTTAAATAAGGTAACAATAAAAGATGCCTGATGGAAAAAAATCAGCTACCCAAAGAAAATTATCAGTAAACTCTTAATAAGTATTTTAACTTTTCTCTATGAATTTAATGTGTCATTGATAACTGTTTTAATGAATGCTCTGCTCTGTGCCAGGCACTTTACACTTTACTCTCTAATCCTCCCTGTTAATGAGGTGGAGGTGATCCCCATTAAGCAGGTGAGGAAATTGAGACTCAAGGTCAACTTGTTCAAACTCAGTAAGTGATGGAGTCAGTATTCAAAACCAGGTCTGGGGGCACCTGGGTGGCTCAGTCGTTAAGCGTCTGCCTTCGGCTCAGGTCACGATCCCAGAGTCCTGAGATCGAGCCCCGCATCGGGCTCCCTGCTCTGCAGGAAGCCTGCTTCTCCCTCTCCCACTCTCCCTGCTTGTGTTCCCTCTCTCGCTGTGTCTGTCTCTGTCAAATAAATAAATAAAATCTTTAAAAAAAACCAAAAAAACAAACCAGGTCTGTATGACCTCAGAGCGGATGTTCTCTCTACTATGTTGCACTTCTTAAGACTTGGAAAGAGAAGCTTCAAGTCTGTTAAGGATAGAAAGTATCTTATTTGACTACCACTCCTCTTTTTCTTTTTTTTTTTATTAAAAATTTTTATTTGGAAAAAGTCATTAGTTAAGTCATTTTTGATCAAAATTAATTTTTAACTGGAAAAGTTCAACCAGAGTGGCTTGAACTGTCAGTTTAAATTTTGAGAGTAATAGTCTGGAGCTATAAACCACAAATACACAATTGCTTGCTGGTTTCCCCTTTGGAAATTTTCGGGAAACTGAACTCTGATTCATTAGGTTTACCTGTGTGAATTTTTTAAAAGCCCAAATAATGATTTATGATAAAAAGCCTAAAATGCCCCATCCCTTTTCCTATCCCCCCAAACCAAACTGATGATAAAGACTGGAATTATCACAAGTTGTGAGCAGTTGCTCAGTTGCTTGCAGTTTATAGTTTATGGAATTTTTTACTTGGTCATATGTAGTCTTACTCTTCCTGGATTACATTGTTTTTTGTTTTTGTGGTTTAAATGTTACAGCAGTTGTTAATGTTATCTTTTCATTTAAAAAAAAGTATAAAGCCATCCAATTTCTGTAGGACATTGGCAGGCAATGTAGTTTTAGAAAAAGCTGACTTATAAAAATTAATTTAAAATAAATAAAAAGACAATTTTTGAACTATGAATCTGATTTCCAGTACATTTCTATTCACTTGCTGAATAGAAATAAAACTTCATAGAGACATTTTTTCTGTTTAATAGAGTAAGCTACCATTCTGTATTTAAATATGACTGTGAGGACTTACGGGTTTAACTAGGAGAGTGTTCAACTGGATATTAAATATCTCCACTTTGAAGTATGTGTTATGATATTTGATGGTCATATGCTACAGAAATGTAAGGTTTGGAAAATTATGTGTCCTCCTATGCAATTGTGATTTATTCATAATCATGAAAATTGAACGCTTATGAAGTTTGGGTTAACAAGTTAAAGCTTATGTTATCTGTAATGCGCATGTCTAGGCACTGCCATTACCAGTTAAAGGAATTCCTGTTTCTTGGCAATAATCTTGTGTTGATTCCATTTCAGTGAAAGGAAAAAGAAGAATTTCCATATTCCATTTATTGATATCAGTGCTTGAAAAAATTTTAACATTGTTTTTGGTTGTTCATTAGCTAATTTGAGAGATCTTTATCATTTGCAATTTTAATAAATGTGTGGAAGAATTCTTTAAGATACTCCATAGTTTTCTGAGATAACTTGATCCATATTCTATCATATATGTACACATGTAAAGAATTAATGTTTTAGCAGAGTGACAAGATCTTGTTTATAATGATTATTTTAAAATGATTATTCATAAAAAGTGTGTCAGGACTTTATTCAGTTTACAAGTTTGAATGTAGTTGATTTTGCTGGTCATTATAGCCAGGATCTGGAAATTAGTTCTTTTCTGTATGCTAGCTTTATTATTACCAGTATTTCATCATCCATGATTACAGTTTTTAAAATGACAATTGCAATCAATATAACAGGAAGTAAAATAAAATTATACCCAGCCATTTTCTCTAACACTTTCTTCAATTCTTGCTATTAGTGACTGGAACTTTGGGAACAATAGTAAGTGTTAATAGAAGATTGTTGAACTATTTTTCCCTTGCTAATTATTGAGATATTTGGCCTTGTCTAACCATAATATTAACTTTGTAGTTTTTCGCATAGTCCTCAAGCCCCCAAACTTGAGAGTGTTGAACTGAAAGACCAATTTGTTGGTCCAGACAATACAGATTTTGACTTAGTAAATCTAGTGTGGGGATCAGAAATCTCCCATTTTAAATAGTCATCTTGCGGATTTTAAGAAACAGATAGTGAAAACACACAAATCTCTTCTTTTTAGAGATGAATATTACTTATTTGACTTCTGACAGTTTTTTAAAGAAGAGAGTACATCATAAAATCAAAATGTATCTTTTGAAAGCGTGAACAAACATATATTAATAAATATATATTAAACTAAGCATTAGTGATTTGATTTAAAATGAAAGATAGAAGCTTGTTAGAGTACTGTTATTTCATACCATTACATACCCATCCTTCTCTTGATAGAATATATAGTATAAGCAATAAACAGTAACAATAATTACTTCTTTTGGGAGTCTCCAGCTATATTCTTCCTTTTAAGACAGATATGTTGAATAATTTTGTTAAGAGATAATTGTTTTTCAGCATCAGATTTCCTTCTCTATGCATGGCATGCATCATTTATCAATTTTCTTGGGAAACATAAGGTGAATTTTACATAGATTGCTAGGAATAGTAAAAGTTTGGCCCAGCTCTATGTGGTTCATGAAAGCTTGTCTACTAACACTGGTATAATTCTTGAGTCTGTTTATGTCTTTTCTAACTAATTTTTTCTTTTTTTTTTAATTGGTATATGTTTATGAAGGAGCATTAACTTTTTTAGAAAAACAATAAATAGAATGTTCTTAACATTTTTCCATTTCTGCTCTTTTAAAATTAGGAATCAAGTACTGGAAATGTTTGATCATGCTTATGGTAACTATATGGTAAGTAGAAGGCTTATCTTTACACATCATTTATGTGAGCGGATTAGTATATAAACATAGCTGCAGATTTTGAAACCTGAATTAATAGCACATTTTTTTAAATGGAATTTTTAAAAAAAACAGCGCAAGCGTAAGCTAACAGAGTGTTTCTGGTAATTGGTTCTTAGAGGAGTTTATTGGATAGCTACGAAATTGCATTAGATTATGAAACTTGGTATTTAAGTAGTTTGCTTTGATGCTATCAGCAATGTGAGTGATTTATATAGCTAGATATTGTGGATGTACATGAATAAGATGTCTCCAGCCTTTGGGGAAATTCTCTTAATTGAAAATACTGTTTGTAATATTGCTTTATATATTCTACGAAGAAAACCGTTGCTGAAAAGAGACAAAATATGACCTAGTTTCTGTCCAAGTTATGTCTTCATAGTGGGCTTTGATTTGAATATATTCTGCTTTCTAGATACACTGATCTGTATTGTTTTAAAATGTCTTAATGTTCACTTGGGATGAAATAGCACCTTCAGTTTTGCAAGATGAAAAAGTTATGGAGATCTTTTGCTCAACAGTGAATATACTTAATGCTGCTAAACTTAAAAATGTTAAAAATGGTAAATTTTATCTTACATGTTTTTTACCACAATTAAAAATTTAATCCCCCCATAGTACAGGGAGCCACTTAGGGGATGGTAGGGCTGGGGGGGTTGTAGCTGCCGCCTGTTTCTCCCTGCCTCATGCCCCTTAATAAAATGACCTTAGACTCCAGGAAAAAAATGTTTAATTTCTAAAAAGATGAACTAGCAGCAAATTTTAGAGTTCAAAGAACATTTTCTGTGTAAATTTCTGTAATTTTGAAAAGAGTAATCAAATTATTTTGAGAATTCTTATGAATTTTATAATATGTTTTTACACTTTTTACATTTTAAAATATGTTTTTAGTTTTTTACATTTTAAAATGTTTTTACATTTTAAAATATGTCAGCAGATTTTCTTTTATGATGAAAGCCTATAAAATATAGGCAGAGAACTGACTTTAATTGATTCTGCTTTAAGTATATTTCAGCTGATTCTGTGTATCCATTTTTCATTATATATTACCCAAATATCTTCATATATTAACATCTTTATAAACATCTAAGTGTACACACTTTATGTGTTCTTTTACTGTTTTTTTTTTTTTTTTTAAGGTTTTTAAAAAAATTTATTTGACACAGAGCAGAGCAAGCGAGAGAACACAGGTTGTAGGAGGGGCAAAGGGAGAGGGAGAAGCAGACTCCCTGCTGAGCAGGGAACCTGACTCCACTCAGGACTCAATCCCAGGACCCTGAGGTCATGACCTGAGCCGAAGGCAGATGCTTAACCAACTGTGCCACTGGTGCCCCTTAAAATTTCATTTTTAATGCATTCATTTTGTAATTGATAAAATTATTTATCTCTGGTTAGTTAATTCCATTTGGGCCAAGCATAATTGAACAGATCTAGGCTAATAGTTTTGTGGTGGCCAAGTGGATCCATGCTATACCCTCAAACCTGAGCCATCTCATAAATGCATACTTTTGCTTCCAAAGTTGAATAAAAGGTAAATAACTGGATCAGTTCAGTATATTTCACTGTAAATAGGATCCTCTCTTTGTAAAGCACAGTATCTTAATTAATTAATTAATTTAAAAAAGATTTTATTTATTCATTTGGGGCGGGGAGGGACAAAGGGAGACAGAGAAACAGACTCCCCGCCGAGCAGGGAGCCCAATGTCAGGCTCCATCCCAGGACCCTGGGATCATGACCTGAGCCGAAGGCAGATGCTTAACCGACTGAGCCACCCAGGCGCCCCTAAAGCACAGTATTTTTAATATCTCATCTCTTTTTAGGTAAACAACAGAAAGTTCTATCAATACATTTTTTCCTGTTATAGAATGCACTTAGTAAATGGATTTATGACAGAGCAGGTGCTGAGAACAGCTCTCAGAGGACTTCCTGGTCCAGTTCCTATTTATTGGACCCTAGTTGAGAAGCTTTGTATTACACTTCCCTACCTATAAAATTGAAAGGAGAGGGATTTCAACCCCCAATACTGGGAATTCCTGGAATTAACACTCCCCTTCGTTTTTCCAATGGATCCACACCCATCTGCAATCCACTGCAATACATATTTTTAAATGTTCAACTATTTTACAACACAAGTGACTCTTGCAATGTACTTGTGCTATGCTCAGTATGTGAAGATTGTAACCCAAAATATAGTCTGGAATTCTCACTTCCCTTTTTCAAGTTTCGAACTAACCTGAAACAGTTCTAAAATATTAAGCAGAGACCAGGTGCTCTGTATTTGTTATTTGAAATCACTTGAAAATTTTTTTCCAGTTACTATACTGAGAAACAGTATTAGCTTGCTGTAGATCAGAAGTGTATAGGTTTTGGAGTTAGATGGGTTTGAGTTCAAATTCTGTCATGTTTATTTAATAGCTTGGACCCTAAAGAGATCATTTAACCCCTTTGAGCACTATCTTATGTAAAATGGACATAATTGTAAAGGGCTGTTGTAGCTTGTAAGATTGTTGAGAACAGGGATCATTTTATTTATTTTATTTTTTATTTTTAAAAAATTTTATTTATTTGTCAGAGAGAGAGCACAAGCAGGGGGAGCGGCAGGCAGAGGGAGGGAGAATCAAGCTTCCTGCTGAGCAAGGAGCCCATTGTGGGAGGGACTGGATCCCAGGACCCTGAGATCATGACCTGAGCTGAAGGCAGACGCTTAACTGACTGAGCCACCCAGGCGTCTCGAGAACAGGGATCATTTTACTTAATTTTTAATAAATTCATATTTTATATGTCTTGTGCCTGAAATCATGCCTGGTACACAAATGCTTATTAAATGTTTTTAAAGAGGGGCACCTGGGTGGCTCAGTTGGTTAAGTGTCCGACTCTTGATTTCAGCTCAGGTCATGAGATCAAGCCCTGTGTGGGGCTTCGTGCTGAGTGTGGGGTCTGCTGAAGGTTCTCTCTCTCCCCTTCTGTCTCTACCTCTCCCCCTGCTTGTGCTTTCTTTCTGTCTCTTGAAATAAATAAAATCTTTAAAAAAAAAATAAATTTTTTTAAAAGAACTGAATTGAATTCTTGTGAAGGTGTAATCAAATAGTGATTTTTTTTGCATTTGATTATTATGATATATCTTTGCCTTTTAAATTCAAAGAAATCATTTAACAAACTTCATGAAAGATACAAGTTTATGGTGAGTTCTGGGATCTTTACAGACGTCTGCTTCTTTTCTTGTAGTCGGTTGCCTACTATGCTGAAATGTAAATACCTGGCACATGGTGGGCTTTTAATAAGTGTTGAAAGCTTTTAATTTCTCACTAGTCCTTCTTAATATTACTCTCCATTCTAGTGTACATTTAGAGCAATTCCTTTTAACTTTCTTGGTTCCTAGGAGAACAGTGGTTTTCCAAAGATGGCAATATAATATTAAGAGCAAGCAAGAAGTCTGGAAATGGAACAGGACACCCTGAGCTAGCTGTGCCACCTACCAGCTGGGTTGCAATGAGAAAGTTACCTAATCTCCCTGAACCTGTTTCCTCATCTCTCAAAAATGGTTTGCCTGCCCCACACTGCTGTTGTAAGGATTGAACAAGTTAATATAATTCAAGTGTGTGGAACTAGTGTCCAGCAAATAGGAAGCACTATATAAGAGTTTACTGCTGCTGTTATTATTCATTTTCTGCCTGAGATTGAAATTGCCCTCCTAAGCTTCATCTAGGCTCTTAACTCAGAACTCGTTCCTTGGATTGTACATACAACTTCTTTAAAACACATTCTTTTCTGTTCTAGGCATGTACCCTTTGAGCTTATTTTTTCACCTTACCTTTTGTTTTTGATTCTCCAAGTTCTGTAAATGCTATTTTTTTTTAAGATTTTATTTATTTATTTGACAGAGAGAGAGACAGCGAGAGAGGGAACACAAGCAGGGGGAGTGGGAGAGGGAGAAGCAGGCTCCCCGCTGAGCAGGGAGCCTGATGCGGGACCCTGGGATCATGACCTGAACCGAAGGCAGAGGCTTAAGGACTGAGCCACCCAGGCGCCCCAGTGCTATTTTTCAATAACAATGCCCTGCCAGCTTTAGGTAGGGCACTCCAACACTGCCATCCTTTGTTATATCCAGGAGTTTTCTGGTTTTATCAATTAATTGGCTTAAATATTAACATTATAACAACTATGCTTGACAAATCTCTGGCCTTGATCATACTGCAATTTATCCACAGTAAACTGCACAGATGGCTTTCTTTTTCCCTCGAATAATATGAAATTAGGTGTTTGTTTTGGCAGTTCTTGTGTGGCCTTATTTAACCGCAGACCATAGCCACTTTAGCGCTTCTGTTAGTATGTTTTTAGTATTTGTGCTGAGGTTACTTTGCAGATTAATTTAGATGACAAAATGACATGTATTTAGGCCACCAAATGCAGAACTGTTTTGGATCTTTGCTTCCTGACCTGATATTTGTCTCCCTATGTTTTTCCTGTTACTGTAAACAACTCAACCTGTTATAAGCAAACACTGTTAAGGTAGAGCGTTAAACGTTACAAATAAACTTTAAAAGAGTTGGTAAGCACAGTTTCTTTTACCTAGTAGAATCATACCTAATAACCACTTTTAAGCTTGATTTTGTGAGAGCACAGTTCAAAGAAACAGTAGATTAGTCCTCATTCAAACCAAGGGAAAATGTAACTTCCTTATAGATTTCTAGATTTATGTAAGTTTTCTTAGAATTACTTTTTTTCCCCTAATGTTCTTTCTTTGAACATCTTTTATTGTGGTAAAAAATATATATAAATATATATATAATAAAATTTACCATTTTAACCATTTTTAAGTGAACATTTCTATGGCATTCAGTATATTCACCATGTTGTGTAACCATCACCATCCATCTCCAGAACTTTTTCATATTCCCCATTTGAAACTCTGTACCTAATGTTTTCTTTTTGATTGTTCATCAGAAAGTAGTTCTGGGCATGCCTGGGTGGGTCAGTCTGTTAAGCATCTATCTGCCTTCAGCTCAGGTCATGATCCCAGGGTCCTGGGATCGAGGCCTGCATCAGGCTCCTTGCTCAGCGAGGAGCCTGCTTCTCCCTCTGCCCCTCTTTTTGCTCATGCTCTCTGTCTCTCTTTTTCTCTTTCTCTCAAATAAATAAATAAAATCTTTTTTTAAAAAAAGTAATTCTGTAAATAAAATATTTAAAAAGTGGTACTAATGGCTGGGAGGAGGGAAGTTATAAATTTATGTGTGTCTTTTTTTGTGTGGATGAGTGTGGGACTACCTTTTCTTAACTAGTATTCCTTGGTGTGTACTTTTAGAGCATCCTAAAACTTTGCCAAAATGACAAAAATTGTGTAGTATCCTCTTGTAATATATTATTATCACACTTTGATACTCTGTTTAGGATTTTAGCTCAGTAGAACAAAGTTTTTCTGTTTAATTAGGTATAGGTTATTGACAAAGACATTTTTTTTTTTAAGATTTTATTTATTTATTTGACAGAGAGGGAGATAGCGAGAGCAGGAACACAAGCAGGGGGAGTGGGAGAGGGAGAAGCAGGCTTCCCGCCGAGCAGGGAGCCCGATGCGGGGCTCGATCCCAGTACCCTGGGATCATGACCCGAGCCGAAGGCAGATGCTTAATGACTGAGCCACCCAGGCGCCCCTTGACAAAGAAATTTTTAATTTTAAGTGCACAATTCTGAATTTTGACAGTTGTTTCCATTTGTTTAACTACCACCACAGTCATGACATGCTTTTCCATCAAAATGCTTCCTCATGCTTTGTAGCAGTCAGTTGCTTTTCCCTACCTCTGACCCCTGGCAACCATTGTAATCTGATTTTGGCACTATAGTTTTTCCTTTTTAGGATTTCATATAAATGGCATCATACAGTATGTAGTCTTTTTTGATTCAGATTCTTATGTTTAATATGATGGTTTTGAGATTTTAGCCATGTTGTTGGATATATTGTAGTTCCTATTTATTGCTTAGTAGTATTCAGTTGATTTGATAGAACACAATTTATTTATCCATTTGCCAATTGGTAAGTATTTGGCTTGTTTCTGGTCTTTGGCTATTATTAAAAAGACTGCTGTGAAAATTTGCTGTGAATGCAGATTTTTACATGGACATACATTTTCATATATTTCCGAAATAGGAATGGGATTGTTAGGTTATATGGGAAGGATAAGTTTATAAGAAACTGCAAAACTTCCCTAAAGTGTCTGTAACATTTTGTATTCCACACCAGCAATGTATGAGTTTCAGTTATGCCACATCTGCTCCAGTACTTAGTATTTTTGGTCTTTTTAATTTTAGCTATTCTAATTGGTATATAATGGCATTTTGTTGTGACTTTAATTTGACTATCCCAATAATTGGTGATGTTGAAAATCTTTCTTTGTGCTTGTATATCTTCTTTTTAGTGAAGCCTGCTCAAATCTCTTGTCTATTTTAAAATCAGGTCATTTGTCCTGTTATTGCTGAGTCATAAGAGTTATATATTCTGGATATCAGTCCTTAATCACATATATCACATATCACAGAGATTTTCTCCCTATCTGTGCTTTGCCTTTTAATTTTCTTAACAGTGTCTTTTGAAGGCAAATGTTTTAAATTGTGATCAAATCCAATTTATCCTTTTTTATGATTCCTATCTTTTATATACTACCTAAAAAATATTTCCCTAGCCCAGGCCACAAATGTTTTCTTGTTTTCTTCTAGGTGTTTTATAATATAGCCTGTTCATTTAGATCATCACTCATTTTGTGTTAATGTTTGTATATAGAATGAGGTAAAGGTTGATTTATATTTTTTTCTATGTGGATACCAACTATTCCCGCACTATTTGTTGAAAAGAATATCCTTTTACCACTGAATTACTTTGGTATCTGTGTAAAATTAGTTAATCATCTATGCATGGGTCTGTTTCTAGACTGTATTTTTTTCCCCATTGATCTGAATATCTATATGTATACTAATATCACACTGTCTTAAGTGTGATATTAAGTTGTGAAATCAGGCAGTGTAAGTCTTTCAGCATTGTTCTTTTTCAAAATTGTTTTTGATATTCTAGGTTCTTTGCATTTCTTTTTTTTTTTTAAGATTTTATTAGCGGGTGTGCACACGTGACATGCGCACATGTGTAGGGAGGAGGGGCACAGGGGCAGAGGGAGAGGGAGAAGCAGACTCCCCACTGAGCAGGGAGCCCGACATGGGGTTCCATCCCAGGACCCTGAGATCATGACCTGAGGCAAAGGTAGAGGCTTAACCTACTGAGCCACTGCAGATGCCCCGGTTCTTTGCATTTCTGTGTAAATTTTAGAATCATAGTGTCAATTTCTACCAGAAATAGGAGTCTGCTCTGTTGTTTTATGCATTTGCTCTTGCTTTAAGCTAGGCACATGTTCTACTTAATTTGTATAGGACTCTCTTTATCACCTGAGTTTTATTTCTGAGTGATAATTATTAAATGTGTTTTGTGGTTCTGAGTCATAGCAATATGAATTACTTATCCCTTGTTCTGGCAATACATTGTGAAGAGAAAGTTTTACTGTACCTCAAATAGACAGGATATTTGAAGTGTAATATGGCTGTTTATTTGCCACGTAGGCATTGCTCCAGATTTATGCAAACCAACTGTAGTTCACTTTGTGGTTAACCCAAAGAAAAGGCTGTAGTTTTGTTTTATCCTTAATCTTGAAGTAACATCTTGTTCAAAGTTCCCTTATTTGATTATTCTGTTTGTAATTGTTACTAATATTTTTCTTACCTAGATAAGCCTAGGGTTTGAGTTTCATATTTAATTTCAGATAGAGGTGTTTGTGCATGTGTATGTTTTTGCAAAACCCTGGAAATAGTATAAAGTGTTCTAAGCGGTGGTGGTTTAGATAGTAAGGAATTCTTTACAATCAAATTAACATTTGAATGATATCTTACAAAGTTTCAAAGTTTCAAAATACATCAGCAAGTTGAAAAAATATCACCTTTTTTGAATTACTTCTAAGTGTTGTTTAGATGTGTTAAATATAAAACTTAAGCAATAAAAAATAGCATGCATTCTGGGAAATCACAGATCTATTGGAATTAACACTGAAATAGAAGTTAGGAACTTATTGTATATAATACTAAAATGACAGTATGTTCAATTCAGAATTTGGTAGCTGTGTGTGGATTCTAATTATAGTATAAACAGTTGTCTGGAATCCTTTCCTCAGGAAATGAATCATTATGTAGCACCGAACTTTTTTTTTTTTTTTTTTTTTTTTTTAAAGATTTTTTATTTATTTATTTGAGAGAGAGAGAATGAGAGAGAGCAAGCACATGAGAGGGGGAGGGTCAGAGGGAGAAGCAGACTCCCTGCCGAGCAGGGAGCCCGATGCGGGACTCGATCCAGGGACTCCAGGATCATGACAGCCGAAGGCAGTCGCTTAACCAACTGAGCCACCCAGGCGCCCAGCACCGAACTTTTTTAAATATCTGAAGGGTTGCAGTCTTCAGTGCTTTTTGTATTCTTTAGCCTACTTTATTATTATTATTTTTTTATCTTTCCTTTTCTGTTTGGCCATGTGTTTAGTGTACCTGTCCTCTATTCTATTTTTCTGCTGCTAATGTGCTGTGGGTTTGGCATATAGATAATTGAGGTTAGTAAGAGGCAGTAGGATAGAGCTGGGCATGGAATTGGGAGTATTTCTGCTGAACTTCAAGAATTAAGAATCATAGGAACATACAGGTATAGGAGGTACAAGTCATTCGAGGTACGAAGGATCAGACTAGTCTTAGAAACTTTGCCATAATGATACTCAGTGAATGCAAGAGGTTGTGGAACAGTAGCCTCAAATTTCTGAAGGAAAGAAAACATGTCTCAAGCATTTTGTAAACATTCATTTTATTTTTCAAGTGTAAGACAAGAGACATCCTCACCCAAGGATACCAGAGAAATAACAATACTGATGACACTCTTAAAACCAAGAAACAGGGGCGCCTGGGTGGCTCAGTCATTAAGCGTCTGCCTTCGGCTCAGGTCATGATCCCAGGGTTCTGGGATCGAGCCCCGCTTCAGGCTCCCTGCTCAGCGGGAAGCCTGCTTCTCCCTCTCCCACTCCCCCTGCTTGTGTTCCTTCTCTCGCTTTGTCTCTCTCTATTAAATAAATAAATAAAATCTTAAAAAAAACAAACAAACAAAAGCCAAGAAACAAAAACGTACCTGAGGACAAGTCCAGGCAACCAACAGCTGAATCAAAATAAAAAGTCAGGAATGGAGAAGCCATTAGAAAAATGGTGTGTGTCGACTCTACTTAAGTAAAATCCTAATACTAGCAACTGTGGGAATTAGGGTTCCAGAGCAGAATACAAATGTTACAAACCTTTTAAAATCTTTGTCAAAACATTGAAAATTCTCTTTCTGATGGTTATAAATGTACAGAGGAGATTTTAAAATAGCAAAACTAATATTCAAAATAGTAAAGACTTTCGGAAAATTAAAGTGTTACTTCTTTGCAAAAACTCATTAAGATCGAATAGTCTTGCCTCCCTTGCCTTCACCTCAGTTGCATAACCTAAGATACCAGCACGCATCTTTTCTATGCGTCAGTGAATTGTCATCCTCCTTTCAAAATTTGGATCAGCTGAAAAAATTGTACCCCTTTCCCTCTGTATCCTGAAATACCTCTGGGAATTCCTTTAATGGGAAGTCTTTTGCAGGTATCGGTTCCTTTGTGACATCTTCACCCTTTATGTGGCAACCACTTTCTTCATCTGTGTAGCTAATTCGGCCCTCACTCAGTTCCTATAGCTGCGCATCTGCAGCCTCTGAGTGTCAGTGTTGTCAGTAGTCCCTGGCCAGCTCTTCTGTACGTGGTTTATGTTCGGTTTGACTTGCACTTTCAGTGTCCTCATTTTTCATTTCTTCGCTGAACTTTCATCCTTGTTGGCTGATTTCCTCTTCCGATTATCCATCCTTGTAAATTGTCACACTGTCATGTGTGATTATCACAGGCTGACAGGGAGACAACTACACGCTTGCTGTGTATGAACTAAAAACTAGACACATGGTGATCAAACCACTGACAGACTTCGAAAGAAGTGATGTGATTGATCACTGAGCATGATGAGCGTCGGTTATTTACGTACTAACTTGTGGATTGAAGAGCTGGCTCCGAAGTTTGTATTTTATGCACTTACTTGCAGTTAATACACAGCCGTGTTGTTGAGGGTTTATTTAACTAGATTGTAAAAACTTATATATAGCAAAGCCAGGCAGAGTGAAGACTGTCTATAATAACATAATTGACAAAAATCTTAAGTTGAATGGGGAACAATGTGAGTGTATTAATCTTATTATTCTTGACAGGGAGTCAGTGAATATTGTCTGAAGTTGAAATATATAAGCACAATGATTCTAATCTCTAAGTGTTTCTCATAATCATATAATTAATTTTAGAGGAATCTTTTAGGGATTCTCCCCTAGTGAAGAAAATACGAAGTTCAGCAGGTCTTTCTTGTTTCTGTCCTTTTCTGTTAAGACCTATAGCCAGTAGGTGGGGATGTTCCAGTCCAGTTTCACTGAAGCCAACTATCCAACTTAAAGAACCTACTTTTCTGGCTTATGGCCATGTATGCAAGACCAATAACATCAACTCTCATACCCTTTGGGCATTAACATAATTCCCCTGAAGTCTATCTTTATTTCTAATGCCCATGTCAGGGTCACCACAGCTTCATCATCTGTACTCCATTATTCACTTTTGGTACTTGAGAATTTTTTCTTGTTCTTAAGCTCAGCTATGTATTTAAAATAATTTGACACTGATACAGCATTTCTGTGTATTTGTAATGAATAGGAGGGAAGATTTTTGCATGTGTTTCATTATTATCTGGATTAGAAATACTCTGTCATGGTCATTCTTTAAAAAAAAAAAAAAAAAAGAATTCCAGGGGCCCCTGGGTGGCTCAGTTAAGCATCCAGCTCTTGGTTTCACTCAGGTCATGATCCCAGGGTCGTGAGATTGAGCCCTGCATCGAGCCTGGCAGAGGGCTCTGTGCTCAGTAGGAAGTCTGCTTCCCCTCTCCCTCTCCCTCTGCCCCTCCCCCCATGTGTGTGCACGTGCGCGCGCGCTCTCTCTCATAAATAAATCTTTAAAAGAAAATTCCACTCAAAATAGTATCCCAAACTGTAAAATTCCTTTTAATAACTATTAAGAAATGTGTGAGACCTATAGAAGGAAACCAAATTCATAAAAGAAGATATGAATTAATGTAGTGATGTACTACATTCTTAGATGGGAAGACTCAGTTGGTAATGATGTCAATTCTCCCCAAAGTAGGCTCTTCCAATTAAAATTTCAATGGAATTTTAAAGAAAATATAAAGTTATCCGGAGAGGTAAATTTGAAAATGTAGTTAAGAAAATTTTGAAGAAAAATAACTGGGGGGAGTGAGTTGCTGTACTAAGCAGCAAGGTATGGTGCAAAGATAGAATAATTAAGATAACAGTTTGGAGCAGGAAATAGGTCTGTAGGGCAGTAGGAGTAGGAAGTAAGTCTGTCAAGCAGATGGGTCTGTAGAACAAAATTGAGGCTACAGAAACATGTAGACAATTTTGAACTAATAAAGCTTCATTTCAAGCAATTAGGGAGAGGATGGGTTATTTAAAAAGTGGCATTTAGAAAATTGGCTGTTTTGGGGGGCAAACACAGTTATATCCCTATTTTACATCATAAAGAAAATTAGATTCCAGATGGAGTAAATCTGTAGACATAAAAAAAAAAAAAGAGTGCTGTTTTCAGAGGCTCAAGATAGCCTTCTTAACCATGCCTGAAATCTAGAAACCATAAAGGAAGAGACTGATAGACTTAACTACATATTTAAAGCTTAAAGTAGGGGTGCCTCGGTGGCTCAGTCGTTAAGCGTCTGCCTTCGGCTCGGGTCATTGATCCCAGGGTGCTGGGATCGAGCCCCGCGTCAGGCTCCCTGCTCAGCGGGAAGCCTGCTTCTCCCTCCTGCTCTCACTCTCTCTCTCTCTCTGTCAAATAAATAAATAAAATCTTAAAAAAAAAAAAAGCTTAAAGTAAAAAGCACCAAAACAAAGTTGAAAGATTAACAAAAGACAGGAGAAATATATTTACTATATAAAACAAACACAATATATAGAGTGTCTTGGCCAATAAGACAACCAATAGAAAATGGACAAAACATATAAACAGACGTTTCAAAAAAATAGCAATGACTAATACAAAAAGATGTTTATCCTCATTAATAATAAAACTTGAGATACCATTTTTTACTCAGGAGATTGGCAAAATATAAATCATTGGTCATCTCCTATGTTAGAATATTGTAGGGATGTAAGTTAGTGTCTTCAGTTTGATAGTTATCAGAAATTAAATATCCATACCTTTGGCCCATTGGGTCTGTTTCTAGGGATTTAATCTACAGAAATACAAGCATATGTACAAAAGATATATGCATATAGATGTTCATTGTAGCATTGTTTAGTGAGAAATTGAGTTCAATTTATGCGTTCCTCAATAGAGGAATAAATGAATAAATTTTAGTGTATCCATACTTTGGAATACCGTGAGGAGCAGGTACCATGAAGGATCATGGGCTCTAGAGTCAGGTTGCCAGGCTTAAATTCTGGATTCATTATTTACTAGTTGCATGTCTGGACTTACTTAACTTCTCTGGCCTCAATTTTCTCATCTGTAAAATAGGGATAATTGAATCTGTTTCGGAGGTGTGATAATTAAATGAACTAAACTGTATAGAACAGTGCTTAGAATGTAAGTACTCAGTAATATTAGCTAATAGTAAATGATCACTTTTTGTTAAAAAAATACATTTATAAAATTCTAACATGGAAAAACCCCATTGTGATTTAAGTAAACAAATTTTAGAGCAATGTGTGCATATGGCATGAGCACCTGTTTGTAAATAAAATGTAAATTATGTATGTGCCTGTATTTTAATGTATGTGGATAAATTTGGAAGCATAAATGCCAGTCTTAACAGTAGTTACCTTTGAGGAGTGAGATTTGGTGGAGCGGAAGCAGATTATCAGATTTTTAAAGATATTTTTTAGTATTTTTTTCTTAAGCATGTATTACACTATAAATTAAAAAAAAAAAAGATTTTATTTATTTATTTGACAGAGAGAGAGAGAGATAGCGAGAGCAGGAACACAAGCAGGGGGAATGGGAGAGGGAGAAGCAGGCTTCCCGCCAAGCAGGGAGCCCGATGTGGGGCTCGATCCCAGGACCCTGGGACCATGACCTGAGCTGAAGGCAGACACTTAACAACTGAGCCACCCAGGCGCCCCACATGATAACTAAATTTTTAAAAAAAGATCCCATAGACTAAGAATAGTAGAACTTCTAACTTCCATCTTACTTTTTTAAAAATAACTGCAAGAAGGTGTGTCCTAGGTGATGTTTGCTTTCTCTTATTTTCCTCAGTGACTCACTATAATTTTCCTTGCAGGAACATGCTTACCCAGCTGATGAACTCATGCCTTTAACCTGTAGAGGTCGTGTTAGAGGCCAGGAGCCAAGTCGGGGTGATGTTGATGACGCCTTGGGAAAGTGAGTATTATTAACACAGTGGGTGGTGTGGCATCTCAGGCTTCCGAAGTCGTAGACTTCCTAGATGCAGCATACAGTTGTATTTCTGGGGGTTGGTTAAATATCAAGGACTGCTTTAAGTATTAACATTAAACTCTTTTATTTCCTTCTGTTATCTTTTATAAAAAATCATTTTACCTCTTAGATCAGTGAAAAGTTAAGTTGCTAAGATGAATATAACTTTTGAAATGTATATAAAGTCATTGACACATTATAAAGTGTTGATAGTTTAGTATTTTTTATATTTATTTTTTAAAGATTTTATTTATTTGAGGGGCGCCTGGGTGGCTCAGTCGGTTAAGCGTCTGCCTTCAGCTCCGGTCATGGTCCCAGGGTCCTGGGATCGAGCCCCGCATCAGGCTCCCCACTCAGCGGGAAGCCTGCTTCTCTCTCTCCTTCTCCCACTCCCCTTGCTTGTGTTCCTACTCTCGCTGTCTCTCTGTCAAATAAATAAATAAAATCTTTAAAAAAAAAAGATTTTATTTATTTGAGAGAGAGAGTATATAGCAGGGGGTGGGGTGGGGGGCAGAGGGAGAGGGAGAAGCAGACTCCCTGCTGAACAGAGAGCCCAATGTAGGGCTTGATTCCAGGATCCTGGGATCATGACCTGAGCTGAAGGCAGATGCTTAACTGATTGAGCCACCCAGGCACCTTGACAGTTTAATATTTTTATTTGCTTTAAAAAAGAGTTAATATATTTTCTATTCATTTTGAAAGATATGTAGATACACTGAATATTAAACGTCATGTTAAGCCTTTTCAGGTGCCTTCAGTGCTTTCTAGGTTACATTGTACTATAGATGCATGGAAGTACTAGCTAATAGAAACTACCAGTCAATAAGGCATAGATACATCTGCTTATACATTCATGGATAAAATTCAGAATTCTAATGGTTTGTATCTCATTATACTTGTTTCTTAGATTTTCCCTGACACTGATTGATTCTTTGGACACTCTTGTGGTAAGTTTGATTCCTCTTGAATTTACTTATTTTATAAATTTCATAATTTGTACACTCAAAATATTATGAATACAGTCATTACACAGTAAGTCTGAAGTAGAAGTTTTCAGAATTTAAGGTGTTCTGAGCTTTGCTTCTAAATAGTTATTTCACACTATTGAGTTGATTATGTCATGTGAATATCAAGTGAAAGTATGCAGAAATCATGGAGATATTGAAATAATTTATAGGCATGTTAACTTATGTGATGGCACTTTTAATCAGGAAGGTTGTTTCCCCATTATACAAGGAGGTTGAAGCTATTGGAAGAAATTAATTCTAGAAAATACCACTGATATTCTTGTTCCAGAATGGCATGCCACAATGATACTGAAATTGTTAAACTAGAATTCTTATGTTCATTTAAAAAATTTTTTCCCACCAGTGATTTTTAGCACCAAGTGATCACTTCTTGGCAATCCTTTTCGACCTCATGGGATACAAAATCATTTTAATTAATTCTGGGGGGGGATGGTTTGTAAGGGCAGAGGAGAAAGATTCAGTTCTAGATGTCATGATTTCTAAATACAGTATCTTTCTAATTTTCTACTTTGAGATCACTTACAATATAAAAGTAGGCTTGTTTCAGAATTTTCCTTAAGACCTGGGTCTCAACTTTGAGTAAATGTCTCAAGGACTGATTAATATTTTAAAAAACAAAACAAAAAAATCTTTGGGGTGGCAGGAATTTTTCAGAACTAAGCTTTTCTTCCCACTGTTGTTTCCACGTTCTTTTTTTCACTGGGCATTTTCTTTTTCTTTTCCTTTCCTTTCCTATTCCCTTCTCTTCCCTCCTTCCTTCTATACCAGTGTCTTAGGAGGATGGCCTATGAAGTTTTAAAAAATATCCCCGTCTCCCAAGTTACTCTGATTTAATTATTCTGGAGTGGGGCTGCGCATTATTATTTATGCCTTTAAAGCTTCTCTTTGTCTATAGAGTGCCGCCTTGGTTGAGAAGACCTTTTTGTTGTGAGGACTGCCGTTGTTTACAACTTTTACAGTTGGGTCAGGGTTTCAAATGTTGACTCCGTTTTTCAGAGATTAAAGGACTGTGGGAACTCTATTATCATGACTGTGAGAATGAGAGAATATTTGTATGCCTTATTTTTGGTTTAGTGGTCCTATGTGTTCTGCTATACTAGGGCTTCCTCTCAAATAAAAGACAAAGGTGAACAAAATATGCTGGGAGGCACAGATGGCCAGCCTGGGAGAAACCAAGTGGTGTACTTACAGCTGTAGCTGGGTTATACTCCCCAGGTCTACTTTGACATGGGGGAGTAAGTGAGGAGCAGTAGTTGTGTATTAGGAAAGACCATAGGTGAACTTAACTTTGTTTCTCATTCTGTCAGCTTGGCTTTATCCTTCCAGATAGCAAATTCCCCATCATCTCCCTGTAAGTTGGTTTTCTTGAACATGGACCTCGGATATCATATGCTTTTAAAAATCTTATCAGAAATGACGGGGAAAAAGGTAGTTTCAGGCTGCATAACTCCTAAATTTAGAAATCTGTTGGCTTCTAATTGAGTAGCCATTAATTATTACAAAGGTTCTATCTTTCAGGTTTTACCATTTGTATACTTGGCACTGATTCGCGGAATATGATCCCAGGACCAGCAGCAGCAGCACCGGACAGCTTGTTAGAAATGCAAAATTCTAGCGCCTCATCCCAGACATGCTAAATCAGACAGTCTGGGAGGGAGGCCCAGCAGTCTGTTTTTTAACAAGCTTCCAGATGATTCTGATGCATGCTAAAGTTTGAGAAATACTGTATAATGATGCAGTGCTTTTTAAACTTCAGTGTATTGCAAGTCACCTAGGGATCTTGCTAAAATGCAGATTCTGATCCAATAAACTGAAGGTAGGTTCCAAGAATCTGTGTTTCTAATAAGCTGCCACTTGGTGGTGCTGCTATTGCTGGTTAGCAGACCATATTCTCCATAATGTGTGGTATAAACTTGAGTTCTGGCTCCTTGTGGCAGGTAGTGACAAGAAGTGATCACATAATACTGATATGTGTAACCTTGGTCAAATTAATTAACTTCTCTGGGCTCCTGTTTTCACCTCAGAAGGGCCTAGACTAGATATCTAAGTTTCCTATGAACTATAAGGTATTATTTCTTACTGATCTTTGGTTCAGATTCAGATAAGTAACTCCTATTTGTTGAAGTTACCCTCAAGAAGAGTTAAGAAAGATTGATAAAGTCTTACATTTAAAAAAAAAGATACTTTATAAACTCTTTAAATTTTAGTCTCTTCAAGTAGGAATAACCTAAGTAACTTATATATCATCATAACTTTGAAACATAAAAATTCACTTTGAATTTTTATTCCTATTTTAAACATTTTCTTTTTAATTTAAACAGAGGAATTAGTTTAGAAATATTTTTCCTACATTTAAGGAATTGTTTTGGTACATTTTATTAATATACTTATTAATATTTCTTTTTTTCTTAAATATTTTTATTTATTTATTTGACAGAGACACAGCGTGAGAGGGGACACAAGCAGGGGGAGTGGGAGAGGGAGAAGCAGGCTTCCCGCTGAACAGGGAGCCCGATGCAGGGCTCAATCCCAGGACCCTGGGATCATGACCTGAGCCAAAGGCAGACGCTTAACCAATTGAGCCACCCAGGCGCCCCACACTTATTAATATTTCTAATTTACATTGCCTTTACTTTGTGATTATTTCTTTATTTTTTGATTTATTTGAAAATATTAATAGACCATATCACGTGTGACAGTACATGCAACTCTACTGTTTTTATTTTGGTCATACCATAATATGTTAAGTAGAATTTCTGTTGTCATAGTTTGGTCTTTAAATTTAATCTGTTGTTCCTCATTCTAGCCATCTAGTTTTTATTGATATAATGAAGCCAAGAACTAAATTTAAATTTATCTTTATATTCTACATTACCATGAAATCTGTAGAAAGGAAGATATCAAAACAAATTAAAGATGATGAGGGAAAGGAAGAGACCTGAATTCATCTTTGCTATACGCTAGGAGCTTAAAAATCTTATTAAGTAATAGAGCAGTTGGAATGAATTTTCTCACTAATTATGGACAAAGAGAACTCTTTCCACTTTTATTCTCCTTTGAAACAAATAACATTGGTATAATTTTTGGGAGTAATTCTCAGGAGATAGACCTAGGAAGAAGAATAACATTAACAAAATGATACTAAAAAGTGTATGTGTAGGTGAGTTGGGAGTAGCACAGTTGTGTTTCATTCTAAAAGTGATTCAGGGCTGTATACATCTGCACTTGTTGCTGCAGAATTGACATGGATTTCGAGGTTGACAAGGAAAAGCAGTCAATTTAAAGGCAGGCTTGATAGTATATTTTACTCAGGACTTACCTTAAATTTTACTTTTACTTGAATTTTAGTCAGATATTCTTATGGAATGTTCTGTACCTAAATTAGAATCTTTAAAGAAAGCAAGTGAAAAAGCACTATAAAATATTATCAAACAAAAAGATTAAACAATCAAGTAAAGGAGAACTACTTTTAATGGATCTGTGGTCTAAATAACATGTAATTATGCAGCTGTTACCGAACAATCTATCACAACTGCTAACTCAGGAAATGAACAGGTAAGGCCTGGCACACTGCCTCGGCCAACTGCTCCCTCCCTGGGAATGCTGAGGGAGCTGGACAGTCAGAAGCATAGCTCCTGGCTGGGTGTGCCAACACTGGTTGTTTAACAGACGCAGGTAAACTTGTGGCAAGAGAAGCCAGTAACTCAAGAGAGGAGGATTTGGAAAAGAGAAGGGGAGAGATTTATTTCAGGTGCTGGCAGCTGGGGGAGGTGGCAGGCACAGGCCTTAACAACCGACCTCTCCACAGACACGGTGGACACCTAGAGTTTTATAAGGAGAGGTGGGGGAGTAGGAGTATGTACAAGAGAGCAGGCAGAGGGCGTGATCATGGGCTGGGGTTGGGGTGTCGGAAGGTGTTCAGCCCATGATCATGGGCAGGGAAGGGGACATGTAGGGTGTGGTCTTCTAGGCATTCCATTGGTATCAGGGCTGTTCTGGTCTGGCAGTTGGAATGTTCTGGTCCCTGTAAAATGTCTTGTCAATGACTCAAGAAAGTGTGATAAGCAGTAAGCACAATGGGTTGTAGCTAGAGCATGAGTTAAGTGGTCTTGTCTATTTCTGGTTTTAACTGTTGGGGTCAATAGTTGAGCAAGAGAGCTTTCTGACACAGCCTTGATTTTGACTGAAAAATCAAAGCAACTATGTAATGCATTGGCCCCTTCATGGAACTGATTGCAAGAATCCACAGAATTCTTAACCTAGTCAGGATTCTAGACCCCCATGGTAATAATAATAACAGTAATGATATTAAGCACTTACTAAGTCAGGCACTCTACTGAAAATACTTTACATGTATTACCTCACTTAAGAAAACAATCCTATAAGAGTAGATATTTCTTTTTATGGATGAGGGAAGAGGCTCAGAGATGGAAGTCACTTGACCAAGATTACACAGGTAGTGAGTGAAAGAAACAGAGTTCAAAACAGGGCTTGCTCTTGATTACAACATTATACTCCTCCTTAATTAGGGGTCAGGGCATCCACGGGTAAAGATGGCAGGTTGTATGTGGTTTAGGATCAGTCAGTCATTCTCTGAAGGATGTGCTCTCTTTTGAGAGTAAGCAACCTTTAAAATAACCAATAAAATTGGTGAATAAGATGGTTTTTGTGTTGTTTTGACTTGGAAACCAAATCCTGGTAGAGCTCAGCTCATGTAGCTCTAGGTCATGGGTTATATATTAAGAAACCAGTTAACAGTTCCGATGATGATTGTTTTAAAGTCTTAATGATTTCCATGTATCTAAAAGAGAAATATATAAAGATTCCGTATAATGTAGGCATTTAATTTTGGGGGGTTTTAGATACCACGTTTTCATCGGAGGCTTAAGGGAAACATTTTGTATGTGTCACTTTTTAGAGTCTTAATGTATTAACTTGCATTTACTAGTTCATTGTAACACTATTTCTTTTTGACTTGGTGGAAAAGAACTTTATTTTCATAATTTTCTTCTCCTAGGTATTAAATAAAACTAAAGAATTTGAAGATGCGGTGAGAAAAGTTTTAAGAGATGTTAATTTAGATAATGATGTAGTTGTATCAGTCTTTGAAACAAACATCAGAGTTCTTGGGTAAGTATGTAAGACACTAAAGGTATAATTTTAATAACAGAAAAGCCTAGGGTAAACTGTTTATTTCTTGATGGTAATAAAGCAAGATATTTCTTATGTTTAAAAGATAAAAGTTGGGATACTATGAAACAGAGGCTGTGGGATGACCTTGCATTGTATGAGGCACAGACAGCAGCAGACTTTGGAAATAGTTGCAGATTCAAATCAAAGGTAATCCCATGTATTGTTTAAAAAGGATTAGAGGTTGAACATTTGCATATTAGCTGTATCTCAGGTTTTTTGCTAGTTTACATAGTTTTCTAATCTTACTTAGCCAGCACCTCTTCAGGCCAAATGAAATTAAATGTATAATACTACCTCTCAACTAAACAGTTTGAAATGCTCTCAGGACATTTAAAAATATTGAATTACGGGATTTATTAATTCAAGTTTCAACATTATTAAATTTTTATATTTAATGGTTACTTTTATGTTATTGTAACACATTTCCTTTGTCAGACAGGTAAAGTGAGTCTTTTTCAGTTTAGGAAATATTTATGTGGCTTTTCACAGAGTTTGTTAATCTATTTAATACAACGTTGGGGAGATTTTTTTAATGTTATACTGTAAGAGTTAAAGATTACATGATGATATCATTAAGTTAAATTTAAAAGTTGTTAGAATCAAATATCAAGTTTCTTAAAATAAGTGATTTCTAGGATATTCTTTTTTTTTTTTTTTTAAGGATCTGCTTTAAGAAATTTTAAGGTATTTGAGAATGCCAAACACTTTACAGCAGATAGAATATCTAAAACTTTTTTGTACTGTCTGTGTTTTGCCATAAAATGCATAGCCAGAGTTAGGTAAAAAAAAAAAAGTTCTTCTGAGGTCTTTCCTTATGTGTGCTAAATTGTTGATAACAAGATACCCACATCTTTTTGAGGTGGTGACTTTTAAGTATCTGTAAGAAGTGGATAATGTTTCATCTCTATGATTGTAGGGGTCTTTTGGGTGGACACTCATTGGCAATCATGCTGAAAGAAAAAGGCGAGTACATGCAGTGGTACAATGATGAACTTCTCCAAATGGCAAAGCAATTGGGTTACAAACTTTTACCAGCTTTCAATACTACCAGTGGCCTTCCTTATCCAAGAGTAAGTAATTCTGAAAAATATGGCAGTCTTTCTGTACTTCTTTGCTGTCTTAAAAAAATGAATTTTTGTAATTGGAGCCGTTGTTCATCACCTGCTTGAGGCTGAAGAAAAATGTTTCTTAGCTATATAAAACATTTATATTGACATTTCAGTTTTGCATTTGAGTGGTAGGAGAGTTTAGATTCATTCAAGGCTTTTATGTGTCACTGTGTAACAGATGAGGTTATGCTGCAGAAGGAAGAGACAGATGCCAGACTAGAATTTGGGCACAGAATTATTTGTGCAGAAGATACAGGTGAAACAGTGAGAGTGGGTGCTGGCTCTCCAGAGGAGGATATGGAGAGAACACAGGACAGAGGGGGATAAGGAGGAAGTAGAGCGGTGGGAAAGAGTGTTCAGAGACTCAGGAGGAGGACCACACAGTAGTAGCTGTGGTGTGATGAAATCTTAGAGCCTCAAAAGGAGGTGTTTTATTTCTTTATTTTTTTTATTTTTTTAAGATTTTATTTGTTTATTTGAGAGAGAGAATGAGATAGAGAGAGCATGAGAGGGGGGAGTGTCAGAGGGAGAAGCAGACTCCCCGCTGAGCAGGGAGCCTGATGCGGGACTTGATCCCAGGACTCCAGGATCATGACCTGAGTCGAAGGCAGTCGCCTAACCAACTGAGCCACCCAGGCGCCCAAAAGGAGGTGTTTTAGAAAACAGTAGGAGAATTAGATGCAAACAGAGCCTTAAAGGATGTAATGTGGGGGAGAATAAAGGGGAGGGAAGGGTTCAAACTAGGTGAAAACACAGGACCATTCATTTTGAGATTTCTGTGTTGGTAGTTAAAGAGAGGTGCAGCAGAGTCAGTTGAGGGAGTTTTGTTTTTCCCCCCAAGAAAATGTTATATTTAAAGCAAAGGGAAAGAAGCCATTGAATAGGGAAAGAGCTTTCTATGCTGATTTATTTCTTTATTATTTTTTATTTATTTGAGAGGAAGAGCAAGAGAGAGAGAGACCATGAGTGGGGTGAGGGGCAGAGGGAGAAGCAGACTCCCCGCTGAGCAGGGAGCTCGATGCAGGGCTCGATCCTGGGACTCCGGGATCATGACTGGAGCCGAAGGCAGACGCTTAACCAACTGAGCCACCCAGGCGTCCCTGATTTATTTCTTTATTAATACTATTGCTCTCTCCCTCTTGTCCATGTTGGACACCTCCGCCATTACTAAGTTGTGATAATTTTTCACAAAAATTATGCTAGTTGAAGCCAATATAATTCCTAAACTATTGTAAATACCTATCTTTCTCTTTTCTCTCTGGTTTATTTAGAGACTTACAAAATTAATCTTACTAAAACAATTTTTATCAAACTACCCCCAGAAGTTTTACTGACTCCCTATTGTACAGAGTATCTTTTAACTTTCAGAATTCATTATGGTTTGGCCGTAGGCTTTCTGACCTGCTCTCAGAACCTCACACCCCGGTGAAATGAGTGTTCCATTTCAGCCAAAAGAATCTATTAGTGTCCCCCCAAACACCTAAGATATGTTTTTCTTTGTTTTTTGTTTTTTTCCATTTCCATGCTGTTAGGCCTGTCATCTCTCTTACCTGGAATAACTTTTCTCCCACCGTAAATCAAGTAAGACTCACTTTCACCATCAAAAAGCCTTTGACTGGAGAGACAGCATAATATAGAGCAGTGCTTTTCAAACTGGAGGTCATAGCATATTATATTACCCACGAACTTAGTGGATTGTGACCAACACTTTTTTGTTTGTTTGTTTAGTGAAACAGACTATTTATTAAATCTCTTATTTAAATTTCTCACCCTTGATATTTTGAATAGCTCTTCTGTGAACATCTTTATACAGATCTCTTTACCTCTTCCATGGGATAAATTACTAGGAGAGGAAATAGTAAGTCACAGAAATAGGGAATGTTTTTTAAGGCTTTGGGTACTTATTGTCCAGTTGTTCTCCAGAAAGGTTCTACTTTTATAGTTACTCAGTGTTTTATAAAAGTATATGTGTCGTTGTACTGTTGCCAACAGTGTGTATTGTTATTATTTTGCCAAATGAATGAGAAAAATTAAAGTCTTGTTTTAATGTGAATTTCTTTGCTTTTTAGTGTGGTTAAACTTGTTGATGTTTTTATTTTCTTAGCATATTAAAATTAAAAACAAAGTTATTTCAAATAACCTAGATGTTTATTTAATTGAATTTACTGTTAGTAAATACTTTTAGTTTTTGTTATAATTTGATGTGCTAAATTTTGGGGAATCTAGCATTTCTTCACTTTTGTCATAACATGAGAAACAGAAGAGGAATTAAAACAGTAGCTACTAAGTATTGTAGTAAAATAAAGAAAATGTTTTATTTTCTTATACTCTGAAGTATCAAGAAAATTTTAAAAATTGCTTTTTAGAAGAGGACTACAGATAGAAACTAAGTGTCTTCCTATCCTGCCTTCTTCACACTTAACGAGCTTTTACTCATGAAAATATGTACAGTCTCTCTTAGATATGCATACATAATTGATAGTACTGCATTAGTGTTTTTAACTCAAGAATTTGCTGGACAGAAATGATATTTTAGTGGTTAATGGTCATTTGTTACATCTACACATAAACCCTAGAGGTAGTCCACACTTTGGGATGCCATTTCCTCAACGTTAATTAAAAGCACTTTGCCAGTTTTTCATTTAAGACCTCATTTCTAAGGTCAGGTAGGTGATTATATCCATAAAACACAGGGTTAATGGCAATTCCATTTTGATTTTGTAGATATTTTAGGGGGCTTTTGGGTATAGCAAATATATAATGTAGATAAATTTAGTGTAGGTAATTTAAACTTCCACCTTTTAATAAAAAACGTTCCTTTTTAAGAACTACTTTGTGATTCCCAGGACATAGGACCAGGAGGGAGAAACCAGGTTCCAAATTCCTTCTAAGTACAAAACCTTTATTATACTTTTAACCCTTTTTGTCTGAAGCCCTTCAAGTAAAGGGCAATAAGCTCCTTGTTTCTAACTTGTACATGACTAAATGGATGCTCCTACCACCTGTCCTCTGAGATCTAGTCAGGAGGACTGCAGCTTATCTAACCAGCCTCTAGAGCAAAATTCAACAAGAGGATTAACATAAGCAAAAAAGGCACTCAACCCTTTTTCCTTGTCTTATAGAACTGGTAGTGCCTCCTGGAGGTTTTGCATTTGGAAGTTGTTTAATAACGCAGATCTTCAGCGTACGAGATGGAAATGATATGATACTATGGATAGTTGTATTAAGAAATAGTCCTTTTACATCATTTAGTAGCGACCATCTTGGGACAGTGAAGACTATAATGCAGTATACAACCATCTTAAATATTTTTAATGTACAGAACTTCAGTGAGTCCAAGTATTTCCTTTTTTTTTTGTTAAGAGAAAAGATACTAAAAATGGGATATAAATGTTTCCTGTCTTGCCTTTGCTTTCTCATGACTACTTCCCTGGACTTTGCCATTTGTTAGCCCTCAGCTACTCCCAATCCAGTGATATTTTATCAAATATCAGTGATATTTCTTCTGATTTTTAGATCTTAGCGTTTGTTGTTAGTTCCATTTGTTTGGAACTTATTTATGACTTTCCATTATTAGTTCCCGTCTCCATTTATATATCTGTCTTAATTGCTCTGTCTGGATTTTAAGCTCCCCGAGAACAAGGATCTTTTCAGTTACTTTGTATCTTAATACTCTCCACATAGTAGATACCTATTGATCAGTTGATTGTAATAATTAATAGAATTAACCAGAAAATATTTTTCACTGTTGACTCTTATTACAAATATTTATAAAAATTATTACACTTTACCTTAGTGCAGTTAATGTAAATATTTTATTATTGAGGATGTCTTCATTTTAAAGTTTATTCTTTTTTTTTTTAAGATTTTATTCATTTGAGAGAGAGAGTGCACAGGTTCGGGGGGGCAGCAGAGGGAGAGGGAGAAGCAGACTCCCTGCTGAGCAGGGAGCCTGACATAGGGCTCCATCCCAGGACCCTGAGATCATGACCTGAGCCGAAGACAGTCGCTTAACCAACTGAGCCATCCAGGCGCCCCTTAGAGTTTATTTTTAACATCAATTTTAATTCTGTTGGTAGAGATATAGGTAACATAAGAGGACAAGGGATGATTTCCATTCTGGTTTTTGGGGCAGAACTACCTAAAGCCATTTATTCTTTCAGAATTATAAATGGTAGAGATAATTATGAATTTGAGTGGGGATAGAGAGATACTTCTAGGCTAATAGGACATGGAATATGATGTAAAATGCCTCAAGTGACATTTTGGAAAGTAAGGTGAATGGCCAACATAACAATCCACTCCTCATGTCTCACCTACATTTCACTTTTGTTATTTATTTGTGGTGAGTGGGTATTATCCCTATCTCCTTGCTTAGATATTCCTGGTGTTTGGACCCTGTTAAGGTAATAGGCATACCCAGCAATTGATTTCTGCAGATAAGTTGAAATATGACTTTGTTTGAACTTCTCCTTATAGAGTCTGAATAATAACTGATCTGGAAACATTTGTATTTGATGTTTTTGTTTACATGTGGAATCCTTGGTATATGCTTGCTCTTTTGTTATTTATTTGGACTGCAGAAGACCATTCGAGTTTTAATCAGTTTCTAGTCAGTTTGGTTCTGGTTAATCTAGGTTTATAATGTAGTATAATTTGGCTGTCTTTGAATTATAAAAAAAAAAAAAAACAACTCCTTCGAAAAAATTTTCTTTGTGTTGCTTGATAGCCTGTCAGCAAGGCAGTATACTCTATACTTCAAAATTTTTAAAACATGTAAACAAAATTTTAATCCCCTTTTAAATATATACCATAACTTAATCAGTTTTTTTTTTTTTTTTTTTTTGCTGTGAAGGACTAAGATAGTATTGGTTTTTCATAAATTCTCAATTAAATCTAATTTCTTTTAGAGCTAGTCTAGTTTCTTATTCTTATACTAACTAGTTCAAACTGTCCAGAGAATCAAATTGTTATAGGAGGTATTTTCTCTATGTAATTCTTATATGGGTACTGAATTTTGGTCTCATTGAGGAAGGAAATAAGGGAAAACTTATTTACGCCATGAATATTATATGTGTAGAATATACTTCTCTACATGTTAAATTGGAAAGTCACAAAGATCATCAAATTTCAGTGTTTAGATATTTTATGACCTATTTCCATGATTTGATGAAAAATCTTGATTGAAAAATAATCTCTTATCCAGAAGCCATTTTCTCTCCATAGTTGCTAATGATAATCTTCTGATTTTATTTAGATTAATTTAAAGTTTGGTGTCAGAAAACCAGAAGCTCGAACCGGAACTGAGACAGATACCTGTACAGCTTGTGCAGGTACCTTGATCCTTGAGTTTGCTGCTTTAAGTCGGTTCACAGGAGCGACAATATTTGAGGTTTGCTTTTCATACAGTCTTTGATCTTTGGGGTATTGGGCATAACTAACTTTATATCCTTTTTTTCATTGCTCAAGTATGAGGATTATCAGTTGGAGGATTACTGTCATTTTAGTGAACTTTTGTCTAGATTCCATCATATGGTTTTTATCAAAAAACCTAGAACTCGTGAGGTAGATACATATTAATACAACTTTGCATTTTTTCACAAACTATAAATTCTTAGGTTTATTCTTAGGAGATTCCAGCCATATTATATGAATTTGATATCACAAATGTCTTATATGAAAAACTGTCTTTTTGTTTTATTTGTTATACTTCTAGATGGTCTGTTGCTTTTCTGAAAACTTCACTGAAACAGTGAAATTTTTGCACTTGTCTTGATAGAGTCATATCTGTAAGTTTGTTTACCCCAAGGTTAATGTTATTTCTTATCCAAAAGACTTAATATTCGCCAAGTAATTCGTTGTAGACTAACTATGTCTCACACTTTTATCTATTTGTTTAAGCATGTCATTGTGTGCAATAGTATCACAAAACACCTTCTTTTTCAAACATGACTTAGGAAAATTTTTAAAAATTCAGCAAATGGCACGCATAAAGCAAGCAGAAATAGGGAATGTATACCAGCATTAGAGACATTGGATCTGAGTGTAAGTAAAACAAGTCAGGTGGTCTTTGTGTGTCTATATGTTCAGGGTGTCAAGGACAGACTTAACCATATTTGGTTAAATTTTTATTCTGTACTTTGCTGACATATTTTCCTTTCATTGAAAACTATACTCACTTTTGCACTGTCTAATTTGAACTACAAACTCTGAGATACTGATGCATTTATAGGTTAGGAAAGTGAGATTCAAAGAGGATATGATGCAGAGTTATGGGTGAATGAGTAGAATTGGAATTAGAATCCATGCCTTTCTAAATTCAAAGCTCATACTCTTTCCACTGGCCTATTTTATACTTATGAGTAAATCTATTGAAAATTATGATCTCTTTAACTTCATGAATATATAGTAATTTATTGTAGGAGAAGCAACCTGATGCAGTTGACAGCGTCAATCTAATACAGGGTTGGCAAACAACAGCCTTGGGGCCAAATCTAGCCACTGCCTATTTTTGTGAATAAAGTTTTATTGAAACACAGCCATGCTTATTTATTTGTGTCTATGACTGCATCTGTGCTAAAGTGGCAAGAGTTGAATCATTGTGATAGTGACTGTGTGGACCCATAATGCCTAAAATACTTACTATCTGACAAAAAAAGTTTGCTGACTTTTGGTCTAATATATAAAGAGATATGAATTCTCATATTCTATAATTCAGTTTTAAACTTTGATTTCACTGGGCCTATTTTCTTAGCTGTAACATAGGAACAGGGAAATAAAATCTTTATGAAACTTTCTGGCTCTGAAATTATAGCATTTAATTAAAGCCATAGTCTGCTTTGTTTTCAGCATAAATAAATTAATTCAAGAACTAAGACTATTTTATACTCTGTTCTTAAATCTGCAAAGTGGCAAATTGGTTTAATGATTTTTTTTCTTTTATAGAAGTACTTCTCTAATGCTAAATAGATTCATGTTCTGAAATTAAGTTTAACTTAGAAACTCTCCTGTACATGTCTTACGCTTTTATGTTTTATAACATCTTTTTATCCAAAGCTAAGAATTTGATCAGAAATTATTTTAATTTAGTGACCAATGGATAAAAATAAGTGAAAAAAAAGAAAAATGGTGTCATAAGGTTAGGTTTGGTATTGTCAAATGAATTACTAGTGAATTTATTTACCTTCACTAACGAAGTTGCATGCTATGTAAAAAGTGGGCTCCTGAAATGCTTGTTAGTGTTTCAGAGATGACATACCAACTTTGGAATTCTCTTCTAATTCTCTAAATAAGAGTATGTAAGGAGATTTTCACTTTGTATTTAAATGATAGAAATTATTTGAACAAGTGCATTTAATTATGGCAGCAATTAATATAATTTAATAATACATGTATGTGAATTGAAGTTGCACTATAAGTATAGACGAACATGATGGTCTCAAAGTGAGATCACTGCCACTAAATAGTATTTAGACTCATTCTTTTTAACTAGGCTTGATTGGCTGAAAAAGAGCCAAGATTTGACTTGTAAGGAAATTTAATGTGTATTATAAATGATGATCATAGGAATTTTATATAATCCTTAAAATATTCTATGGGCCTTTGACTTTGGTTTCTTTGTTTCCTATTTGCCAGAGACATGCAGTTCTTCAAGTATGCTTTTCTTTTTTTTAATTATAGGAATACGCAAGAAAAGCTCTTGATTTTCTCTGGGAAAAAAGACAGCGAAGTAGTAATTTAGTGGGTGTGACTATAAATATTCATACTGGAGATTGGGTAAGAAAAGGTATGTAAGTTGGGCTTTTTTTTTTTTTCATGTAAGTTGGCCTTTTTAAATTAAGCCTTCACATCCTCAGAATGGTTGGGAAATAAAGGATTTTCATTTGTTAAAATAATCTTTGGGACAGTATAAAGAATCGTTTTTCACCAGATTGCTGGATTTTTAATTTAACCTGATTTTCTTCTTTGGGACCAAATAATAGCACCCTTATTCTAGATGGACTTACTGTTTTATTTCATACCTTAATGGGTATAGCATTATAGATATAGGATATAGATGAAACACTAGAACTAGTTTCCTTGAGAACTAGAGAATCAGAATACCTCAGTCATCTCAGACTAAGTGGAAATCTGCATTTAATAATTTATCACTAGATGTTATTGAAATGAATTGGAATCATGAGATAAATGTTACATGAACAAACAGGATATAAAATTATATAAAGAATATTAATTTTAGGGTGCCTGGGTGGCTCAGTCGTTAAGCGTCTGCCTTCGGCTCAGGTTATGATCCCAGGGTCATGGGATCGAGCTCCGCATTGGGCTCCCTGCTCAGTGGGAAGCCTGCTTCTCCCTCTCCTACTCCTCTTGCTTGTGTTCCCTCTCTCACTGTGTCTCTCTCTGTCAAATAAATAAAATCTTTAAAGATATATATATATAACTTTATAAGACACCCCTATACAGCATAGATAAATGGAAATATACTAGAATATTTATTCTTAGTAAGATTATCATAATTACTATCTATTTAGTATTATGTAAGATTTTTCCAAATTTTATCTAAATGGCCCCTGAAACTAATCTGAATTCTGGCTTCAGAATTCTGCCATTTCTTTTCTGTTTTTTTAACCTGCTTGGAACTCAGGTGCAAATTAATTAGTTAGAATTAATTTTAAATTAATCATAATCCTTGGTTTTTGACACACTCATCATTGGTCCATGCATGGCCCATTTTATTTAGGCTTTTTTTTTTTTTTTTTAAAGATTTTATTTATTTATTTGAGAGAGAGAGACACAGCGAGAGAGGGAACACAAGCAGGGGGAGTGGGAGAGGGAGAAGCAGGCTTCCCACCGAGCAGGGAGCCCGATGTGGGGCTCGATCCCAGGACCCTGAGATCACGACCTGAGCCGAAGGCAGACGCTTAACGGCTGAGCCACCCAGGCGCCCCGGCGTTTTTTTTTTTTTTTTTTTTTTTTTAAAGATTTTATTTATTTATTTGTCAGAGAGCATAAGCAGGGGGAGTGGGAGAGAGAGAAGCAGGTTCCCCACTGAGCAAGGAGCCCGACATGGGACCCGATCGCAGGACCCTGGGATCATGACCTGAGCTGAAGGCAGATGCTTAACTGACTGAGCCACCCAGGTGTCTCTCATTTTTAATAATGTAATAAGGACCCACAAATGGACCATTACTTGACAACATACACTTCTGCGTATGATCCTTGACACTCTCTACCTCTGCAATCCCATGCCTCTGCCTTCTCTAACTGAAATAGTCAGCATTCTTATCTTCTACTGATCATTTGCTTTTAATAAAGTTTTATTGCATCTCTATGTATTCTTAAAAAGTGTATTTTTGTTTTGCTTTAAACCTAATAAAATCATATCACATCTTGCATACTTTTGAGACTTTTTTTTCACTTAATGTATTGCTAAGATTCATGCATATTTTTGCATAAAGGGGTAGTTTTGTTTTGTTTTGTTTTTTTTGGACTGCTGTTAATATTTTATTGGATGAATGAACCACAATCTGGGCATTTAGATTGTTTCCTGGATTTTACTACTGTGAATAGTAGTTCCATGAATATTTGTATGTTTCTCCTGTTGTACATGTGTAAGAGTTTTTCTTGGCTATGTATGGAGGAGTGGAATTTTTAGATCATAGGATAAATTAATGTTCAGCTTCAGGAGGTAATGTCAAAATTGTTTTCAAAACTGTTTTCCAAAGTTGTTTCGCCACTTTATACTTCTACTAGCAAAATATAAGAGATCCCATGGATCAACATCCTCTCCATTGAGTATTATCAGACTCAAAAGGTTTTGCCAATGAAATAGGTATATAAATGATTTCCCATTGTAGTTTGATTTGTATTTCTTTGGATCACTGATGATGTTGAACACTTCTTGGTATTTATTGGTCATATAGGTTTCCCTTTTTTTGGTATTGATGTTCTTGTATTTTGTCCATTTTCTATTCAGTTAGTTGTACTTTTAATGAATACTATTGATACCTATGTGATACTTACGATTTATGTGATAATTATCCATTAAAATTTATTGATGTTTTTTTTTTGGCCTAGAACGTGGCAGTTTTTTTTTTTTTCCTTTCCCCAGAGAGAGAGCGCTCTAAGTGTAACGCTTATAAAATTTATAGATTTTTTTTAAAAAGCCAATTTGTCAGTCTTTGTCTTTTAATTGGTGATTTCAGTCCATTTACGTTTACTTCTGTTTTTTATATATTTGGACTTATACTATCTTAATTGTAATTTCAGTGTGTTCCACCTTTCCAGTTTTCTTTTTAATCCTTTTGTTATTAAATGAAACCTATATTTACCTCCTAGTAAGACATGAACTTTAGCATGTTCTCCTTTCTCTCTCTCCCTCAGCCCCAACCTCCACCCTCCGTTTTGTTAATATTATATAGTTATTTAGTTCTTATTCACTCTGAATATGTTCTTTTTTCTTTTGGGCATAGTGCAGCCCTCCTTTCTCTTTCTTTAAAGGTAACAAGCTGTCGGGGCGCCTGGGAGGCTCAGTCGTTAAGTGTCTGCCTTCGGCTCAGGTCATGATCCTAGGGTCCTGGGATCGGGCCCCGCATCGGGCTCCCTGCTCAGCGGGAAGCCTGCTTCTCCCTCTCCCACTCCCCCTGCTTGTGTTCTCTCTCTCGCTGTGTCTCTGTCTGTCAAATAAATAAAATCTTTAAAAAAAAAAAAAAAGTAACAAGCTGTCAAGGTATTTGGTCACTTGTACCGTGTATATTGCTCGCAACATCTGTTAGATTTGTCTCCCTTCTTACTTAAGTATTTATCCCTGGTTTCTTTAGCTTTTAATAGTTTCTGGAGGCCTTTTATGCCTAACAATTTTATTATGCTTTCATATTTGAGTGACAGTTTGGCTGTATATCATTTTCTGTTATCAAGTTCTTTTCCTTCAAGTCTTTGAAAATACAGTTCTATTGTCTTCTTACATTGTATTAAAAAATCTGATATTCTGATTTTTATGCTCTTATGTGTGTGATCTACTCTTCCTCTTTGGAAGACTAAGAATATCAAAAGCAAAGAGAAATTTCTAAAAACGTCACTAATTTTTGGTGTAGAAATTTCTTTAGCTCTCCTTGTGATATTCTGTAGGTCCTTTCTATTTAAAATCTTTGTTTTTAATTGCTGAAAACTGGTCTTATTTTTTTAGATATTCTTTTCATTTTTATTAATCTTTCTTTTTGTAGTTCCTGTTACCTAATCACTTCTGTTTCTGTCCTCCATATATCTTATCTGTATATATATATATATTTTTTTTTTTTTCTGCCTTTTTTTTCTTCTGGAAGATTGCTACATGTGATCTTCCAGTTTGCTGATCTGTTCCTCAGTTGTATCCTTTCTGCTATATATCCCATCTGTTTTGTTATTTTAACTGTTATATTTTTTATTCCATGTATTTCTGCCTGGTTAAAAATTTTTCTTCGTGGGGTGCCTGGCTGGCTCAATTGGTAGAGCATGAGTTCCATCCCCATGTAGGGTGTAGAGCTTACTTAAACATTTTTTTTCTTATTTTATATTGTTAATATCTTCCCTATCTTTAGTATGTCTATAAGGCTAATTTTAAAATTAAATAATTTAAGGGGCGCCTGAGTGGCTCAGTCGTTAAGCGTCTGCCTTTGGCTCAGGTCATGGTCCCAGGGTCCTGGGATTGAGCCCTGCATTGGGCTTCCTGCTCAGCGGGAAGCCTGCTTCTCCCTCTCCCACTCCCCCTGCTTGTGTTCCCTCTCTCTGTGTGTGTCTCTCTCTGTCAAATAAATAAATAAAATCTTTAAAAAAAAATTAAATAATTTAAAATAAGTGTGCCTGTTCTATTATTTCTTCTTCTGATAAATTTTTTTTTTAAAGATTTTATTTATTTGAGAGAGAATGAGAGAGAGAGAGAGAGAGAGAGAGAGAGCGCACGAGATGGGGGAGGGTCAGAGGGAGAAACAGACTCCCCGCTGAGCACGGAGCCGATGTGGGACTCAATCCCGGGACTCCAGGATCATGACCTGAGCTGAAGACAGTCGCTTAACCAACTGAGCCACCCAGGCGCCCCGTTCTGATAAATTCTTATTCCAGCACATTCTTTTTATTTTTAGAAAGTCGTGCTGCTTACATGTTTTTTGGCCTATAAGTTTATGTTCCTTTTTCACCTGCTCTGTGGGAAGGTCAGATTCCAATCCCTATCATCCCCAGTGATCTTAGGGATGAATTCTAACAAGTTTTTTTAAAAATAACAATGCTTGGACCCCAGGAGATTCTGATTTAATTGATGCTGAATGTTCCGTGGGTATAGGGATTTCTCAGATTGTAATTGTAATTATAATTTAAATTGTAAACTCACCAACCTCAGGAATTATGGGGTAAGAATGTCTAAAATTAGGTCCCACCTTTTTTATTCAATTCCTTATGCAGGATTTTAGTGCTGCCCTGATCTTACTCCTGAGGAGACCTGGAACACAGACCTGAGTTGTAGCAAGTGTAGGAGGAGATGTGTCTTAAGATAGTGGTTGGGGAGAAGCAAGAGCAAAGCTCTAGCAGTTTCCCTCCTATTTGATTCTTTCCTAATCGTGTCTGGCTGCCTTCCGCTCTAGGCCAAAGCCACCCTCTCCCCAGCCTGCCCTGCCTGTGCTGCCAGGTTTCTTACAGTTTTCTTATTTTCTTTCTTTGGTCCTCAGTGATGATCTTGGAGGAAGAAGCCAACAACCATGTTAGTTGCAGCAATTAAAATTGGAACCTCCAAACAGCAGCAGTCTTGATTTCATACCTACTCTAACTTTAAAGATTGATGTCTTACTGATTAAGGATCTAAATGTTTAAAAAAATGCATAATAGTCCTCTCTAATGTTTCCTTTTTAGAGTTCCTCACTGAGAAAATGAGCTTTGAAAAACTTCTTAAAACTAGTATCTCCTGCTTTTAAATAAGACTTATATAACCAATTTTGCAAAGTACGATTCTTCTTTTGTAAATATACAAACATCAGCAAGGAACCATTGTTATTCATATAGTAGGGTTAATATTTCTATAAATGTTGAATTTTTACTTTAAACAATTTCATGTTTAGACTAATGTTTCATTCTTAGTGTACTAATACCCTCACTTGTGCTCTGTCAAGGGTTTTTAAGACTTGTTTAATAAAGAATCACATTTATATGTATTTTTTCCATAGATAGTGGAGTTGGAGCAGGGATTGATTCATATTATGAATATCTATTGAAAGCCTATGTCTTGCTGGGAGATGACAGTTTTCTGGAAAGATTTAATACAGTAAGTTGATCTAATTTTATATTAACTTTAGAGCCAATTTTATTTGAGTGCCAGATTTTGATAGAAACTGAATTATCTGAGTGACAGTCTGAGAAATAATCTTTTTAAAATGTTAAAAATGTTAAAATGTTAAAAAAATGGTTTTTTGTCAGTATTCCCTGATGATGTTGGACAGGGATAGGACAAAGCTACATACATTCCAAAAATTAGTTTACAAAGTAGTTTTATTTTCATCTCTTATCAGAAGTTTTTAAGTTCTGCCAGTAAGTCATAAAATAGGTAGATTTGAGTTTACCTAATCTTTTATACAAGGAAGAGAATTTATTATAATAAATTACTAGTTGTCTTTCTCCTTTGGATTCCAATTCTTGTTGAAATCTTGGAAGTTTGGACTAGTCCTTGATCACACCAAGCATGCAGGGCTTTGGAGATTTAGAGAAACTAGTGAGTATTCATTTCAAAAGCAGGTCTATACCTCTTTAAGTCTGGGTTAGAGCCGCAGGCATATTTTTAGGGGAGAAGGGGGAGGATTATTGAACCTGATTGGATTGCCTTTGTAATTGAAGCAAATTGAAATCAGTACAGCAAACTCATCAGCTATATCACTGTATTCTTTTTGAAATCATCTATAATTTCTTTGTGCATCTATCAGTTCACCCACATTACTGTGAGACAATATGGTATAGTGGCTAAAGTATGGGAGTTGTCCTGCTTGGGTTTAAATCCTGGTGTACCACTGGTTTTGTGACTTTGGGCAAGTAACTTTACACTATTTGACTCTGTTCCTTATCCACAAAATGGGAATACTAGTATTATTCATAGAGTTATTGGAAGGATTAAATAAGCTAGTGCATGTGAAGTGTTAGAACAGTGCCTTAACGTCTAGCAGATAATAAGTTATTAAAGAATAGGTGAGTTAGGAAAAACCAATAAGAGACCTAATAAGTTGCCATTTGAATACTTTAAAAAACATGATCACATATTGTTTATTAGATTATAACAAGATTTTCTTGAGGTGAACGAGGACAGGTTTTTTTTTGTTGTTGGCTCATTATCATGGATTGACTAACAGCTCAACCTGTTGTCAAACCTGAGAAATATCTAGAAGAAGATAAAAGAAGGGGAAAAAGAGTTTTTAAGAACATAAAAGACAGATGTAGCAGACTATAAGAGTGGTAACAATGATTAGATGCATGAATTTGAGTAGTGAGCACTAGAGTATTACATTAGCTGAGAAGGGACCAAACTTCCTATACACAGGAGAAAACGCAACTAATTCTATAATACAGAAGCCTGTAACTATATTTCAAGAGGGCATAAGAGCATCCTTTGGCCACAACCATGGGCCAGTCCCACAAGACAGCAACAGGATCTCCCCTCAGAAGATCCTATATTAATGATAGTCTTTAATATTCTGCATCAGAATTAACACAGGGGACTATATATAATATATTTTAGAAAGATTTCCATATAGAATAATTTAGATATTTACATAGTTAACTAATAGTAAATTTATATATAAATTCAGGTTTATTTTCTTCACAGTGCGACTTAATTACAGTTTTTAGAATAATACATCTTTTTTCATCTACTTTCATGAACATATATTGTGATCTTCTAGCACTACGATGCCATCATGAGGTACATTAGCCAGCCACCTCTTCTACTTGATGTGCATATCCACAAGCCAATGCTGAATGCTCGAACGTGGATGGATGCTTTGCTCGCCTTTTTTCCAGGTTTGCAGGTAAAAAAACCAGAAAAACCTGTACTTTTTTAATATTAACGTGGAACAATTAAGTGCGTATGTGATCTCTAAAATTGAATTATCAAAATGGAGTCACATTTTAAAATTTATTAATGTACATTTTTCTGTTTATATAATGACTCTAGATAAAATCAACTCATATTTTATTAGGTAATTTTGTTGTTATTGTTGAATTTTAGGTCTTAAAGGGAGACATTAGACCTGCTATTGAAACTCATGAAATGTTATATCAGGTGATTAAAAAACATAATTTCCTACCAGAGGTAAGCAAATCATCTTTGGAATTCTAATTTACATATACTATAAGTTGCTGATTTAAAGACAGCAAATGTTATCTTCAGGATTGGTTTATTCTTTTTTTTTTTTAAGATTTTATTTATTTATTTGACAGAGAGAGAGATAGCGAGAGCAGGAACACAAGCAGGAGGAGTTTAGGAGGGAGAAGCAGGCTTCCCACTTGAGCAGGGACCCCGATGTGGGGCTCGATCCCAGAACCCTGGGATCATGACCTAAGCCAAAGGCAGACACTTAACCGACTGAGCCACCCAGGCGCCCCGGTTTATTCTTTTTTATTTGTTTTTTTCCTGGTTAAATAGTTTAATTAATTTGTTTTTGGTGTATACACTACTGCATATGTTTTTCCTTTTTCTCATGTATTAAGAGAAGTCTAAGTTAATGCTGGCCTTTTATGTAAAAAAAAAAAAAATCCCAAATTAGTATTTCTCAGCCTTTTCTAATCTATGCCATTACATACATATTGTTTCATTCTAACTTTTATGTATACCCACCAGCTAGAGAGACTTTTTTACTCTTTATTTTCTAAAGATTATTTTACGAAAATGATATACATTGAACATACACTCTTCCTGATCACATAGACTGCCTAGTTTTTATATATTAGTAATAAATATTCTTGCTGGCTTGATATGGCAAAATCTTAACAGCACACATTTTGGCTTTCCAGAAATGTACCATTAAAAATTTCCAAATTAATGTATGTGTTCTGTCCCTGCTTATTCACTACTCTCTGTGAGATACCTAAGCATTCCACCAATTTAGATCGCTTCCTAAAGTGTTTGTTTTAGAAAGTGTAGTTTTATTAGACTTCAGGTAAGTAGAACTGTGCATTATAGAAAGTTCATATTCACTCAGAATAAACCGAGGTTCAACTAAATACATCTTATCACAGGTGAAGTTTTATTTGGTTCCCATAAAGGTTTTGGGTTTTATTTTAATTTTTTTTTTTTTTTTAAACCAGTTGGCTCTGTTAGTGAATTATTTCAAGTGAAACTAGTTTTATTTTTAAATAGTGCCTCGTCTCACTGTGCAGAGGATTTGAGGGTGTTATAGAAGAAAGCATATGCTAAAATGCTAAAATAGAAATAGGAGAACGAGGGACTTAATAATTAAGAGGAAAAAATGGAGATAAGGAAAAAGAAGAAAACACAAAGACCCATCTAGTGGCATTACTGAGTTTCATAGTTTTCTCGAAGCTTCCTAATAGCCAAAATGATCTTTTACAAAAATAATTACATTTAATTGGTAAAAATAGCACCTTAACAAAAATGAATTGTGATTTTAAGCAATGAAAATTTTCATTTTATAGAAGAAAATTGTTACCAGTATTTTAATTTTTAACTTTTTTATGATCTAACTTACTATCTAACTACTATATACTCTAGAACCACTTGTTTATTTTTTAAATCACATCTCTATACCTATTTATATGTTGTTTTGTCCAGGCATTCACCACAGATTTCAGGGTACATTGGGCTCAACATCCTTTAAGACCAGAATTTGCAGAAAGTACCTACTTCTTGTATAAAGTAAGCTGTTTTACCTCTCTTTTTGCTGTTTAGTCCCCATTCTCTGTTGGATATCTCACCACCTTATAATAGTAATTGGGTTTTCAAAGTCTTTGTTTAATGTTATAATGGTTGGATATGTTACAGTTTTCATTCATCTAGTCCATAATTATTGAAAGAGAGAAGAATTGACATCTAAGTTTTGTGTCTTTTCAAAATATTTACATAAACATTTCTAAAAAGAGAAGTGTTATATTCTAGAGCTGCTTTCTAAAGCATGTCTGTTACCTTTCTGGGTATTAAAAATTTTATCAAAGGGCTGAGGTACATAGTTGGACAGCTTTCCAGTTGTGTGTTTAAGAAATTCCATAAAGCAGATCCCTGGCTTATTTTCAGAGCTAAGTTCTGTGTAACGTGCTCCAGTGCCTGATACAATGCCTAAGCACCTAGTAGGTACTCAATAAATAGCTGATAAATGAGTGGGTATATGGTAATATATAAGCTATATATATGTATACATATATTCTCCTTTTTAATAGGCTACAGGAGATCCTTACTACCTTGAAGTAGGGAAAACACTTATTGAAAATTTAAATAAATATGCTAGAGTGCCTTGCGGATTTGCTGCCATGAAGGATGTTCGTACTGGAAGTCATGAGGACAGGTAAAACAATTCCTAACATCCCCTTTCCTCAGGGTAACTCGGAAACAACACAAAATACAACTCTTAGTTAGAATTCAGATAAGCTTAATGCTTTTACAAAAGGTTCTTGAAGATGCAAAACGTAGTTCGTTGTGTTTATTTTTTAAACTCTTGAATAGGCTCATTTAAAATTGTTTGAACAGTTTGTATTTTTATCATAGTGCCTGGCATATAGTAGGTGCTCAAATGATTTTTAAGTAGATGAATAAATGAATGTTAAATATCAGAACCTTGCTATTAGTATTAGGAACGGGGGACGGGGTTCTGTGTTAATAGTTTTTATATTATGTACAATGTTAGAAATTGTGAAGACGATGATGGATGATCTGGATTATGATTTGTGTTGAGTCAAGAATTCCTCAAAGCATATCTTGGTTAATGTGTGTATTCTTACTCTGTTGCCGATTTGGAAGGCTGGGGAAGAAAGACCATTGGTAATTTCTCTTTCATCAGATACTGAATTGATGTGGATGGCATGAAATACTCAAGCTATAAAAAGCAAACTTTGGTTACTGTGATATTCACTAACATTACAGTTATTCTAGGATTACTTATCTGAGTATTTTAACCATCCAGAACCTAGGAACACATCTCTAATGAACACTAACGTTTGTTTATTTGGTTGCCAAATATTCATTCCACAGGTGTTTATGAAGTATTTTATGTGCCAGTGTTATACTAGGTTTTGAGGATTAAGGATAGAAGACATGTCTTTTCCATCTTTGAATCACTGAGAATAGGCAGATAAATAGGTGTTACAACATTGTATATGTGCCATGAAACATATTAAAGATTAAGATATGACAGTCCCTGGAAGGTTTCTGGAGGCTTCTGTATCTTAAAGGATGAGCAAGGATGAGAAAAAAGTAGTGAAAGGAATTTCAGGCAGAGGGACTAGAGGCAGGTGAGACACAGCTCTCATCATCTACTCAGAGTTGTCCCTTAGTCCTTCACTTGAGAGTATTTAGATAATAGTTAATGAGACTTGAGACTTACTTCCCTGATCATAGCTGATGAGAAATGGATAGGTTTTTGGAAGTAGGCATGCAGATACCAGCAAGAAGTGAAAGCAGATAGGCTGTGTATTTATTTTTAACATTTATTGACTACCTCCTACATTCTGGACACTCTTCTAGGTAAGCCTCTGCTTTGTTTAATTCATTTGATCTTAACAACCCTCTGAAGTGTAATCTCTATTTTAATCTTCATTGTATACATGAAGAAGCCAAGGCACAGAAAGGTTGGGGAACTTACCTAAGGTCACACAATTAGTAAGGTTAACAGAATTCTTATCAAGGCACATTGGCTCTTGAACACAACGCTATTCTGGCAACTCATGCAAGGAACAATAATTAAGCACCTACTGTATGCCAGGCACTGCACTTAGGTGTGGGGATGGAAAGAGAAATTAGAACCTGTTCCTGCCCTCCCTTGACTTGTAGTTAGTGAAGAAGATAGGTGTGTAAAGAAATAATTACAACTATGTAATTTGTGCTGTAGTAAAAAAAAAAGTAACAGGTTGAGGAATTACAGAGGTAGGCATGAGTTACTCTATTTAGAGAGTTCCAGTTTTCTAAGTTTAGCATTCTTCTATTTTTCCCTATCAAATATTCCTTATGTGACATTGTTTCTAGACTGTTTACCACTGCCTTTGCCCCAATCTGATTATATTCCAATATATAGAGTGTCTCTTAAAATATCATGTCCAGAATTAACCATACTCAAGATGTGCCTGGCAAAACATCACTGTTCAAGGACAGTTGTGAGGTTGCTAATTTTCTGAGCGGCTGGTGGGTTTACACCCTCTATCCAACTGAGGATCACTGCTTCATCAACTCACTGTTTCTCCTGGCAGCATTGTATCTCCTGCATTTGGCCCAGCAAAAGGTTGAGAACTACTAATCTTCATCATTCTGTGTTACTAGATGTGCTTTAAATTTTTTAGCAGCTTTATTAACATTCAACTCACAGTGAACTTGTGGCCAGTTGACTTCAGTTACTTAATTGTGGCCTGCTGACAAATGGGTATTCTCCATCCTGCCTTTTAGCAATGAATTTTTTTTTTTTTTAGTGTAAACTTAGAGCTTTATCCTTAGCTCAGCAAAATTTGATTTTGTTGGGTTTTGTGTGTGTGCCTATGTGTTTCTAGACCTAAAAGAGAGTTTGAATCTCATCCCAGTCATCTGACGTACTACCTAAATTATGTTTTCAGTGATCTGCAGTTTTTTTTTTTTTTTAAAGATTTTATTTATTTGACAGGCAGAGACACAGCGAGAGAGGGGATACAAGCAGGGGGAGTGGGAGAGGGAGAAGCAGGCTTCCCGCTGAGCAGGGAGCCCAATGCCGGGCTTGATCCCAGGACCCTGGGATCATGACCTGAGCTGAAGGCAGACGCTTAACGACTGAGCCACCCAGGCGCCCCTGACCTGCAGCTTAGATAGGAATACCTAAAAAAATTTCCATCTAAATTGTTGGGGAAGAACTCTGGTTAGGACCATGACTAGTGTACCTTATGGTGTGACACTTGAGGGCTTTCATGTTACAAGCTTTTTGCGTCTGGTTGCTTATTCCCTTACAGATCTATCAGTGCTGTCCCCTGGCTCACTAGCATACACACACACAGTTTTCAAAATGGAAATATTTGTATGTTCCTTAATGATCACTGAAAGAATATAAATGGCAAAAAGAATATGAAAATCTTTAGTAAGACACTTCCCTGCTTGCGCACCCTAAGATAACCACTGTTGGCAATTTGATAAACAGTCTTCTAGACAGTTTTATTGTATATGTGTTTGCATTTGTGTATAATATGCTTATGGTTTTTTAATACAAATTAGATTATATGATATGATACCCAGTTTGCTAGCTTTACCCAACTCAAACTGTAGTGATCTTACCATTTCTCTATTCTTAAGTGTTTGCAAATCATCTGTTTCATAATAAGTTCTAGAATTCGCCAAAAATCAACACCCTGCTCATCAGTCTACAGTTCTCAAGCTAGCATCTGCTCATGATAATAACTATCCCCCAGAAAAAGTTAAATTATCATAAATATATTGCAGGTTGACAGGAAGTGTTTTATCTATTCTGAAAAGATTAACAAACAAAATGTTTAAAAAAGTTTTGAAACATCACAGGTGAGTTGTTGGAAGTTCCAAAACATCATTGATGTATAGTAAAAATAATGATAGCTCTGTTTTTGAGCTGCTACCTATGCCAGGTGCTATGCTAAATAATGGATCTGTAGTATCTCATTTAGTCTTTACCCCAGTGTTAGGCATGTATTATTATTATGTCCTTTCCAGAAGAATCAACTGAAGCTTACAGTCCTTATATAATATCCTCATGATTAAACAGCTAGTCAGTGGAAAGTCTTTTCTATTTCCAAAGCCCGTTTCTTTACCTCTATGTTCCATTGCGTCTCTAGTTCATTCTTTAGTAATACTGTTAAAACTTGCTTTTGATTTAGTAAATGTTTATTGAGTGCCTACTGTGTGCCAGGACTTGTGCTTGGCTGGAGGTGTGAAACTCTGCAGTCTGTCCAGTAAATAACAAGGTATTACTGCCAAAACCTAGGATGCCCTGGGAGGTAGTAAATGTAATAAATTCCATGTTACCATAACTCCATCTAACAGCTGTGCTCTTTTTTTGCCACTTTTAATTTTATTAAAGGTTTTCTTTAAAATGTTTATTAAAACATTATAACATTAAATAATTTATAAAGTCACGTATGTTTTTATCCCCTTTGTTTCTTCTGTATTCCCTTCTTGACAGGTATTTAAATATTTACAAAGTTATAATCGTAGTCCCTGTGATTTTGTGTTGTACTTTTTTCATGTAATTTTTTGTAAGTGATTTACTTTACCTTTAAAGCCTTCTTGTTTATCACTTAAATGCTACGTAATGAACTCCATCAAAATTATGTTACTTTATCCAGTTTAATATTAATTGAATTCTTGTATGACTCAGTAGTAAAGTTTATCTGCATTACCTCCCTGCTGTTGGTTTTCTGTAGAAGAAATGGAAAACTCTTCTTCATTGGAAGGCCAACAGGAAAATCTTGTCGATACTATTGACGAGATTTAGTGTACCTATGTGGTAGGCAGCCCCTCTGGTCTTTTTCATTCCCTTGGAATATGTTGGAGTCAAGACTACTACCACTGGGGAATAGATAGATTCTATAGTACTTTGGACATCTAAATTGGTATAGACATGTTTATTGACCTTGACTCTCTGTTTCAGATCATTGTCATTGAATATTTTTATGTTCTTAGATTTATTTGTGACCTTTTATTTTAGAATGGATTCTTTCTTCTTGGCTGAGATGTTTAAATATCTTTACCTGTTATTTGCGGATAAAGAAGACATTATTTTTGACATAGAAGATTACATCTTTACAACAGAAGCTCATCTGTTACCTCTTTGGCTCTCTACTACAAATCAAAGCATCTCTAAGAAGAATACAGTAGGTTATGTTTTTTAATTAAATGTCTTATTCTCTTTTATGTGTTTATTTTTCCAAGTGAAAAGTAATCCATGAATAGAATTCAATAAATATGTGTATGGTAAGAGGAAAAGTACATTTGATATTTTATTTTGTTTTCTTTTATTATAGCTTTATCCTGTATACACTTAATACTTATTGTATTCTTGTTTTATTATATTTTTATCCTATATACACTTAGATTTCACTTAATGTTTCATTTGAATAAGCTGTAATGTTAAGTAAAATAATTATTTTTACTTATGTAACATTGTTTTATATTGTAGACCTCAGAATATACAGAACTGGATGACAGTAATTTTGATTGGACTTGTCCAAACACTCAGATTCTCTTCCCTAATGACCCATTGTATGCTCAGAGCATTCGTGAACCCTTGAAAAATGTGGTGGATAAGAGCTGTCCTAGAGGCATCATCAGAGTGTAAGATGTATTATTTTGTATTTGTTAATAACAAAGTTAATTGTTAGTAAATGACAGAGAGTGTAAGGAACATATAACAGCCAAGAAGACGTTCACTTAGACCAAAAACATATTGAAGTGTGTAGTTATCACTAATTAAAAATTATTCATTGGTAAAGTTAGATGACAAAGTTTATTCTGCAGTAATGTCTTTATTACTATGGAAATTTTATTATGGAAACTTTTATTATGGAAATTTATTATGGTGATTATTTTGTTTAATGAACTAAGTATTAATAGTCAGTGGGTGGCATATAATAGTCTTTAACTTCTGTAGTTCAGTTTTACACAGAATAGTTTCATCAAGTACTTCCACATGTATATGTAGAAAGTATTGTATATGTAGAAAATATTTTTCCTTTAATCTATAGTTTCTTTGTAGTGAAAATATAGTTTTTTGTTTTATTTTGTTTTATTTTTTGATGAAATACTTATTTTTTGGCTTAATGAGTTCATTTTTTCCCAGTTACATTAGAAAGGCCATCAATAAGAAATTTAAAAAAATTTCTTTTAAGTGAGTGTTATTATTCACAGATTGAAGTACTGTTTTGCTTTTAAAATATTGGGAGAAAACCCTGTTTTTCAAGGAAGAAATCAATAATAACAAATCCCCAAGCCAACCTGTTCTGTACTTTCAGATAGTTATAAGGCTGTCGACTAATATAGACTTGTAGATAATATACATGCTTTGGCAACTGTAAAATATATTTGAGAGCTATATAACCTAAGTTATATATGGGGAAATAGCTGTTTCCAGTTTTTCCAGTTTCACTAGTTCTAAAACTAGCAATTTTGCGAATATCTAAAATTATTTTTGTCTTAGGTTTTTCCCCAGTTCTGATTTGTAGTTTTTTAAGCCTTGCCTATAATTACTTTTAGCAGAGAGGAGAGTTTCAGGAGTGGAGCTAAACCCCCTCTGAGAGCCAGAGATTTCATGGCCACTAACCCTGAACATTTAGAAATCTTGAAGAAGATGGGGGTGAGTTTGATTCACCTCAAAGATGGGAGAGTCCAGTTGGTTCAACATGCAATCCAAGTAAGCCATTGCTGTACTAATTAGATACCATCTCTGCCCTTTTTGGTCTCATCAGCTTTCATAAGATAATGACATTTGGCTTTCTAAGAACTTTTAATATATGATTTAAAGTTAGAGAATCAGAATTTTAGGACTTGGAAATATCTTGGAAAGCCATGTAATTCAGCTCCTTCATAGTATAAATCAAATCACAAGTAGGTTGGGTAATTTGCTTAAATCAAGAGAGTCAGATGTAGGGCTCAAGTTCAGATTTTTCTGTTTCTCAGCACCTTGTCTTTCCACTATTTAGAGCAAATCTTAAAAGCTAGTAATTCATTTTAATATCTCTGTAGTTTACAGTATTTTAGTTTCCAAAAAGTTACTGAATCTAAGTATTCATTGTGGAAATTAAAATATGCAAGTATTTATCTCTGCCTAGGAAAAATAACATGCCTTTTTGAGAAAATTCTATTGCTTTTTGCTTTAAAAGCTTTCATAACAGGAGGACTTTTAATTTTTCACCTTATTCACCTTAGTAGTACATTGATTCTGAGAAAACACAGTTTGCTAAAGAATTTCAATGTGGAACCGTACCTGGTATCCCTTAATCTCAAATTCAACCTTCCCACAACCTTAGTTTTCCTTCTGATTTCTTTCTCATCTCTATTGTCACATCCATCCTTTCTTAAAGAGTCTTCTGCCTGCTTTCTTATGTTTCACTTACTATCACTTCGCAGTAGTGGGAGCGGCATTTCTAATGACATTACTTTCACTTACACCACCAGTGACATAACTACCACCCAGTGGCCTCTTAATCCTTATTTGATTGAATTTTCCTGTAACTGTTGACTGACCCCTTTTTAAAACATACCCCTTTCTTGGCTTTCAGGGCATTCCAGCAACATACATCTTTCCTACTTTTCTGTTCATTGCTTTGTGGATTCCTTTGGAACTTTCCTTTTTTGGCAAAACCACTCAATGTAGGCACTACCGGGGAATCTGGATCGTACTCTTTTCTCTCTATATTCTTCTTCAGCAGTCACATCTTTTCTATAAGCTCAGCTGTCGTCTTTGTACATGTGATTTCTTAGATATACATAAGTAACCCTGATTCCTAACTTTACTCTTAAATTCAGCTTTAATCTGCCTGTCATATGTATGACATGTGTCTGCATCTCAGTCAGTCTGTCCAAACCTGAATTAATTATCTCTTCCTGCCCCCACCTCAGTCCATCTCTCCTCCTTTTTGTTTGCCATCTCAATAGACCTAACATCATTCTCTTAAGTCACCAAAACTGGACATATCCAGATAGGCTTAAACTTGTCTTTGTCTCCCAACTCCTCTCTGTTCTCTCTTATCCTCTAACTCCTGTCAAGTCCAATTAACTTTTCCTGTTAAGTGTCAGGAATCTACCTTTTTTCCACTATAGTCAGGCATTCTTTAGCTTTTCCTTTGTGAAGACTCAATTCAAATATCATTCTAAATATTTCTCAGATCCACACTGGCAGAATCTATCATTCCCTTGTCTGTGCTGCTAGTCTAGTTTCCCACTTGAGAATTTTATCATAGGTAAATTTACATGTCTGTATCCTCTAGATACAAACTTCTTAAAGTGAAACTCTCCCCAGTTCCTAGTCAAGTGCTGGGATCTTAATAGATGCCTGATACATATATTTTGAATTTAGTGTGATTATTGGTTCATAAGTCCAAAGAAGGGAAGTATGGGTCAGTATGAGGTTTATTTCTTAAAAAGGGAAGCAGTGGAAAAATCAAGCAAAGTAAGCATTTCAGCATTTGGTGGAAGTCCAATTCTCAATTCATATCAGATGTGGTTTGTAGAACAGTGAAAGAGACATTGAAAAAATTACAAATCTTACTTTCAGAGAATATTTCCAGAAGTAATATTTTTAGGACAAATCAGGCCATAAATATTTGATAAGGACTGAAACCGAAAGGGGAAATTTTAGAGTAGATTTTAGTGCATTAGTATTTAAGACCTCAAAAAGTTGAAAGTTTTCATTTCGAAAGGATAAAATTAATCTGTTTTTTTCCTAGGCTGCTAGTTCAATTGATGCTGAAGATGGGTTGAGGTTCATGCAGGAGATGATTGAACTGTCAAGTCAGCAACAAAAAGAACAGCAGCTACCTCCACGAGCTGTACAAATTGTTTCCCACCCATTTTTTGGCAGGGTAGTGTTGACTGCTGGACCAGCTCAGTTTGGGCTAGATCTGTCTAAACATAAAGAGGTGTGTACACTTATAATATGCTTGTTGGAATTGAATGTAAAGTATTGTGTAAGTATTGTCTAATTACTTAGTCTAATTTAGTAGTTTTAATTTATTAAACCTAAATATTTAATCTACTAAAACCCAAATATTCATTCTCCCAGATTAAAGTAGATTAAAGTTTAAAGCATATCTTGAAAATTTTGAGTCATAATGTATACAACATGCTTATAGAATTTTACTTAAAATATTGTTCAGATACTGTCCAATTCTTGGTCTGTTCTCTAATTTGGCATCTTTAATTTATCTAAAAATGGTTTTTTGGACTTTTTAACAACTACTAGAGCCTTCGTTGAACAAAAGTCCAGCTTGGAGCCTTAAGGTAGAACACAGCTAAAAGCAGAGGTGCTCTGGCTCAGGTAGCAGTGGAGAGCATGACACTGCGGTCCCACCGAGCCAACTTGGAAGACCACTAAGCTAGCCCAGCCCCTTAGTTTTAACGTAGGAAACAAAGACCTACATTGCTGAACAGTTCACAAGTTCATCTAATTGGTTGCAGTGTTGGGACCAGACCCAAGTCTGCTGATAATCTAAAGCCAATACTCTTTGAACTCCATTCCCCCTAATTGAGACCTATTTTGTGTGTCTATTTTAAAGCTGTAAAGGTTTATAGATTGACTCATCCATTCAGCAACTCTTTTTGGAGTCCTAGTATTACTATATTCTGGGCACTATTTTAGATGTTAGCTATCTATCATGTTTATAAAGCGAGTGCAGATCATGCCCTTGTGGAGTTTACATTCTCGGAGAGAGAGGGATATTAAAGTACCTTTACATTGGTATCTTTAAAATCCGTTCTCTGGTGGATTTAATTTTTCTGGGAAGAGAACTGTTTGCAGATTCATGTAGACTAAATCCATTTTTTCCCTCTTTCAAAAATTTTTCTGGCTACAAGTGATGGTTTAAAAGTGGTTCCCAGCTGTTTTAAGTGTGGGTATGGGTACAAGGTGAATCTGCCTACAAATTCCAACTTACCACATACTAACACTGTGTCTTTGAGCAAATTATGTAACCCGAGTCTCAGTTTCCCCATATGTAAAATGGAGATATTATATGTATTATTTTTCTTAGAGTCATTATAAAGATGAGATTTAGTAATTTATGTAAAAATGCTTTATAAATTGCAGAGCACAGTAAAATGTTGGTTGGGTACTATGATATGCGAAATGTTCAAAACAAAAACTTACGCTAAATATATACTAGATATGTTATCATTAGAAAAGAAGTAAGGTCTATTTAAAGCTCTAGATAGTGAATTGTATTGACTAGATAGTGATTTGAGAAGATAAAAGGATATTTAAGTTACTTTTATTTCTGACAGACAAGAGGATTTGTTGCAAGCAGTAAACCGTACAATGGTTGTTCAGAGCTTACTAACCCCGAGGCAGTGATGGGAAAAATCGCTCTGATACAAAGAGGACAGTGCATGTTTGCAGAAAAGGCACGCAACGTTCAGAATGCTGGTGCCATTGGTGGCATTGTTATTGGTGAGTAATCCTCTGTCACTGTGCTGACTAGGAGGAGATCATTTTTAGGATTTTCCTTGTATTTGTCAAAATTTTAGCAGAATTCATCATATTATTTTTACTTCACTAGACAGCATAATGGACGGGTAATCCAGTGACTCTTAATAATTTCTGTGTGTTGTATATCTTTTTTGAAAGTCTAAATTTGGGTTTCTGTATATTAATGCCAGAGAAAGTACTTGGGGACAGGTGTGAACGTGGGGTTACCACCCCAAAGCACGCAACACCATGAATAAGAAAATGCGCTTTCAGATCCAAAGCCCTCTAAGGGCAAGAATTACACCCTGCCACCTCCAGTGGGAAGCCGTTAAAAATACCCATTCGTCCACAAAGATGCAGGCTTTGGAGTCAAATACATTGGGGTGCAGTTCCTGGCTCTTCCATAAAATCATGGTGTAACCTTGGCCCAGCTTTAGTTTATCAGTTTATTCAGTAGAATATTTTTGAGCTCTAGTAAAAGTGGTAGTAAATATCTTTTAGGTGGTTGTAAGGTTTGAAGATAATATATATAAAATTTCTTAGCATAATCATTTACATATCATAGGTGTAAGCACTAGTTGCTGGCAAATTTTTATTTCCTCAGGTCTTTTTCCACTCAGATTACAAACTCAAATCATTTTACCTCTGTATTTCAACCAGTGTGTTCTGCTGTTTTATTTTTCATAGACAATCACTTATAACAAGCAGGCTATGACTGCCAGGGAAAATATAAATTTTTCTTTTCTTTTTAAAGATGTATGTATTTATTTTTAGAGAGAAAGAGCGGGCTGGAGGGGCGGAGAGGCAGAGGAAGAGAGAGAGAGAATCTCAAGCAGACTCCCCCACTGAGTGGGGAGCCCCATGTGGGGCTCGATCTCACAACCCTGAGATTATGACCTGAGCCAAAATCAAGAGTTAGACACTTAACTGACTGAGCCACCCAAGTGCCCCAAATTTTTCTTTGCTTTAAATATATAGTTTATATTCAGAACTATAAGACCTGAGGTCACATCCTAATGATGAAGTTAAGCTTTTATGGCTTCTCTCACGGGGGAAATCTGTTTTGAATTTTTTCTTTCTTACTAGGATAGATTTCCTTTTTCAATTCAAGGTAAATAAAAATTAAGGCATTTAAAATACTAGGATTTGGGGCGCCTGGGTGGCTCAGTTGGTTAAGCGACTGCCTTCGGCTCAGGTCATGATCCTGGAGTCCCAGGATCGAGTCCCACATCGGGCTCCCTGCTCAGCAGGGAGTCTGCTTCTCCCTCTGACCCTCCTCCCTCTCATGCTCTCTGTCTCTCATTCTCTCTCTCACAAATAAATCTTAAAAAAAAAAAAATAAATAAAATACTAGGATTTATTTCAGTGAAAATAATTATTTACTCTTCCTTTTTGCTTATCCTATATGGGCACTCCAGTGTTGATTTATTGAGTGCATAGATTTCATTACTTAAGTAAGTATTAGGAGAAATTCTTAATAACTTAAATTAGCACTTGGCAAACTACAGCCTGTAGGCCAAGTCCACATCACTGCCTGTTTTTGTAAATAAGTTTTATTGGAACACACCCATGCCAATTTGTTTAATATTGTCTATGCCTACTTTTGAGCAACAGTAATAGAGTGGAGAAGAACTGCATAGCCTAAAATATCCACTCCCTGGCCAATTACAGAAGAAGGCTGCTGCTGCCCAACTTAAATGACCTCTCCATCCTTGGTTATTTTCCACACTGAGATTTCTTTTATTGAAGAATTTAATAGCTTGTCATCACTATCATTTTGAACACCTCTTTACCAAGATTAAAAAATATAAAATATAAAGGCTGGAACACATGTGGAATAGTTTAGATTTTCCCTATAAGTCTAATTCTCATGGTATTCTGTACTCTGCAAGGTTTGTGAAGTCAAGTTTGTTTTCTTTAGTAGCTATTAGTAGCAGAATCCTCTACTGAGTTCAGTGGGTAAGCAAATAAGAGGCAATGGTCCTTACTCTCAGGAAATTTCATTTTTAAAGGCAAACTTTCTTGTATTATAACTTCTTTTCTCTTCCTATGTTTTTTGTTTCTGATGAAGTATTTTGTTTGGTTTTGCTGGTTTTCATTGTATATAAATGAGCAAATTAGGCCTTAGTTGTTTTTTATTGCAAGTACTAAAAGTAAAAATTATCTTAGAAATAATCATTTGGCTGCAAGAGACAATAATTGATTTAAGATGGTTTAAGAAGGGAGGTTTGTTTACTACTGGAGCTGGATTATTTTAATTGAATGCAAGAGTAAGAAATTCAGCTGAGTATAAAATCATCAGGAACCATGATAGCTAGTAGAGTTGTTCACATCTCTCTCTTATCTCTGGGTCTTCCTAGACTCTCTTCTCTGCATCTCTTTGCAGTTCTGCTTCGTTCTCCAGCTTCTCACCAGCTTGCTCCCTCTTTGCTCATTAGTTCCAAAAAGGTCATTCTAAAATTACAGCCTCAGCCCTGAGTCTGTCACCTCACTAGATCACTACCCACTGCTAACTGAAACTCAGTCTTTCTGTGTGCCACTTCCGGCGCCTCCAGAGAGACTGAGAGCCAGGTGGCCAGGCTTTATCCAGTCAGTCATTGCTAAGGAGGTGGGTCCTACATGGTATTCTCCACTCAGCGGGGCCTATCAGAGCAAGCTCTCCAAGAAGGGACAGGCAGGCTTCTCATCTGGCGTGTGCGGTTAGAGGGGGGCGTGACCGGCCCCTGCCAGTAAAAAGGTATTTAGCGGTCCTACTGCAGTTACCTCACCAGTGTAAAAGAACAGTAGTTACCTCAACTTAGGAAAAACCACGATCATCATTCTTCTTTGTGAACAGTAGAGAAACAAGAACTATCAATTAATAGTTTGGTAAATGCCATTAAAGGAAATCTTAAACAGCAATGAAATTTCATTCATAGTTCTATCATTGGAAGCCAAGTCTTTGAATGTTTCTATTTCTAGGTTTTTTCATAAGCATATGGAAGTTTTTAGTCAAATTAACAGAATTTTGTGTTCTCCTTTTTTCATGTAATAATATTCCGCTTTTCTGTGTGTTGCATCAAGTAGTTAATTATAATTTACTTATAATAGTTCAGTTATTCACAATTATAAATAGCACTCCAGTAAACTACTTTAGGCATAGATCATTTTGCTTGTTTTGAGTTCTTCCCTCAGGATAAATTTCTAGAAGTGGAATTAGTGAGCTCTAAAAGTATGTTCATTTTTATGATTCTTGATGCATAAAGTAAATGCAGCCAACAGGGGGAAAAAATCATAAAGATTGGTCTATAGATCTTTTTAATGGACAGATGTTTTTATGTTTGCTGTATTCATTTTCTGGCTAGATGACAATGAGGGGAGCAGCAGTGATACTGCCCCTCTGTTCCAGATGGCGGGTGATGGAAAAGACACAGATGACATCAAGATCCCCATGCTATTCTTATTCAGTAAAGAAGGAAGTATCATACTGGATGCCATCCGGGAGTATGAGGAGGTGGAAGTGCTCCTTTCTGACAAAGCAAAAGATAGAGGTAAGGGTAAAAACTCATGTGTTTTTTACGCAGCTTAGCATTAATTTTACTAGTTTGATAACAAAAATGAGTTACAAGAAGTTATTTTTGGTTCACTGGTAAGATAGAAGATGGTTTCAAAAAATATTTTTCTTTTGGAAATAAGCGTTTTAAAACATTTATTTTGCTTTGTTTGCTGACTTAGGATGTTTTTAGAATTACATTTTTTATGTCATTTGTCACTTTTGCTATGGTTCTGCCCAGTGATGAAAATACAGTTAATATATCAAGAGAGTCAATTTAAACATCCACAAATGTTCACCATTCAGTTCTACTGATACTACATCTTATATTTCTTTTATAAAGAATAAAAAGATTGTATCAAATGGTATTGTATACAATATAATAGTAGTTGGGTTTGAGCAGGCCACCAATAATCAAATGACCACTGTCTTGGTGAAGGCAATAAAAATCTAGCAGGTTCTATCCACTGAGGTGTAAGTTTATCACATAGGGATTTATAAGTTACAAGAGTTACAACTGGCTGATGTCTGAAGAACAGGGTAGCCATGCCTTAACTCATGACAATATATAGTCCTCGCTAGGCCAAAATGTTTGTTAGTAACTTGAAAGCTATTTGAAACCCAAATTATTGTATAAATGCAAGGTCTTACTAGTACTCTTTTTTAGTTTGACACCCCAGGATAGTGCAGAAGTGAGGGAAAGTGACCCATCAGACATAGACTGCCATCCTGCTTATGGGAGCAGTCCTCCTTATCCACTGGAGGCATCTGGAGAGAGAACTGTACTTCTCTCATTACCTGTAAATGGCTAAAGTCATGGGATTTGTGCAGGGTTTTTGAATCCCTGGGGATGTTTGTTTGACAGCTAGGGAGGTAACTGATTCAATTCAGTGTAACTTCCAAGTGAAATAGTAAAAAAAAGTTTAGCGATAATCTAGTACTAGCCAAATTAGTGTTTTATCTTCTTGTATTAATTTATTCTTGAGATTCTTCCACGTGTCCACTATTTAAGAGCAATGAAGTGAGTAGGATGAATGTATGTAAGGATGTATAGATAAAAATAGAACAGAAAAGAAAGGATTTCTAATCTTCTTAAATCCTCCTGTGTTCCTGACCTTTTTTTTTTCCTAAGTCTTTTTTCTCAACTCAGATCTTCTCTCCTACATATATGCATTTAGGCACATCAAACACAGGCAAATTATTATTCCATATAACTCTTTAATGCCTTTGCTTTTCTCCCCCCTATTTTGTGCTACCATTGGAATTTCAGCAGCAATATTAAAAGGTAAAATGATTCCAAGCTACATTATTAATAGTAGTAAGTATCTTGTATTAATAAGCTTTAAATTATATATATGTATATATGTATGTGTACATGTGTATATATATACACACATGCATGTGCAAATATATATATATAATTTGTTTCAGTGGATACCATGATAATATCTGGCTTAATGTAATTAGATTATTTTCATGTCTAGTCAGCTGTCCCACAATAATAATTCTTTATTGATTCCTGTCATAACAAATCCTATGAATTATATATCCATATAATATAGATGAATTCACTAGGCCATGTAAGAGTCAGTCTAACAAAGACAGTGTTGTTTTGGCATGTATTACTTTTGATCACTTTTATTTGAATATAATGTAAAGTATTTAAAATATCAGCTTGTTTTAAAAACTTGTATGTGTGTAGGGGTGCATGGGATTAGGACTACGAGGTCATAGTAAAGCATGTGCTTCTCATACAGAGAAAGAATAAGAGAAAAAGATAAATTCTACTACAGGTAGCCCCCCAACCCCCCATCCTTGGGGGATATATTCCAAGACCCCCCAGTAGATGCCTAAAACTGTGGATAGTATACTGTTCTGTGTATATACCATGTTTTCCTATGCATACATACCTGTGATAAACTTTAATTTATAAATTAGGCACAATAAAAGGCTAATAACAATAACTAATAATAAAATAGAACAGTTATAACAATATACTGTAATGGGATTTATGTGACTCTGGCCTTTTTAAAATATCTTATTGTACTATAACCCATCCTTCTTGTGGTGATATGAGATGGTAAAATGCTACGTGATGCGATGAAGTGAGGGGAATGACGACATAGGCAGTGTGACCTAGCATTAGGCTGCTATTGACCTTCTGATGCTGTGTCAGGAGGAGGAGGGTCATCTGCTTCCTGACCACGGTTGACTGCGGGTAACTGAAACGTCAGAAAGGGAAACCGTGGAAAAGGGAGGATTACTGTACAAAAAGTATTATCTGAAGAGTATTCTTTTAAGGACCGTGCAGTAAAAGGGCTTTATGTAAATGATATATTTTTAAAAGTTTTGTTGGTCTCTAAAGTTAGTGAACTGTGATTGTGTTACAGAGTGATCTTTTGACAAAAAGTCTTTAAAAACTCCCCTTTTTATGTAGCTCTTTCAAGAACTGTACAACTGCATTAACAAAATCAATGTAACAAAATTATCAGTATAACAGAAACTCAGTAATAGTTTTATTAAATCAGCTACTTTATTCACTTAGGAAAATATCCTAAGAAGTTGATGTCTAGAGTGTTGTCATTAATTTGTCCTGTGCCATTACTGCATGCCCCAGTGTTTCTTCTCTGCATCAGCTGATGCTGATGCTTTTGTTACAAGTGTAGATTCCTGAGTCTTACTCCAGAATATTGAATCAGACTCTCTGAAGGCAGGGGACCAGAATCTGAAATTGTAAACAAGCATCCCAGGTATTACACTCAGCTACACTTGAGAAACAGTGAACAACACTAAGAATGCACCTCTTTTTTTTTTTTTTTTTTAAGTCTCCCAGCTATGTATGAACCATACTGTACCATCAAGGGTACTAGGTAGGATTATATAAGTAACCCCAAATAATTAGCATCCTTAAAATCTGAACAGTAACATGTCCTCCAGATTGCTCTTTAAAAATCTCATTCCACAAATACATACTTCCTTTATAAAGTCACATAGTTTTGATTGAGCAATTCTTCCCACATGTTGATACAGAAAATAGAAGCCCCAGAACAAGCCCCTACTCCCACTCTCGCTTTCTTATTCTGATGAGAAGTCCCAGCCATTAATACAGAAATATCTGCAATAGCCCTATCTGCTAGCAAAAATGCTTCAGCTGTCTTATTACACATTCTTCTTCAGAAGTAAAGCATTAGAAATTTATCAAGTGGAAATAATTGCTTCCTCAGGTCAGACCAGTCCTACTTCTAAAAGTTGAGCTATCCATGGAAGTTTTAATATGTCTCTCATGTGTTCCACCTTTCCAAATTTTAAGAATTATTCCAGCCCAGGGGCGCCTGGGTGGCTCAGTCGTTAAGCGTCTGCCTTCGGCTCAGGTCATGATCCCGGGGTCCTGGGATAGAGCCCCGCGTCGGGCTCCCCACTCCGCGGGAAGCCTGCTTCTCCCTCTCCCACTCCCCCTGCTTGTGTTCCCTCTCTCGCTGTGTCTCTCTCTGTCAAATAAATAATAAAATAAATAAATAATATCTTAAAAAAATTCCAGCCCTGTGCTCACCAACAAATGACACTGTACTGTTACATTTAGATTCAGATTGAAACAGTTTATAATTAAGAATCAATTTCCTGTTCTCAGTAGTATTTTCAAGGGGAAAAGAATCAGCATTTTAAAGGTTCCATATGTTATCATGCTTTCAGTTTACAGTGTAGGCCTATATTGCCTTGAGAGCTGTAGACTGATGTTTTCAGAGCTACTCCTATACTTATGTCTACCAGATAAAGAGGTGGACAGAGAAAATGGGGGAAAGAAAAGAAAGGTCCCATGGTTCAAACTGTTCAAGATTTAAGTCTAGCAGTGTTACTTTTCCTAAGATTATCTCCCATTGAACTTGATTGGGGTGAATCTGCCCTAAAGTTGAACTGCAAAATTTAAGATGTATGCAGAAGACCTCTTTGCCTAGAAAGGAGCATCTGAAACATTCTTGTTAAGCCAAATTGATACTTACCTGCACCCCTTCTGCAACCTGGCATTTCTCATGCATCTTTGCATCTCATGCATTTGCACATCTCTTCCCTTTTTTTGAAATGCTTATCCATCCCTATCTGCACTGCCATGGCCCATTTCCTCTTTGAGGAAATTTAGCCATCCTGCATACCCAGTTTAAATACTACCTTTTTGGGGCACCTGGATGGCTCAGTCGGTTAAGCATCTGCCTTCGATTCAGGTCATGATCCCAGGATCCTGGGATCAAGCCCCATGTCACGCTCTCTGCTCAGCGGGGAGCCTGCTTCTTTTTCTCCCTCTGTTGCTCCTCCTGCTTGTGCTGTCTCTCTCTCTGTCAAATAAATAAATAAAATCTTTAAAAAAAATAAAAATAAATAAATACCACCATTTTAATGGAATTTTCTCTTATTCTCGTAGGTAAAATTTAAGGGTATCTTATTTTATTATGGTAATCACCATACATTACATCATTAGTTTTTGATGTAGTGTTCCATGAGTCATTGTTTGCATATAACACCCAGTGCTCCATGCAGAACGTGCCCTCTTTAATACCCATCACCAGGCTAACCTATCCCCCTCCCCCCCTCCCCTCTAGAACCCTCAGTTTGTTTCTCAGAGTCCATCGTCTCTCATGGTTCGTCTAAGGGTGTATTTTTTAAGATTTATTTGTTTATTTTAGAGAGAGAGCAGAGGGAGGGGCAGAGGGAGAGGGAGAGAAAGTCTTAAGCAGACTCCGTGCTGAGTGCAGAGCCTGACAAGGGGCTCAATCTCACGACCCTGAGATCACAACCTGAGCCGAAACCAAGAGTCTGACGCTTAAATGACTGCACCCCCCCAGGCGCCCCAAGGGTCTTTTTAATATAGTTCTACTTTGACATTCATATTACATCCTGCTTCTTTACCTGCTCTTATCTCTGTTACCCGGGCTTGCAGCAAATGCTGGCTGTACAGATCAATGAATGATTGTGGAACATCCAGTCTCTTAGGTCTTTGCCAAGGCTCCCTCGTCCTTTTATTATTAAAACTTAATCATTTTCGGGGCGCCTGGGTGGCTCAGTCGTTAAGCGTCTGCCTTCGGCTCAGGTCATGATCCCAGGGTCCTGGGATCGAGCCCCGCATCGGGTTCCCCGCATCGGGTTCCCCGCTCCGCGGGAAGCCTGCTTCTCCCTCTCCCCCTGCTTGTGTTCCCTCTCTCGCTCTGTCTCTCTCTGGCAAATAAATAAATAAAAAATCTTAAAAAAAAAAAAAAACTTAATCATTTTCTTGTCTTTGTATCTTGAGATTTTCTTCATTCTTTTTTATGCTTCCTGTGTTTCCGATACACCATTCCTGAATCGATGTAGTTGTTAATGCTCTGAGGACTCTGATGCTCCATACGGGGTGCTAACCCACACCGTAGAATAAAGCTGTGAAGCAGCGTGGCAGACACTAACTCCTTCCTTGCCTTTTCTGTTTCTCCATCTACCGTCTTTACTTTCCTGATTGCCGCCTCTTGGCTATCTATCAGATAGTCTTATGTATTTCCTCTGTTTCGAGACTTGCTCTTCTTTTCCACTAATCTGTCTGTTCACTCCTATGCCAATAATATAAGTTTGCTGTTTTGAATGGATATTGATACCTGATAAGGCAACTCTCTTCTCACTAATTCTTTTCAAAATTTCTTCTCTTCGATGTATATTCTTCCATACGAACTTCGAAATAGTTCTATCTTGTCCCAAAAGAAAACAAAAAAAGTAGAAATGGGGTTCATTTTGGAATTGGATAGTTGTACGCTTTACGTATAAATAGGAAGTTTTTGTTAAATATTAAGAACATTCCATCCAGGAACATACACTTACTTGTAAATGTAATCAGATCTTGTTTTATGTTTTCATTAAAATTTTATGGTATTGAGGGGGCGCCTGGGTGGCTCAGATGTTAAGCGTCTGCCTTCGGCTTGGGTCATGATCCCAGTGTCTTGGGATCGAACCCCGCATCGGGCTCCCTGCTCTGCCGGAAGCCTGCTTCTCCCTCTCCCACTCCCATTGCTTGTGTTCCCTCTCTCACTGTATCTATCTCTGTCAAATGAATAAACAAAATCTTTAAAAAAAAAATGTTTATGGTATTGAGTAATGTAGGTCTTGTATCTTTCATAATAAATTTAATCGTTTTACAGTTTTTTATTATGAAAAGGGTACTGAATTTTATTTCTAACCAGTTGTTACTATAGAGAGGTTATTTGCCTATTTATCTTACTTTTACCCTCCTTATCAAGTTCTTTTATTATCTTAATGGTATTTTTAAAAATTAAGAGTCGCTTTGAGTTTAAGCATACAGCACAGTCTAAAAATACAATTTGATCTATTCTTTTCCTGTATTTACACTTACCCTATTGTATTAGCTAGATTTCCAAAATATATTGCATAATATGTATCCCTACGGTAATTTTTATATGTGCTTTTATCCAAAAGCACAATTTTTATTACTAGATGAGACAGTACTACACCTTTTCCTATACTTCTAAACCAGATTAATACAATCTAGAAAAAACCTGAAGGTTTTCCTTTTTGTTTTCCCTTGAACTTAGGGTAGCCTAGTGTAAATGAGTGACCAGCTCCTGCGTTCTCTTCTTTGGTCCCCGCCTTGGTTTTCCTAATTGCTGAATTAAAGATACCTTTTCCACAGCTTAGAAGAGAGAGAGTGTGGGGACCCCCCCAGCCCCCAAGAACTTAAACTTCCCTAGTCAGGTAATCCCACTTCATCAGGGTGTACATAAATGCACCTCTCTGTACCTTCCTGCATGCTTGCTTCCTTTAGTTTTTCTGGTTTTATAATATGTCCATCTTCCCTTCCTTCTTGGACTCATTAACTCTACTTATCTTTTAAATCTCAGCTCAAGTGTCACTTTCTGGAGGAAACCCTCAACTCTCCTTATTCTTTCTTATTCCCCCGTAAGCTTTCCTAGCAACACAAAACATGTCACAGTTAAGTTTTCCGTTTATTTTTTGTGATTATTTGTAAATGTTTTCCCCAACTGGACTAAAAGATTCCTGAGGGCAGGTCTGGTGTTTGGTTTTGCCTCATTTTATCTCTAGCCCCTTGCACAATGCCTGCCACACCGAGAGAGGACACTCAGGGCCTATGTTCTGACTGCCCACAGAGCCTGGGAGGAGGCCACAGGGCGTCAGTGTGATCAGTGCCGTTTACGCACGCTCTTGTAGGACTCCGAAACAGAATGCCTCTAGTGGGGTCACTCTATATTCAGTACAAGAGCTTTAGCCCACTCTTCACCTTCCAGTGGATTTTAAAATGGTAGCTTATAATTCATAGACCTACAATAATGAAATACAGGTTTTGTAAATAATCTCAGTTCTTGCTTGTCTTTATGAAAATATTTTATCTAACCACATTAATACCCTCAAATCATCCATAATTTCGTATTATCAGCATTTTCATGGCTTACTGAGTGGAATTTCACTTTTCAGAAGAATATTATCTTAAAACATAGTGAGAAGTGCTATTTAAAATTTATTCTACTTCGTATGTTCTCATGTACAAGCTTTCCTGAATTTAGATATTTAACAATAAATTTTAGACATATAGTGCAAATTTATATGCACTTTAATAATACTATTTAGTGTATTTCTTAGCATTTGCTGATCCCCATTGAAGGCAGTCTTAAAGTTATTAGAGTCATTCCTTTTAGTTTGGAAGAATATTTTGTACTGTCACATTTTGCAAAATGCATATAACGGAAAATGTGATTACATTATTATTCGAAGGCAGTACTTTTACTCTTCAATGTTAATGTTCACTGTTCTGCATTAACATGCTTTTCTTTCTCTTTTATTTCTTCATTCTATTGCAACAACCAGTATGTTCTTAAAACTGTGATAGTAAATATTTTGAGTGGGAAAGTAGCATGAAACTTGTTTCTTTCATTTACAGATCCTGAAATGGAAAATGAAGAACAACCATCCTCTGAAAATGATTCTCAGAATCAGAGTGCTGAACAGATTACATCAAGTTCTCAGGAGGTTGATTTGGTTGATCAAGAGTCTCCTGAGGAAAGTTCTCTAAATTCACAACCAGAATCACCATCTCCCGCAGATACGGACAATGCTGCAAGCGTTTCTGCTTCTGAACAGAATTCTAAGCCCATGGAAAACCACGAGACTACAAGTCTTGATGGTGAATGTACAGATTTAGATAACCAACTTCAGGAACAATCAGAAACTGAGGAAGATTCCAATCCTAATGTTAGCTGGGGTAAAAAGGTCCAGCCTATAGACTCCATATTAGCAGACTGGAATGAAGATATAGAAGCATTTGAAATGATGGAGAAAGATGAACTATGACTCACTAAAGAATCTGGTGGTAGGTATTTAAAAAGAAAAGGCAAACTGTGGTTCACAGACATCCAGATACTAAGCAGGCTCTCTCATGGGAGTCTTTAAGTATGGTGATGAGCAACCACGTTCTGACTGAGATAGTTATCATAGGAACCTGGAGCATGCTGTGTTAGAATTGACCTTGCTTAAAACTGTCCCATCCTAAATGGAAACTCACAGCCCCTCCCCCACCCTGACCCCCACCCGGTGACAGCATCGCACCACCCTGCAGCACCTCAGGCCAGGAAAAGATTGCTGGGCATTCCTAGGAACCAGATTTCTGCAGTCTCTGGATAGACCAGAAACAAATTCAGTTAATGATGGAGTGGAAAATAGGAATTTGTATAGATTTCTAATTAAAGGAAGTGCGGCTTTCTTGGTTTTGGGGTTAGAGGCTCTTTTGGGAAAAGACATCTGAGTATTGTGGGCATTCTGGTTATGCTGCCTTCACAAAAACACTCAAAGTGACCTAAGTGGTTATGAAGCAAATGCATTTATGGGGAAAACAGCCTTTGCTCATCACTTTCACTTGCTTCATTGTGTAACAAATGATCAAGATGACTTGATTTTTTTTTCTCTCTTAACAATGTCCTTTTCATCTAAACCAAAGGTGAAGCCAGTGTACTTTCTCAGTGAGTTCTTTGCATAAAGGTTAATCATTGGGACCAGGTAAAAAGGTCATATATTATGGAAATTGGTTACTTAATACTTACGAAAAATGGAACAAGGGAGAAACTATAAAGTAATATGAACTTGCCATTGGGCCTTCCGTAGGGAAAGCCGTGACTACTCTGAAATGGAACTTAAAGTTCTATCCTCGTCGGGTAAATTATAAATCTTGTCCAGTTTATTTCTCTTAGAGGTGATTACCTCTAGCCATCAGCCTTACTCCATCCCATGTTTAGTATGCAATTTGAGCCACAAGGGCCATATCGCCAATAGCTGAATACATTTTGTTCCATTTTTCTATCTTAGGGAGCCATAATAAAACTGTGGTAGTGATCTAAAAATCCTAGGGAAACAACTATTTTTCATCTTTGAAACTATGGTTTCTAAAGATGCACCTAGGGAGTCTGTCACATTTTCTGTTGAATCATGGTTTTTAAAGTTTTTTTTTTTTAAACATTTTTTTTAACAGATACTCCTTCTGATAAGGACTTGAAAATTAATCTATGGTAACCTGTGTGAGAAACTTACACAGTAGCAACTAACATATAGCCATATAGCTTAATGAGAATTTATTTTCCTTCTTTTTTTTTTGGTGGCAGTCTGGTGCTGGCCACATTTAAGTTTTAAAAACTGTTGTTGATATCCTGTAGACAGCCCTGTAGTTGAAATCATGTTTTTATTCATTTTATTTATTTTTTTTTAAACTTAATCAGTTCTAAAGGAATATTTGTGAGACTTAATTTTCTTTCTTTTTACCGTGACATTACATAATAATCTTTTCTTAAAACACAGTTTTGAGGTACTGATGAACTTAAACTGTATATGGAGCTGTTAAAAGAGCAGTGCTGTATTGTAGTTATGTATATTCATGTACAGTATGTCTTAGATCCCAGGTAAACATATTCTTTTATAAGGGGATAAATAGCTGCTTTCAAAAATTCCAGCTAAATGTAATTGGGCCAGTGAGTAATAAAACTAATAGAGAATTCACTATTTGGGGGGGAGGGTGGGGAAGAGTAGTAATATAAGACCTTTATTGGCCTTTAATTAAACCTGACACTAAAATGGCTATTTTAGTCTTTCTGCATGTGAGATTTGGTGTAAGAAGATAGAACTATAATGCATACAGTATACGGAAGGATAGACATAGTGCTTTGTTCATATTAATTGCAAAGCTGCCAAAATAGCTGAAGCTTAATTACTTGACTTGCCTTGATTTATAGGTATAGGACTGGGGCTTGGAGAAAAGGAGCAGATGTTCCTCTAAGACTTTGATTACAGAAGCCTTATATACATTGATTTGATTTTGTGTTTGTAACTCAGAGCCATTGTTGTCTAAGTCCAACTTTTCTAAGTTAAAACCACATGAGTTTTTTCCCAGGGAAGATCTCATGGTAATACGAGAGCCAGCTTATTACTCTCCCTGCCTTTGGCCGGTAGGGGGGGTTGTTGCCATTCATTGAAGTCTAGAAGCAAATTGTTCGCTTTTTTAGAAAAGTGAATCCTTTAAAAAAAAAAAAAAAAAGGCAAAAAATTTAACAAGTTATACTTAACACCCAGAAGGAATCATACTTGATTTTTCCCTAGTTAAGGTGTAATGTTCAGCTTCAAAACTCTTAACATTATCATTAACTCCACACATTCTTATTTGACTTACTGCCATAAAGTTATTTTTGAGTTCATTAAACAATTCCAACAGCATTAGGTGTTTGTTTTTTTTTTTAATGTTTTGTTTTTTAAATACCTTTGATAGACATTTTATTTACTTCCTAAATATTCAGGGGATTCTGTGAGACCCTGAATTTTAGAAACATCTGGTCTACCTCAGTTAAATGTTGACTGCATAGAAACAGAGCTGAAGTGATCACCACAGCCATAAAATTGTTTGACTAAGAAGGATTTATACAATGTTTACAAACCTGGAATCAAGTAAGGATTTTATCTGAAAATGAAAAGTTAGATATTAGAGCAAGTATTTAATTCAGGTATTTTCAAGTTTTAAAACTTAACTTGTTTACCTACTAAAAAATAGCTGTAGTTTTTTCTGCTCATGAAAGTCTATTGAAATGATACGCCCTAATTTGCAATAATTTTTCCATAAAGTTGTAAGTGTGACAGAATTGTAATTTACTGGATATGTTTAGGATGGGATATTTTGTTGGGTAGGTAGTTTTTTTTTTTTTCTTTTTAACCTTTAATAGGCTTCCAACAAGAATACAGTTGTTTCAGAACAAATTGTTTTTTGACATTATACTTTCCCCTTTTTCTTCACAGTATTAGTAAAATGAAAAATTTTGTGCTCTCTGATTTTAATTTCTAATATAATTATTCTTTTGAGAATTTTTAAAAAATTTAAATTACCATCATAGCCCTTTTTATAACAAAACCAGCATTTGTTCTCTCACCAAACCCCATGCCAGATTCATCATAAAGGAAGCTCAGCGTAAGTAATTCAGATAGTGCTTATAATTTTGGAGGTGGGGGGTGGGGGGGAGCTGATTTAGTAAATATTCCAACCGGTCGTTTTATGCACAAGGCTTCAGTCAGAACATAGAAAAAAAAAAAACATTCTGTGAATGAAATATTGTATGTTCAGATTTTATAAAAGACATTTTTAAAAGCCCAATTTACAGCCGTATATTTTCTTATGATGTAATTTATGAAAAAGATGTCTGTACTAACAGGTGCTGTAACACTACTGTTGTTGGATTTTATTGTTTGGTGATAAATGTATACAATATTTCTAAGGGAAACTCTGTACTGTGATGTAAAAGTCTGGGCAAAATGTATATAAATCCTTGTATATAATTGTGTATTTGATTATAATTACTGATTGTAAAGATTTAATAAAATATGTAAATATTCTGGTCTAGTTTTAATTTGGATTTTTAGCATCACTTTGCCTATCTTTATACTTTAGTATTTTTTTTTTTAAATTTTTTCACCACTCTGTCTTCCCTTTAATTTTCATTTTACCCCAGGGGAGTAAATCTGGGGACAACTTAGGGTATAGAAACAAACATTGAAGAGTTCCACAACTCAAATAGTGCCAGGGACCCTCAGAGCAGAAATAAGAGTTAATAATTCACAGTGTCAATATTGGTAACATGTTTATGTTTCAAGTTTACTTAAAATAAGTTCTTTTGATAATCGTCATCCAAAGTAACCCTAGCCTCTCCTGTTAATTCCAGTGAGGCCACTTACTTTTAGCAGCCACTTCCAGATACTGTGATACTGTGCTTGTCATCTGTACTGTTCCAGAGTTTCTGAGCACGGACGTCTTGAAAGGCCTGATCATTAGCACTATTACCTATTGATAATTGCTGTCTTTAAAGAGGAGTATATTGAGGGGCGCCTGGGTGGCTCAGTCAGTTAAGCGGCTGCCTTCGGCTCAGGTCATGATCCCAGAGTCCTGGGATCGAGCCCCACGTCGGGCTCCTTCCTCAGCGGGGAGCCTGCCTCTTCCTCTCCCTCTGCCTGCCACTCCCCCTGCTTGTGCTCTCCCTCTCTCTAGCTCTATCAAATAAATAAATAAAATCTTTAAAAAAATAAAAAAATAAAAAAAAAAATAAAGATGAGTATATTGAGACCTGAAGTTCTAAGCATCTCACTCAAAGTCCCACATTTGGTGACTGGGCAATGGGATGGGAGCCCTGGTCTATTTCCCCGAGCCCATGCTCCTTTCAACGTACCTTCTCCCTTTCTCTGTCCTTACCCCTTCTCACACCCCTGTTACAGTTTCTGTTCACCTTTTGCTCAGCCAGTACCTTCCCACCTGACCACTTTCTCCCCGTTTGGGGTTGAAGTTTAGAAATGGTAGCATCCATTCTCAGGTTCTCTGGACATTAATTCTGGTGTCAGCATGCCTCCATTCCCCAAGGACAATGGACCACTATTTCAGGAAGAGTTCAAAGGATCTAATAGCATCTCTTGGAAGATTTCAAGGGGGAGGTTGCCTTTCTTTCCTGGGTAAAAGCGAACTTAAGAGTTCTCTCTACTAAGAGAAGCTAAGTATTGTAAGGGTTGAGAATAGTGTCAGCATCTACCTGCTAGTAAAATTTATAGTTCCCAAAGCTTTGCTCTTGATTTACTCTAATAAGGTTGGAGGTCTGTAGTGTTCATCTTCAGTGAAGAAGTAAATGGGAGGCCACTGATAGACTCCTGGGGATTCTCTTAATTCATAAAAGAATGCACTTGTCATCCCAGATGACAGAGAAATGCTTAAGTCAGTGGCAAGATGGGAGTATGAAGCTAAATGAAGAAAAATCTAGGACTGTATATATATGATCTCAACTCTGTTGTATATGTAAAGAGAGACTCATTTTTTCAATAAACACTGAGCACCTCCTGTGTGCTAGGCGTCGTCTGGGGCAGTAGACAACACATAGCAAAGAAGGTAAGAAAATAGTAAATAAGACAATGAGTTTATGAAGAAAAACTTACAGTAAGAGAGGATAGTGATGGAAATCAGCATGGTGTAGAATTCTCTAACCAGAATATTAACAGTGGTTATCTCAGGATTATAGGCGATTTCTATTTCTTTACTTAGAACTTTCTGTGTTATTCCTAAGTTTCCAAAACGAGCAGTATGATCTTAAGAATAAAAACAGCCTCGCTCCGTTAAAGGATAAAAGGGAAAAAGAAAAATATCACACCAGAACCCCATCTTGTGCTTCTGCATAATTCAACAAGTCCCTGATGTGTCATCGAGCTCTCATGGATATAAGCAGTGAAGGACAGCAGAATATGCCACCCCAAAACATGTCACTTTGGCAAATTGATTACTTTGAATTAAAGTTACTTAAAAAACAGCCAGTGCAAAAAGGACACTCTGACCTTCCTTTGTCCCCCTGAAAAGAGGAAATAAGTCTGCCATGTGAAAGGTACCCTCCCTGTACCGGAGGCTAGAGGCATCCTTATCACCAAAGAGAGGGAATTTAGGGCTGAGAGGGCAGTTTAACAAACCTTGTTACTTTTTCACTAATTTGCTACACCAAGTCCAAACCCTTTTGTCTTGCTAATTCTTCACAAATGTATTACTTCCTTGTCTAAAAAGTATAACAAAGCTGTCTGCTTTGGTCGCTTCTTTGAATCTCGTATTTTTATGGACTCCCGTACATACAAAATTAAATTTGGTTTTCTCTTGTTAATCTCTTTTATGTCAATTTAGTTATCAGACCAGCCAAAGAACCCAGAAGGGAAGAAGGGAAAAAGATTTTCTCCTTTACAACAGCATATAGCTGGGACTCAAAAGATTGATCAGGAGTATGTGGAATAGGGAGAAGAGAAGATCTAAAACAGGGCCCTGAGATTGCTGGCATTTAAGGCAATAGGAGGAAGGGCTTGTATAAAACAGAATGAAAAAGGGCAGGTAGAGAGGGAGGAGGAAAATGAGGACAGAGCAGGGTTACAAAAACCAGAAGAAAAGATTATTTCAAGGAGAAAGTTGGCAAATAATCTGAAACCCCCAAAGAGTCGGTGCCAGCGAACTTGCTGCGCAAGAATGTAGGTTCCGTGTGGCTCTATTGTCTAATATTTGAGAAAAGCCAAGAAAACTAGGTGAAATTTCATCTTAAACGCCGTTCAGGTTGAAATAGATGTGACAACAAAGGCCTCCAGTTTGCAACCTCTGAGCTGGCAGATCCTTAACCTCCAAATACCAGTGTGGGAAGAAGACTCCTCCATTTTCAAGGTACCGTTCACCAAGCTCCAGTTCCAGAATTATTATGTACACCAAAGGCGTCCTCCAACTGTTGAGATTTTCTGGCTTAATGTTCCAAATGGTGATGATGTGGCTTTCCAAACAGAGATTACTGGTTTAATCAAGCAGGTCAATGGGGGAAAAAAGCCTCATCCATTCACTTTCCTAGAATTCTAATGTCAACACCTTCTTTGATGTGAGGCCATGGAAGTTTCTCTTCTGAATCCAGTTCAGATCTCCACTCCATCAACTGGTCTGGCCAGACTACTGACTCAGCTTCACCCCAACTTCTTCCTTCTGTGGTTCTGGGGGTTCTCTGACTCCCACCCAGGATACATCTGTAAGCCTCTGCTCAGCCCTGCAGTGATTCCTTCAAGTTCCAGCAATGATCTCAGAGCACTGGTCCAGTCAGCTCTTCATTCATAGCCAGCGTGATGACTAACACCCTCTAGCAGAGCTCATCATAAAAAGAGCTGCCACTCTTTGAATCCTACCCAGGCATAAACAGATACTGGGCACTCCGTATCAGTGAGTCCTTACCCATCTGACAACCTCATGAGATGTCTGTAATTTCATCTTACAAATCAGGAAAAATAAGATTCAGCCAAGTTGACTAGCTTGCCAAAAGGCACAGAGCCAGTTAGATGGGCCTGGGATTTGAGTCTAGATTAATCTCAATCGGATTACTACACAGGCTGCCGTTCCTAAGTGTGCACAGTGACCCACTTGAACCAAGTGTCACATGTTGCTAAACCAGCCTGCGCCAGAGATCCTTATAAACAACGTTCAGCTGCCAACCAGCCAGCCACCGAAGGGATCTGGGAATTGAAGGTACTTCGCACTTACCAAAGAGGTGGGAATAGGAGAACGGACTGCTTTCAGGTTGAAACCTTATGGTCTCTGAGCCAGAAGATATTTATTGGAAACCCATCAAAAGGTTGGGGAGGCGGGTCTCCCTTCTTTCCAAGGCAACTACCAGTTTCTCTGATCTTTGGCTCAAACATATTGTCATCCCTAGTCAGAAGGGCCAGACCTAGGAGACATCTATAAACCATTCCAAAAAACCACACGAGTGGGTTTACCAGCTCATCACTGGACTGCGAGTCCCTGGAGAAAACAGAACAGTTTGGCCTATTCATTTTTTCCTTCCCTAGACCAGTACCTGGCTCTTGAAAGGCACTCACTAAACACTTCTGGAGTGAAAGAAAAATACCTGGTTTGAACAAATGGACAAACGAAAGAGCTAGGATTTGCAATCACTGAGAAATGTCAAAGAAATGACGTACCAGCTTTGAAGACAGTGGTCTGAAGATAATCCTACACTATTTTTTTGTTGGAAGCAGGCATCGTGGGGAACACAACTCATACAGTGATCTCAGAGTTTTAGAGCCAAAAGAACTCTGTTTCCTTTCCATCATTGATTCTCCTCATTGGACAGAAGAGAAAACAGAAACCAGAGGTGGGAAGTGACCTGACCAAGGTCACACACATTCAGGATGGGTCACCTCTTCAGGTTCTGGTGCACCTGTCTGCTTCAGAGCCTCGGTGCGTTCATTCCTCTGCAAGTTAACATTCAGCCAGGGCAATGACGACTAACTTCAGAGCTGCCGCGGAGGTGCCTCTGCAAAACTCCGGGGCTCCCCTGAACACGCTTTAAAAGCTACTGACTTAGATAATTTATTATTTGTTATTTAAACTTTTAGCACGTTCAGGCAGAAGTGTCTTTTAATTCCCTGAAAACTGGCTATTCTCATTGGCAGCCTTTATTCTTCTCTTCCATTCCCGATGAATAAACCCATTAATGAAAGAATATACTGTGTACTTTCTTTTGTTCTGTTATTCATCTGAATTAATGTGTGTGGGCAAAGCTCAAATGGTGAGACCAACATAGAGATCTTTTGCCTGGTGTGCCCTCTTGTGGGTCTCAAACCCAAGGGTTCCCAAGCTTGCTTTGTGGGGATGGCAGAAATGGTTCTTTTTCGACCCAAGTGACTGAACTGAAATTTCTAAATTTGAAATTCTGAGTAAGATACACAACTACAATGATAAACAACCTGTTTGTATTTGTACTGGTAAAGCAATAATGGAGAATTCTAGCCTAAGGAAGCCAGAGACATCTCATCTTTAGCCAGTATTTTCTAAACCTCTGTAAAATTCTCTAATAGCTTATAGTAATAATGATCACTTATTGGATGTTTACCGTATGCCTAGAATTTATAAAACCATCTGAAACAGGTACCATTATTTTTCCCATTTGACCAATGGCAGTTGGGGTTTTTTTTTAATTTTTTTTTTTTTTTTTTGGCAGTTGGGGTTTTTAACACCAAGAGACATACTCTGGTTAAATAAAGCAGGGTGGTGGGGAGACACTGGAGAGAGAAAGAGTATTCTCTTGGAGGATTCTAGTCGCGGCAACAAGGGTTGCTGGGGGAGGGAAGAGGTTCTCAACGTAGAAGTTACAAGTACAGACTCTGAAGCCAGACTGCTGAGATTAGAATCCTGGCTCTACCCCTTACACTATGTGACCTTCACCTGGGTCTCTCAGTTTCCTCATCTGTGAAGTGGGATTATTGGTAGAACCTATTGTTAGCTATTGTGTAAAGTGATATATAAATGTGCTTTTAAGTCCCCTCCTGCCCACCGCTGCCCTCCCCAGAGACTGCTGTCCTTGAACTTCAACTATAAATTCTAACCATATTAACCAGTTCTGTGTCATCACTAGTAGGAGCTTTGGCCATGTGCTATGTCCTTGGACTTCTGATGGGTCTTCAGGTGGAGATGTGGGGAGAGTATCCGACCAGAAGAAACAGACCTAATCATCTCCTTCTCTCAAAAGACAGCGGAAAAGTCCCCTTGAAACAATAGGAGCTTTCAAAAGCCATATTTCAGGGAGAAACAAAGGAGTGGCCTGGATTATTTATACGGGTCTTGTGCAACAGGAGACCGGAATAATAAATTAAATCTCAGAATGAAACAAAGTACACACAGGGGAGCAGGGCATGTCCTGAGGACGTCAGCTTTTGTCACTACCCCAAGAACTCCCAAGGGCAGGCCCGCCAAGCGGGGGTGCTCACTAGCTGTCCAACGCAATCCCTAAAGCAGTCTCTGAATAACAAGGGTCGAGATGAACCAGGCAACAGCCCAGGCGGCTGCCACCCAGAATGTGAGCCCCTGCCAGTGGGTCTGGGTTACAGAGAGCCTGTCTCTTTGCACAGACTCTGAAACTAGAGAAAGAGCCCCAAATTGCCGAAGAATCATATAGGAATGGAGGTAGAAGGGATAGGAGGGACGGAGGAAGGAAGGAAGGAAGGAAGGAAGGGAGAAAGGAAGGAAGGAAGGGAAGGATGGAGGGAGGGAAGGAAGGAAAGAAGGAAGGAGGGAGGAAGAAAAAAAAGAAAAAAAGAAAAGTTTTAAAAGAAAAAAAAAGGCAGGGGTGCCTGGGTGGCTCAGTCGTTAAGCATCTGCCTTCGGCTCAGGTCATGATCCCAGGGTCCTGGGATTGAGCCCCGCATCACGCTCCCTGCTCCACGGGAAGCCTGCTTCTCCCTCTCCCACTCCCCCTGCTTGTGTTCCCTCTCTCGCTGTCTCTGTCAAATAAATAAATAAAATCTTAAAAAAAAAAAGAAAAAGAAAGGCAATTATTCGAATGAAGTAAAAATGCAAAGCCAATTTCCTGGAATTCTCACATCACTGTGAAAAAGGGACATTGTACAACACATCTCCCTGGAAAAAGTAGGGGAAATTGTCTCCTTCATGTAGCCTTGGGTCACCCAGCGCCTTATAAATTCAGGCTGGGATGTGATTTTTTCTTTGCATCTTTTTTTGTTGTTTCTTTTTTATCCACCCCCACCCCCCCCACAAATTTTCTCTGTCACATATAAGAACCAAAATTCCTTCCTGAAGCCTCTGGTTCCCAGAACTTGCTTGGAAGTGTCTGATCTTGTAATGCAAAACCACTTGCTTGCCCTGTGACCTTGGCAAGTTACCTAACTTCTCTGGGACTTGGTTTTCTCCTCCATAGAGTGTTGGTTTCATCTACCCAACAAGCTTTCCCATTTTCTCTGTTTCCTGGGTCCCACCGCGGGATTGATGCTATAGAAATAAACGCCATCAGATACAGTCTTGCTTTGGCAGCCTCTCTCACAGCCATGGGGTGAGGTCATAGCTTCAATTCCCATGAGAGTGATGGCAGCCCCTACATTCAACAGAAACACAATGACAACATTTGCGTCCAGGGACACTGAGAGGTCTATGTCCTGTGTGTGTGTGTGTGTGTGTGTGTGTGTGTGTGTGTATGTGTGTGTGTTGGGGAGGGACATATTTGTTTTCTACTCCTCATGTTTCTGTGGGGAAGGTCCTCTCTAATCCTGGTTTGCCTCTCCATCCGTTAGTTATGGATTGGTGAATTGGAAGCCAGCCCGTCTGTGGAAAACATGCTTCTTGGTCCACTTTGTTCTGTGCAGTAAAAGGAGTCAGCCTCTGAGTGAAAGGGAAAGCCTGGGTTTTCCTGCTCTGCTGGTTATTGGGCGTGTCAGTCTGCCTAATTCTGTAATGAGGTGTTAGTGTGTCTGTGTTAGTCCATAATTTATTGCTTTTTTAAAACTTAAGGTTCTTTCAGAAAGAAATTTTTTTTTAAAGATTTTATTTATTTATTTGAGAGAAAGAGTGAGAGGACAAGTGGGGGTGGGGTGGGGTGGGGAGGAGGGGCAGAAGGAGAGGGAGCTCAATCCCAGGACCCTGGGATCATGACATGAGCCGAAGGCAGAGGCTTAACTGGCTGAGCCACCCAGGTGCCCCGAGAAAAAAATTTTTATATGAGCATCTTTTTTCTTTTTTAGATTTTCTTTTCTTTTTCTTTCTTTCTTTCTTTCTTTCTTTCTTTCTTTCTTTCTTTCTTTCTTTCTTTCTTTTTCTTTCTTTCTTTCTTTCTTTCTTTCTTTCTTTCTTTCTTTCTTTCTTCTTTTTCTTCTTTCTTTCTTCTTTCTTTCTTCTTCTTTCTTTCTTTCTTTCTTCTTTCTTTCTTTTCTTTCTTTCTTTCTTTCTTTCTTTCTTTCTTTCTTTCTTTCTTTCTTTCTTTTTTTCAGAGAGGAAGGAGAGAGGTGCAGGGGGTGCAGAGTGAGAGGGAGAGAGAGAATCTTAAGCAGGCTCCATGGTGAAATCAAGAGTCAGACGCTTAACTGACTAAGCCACCAAGACACCCCTTTTTAGATTTTATTTTTAACTTATCTCCACACCCAATGCGGGGCTCGAACCCACAACACTGAGATCAAGAGTCACATGCTCGGGGTGCCTGGGTTAAGTCAGTTAAGTGTCTGAATTCGGCTCAGGTCATCATCTCAGGGTCCTGGGATGAAGCCCCGCATCAGATTCCCTGCTCAGTGGGGAGTCTGCTTGTCCTTCTTCCTCTGGCCCTCCCCCTGCTTGTGTGCACTCTGTCTCTCTCTCAATAAGCAAAATCTTAAAAAAAAAAAAGAAAGTCACATGCTCTCCTGACTGAGGCAGCCAGGTACTCCTATATGAACATCTTTTATACAAAAAAAAAAAGTTCTTTATAACTTTAAGCATGGGATGATCTTTAAAAAATAATCACATTTGTGTACCACTTAAAATCATATTCAGACCTGTGATATGTGACTTTTACTTTGGAAAATACCGTATTACGCTTTACTGCCTCCATTTTTTTTTTAATTGCCATAGCCATTCTTGTCTGAAAGTAAGAAATGCTCACCTACATTAAAATGAGCCTCAAACAATATTTATGCAGCTACATCATTCAGTAGGTTTGCATGGCTATTATGATAATTTCACTTTCTCTTTATTACTCTAGCTTTCTAGTATGCGTTGAAGTCAGGTGGTGTGACTCCTCCAGTTTTGTTATTTGTTGAGATTATCTTGGCTATTCTAGGTCCTTTGTATTTCCACATAAATTTTAGAATAACTTGTCAATTATTTTTAAAAAGTCTGATGAGACTTTGATTGGGATTGCTTTATATCTAGAGATCAAATTTGGGAAGAACAAACATTTTTAACAATATTGAGTCATCCATTCTATGAACATGGTATGTCCTTCCATTTAATTGGATCTTCTTTAATTTCTCTTAGCAATATTTTATAGTTTTTAATGTAGAGTTTTTACATATCTTTTATTAAGTCAAGTGTTTTGTGTTTATGATTATGTGGAGTTGTTTTCAATTTTTTAAAATTTTTTATTTAAAATTTTACATATTGGTGCTAATATATAGGCATATAATTGATTTTTGTATATTGACCTTATGTCCTACAATCTTGTCAGATTCACTTATTGGTTGTAGTAACATTTTTGTAGATTCTGTAGTATTTTGTATGTAAACAATCATACTGCCTATAAAGAAATGACAGTTTTACTTTTTCTTTTTCAAACTTGATCCATTTATGTCACTTTTTGGCCATCTAAAACTGGCTAGGACCTTTGGTACATTGTTGAGTAGAAGAGGTGACAGTTAACATTCTTGCTTTATTCATGAAATGAGAAAGTATTCAATATCTCATTATTATATGTGATATCAGTTGTATACTTTTCAGAGATACCCTTTTTCAGATTGAGTAACTTCCCTTCTGTTCCTGGTTTGCTGGGAATTTTATCATGAATAGCAATTGGATTTTGTCAAACACCTTCTATGCATCTATTGAAACGATCATGTGGTTTTTCTCCTATATACTACTAATAATAAATTCCATTAATCGATTTTCAAATATTTAACCAACCTCACATTCCTGGGATAAACTCCACATGGTAATGATGTATTATACTTTTTATATACTGCTGAATTTGACTTACTAATATTTTGGTAAGAATTTTTGTGTCAGTATTCATGAGAGGTGTTTTTTATTCTCTTTTCTTTTTTTTTTTTAAGCAGGCTCCACGCCCAGCGTTGAGCCCAACATGGAGCTTGAACTCATGACCCTGAGATTGAGACCTGAGCTGAAATCAAGTGTCAGACACCTAACTGACTGAGCCACCCAAACATCCCTTCTTTTTCTTGTTTAGGACTTTAAGTAATCTCTACACACAACATGGGGCTAGAACTTACAACCCTGAGATCAAGAGTCACATGCTCTGAGCCAGCCAGATGTCTCTATTCTCTTTTCTTATAATGTTTTTATCAGGCTTTGGTATTAGGGTTATACTGGCCTCAAAATAAGCTAGGAAGTGTCTCCTCCTCTATTTTGGAAATAACTTAAGATTGATGTTATTTTTTCCCTAAATATTGATTATATTTACTAATGAAATCCTTTGGGGTGCCTGGGTGTCTCAGTTGTTAAGCGTCTGCCTTCGGCTCAGGTCATGATCCCAGGGTCCTGGGATCGAGTCCCACATCGGGCTCCCTCCTCGGGGGGAGGCCTGCTTCTCCCTCTCCCACTCCCGCTGCTTGCATTCCTGCTCTCACTATCTCTGTCTCTGTCAAATAAATAAATAAAATCTTAAAAAAAAAAAAAAAAAAGAAATCCTTTGAACCTGAAGTTCTTTTTATGGGAACGTTTTGATAAATTCAATTAAAAAAAAGATATATGGGTATTCAGATTGTCCATTTCTTCTTTTGTCAGTTTTGGTAAGATATTCTTTAAGGAACTTGTGCATTTCATTTAAGTTGTTGAATTTGATTTAAAGTGTTTCACAGTAATTCCTTATTATTTTTTATTGCTTATAAGATTTGTATTATCTCCTCCCTTCTACATTTTTTAAGTTTAATTTGCTGTATTTTTCTAGTCTCTTAAGATGAAACTTAAATTATTGGTTTTAAACATTTGCCTTCCAGTGTCTGCTGGCTTTTGGTTGTTTTCTCGTATGTTTTGGACAGCTGGGTAAAATATTTTGTCCATACTTTATAAGCATTAACTGGAGGATAGTTATTCTATCCTAATATATATATATATATCTTAATATAAGTCATTCCACCATTACTGGAACTGGAATTCAGGTTTTTTTTTTAATTTACTTATTTATTTTTGGGGGAGGGCATAGGGAGAAAGAGAAAATCTCAAGCAGACTGCCCACTGAGCATGGAGCCCGACTAAGGGCTCGATCCCATGACCCTGGACCTAAGTGGAAATCAAGAGTCAGACGCTTAACCGACTGAGCCATCCAGGTGCCCCTGGAATTTAGATTCAAGCTTTATCATCTTGGGTAAGTATTCCTTTTTTTTTAGGGGGAGAGAGAGTGCACGTGTGTGGGGTGGGGGGTAGAGGGAGAGGGAGAGAGAGAGAAGCTTGAGCATGCTCCATGCCCAGAGCAGAGCCTACATGGGGCTTGATCTCAGGACCCTGAGATCATGACCTGAGCCGAAATCAAGTCCATCACTTAACCAATGGAGCCACTGAGTAAGTATTCTAACCCAAATGCCAATTTCCTCATCCGTAAAGTGGGGATAATATGATAACATATACTTGAAAAATTGTTTGTCATGGAGAGCAAACAAGATAATGCATAGGGAAACACTTTTGAAAGAATAACATAATATATAAATTATATTTATTATCATTAATGCAACAAAAAGAATCACTCCAGTGCCATGCCCTTGTATTTCCACTAAAAGTTAAGAAACAATATGAAGTCATTTAATTTTCATAGCCTAGCAGATGAAGAAGATAGTTCTTTATCCTCTTCCAAGATATTCTAACTAACCTTGAAACTATATGCAGTTTCATTTTCAACTGATATTGATTAAATGCCTATCATGTATATATTAGGCATGTTTATGTGCACTATCTTATTCAATTTATTACTCATAAAAATGTGCCCTCCAACTTACCAACATGTGACAATAACTCAAAATCTTTCATACCTTGATTCCACTCTTAAAATTTTATCCGAAGGAAATCATCAGAGATGGCACCCAGATTTATGTGCAAAATGCTTATTGTAGCCTTATTCATAATAACAAACTATTGGGAGCAACCAAAATAAACACATTTAAAGGATTCGTCAAAAAATTATGATGCAGAAACATAATTCAATACTATTTAGTTGTTAAAAACATTTTCAGAGATTATTTTATTTTTCAGAGGTTATTTTATCACATGAGAAAATACACATAATATAATGTTGTATCAAGAATAAGATTACTATTTAAACATCATGATTGTAATTTTGTTTAAAAATCTGAATTAGAAAAAAAATAGCTAGAAGGAAATATACCAAAATGCTGATAATGATTATTTCTGGAGTGATATTGTTGGGGATGACTCTTTCTTCACATACTTTGCTGGGTTCTAAATTGTTCACAATGAATGTGTAATTTTGCTTTCAGTTTTCCCTTTGGATGCCAGAACACATTATGAATTGGATTAATCATAATCTTCAACTCATCAAATACTCTTCTCATTTATTAATTTATTCTTCTTATTTATTAATTTGTTTATTATAAGTGCTCATAAACCCAATGATCAATATAAAAGCTAGCATTCAAACAAAAGTTAACATCAAGCTATGGATCCTCTCTTATCCCATTTACCATGTTTCTCTACCCAAAATAACCACCTTCCCAAATCTCATAATCCCATTGTTTTCTTTTTAATAAAGTTGCATCTAATTGATATATACCCCTAAAAAGCATGTATTTTTTTTATTATTGTAGCTTTAACTCTTTTAAAAGGGTAGCATGCTACATATTATATTCTAGGATTTTTTTCACTTAATATTGTATTGCCAAAATTCATCCATATCGATGCATGCCCATGGAGCTCATTTATTTTGATGGCTATATCACATTCCATTGTGTGAAGATATTATTGTTTATTCTGTAGCTATTTCCAGACTTCCTGTTATGAGCAGAGTGACTATGAACATTCTTGTACGTGTCTTCCCAGTGCCCTGTATAAAAATTTCTCTTGGATATAACCCGGGGAGTAGAAATGCTTGTCATAGGGTATGTGAAAGTTTACCTTTAAAAGATAATGTCTGAGTGTTTTTACGAAGTGGTTGCGTCAGTCAATATGTATTTCCACCAGCAGTGTATAAGAGATCCTACAGATCTGTGTCCTTACAAGCATTCGGTACTGCTGATATATTATTGCTTTTATATTCAGGAGAAGAAGAATGTTTCTAAAAACAAGAACAGGAACGCCTGGGTGGCTCAGTTGTTAAGCGTCTGCCTTCGGCTCAGGTCATGATCCCAGGGTCCTGGGATCGAGTCCCACATCGGGCTCCTTGATCAGTGAGGAGCCTGCTTCTCCCTCTCCCTCTGCTGCTCCCCCTGCTTGTGCTCTCTCTCTCTCTCTCTGACAAATAAATAAATAAAAATCTTTAAAAAAATAAAAACAAGAACAAAAACAAAACTGCCTTGCCCTCCTTTTCCCCAAATTCCAGGAAAGATTTGGGGCACAGGAGGTGGTGCATAAAATTATTCCTCCACCAACAGCTTTTCAAAACCTTCTAGTTTTGGAAACCCTCTCTTAGCAATGAAGTGGAAACAGTGCAGGGGTTGTGAGAAGGTAGAGAAACTGCAGAATTTTGTGTCATGGGGACTCTTTCCAACAGATGATGAAATTATTCTACAGGTCTGAATTAGAAATCTCTCTCGTGTTCTCCCTCTCTCTCTTCTCTCCTTCTCTTAAGGACCAGACATATCATTTTCATTCTCTGTAATATGTTCCCAAGACGTTCTCTTTGCAACCCTCTTTGCAAATATCAGAGACCTGACCTGCTTATCTAATGGTTTCTTTCTCCTGACTGCAGAGTAAGAACTCACCAGGTATGATAAGCGGGGCGAGGGTTTCCGTGCACAAGCACTGCATAGAAAAAGAAATTCAGCACCGTTAAGAGTTGGATAGCCTGTTTGAATGTGGCCCGCTGATTGCCTCCCCTTTCAGAGCTCAGCCCTAGTTTCTCTCACTTTGCAGTCGCCTGGAACGTGATATGGACATGAGGATGCGTGAGGTGCCCAACAATTCTGAGAAAGGTAGGCAGCCCGTTCTCAAATCCACACAAAAGAACCAGGATGAGCTTGTGGGCCAAATTGGTTCTCAGCCTGGGATTGGCATTCAGCCTAGAGGGTGGCTCCCGGGGCGGGCCTCCAGGGCAATTTCACCAGGGAAATCCACGAGCCATGAGACAGTGGTTTTCCCAATTAGGTTTAGCAAGGTCCTCTCAGGGCTCTGGAGAAAGTAGGAGAGTCAGGGAGGCAGTTAACATCCCACCTCATTTTCAGATAGAAATGGAGTAACTTCAAAATAGGCTATTTAATGTATATGGTTTCAAAATGAATTTGCTTGTGAAAAAGTTTCCTCTATTTTAAAGAAAGTTTAGAAACCACTGATAGTGTTTAGACCTTGGGCTCTCAGGGAAACGGAGGTAGAGGTTTGAAATACCCTTTGGAGCAGCAGAGCTGCATGGAATGAGGTTACATGTGGATTCTATGTTGCAGGAGGCAGGTCCATGTGGTTTCAAAATCAACCACGCACAAAACAAGGCTTGAATCTTCTAATAAAACTTAAGGAGGCAGACCCAAGACTCTTACTCCAATATGAGGAAGATTAATGAGAGGAAGGAAACAGTGCCAATTTTGTTCACCATTGTTATTTTTGTGCCTAGCACAGTGCCTGATACGTATGGGTATTAACAAGTATTTGATGAAGGAAAACAAGAAAGATGGAGGCAAGCATATCACGTGGGCAGGGCCAAGAGTCTCTTTACAAAGTAGTTCTTAGACTTTTCCAAACAATAAACATGCACAAATGTGCATGAACACGTGCGCGCACGCACGCACACACACACACACACACACACACAAGAACCTCTTGTTTTTCACCAGAGAGTGCAATGAAGAAAACTTCAGGATAATAGTTAACAACTATGAACTTCCTCTAGAGAAAAAGCCCAACAACATATCTGTGACACATCCCATTTTAAACAGCATTGGTTCCTTGAACCTTCCAGGAAAAATTGGTTGTGAAATGAACCTCTAAGAATTGAATGAGCTCACCTGCTATCTAGAGTTGTCAACTGATAAATTACACTTTTAAGAACATAGGCCAAAAATGATTTGGGCTTAGCAGTAATTGATTCTAAACCATTCAATCTGAAGGTAGAGAAGTAAGAGCTCCACACTGGGTCCCTGACCATCATCTGAAATCACCAGTGCTTAGGAAGGTGCTCTCTGTTCTTACCAGCAGGAAGGGTTGAGTAGGTGGGAAGACAGGCATTCTTTGCAAGGATCAAAAAGAGGCCATAAATCAGCACATGTTTTAAACAAAGGGCATGAAACATTGCTCCACTAGGCACCTTCTTGGACTAAAAAAGAAAACTGTATATTCTCAAGAAACCATACTTAACTGACTCCAACTCTGAGGCAGTATAAAATGCTGGTTCATTATAAGGAGCAGTTACTGAGCTTCTATTTTTGAGTATAAGCAGTGAAATCCAAAAATTGGTTTCAATCCACAGAAGGAAAGGTTGAGGAAATCTCAACATATGGACAAGAGACCATCTTATCTTTTGTTCATGAGAGAATCCTGCCCAACCTGACAGAGAGGCTGTGAATGCTCCATGGGCCTGGAATCAGGCTGAGAAGCCCTGGAAATTTCAGGCTGACCCTCAACAGGAAGGACAGAAGCACAGTGTTTATGCAATGTGTTTAGTAAACCGATCGGGCAACAGTTTGAATCAGGGAGTCAACTACAATCACAGTGCTTTCCAGGGGGGTTTAAATTGGTGACTTGCACTGGACCCTACAGACGAGAGCAAACCACAAACAGTCCTTTCAGGGAAAGAAATCTTTATTCGATTATTACAACTTTTTTGAGGTTTTAAAATAAACTAAACTCTATGAGAAGACATGACCAAAATCCAATCAGAGAGAAGCCTGTCATCTACAAATTGTTAAGACATTCGTGCTGAAGAAGAGCTGGAAAGAGAGAAGTGTCAGTCTGGATTTGAGCTTCCGTGTTCACACTCAGCCAGTTCGTGCCTGGCTGATTATGTCCCCACATCTTACCTCATTCATGACTGTAACTGCCAAACCTTGGGCCTCCCGCAAAGATTTGAGTCTTTTGGTTGCAGTAATAAGTTTATATAAGATGTGAAGCCAATAAATTCTAAAGCTGACCCCTTCCAAATTCTATTAGTCCACGGTCTCAGTAGCTTAGCCAAAGTTCGTGTTACTGCTATTTCCCCTGCCTCGACAAACCGGGAACATGGGGGTATGATGGCATCCACCCAAACATGAAACAGATAGGACTCCTCATTCACTGTTTATGAGTCCCTAGTCTGTGCCAGGCCTTTTCCTGGGTCCTGGGGAAACAGCAATGAACAAAGTGAAGTTCCTACCCCCATGAAGCCTCCCTTCTAGTTTTAGTCAACAATTCACCGATGGAGATTAGAGAGGAGCAGAGCACTTCTTGCGGGACCAGGTATGACCCAGAGATCATGTTTGGGAAAAGTCACCCAGAAGATTAGATATTCTCTTTCTGCGTCCTTCTTAACCCCTCAATCCTCTAGTTCAATGGTGGGCACAAGCAAACCCCAGCACAACTTCAAGAGGGGCAAAGAGGAGGGGGACATTATTTACCTGACCCCAAATCTTCATCTTAAGATAGATAAGTAGAGATGACTTTATTACAATACAATGCTGACACCAACTGCAGGGATAAAACCTCCCCCAGAGAGTCCCCATTTTCAGATTCTCCTTACCCAGAGATTTTCTACAGAAGAGGGATTTTAGCTGTAGAAGTTGCAAGTAAGCAAGACATTTCCCAGGGAGAGTTTCAGATTAGAACGGGGCGAAAGACATGCCTTAAGAACACCTGGACTTCTTGATGGGCAGCTGGTGAAAAGTCTGGATCAAAGCCTCAGCCACAGGAGAAGTAGGAGCTAAAAACAGCAAGTGGTTGTGTTTCAGAGAAAAGTTTCCAGCTTGAGTTAGTGCGCACCCTGCAAGGGGAATTGAGAGGTCCCAGAGGCTAGAACTTTGAGTCTTTTGTGCTTTGGCCAGTAGACGTTCGTTCGTGACGGGAAATGATAGCTTCAGCCAACAGGTGGGAGAAAAACCTGGATGCCATGGATGGAGGGGGAAATTGGTGACAAGGCAGCAAGGGTCCCTGGGAGTAGATTCCATGAAGAATGACGGCTCTCACCTCCCACCTGGCTCCCTGCCTCTGACTCCGTCCTGCACACCACTTGCTGCTTGTACAACAAACATTCCCAGGCTTAGCACCTGTTCATAGCACCCTTAACACCTGCACAGTAAACACCACACTTCTTAGCACAGACATTCCATCCTGCCCAGACCTGAGTTCCAGTTGTCTGCATAACTGCCACTATTTGCCCCTGGGTTAGTCCCTAACAGATGCCATCCCTTAAAGGAATGTACCATTTCTTTTTTTTTTTAAGATTTTATTTATTTACTTGAGAGAGAGAGAGCACATGAGCAAGAGAGCATGAGCAGGGGGAGCAGCAGAGGGAGAGGGAGAAGCAGGCTCCTCACTGAGCAGGGAGCCCGATCTGGGGCTTGATCCCAGGACCCTGAGATCATGACCTGAGCTGAAGGCAGCCACTTAACCAACTGAGCCATCCAGGTGCCCCAGGAATGTACCATTTCTTATTCGACATTTTACGTCACCCCAACTTCTATCAATTCAGCTCATGTAGTAGCATGCATGGAAAAATAAGTGGGCGATGGATAAATGAACCAAGGAATGATACTAATCCTGTCTTTGTAACAACGGATTTCTGAGTCCCAATATGGCACTTGAAGATAACCTATAATTTTCCTCTGTGAGATGTCTCGTTAAGTTGAAAGAATCTCTCTCTAAATCCAACATCTTGCTGTTGCTTAGTCATCATCGAAGTGTTTTATTTTTGTACTTTGAGTTACCTTGATGTTTCCTCCTTATAACTAGACAAGTTCCAGTGCCCTGCCGATCTCTGATTGGAGCAGGACTCTCTCCGTGCTGTGACAGGGTGTCTGCAAGCGCTACGGTGAGCGCGGCCCCAGGACACATCATCCCACATGTCCAGTTCTGTCAGAGCTCTGCGTCGTGCTTGTGGAATCAACGGAGTCCCCGGGATGACAATCGACTTTGCTCTGTGATTCCCCTGTTGGCACATTCACTTGAGCTCTCCTGGCAGAGCCCGAGCCTTGCTCTGCTAATTCTCTAGGACGTGGTTTTCTAACCAGGTGTGTTGACACAGCAGGCATTTCGGTCTTGAGCATTTCCTTTGTTGCTTTGTTGCTTTGTTGCTTTGTTTGCTTTGTTGCGCCGGCAAGCGGTCTGACTTCGAGTGGCCTGCTCCCTGGGATGCGTTACCTGCAGTGTAAAAGCAGAACACAGGTGAGCGCCTAGCCCAGGGTGTGGCACCTGCGGGGGGGTCTTTGAGAAACATTTGTCACACTCCCCTCTGCCTCTGTGCCTTCTGCCCTTCTGGTGCTTTAGTTAACCTCAGAGATAAAGTATTACCTTGGGAAGGCTGACATTGTTCTTCATCCCAGAAGAGAGTCTAGTAATTCTACAAACAGGTTCTATGTGGATTCTGTAAATAATAACGGCCCACATGGAACGAATGCTTTCTGTGCGCCTGGTGTTTCAGTCCCCTTTCCTTTCATCCTCACGGTAACCCTACGGGGTGGACATTTTTAGTCTCTTTTTCAGAGGAAGAAACTTGAACGGAGAAGTACTGAGGTTACAGAGCGGGGGAGGAAGAGCGGTGGACCAGAACCCAGGTCTGCCTCTCTCCAAATCTCTCGGTCTTCGACCACCACACCTGCTGCCCCCCAGGCGGGCTCTGGGAGGCCGGCCCCGCCCTGGGGACTGTGCGGGACACAGAGATGGACAAGCCACAGCCCTGTCCTAAAGGGTGACCCCAGGTGTTAAGTGCCAACACTCCCTGAGCCCCGGGAGACTCCAGTCCCAGAGCCTGGCCCTTGCTCAGCCCTTCCTCTGGGCTGTGCCCCCAGAGCCCCACCTGGCATGTGGAAGAGGGACCCCCTGCAGCAAGTGCACTGCTCCCCCCTACCCTCCCTCGGGCACGCCCCTCTTCCTCCAGCTCCGCCCCCAATATCGGCCAGAGGGGAGAGAACAGCAGGTGCCCCTCGGTGTTCTGGGAGCCCAATGTCTCATTTTGCTTCGGCCTGGTCTGCTTCCCTTTCAGCCCCGGGCATGTGGGCAGAGTACAAGCTAACTGGCAGGCCTGCTCCAAATACTAAAGAACGCGGAGCTGCCTGTTCCACAGTGGGAGGACCGTGTTCTCAGCTTGCGCTCTGACATTTTCTGCGGCCTGGGCAAAGGCACCTGCCAGCAGAGGTGTAACAGGGAACGGGTAGACAGCGACAATCAGGTCCTGACAGCTTGGCAGAGAGAACCCCCAGAGGAAGGGACGCGGCTGAAATCCAGGGTTGGCAAGGAGGAGAGCCGACCTGGGGAGAGGGAAGGGTTCCAGCAGCATCCCAGGCGAGCTCATCCAGCCCTCCATCCACCTGCCAGGCCCCAGGAGCCGGATCCCCCAGTTCTCGGGGGGCACAAGTGGGCCGTGGAGGAGGCTGCCGAAAGGTCTCCGGGCCCGGTGACTGTTGGGTGCCTGGAGGCCAAGCTCCTTGACCTGGACAAAGAAACCCCTCGCAGACAGGAGCCCTGGAGCCGAAAAGAGGTTTTGCCTTGTCCAGAAGCTGTGGCGTCGGGAGCCAGACAGATCTGTGTTCAAATCTCAGCTCCCCGGCTGACCCGAGCCGTAGCTCCGTCGCCGTACTGTTCCTTCGTAGTACTCACAACCACCCTTGAAGGACATTATCTTTCGATCTTTATTTTATAAGAAACACAAGCTTCGTTCAGCTCCTTGCGGGTGGAGACATGCTCAGGGAGGACAGGTGCCAGGCCAGGGACTCGGGGCTGCCTGCCAGACCTGCGCGCTCAACCGCCCGGCCTCCCGGGGAAAGCTGCTTTGAGGGGACCATGATCTATGGGGCCGTGCCTGTCCTCATAGACAGTGAGTTTCTCAGTTTCGTCATCTCCAACATGGGACTAATAATAATGCATCTTCGGGGTTTTTTGCAAAAATTAGCGCTCATATAAAAAGGCATAAGGGAGAGGTGCTTGAGGAGCAAAGGGGCGCCGGGGAGGCCACAACCCTCTCTGGGCGACAACGGCAGGCCCAAGCTCGTTGCTGCTCTTCTTCTACACCAGACAACTTTCAAAAATGACACATGACATCAAAACGGAGCGATTGTGGGGTCTGAATGATGACGTCATGGTTTTGTTTTCATTTTTATGTTTTTCCAAATACAAATCGTATGTATTACATTGTCTCATTATAATTGGAATACATGCTGATGCATTAATGATGGAAAATACAGAAACTGTAAGAAAGAAAGAAAAATCTTTACTTCCCATTGTTCAGAGAGGACTATTACCAAATATTTTTTGTTTTCTTTTTTCAGTGTTTTATTATTTGCTTTTTTTCTTACAGAATTGACATCATATTGCACTTTTCCACTTTTATTTTATTTATTTATTTATTTGAGAGAGAGAGAGAGAGAGAGCGCAAGCGTGCCCGCTCAAGGGGGGGGGGAGGGTGGGGCAGAGGGGTGGGGTGGGAGGAGGGGAGGGAGAGGGAGAAACGGATTCCCTGCTGAGCAGGGAGCCTGACAAGGAAATCACCTGCCTTCGGCTCAGGTCATGATCCCAGGATTCTGGGATCGAGCCCCGTGTTGGGCTCCCTACTCAGCGAGGAGCCTGCTTCTCTCTCTCCCACTCCCCCTGCTTGGGTTCCCTCTCTAGCTGTCTCTCAGTCAAATTAATAAACAAAATCTTTAAAAAAAATAAAAAATAAAGTGTAATGTATCATGAACATTTTACCATGACATCAAATAACTCTTAATACATGTGAGAATTAATGGTTGCTTTTAAATTTTCCTTGCAAGGTGGTTCATTACTTTTGTAGTGGAAAAAAAAATTATACTTAAGAGAACTTCACTGTGTTAAAAATATATTTGTGCACTGCTTCAGGGGGGTGCACTGCTTTGCCCAAGAGGTATAGTGTCCTATGTTTTATGTGTAGCTCAGGCCAAGTGGAGGGTGACAATCCCCCAGTAGTAATCATGACATATGAAATGGAGATAGGGATAACTGGTTTTGTTAGGATTAGATGAGATCAGGTGTATGATGTCTCCAGGAGAGCATGGGCCACATTGAGTGCTCAGTAATGACCAAATTGTGTCGGTCAATGACGATGCAAGGAGAAGAAGATGGGTGTTGGTTGGGGGTGCCCTGGAGAATTGCAGGCTAGCCCTGCCCATGTGGTGCTGGATCCGGCTCTTACAGGCTCTTACAAGCCAATTGTTAAATATTCAGAGACTTTCAAGCTGGTTGTTAAAAGTTGTGAAGCCATCGGTAGGTTGAAATCTGTCATAGTGGGAGTATTTACACCATCGAAATGGCAAATCAGCAAATGCTACATATCAGGGCTATTTATTTGCTGGTTTATTTATGTATTTTTCCAGCACATCGTTGGTAGAGATAATCCAAAGACAGGTCATGCTGTTGCTTCTTCTTCTTCTTCTTTTTTTAAGATTTATTTATGTATTTTGAGAGAGAGCCTGGACAGGGAAGGGGCAGAGAGAGAGGGAGAGGGAGAATCTCAAGCAGCCTCCCCTGCTGAGTGCAGAGTCCCACATGGGACTCGATCCCAGGACCTTGAGATCATGACCTGAGCCAAAATCAAGAGTCAGCTGCTCAACCTACTGAGCCACCCGGTCGCCCCAGGTGGTGCTGCTTCTTAGAGTGCTTGGAGGGACAGTGGAGGACAATGTCCAAAATGTGGACAATGCTTCTGAGGGCTTGTGTAGCATTAATCGATGTTGTAAAGATGGTATGTGATAAACATGAGCTGAAATTCCTGGTCTGATTGCTGCGGCTTTAACTGGAAGGAGGAATAGGGAAACGCAGGCATGGGGGAAACTAAAAAGGCAAACCAGCAGAGTTTGTGTTTATTCTCCTAAAACAGAAATAATGGGATTCGAGGAGGAGACAGCAGGAGATGGGGAGGCTCGTCATCCAGAAGGACAAGCACACGTTAATGTGAGTGAATAGGAAGGTCAGGGTTGGAGAGACGTCCCTGCCCGAGGGGAGCCTGGGGGGAGGGGTGGAAGAATGGACGCACACAGAAGACGCTCTTTCAGCATGGGGCAGGGAGCCATCCTTCCGTGTGGCAAGGACCAGAGGCATAGGTCTCTGTGCTACGGGGGTGCCCAGATCCCTGGTCCACCTTCTCCAACGGGCAGGTAAGGAATTTGGGGTAATGTAAGGAACTTTCCCCAAATCCAGAATCAGGGGCGTTGGATTCCAGGCTCAAGGTTCTTTCTCCAACTGCCACTGCCCGATTTATTGTGGGTAATATACCTGTGGCCTCATAAAAATGGATGGAGTTTAAGAGATTTCAAACAGAAAAACAAACGCATAAAGATTCTGTCTTGACGTAGTTCATTCGGGTTCCTATAACAAGAACACCAGAGACAAGGGCATCTTATAAACCAGAGAAATGTAGTTTTTACAGTTCTGGAGGCTGGGAAGTCCAAGATCAAAGAGTCTGCAGATTTGGTGTCTGGTGAGGGCCCGAGTCCTGTCTCAGAGACAGCCATCTTTATGTTCAGGTCTCTCATGGTGAAAGGGGCTAAGGATTTTTCTAGGGTCTCTCTTATAATCTCATTCCTGGGGGCTCCACCCTCACAACCTAACCCCCCTCAAAGGCCCACCTCCAAATACCATCACGTTGGGGGGGATAGGATTTCAACATATGAATTTGGGTTGGCAGAAACAGGCCTTGCCCTGTGGGACTGTGGATGTTGAGCAGGGGGAGGACCAGGTGAAGGGCAGACATGTGTCCCTCGCTTTCCAAAAGTTCAAGTTTCACCACTTCACTTCTACACAAGACCCCCACTGGTACCATAAGGGCTTCTGCTGTAAATCTTCTGATTTCTTTTGGTTGGTGAAAATAGGTTCTACTGCGGGTGTTTTGTAGAAGCAAAGTGGCCTAACTCCAACTTTCAGAGAGCAGAGAATACTGTTCACTTCACCCCATTTCACCTCTGAAAGTTTTCATGGGAAGGCTCTACTTCTCTGTGCCATGGAAAGAAGGAAGAAAGCAAATGGAGTTTTTAGATGTTAATGAGAAACCAGTTTGTGATGAGAAATGGAAACTCAGGCCAGGCCTACCAAATACTATCTTAATACCCGAATTAAGAAGACCTTCAGCCTCCTGCCTCATGACAGAAACTTGGCCCCAGCAATGACTTCTGGGAACCCCGACTCCCAGGCGCTTAGGACAGGCTATAATCCTCTCCCACCCACTGTGTCTGCACCTTTTGCCCTTCACGCTGGCAGTCTGGGTTCTCTGGAAGCAGAAGGGAGGACAGAGTTTGGGCTTCAGGATGTTTATTTGAGAGCAACACTGTGAAAGGGCTCCCCCAACCAGATGGAAAACTCCCTGCAGGAGGTTTGTATCCAGGGGTCCTGTGTCACTTGGCAGGGTTCTTAGAAGCTGTGTCGCTCAGGCCCCAGATCAGAGGTGCCCAGAGAGGGAATGACCAGGCGAGGAGGTCCTCTGCAGGCGAGGTGGACCCTGCTGGGGTGGACCCCTGGAAGCAGGGGCTGACTGCACTCCCACAGGAAGGTTTTCTGTTCCATCCCCATCAGGGAGCAGCTTCCTTAATTCTCCCTTCAGCCTTGCTGCTCTTAAGAGGAACTTTCTGAAGGGCTGAGGGCATCAGAAGGGAAGTAGGATCCAGTAGAGAACGTATCCTAACCAGTGCTAGATGTGACTACTTTCAGAGCACATGGGTAGGGGTGGGGGCCATTACAGAGAGTCTCGTGGCCTGGCTCCCCCAGCTAGGCAGCTCAGCCCTGTACGCTGCCTTCTGTCCCAGTCCATCTGCCAGAGGGAGGCCAGGAGAGAAGAAAATGCTCTGTGCCTCAGCCCAGCCCAAGGGCAAGCTTCCCAGGCTTCGTTTCTGGTCCTAGTATCTACCCCTTCTCAGCATTATTCAAAGTGGAAGGACCACCCCCTTCATGGGGGGCCCCATTTTACCCCCACAAGGGGTAAAAGATCCACCTTACAGGAATTTCTCATCAGCAGATTCTGGGTTGTTACATCTCACAAAATAGTCTCGTTGAGCTGCCCTGATACGGCCCATTTCTTTTTTACCGTCTCATACTTGAATTTGCTCTTATAAGCACCTCTCCTCTCCGCCTCCGGGTTCTGGATGTCTTGCAAACAATGCTTAAAAAATCCCCAGCAGTTTGCCACCGTAATACAAGCAGTACATTGTAGCACAGGAATTTTTTAAATCAATAAAATCCCCGGAACACAGAAAGAGCCCAGATATAGATTTCAGTAAACATAACCATGTAATATACAATATGAAAAGGTAATATTTTAATCCAGTAGGGAAAGGAAGGTTGACATACTATAATAAATGGTGCTGGCACCATGTGCTTCCACCTAGAAAAAAGTAAAGCTGGATCCCTATCTCACACCATATTCAAAAATGAAGTTTTGATTTTATGAAGCCCTAAGATAATAAAAAGAAAGCTTAAATAGAGATTTTGGCGTGTATATTAAAACCTGCGTGTTGGAGAGAATATTTTTATTAAGACAGGAAAACCAGAAGCCATATATATATATATATATATATATATATATGAATGATTGACACTGATAAGATAAATTTGTATATTGGGATCCACCAAATGGAGGCGCCCCCCCCCCCCCCCCCAGTGGCCCACCCAGCCCACATCACAAATTTAAACCTAAGTCAGCCTGGACTTTCTGGGAGACACCTGCCAAGGAAATCTAATACACTAATCACAATCCTCCAACTCAGCGTTTGCTAGCTTACTTTACCCTAGAAAATAGGACCTGCTGGCCTCAGCAGGAAATCCCCGAGCTTCTAGTCAGTCATGCTGTTTCTAAGTTTCTCTTCTGTTCCTAAGCTTTGCTCTTGCCCAAAATTCCCAGGAAGGTGCTCCGGTGTTTGTGAGGCACTCCCTCTAATCCATGGATTGTTTCCCTTTGAATAAAGTACATCAGATTCATTACTAAATTGTTTTTGCTTTGTCATTTGACAGCACAAAGTTTTAAAACTGTTGCATGGTGAAAAATGCCATAAACAAAATCAAAAGACAAATGATACATTTAAGGGAAAGTATTTGCAAGAAAGATTATAGATAAAGAATTTATAGTTAATACCTACTATATCAAAGAGTTCTTCAGCTTAAGAGTCAAAACGCTGTCCAATAGAAAAATGGGTTAGAGATACAAATACGTAGTTTTTGGAAAAGCGATTCCAAAAATTCATGAATGCATGAGACATTGCAGCCTAGTATAGCGATTGGAGTGATTAAGCTTTTCTAGAGACAGATGAGCTGGTAGTGTGACCTTGGCCAAGTTGCTGAACTTCCCTGTGTCCCAGGTATATCATCTTATAAATGGAGATACTTAAAATACTGTCTCACAGGATTGTTGTTAAGGATTAAGAGCTATTCTATGTAAAGTGCTCCATACAGTGTGTGACTCATAGTAAGCCCAGTAAAGCATTGTGTAAGTATTGGCTAATGTTATGAGTTAGGGAAATGCAAATTAGAATAATAGAGCAATAGCCCTCCTTACTGATCAGGTTGGCAAACATGAAAAGTGTGACTACATTGCTGGTGGGAATTCACTGGAATTCATCAGAAGAGAGTTTATTACTAGTGGAAACGTGGAATGTCACGATCATTTTTGGAGTGCCTTCTGACAATATCTGTAAACATTTTAAGTCCATCTAATGCTTTTTGACTCAGCAGTTCAATGCCTGGGAGTCTACCTTGTAGAAATAAAGCCGCTAGTACAAGGATATTCACTGAGCCTTGTTTGTATTGGCAAATGGCATGAAACAAAATGAGGACCTATGAAAAGGGGAAGGGTTGAGTAAAATCGTGGCATATTCCCAACCTGGTAATATTATGCAGTCTTTAAATAGAATGACTTTGAGCTTTGCCTGTTGACTTGGAGAGATTTTCACAATATGTTTTCAAGTGACAAAAGCAAACTTTAGAGAAAGTATGGGGGGGAAAACATTTTTATAAAGCAAATATTGGCACCCTTATATACATATACATATACATGTGTTTGTATATTGTCATATGAACATGAGAATCTTAGAAAGACCACACACAGGGTTGTTAATTGAGTGTCTGCCTTTATTGCATGTTCTGTATATATATATATATATAGAGAGAGAGAGAGAGAGAGAGAGTAATAAATTTAAACTCAAAGAAGTATGAGGAAGAGGATTGAAATTATCTGAAATCCCACCATCTGGAGATAATCACCATTAAAGTTTTAGAGATCATCTTTCATACATCTCTTTGCACATATTCACAATTTTATGTAGATGGGGTGTGTGATATTGTGATATAAGAAATATGTATTTGGGGATGCCTGGGTGGTTCAGTGGGTTGAGCATCCGACTCTTGATTTTGGGTCAGGTCATGATCTCGGGGTCATGGGATCCAGCCTTGTGTCAGCTCTGGGTTGAGTGTGGAACCTGCTTGAGATTATCCCCCTCTCCCTCTGCCCCTCCCCTGGCTCACACATGCACTCTCTCTCTCTCCCTCTCTAAATAAATAAAATCTTAAAAAAAAAAAAAAAGAAACGTACATTTGGTCTATGACTAGGTTATTGGAACAAGAGATTCTAAAAATTTTATTTCCAAACTGGCAGGTGTTAGAGGGGCAACTTTTGTTATTCGTAATAAGCTTCTTTCAACCCTACCTAAGTTTATGCTAATGAAGTGACTTAAGGAAGGCCCCTAGATAGTTTTGGGGTGGGGGCTGGTTGCCAGAGGAATCAAGCAGTGGTTACAGGGTTGGAACTTTCAGTCCTTCCCCACCCCCAACTCTGGGGAGGGGGGAGGGGCTAGAATTGAGTGAATTAACCCATTGCCAATGATTTAATCAATCATGACTAACTAAGCAATGAAACCTCTATAGAAATCCTAAACAATGAGGTTTAGAAAGAGCTTCTGGATAGGTGATTGCATCCCTATGCCAAGAGGGTGGTGTACCCCCAAATCCAAGGGGACAGAGGAAGTTCCTGTGCTCAGGACCCTTCCAGACCAGACCTTGTCCTATGTACATCTTGCCTTCATCTGGCTGTTCATTTATATCCTTTATAATATCCTTTATCATACACTGATAATAGTAAGTAAAGTGTTTCCCTGAATTCTGTGAGCCATTAATAACAAATTCTCAAGCATGAGGCAGAGGGTGTCAGGGGAACCCTCAATTTGTAGCCAAGTTGGACTGCAGTGTGGGTAACCTGGGACTCACCCCTTGTGATTGGTGTCTGAAGTTGGGGGCAGTCTTGTGGAACTGAGCCCTTAACCAGTGGGGTCTACATTAACTGGGTAGTGTCAGGATTGAATTAAATGGTAGGATACCATAGCTGATGTCTGCAGAAAACTGGAGAATTGCTAAGTGTGGAAACCCTACACATTTACAAGTGTTATGTGTCAACACAGATCTTAGTAGGGCGAATGCTCTTTTTCTCACGTATTCCTTTGTAAGGGGATCCCAACAAAATCGCACACCGAGTCTTACTGTGCCAGAAGGGACCCAGAATCAGGAGATGCTGAGAAGTGATGGTGCTTGTCACCTAATTAGCCCCATGAATGGGAGCGAGTCATTTCACTTCTCCGAGTCCAATTCCTCCCATAAAATGGAGTTGTCGGTATGTGATGTCTGAGGTTTCTTTCTGTTTTGGAATTCCGTGCTCCTGTTCTGTTGGCTGTGAAAAAGTCAGCATGATGTGCAGGAGGCTTTAGAATCAGACAGCCCTAAAGTTCAACACCAAGGTTGTTGTTATTGTACATCTTTGGGCTAGAGAGTTACACTAATAATGAAGTGCCTCGCTTGAAAAACGGGGAAAATAATAATTACATTGTAGAATTGTGAAGATTGGAAAATAAAGCACTGAACACGGATAGCAGCATCCTTTTTCAGACCTAATGCTACTTGAGAGACCAATTATTTTTTAATAAACAAATTAAAATAATGGATGCTCTATCATGCCTAAAGGGTTACTTTGTCATTTTAAGGTGAAACAGTTTAAAATAGGATATGAGGTTCTATGGGGGAAAATCACCAAGTGATGAAACAGAAGACCTTTGCAGTTTCTTCAGAGAGCTCATGTTAGAACAGTTTACTGACGGAATTTTCTATTTTGGAGAGGTTTGTCCAAGTCTACCCAAGTCTACAGGTGCTGCTATGATAAAGCTTCTTTGGGTTTTAGCAAAATGAAGAGAGGTTTGTTAAGTTTAAACAGAGCAAAGAGCAATTTTATTTAAGCTAAGAAATGAATTTATTTGGGCATAGCAGAGGAGTTGCAATTTGGGACAAGCAAGCGATGGTGAGCCACAAGCCGGTCCAAAGAGACACAGGGAAGGTCAACTTTTTACTAGGTTTTAGAAGGAAACTGGGGAGGGTTGTTTTGAACAAAAGAAACAGGGGTTAGGTTGTGGCTGTTTCCCATTGGCTGTAAGTGGTGGCTGGAGCTTGTTGCCTGGGCAGGGAGGCATCTTCCTTCTTTTTCTTAAAAGCAGGAGAGGGGCACCTGGCTGGCTCAGTCGGAAGAGCATGCGATCTCAGGGTCCTAAGTTCGAGCCCCACTTGGGTGTAGAGATTACCTAAAATAAATAAATAAATAAACAAAACAAAACAAAACAAAAGGCAGGAGACAGAATTCCTATGTGAAACATGTCCTGTCGAAATCATTCGTGTCTCCTGCTGCTGGTTCTGCAGGCGGCAAGAAGCAGCACGTGGGTGAGAGCTCCCCCTTCAGGGCTCCCCGGCTCCATTTTCAATGAGGTTTCCTTTATTTTCCCGGGTTACATTTTCTCCCCTGTGCTAATGCACCACGGTTTCCATAAAACTGAAAGGAGAAAAGAAAAGTTGTGCTAGGTTTTCAGCGACCAGGACATTTTAGAAATGCAGAGGCTGGGCTTTTGATTTTACACCAGGCATGGAATAAAATGCAGGAAACCATCATTTCCTACTGAAGCTGCTGCCGTCATGGTGCACCTGCGGGGTCCCATGGTGCCCGGGAGGAGGGCTGCTTCATTTCTTCACAGTTATACCGCTTTCCCTGAGGAATCCCGGATCCAGCCTGTCCAAGAACGTCCTTCAATGTGAAGTCAGTGATTCAGTCAGAGTCTGAAAGATTCTTACAGAAAAAATCAAATGACAAAGTTGTCCCATTGCAGGGGCGCCTGGGTGGCTCAGTCGATTAAGAGTCCGACTCTTTTTTTCTTCGTTTTTAAAAATCTAAATTCAAGTAGCCAACATATAGTACATCGTTAGTCTCAGATGTAGTGTCCAATAATTCATCAGTTGTGTATAATCCCCAGTGCTCATCACATCCCGTGCCCTCCTTAATGCCCATCACCCAGTTACCCCATCCTCCCACCCACCTCCCCTCCGGCAACCCTCAGTTTGTTTCCTAGAGTTAAGAGTCTCTCATCGTTTGTCTCCCTCTCTGATGACTTCCCATTCAGTTTTCCCTCCCTTCCGCTATGATCCTTTGTGCTGTTTCTTATATGCCACATACGTGAGATCATATGATAATCATCTTTCTCTGACTGAATTATTTCCCTCAGCATAATACCCTTTAATTCCATGCACGTCAATGTAAATGTTAAGTATTCATCATTTCTGATGGCTGAAACTGGACCAGTTTCTTACACCATACACAAAGAGAAACTCAAAGTGGAGGAAAGACCTCAATGTGAGACAGGAATCCATCAAAATCCTAGAGGAGAACACAGGCAGCAACCTCTTCCACCTCGGCCACAACAACTTCTTGCTAGACGCATCTCCAAAGGCAAGGGAAACAAGGGCAAAAATGAACTATTGGGACTTCATCAAGATAAAAAGCTTCTGCACAGCAAAGGAAACAGTCAATAAAACTAAAAGGCAACCTACTGAATGGGAGAAGATATTTGCAATTGACATATCTGATAAGAGGTTAGTATTCAAGGTCTATAAAGAATTTATCAAACTCAACACCCAAAAAACAAATAATCCAATCAAGAAATGCGCGCAAGACATGAACAGACATTTCTCCAAAGAAGACATACAAATGGCCAACAGACACATGAAAAAATGCTCCCCATCACTTGGCATCAGGGACATACAAAGTGTCGACTCTTGATTTTGGCTCAGGTCATGATCTCAGGGTTGGGGGGTCAGGCCCCTAGTTGGGCTCTGTGCTCAGCAGGGACTCTGCTTCTTTCCCTCTTCCTCCCCCGTGCATGCATTTGCACTCTCTCTCTCTCCCTTCCTCTCTCTCAAATACATAAATAAATAAATCTTAAAAAAAAAAAAGAGAAAGTTGCATCATTGCAGACTCAATATTGGACCTTCAGCTTCTTTGTGTCATTAAATTTGCAATTCTTTAAAACTAAAAACACTGCACAAATAGAAGATATTATTTTGAACTGACCAAGAGTCATGGTTTGGGTAAGGACCACGGAGAATAACAAATGGGGTGGAGGATTTGGGGATGTGATTTTTTTCATGACATAGATTTTATATTATTTGTTATGTGCAGAAGGCAGGAGGTATAGTCTGGGTCAGGATGACTCTGTGTCACCAGGTACCTGCATGAGGTGTGAAAAAGCACCATTCTTTCTACTTAGGAAAAGAGCTGTTCTGGATTGGCCAGGATGATTTTTTTCCCCTGAAGAGCTGTGTCTTAAGATTGTCTGCATTGGATTTGCTGTAGTGGAATTCAGCTCTCTCTGAGGAATTTCTTCTAAGAGTCCCCCTTTGTCTTGTGTTCTGTTTCCAGTTGGACCACCAGCCTTTGACATTGAATGAAAAGCCCCAGCCAGAGGGGCTTATCAACCAGAGGGTTGCTGTGTAGAAGAATGAATCATTTGTTTGTTTTTAATTTATTTCTCTTTCCGACACACATATACTAAATTGAAATGACATCGAAAGTATCAATCTGAGGGGCGCCTGGGTGGCCTCTATTTATTTATTTGACAGAGAGAGACACAGCGAGAGAGGGAACACAAGCAGGGGGAGTGGGAGAGGGAGAAGCAGGCTTCCCACCGAGGAGGGAGCCCGATGCGGGGCTCTATCCCAGACCCTGGGATCATGACCTGAGCTGAAGGCAGATGCTTAATGACCGAGCCACCCAGGCGCCCCAACAAATAAAATCTTTAAAAAATATATACATCATTATTGTGGAGTATTAAGAGCAGGCAGGGCCATAAGAAAGCCGTTCCCAGCAGATGACTCGGTGATATGGAACTGATCAACTTTGATTTCTAGGTTTGTTTTGTTTCATTTTTAATTTATAATAGTAACAGCTAATATGAGTAGGCCATGTCCAGTTTATAAGTTGTTTAGTATGCATTTATGACCTAATGTGATCCTCACGGCAGCATAATGACACAGATACCATCATGATCCCCCGTTTAACAGATAAGAAGACTGAGGGTCTGAGAGACTGACCATCCCCAGGTTTTCCAGTTAGCAAGAGGCAGAGCTTGAAATCAAGTTTAGGTGTTCTGACTTCGAAGTCCTTGTCCTACCGTTCCTTTTTAAAGACCTGAAACCATGGAATCCATGAGCTAGAAGGGATCTTGGAGATGGGCTGGGCCAGCATTTGCTAAGTTCTGCAGGATGTTAACCTGGGTTCCAACAAACAAAGTTTGGGAACTGGCAGATTAAAGGATGTGGAATGGATTTCTTGACCACAGAATGTCCCAGAGCCTTTAGTAAGCTAATGGATCTTGATGCTTTTGCTAATCTTATTTGGAGACCAATTTCTTCTAGGGCAGCATCTACTTAAGACCCACAACCTGGGCCCCTAGCTTGTCCAGGCTCCTGGGTGGTGTGTTGCCCGAGTCCCAGAGTGAGCAGAATGAGGGCAACACCTTGGTTTTCAACAAAACTATGAAGAGCAATGGAGTTTCTTCTGGCCCTTGGGCCACCTCCTTGTTAATGTTGCTTGTCATCCCAGAGCCACTCAAACCACACTGCATGAGCTGCAGTCCCCACTGGAGGGCCTCACCTTGGCCTTCCAGGCCTTCCAGGCCTTCCAGGTTTCGTTATAGATACCTGCTCCCATCTCAGTCCCTAGTATTCTGGGCTCCATTGTGAGGTGTCTTGGAGGGCAGGCTCTGGATTGCCCAGGTGTACATCGTGACTCTCCTGCTCTCTCTGTGTTATCCCTTGTCTTTGTGTATCAGTTTCCCCATCAGCAAAAGGGGGCTAAACCTATCTGTTTCATAGGTTTTGTAAAGATTCAATGACATCATACATGTAAAGCACCCCACTTTTTGCCTGGTCCCTAGTAGGTATTCAAAAAACTCACACTGTGGTTATTATCATCTTAGCCTGGACACTAAGTGTTTGCAGAAGATATGCAGGCCACCTTCCATATATTTCTCCAGATGTACCAGGCAGTTATGACCCCTGCAGAGTTGCCATTATTGAGTTGTTCCTTGAGGTCATGCCCTCCGCATGTTTGTGGGATGCTGCAGGTTTATAAAAGTAGTTAGGTACCTCCCATTGGGATGGTCCTACATCCCTGTGTGCTGTATGGTGACTTCCTCATGAGACATTCCTTTCAGAATCAAGTTCTAAGAAAGATGTTTTGTATCTCCTTACGACCTCCATGACGGTTCTTCCCTCATTTTGGCTTGGAGTTAAATTTTGCGTCAAATTTTTCTTATTTTACTCCTCATTTTAGCCTTTTCCCCCCTTTTGATTTGTGCTTTGCATATTCCTGAGTTTGTTTCTTTTTGTATTTTTAAAATTTTATTTTTAAAAGATCTTATTGATTTGAGAGAGTGCACAAGTAGGGGGGAGGGGCAGAGGGAGAGGGCAAAGGAGGCTCCTCATTGAGCAGGGAGCCCAATGCAGGCCTCAGGGCTCGATCTCAGGACCCCAGGATCATGACCTGAGCTGAAGGTAGATGCTTAGCCAACTGTGCCACCCAGGTGCCCCTTAAAATTTCATTTTTAATGTATTCATTTTGTAATTGATATTTTTGTAGCCATTTGAGTCTTTGGAGAATTAGGCAGGATACACACACACACACACGCACACACACACACACATACACATAAATATCCCAGAAGGATGAGATGAGTATCAAACCAAAATCACTGTATTGGATAGTAGCAAATGTGTGGTGTATCTTAAATAATTCTCTTTAAGGAATCAGTTTATCCATTTTCTATACTCAGTGTACCAATTCATAATTCTTCAAAAATCAAAGAAGTGTCTCAGTATAATTTAATAACACCTAACATTTCATGAATATTTACTGTGTGTCCTGAAAGAGACTGACATGCGTTTTCTCTATTTCTCATAACATGTCAGCATATTGGGTAATATTATCTCCATGTTAAACAAAAGAAAACTAAAGCTCTGAGAAGGTAAGTGTCTTCCTCAGATTTATCTAGCTGGTAGGTGGTGGGTTAGAGATTTGAGTCCTGGAAGGTCTAATTACTATTCATGATCTCTTCAGTACATTGTGCCCCCTTCACACAATCAAGAACTTCTCTGGTTGGTAATGGCTGTCGTATATATTTCTCCAGGTGAGGCTATTTTGTGCACATCAAATGATGCAGTGGTTTGATTCCCCTACCTATAAGAGGTGGAGTTTAATTCCCCTTCACTTGACTATGGCCTGAACTTAGTGACTTACTTCCAACAAATAGAATATGGTGGAAGTAAAAGTATGTGGCAGCGGGACTAGGTCATAGAAGGCCCTGGGGCTTCCTTTTTGTTCTCTCTCTTGGGTCACTTGCTCTAGAAGAAGCCAGCTAGCATGTCATGAAGACCCTTAAGGGGCCCCACGGAGAGACCCTGTGGGAAAGAACTGAGGCTGCCTGCCAATAGCCAGGGAGGAACTGTCAGCAACCCTGGGAGTGAGCTATCTTAGAATTGAAATCTCCAGCCCCAGTCAAGCCTTCAGATGATGGCAGCCCCAGCCAATGTCTTCATTGTAACCTCATCAGAGACCTTGAAAAAGAACCACCCAGCTAAGCTGCTCCCAAATTCCTGGTGCACAGAAACTGTGAGATAATAAATGTTTGTCATTTTAAGCTAAGTTTTTTTGGGGGGGGGTAATTTGTTATGTAACAACAGATAGCTGAGGCAGATGATACAGAATTTGAAGGCCCTGCCCCAGGCCCTGTGTGAGCCCTTGACAGCTCCCAGTTCTCTTCTACAGGATGTACTGGACCTGTCTCTAGCTACTCCTGCAGACCATGTTTCTGCTGAAGATGGTTGACTTTTCTGCGGATGAGACTGTAAGTCCAGCTCTTAAATATTTGCAGGTGAATAGGAATTTGCCTTGTTGTCTGGCAGTCTAAAAGGCTCTCACTTGAGGCAAACTTGACGAGCTCTATTAGAGTACTTGTTGGGGAGGCCAATGAGGACCTGACCTTGGGTGTGGGGGTGGCACCTGTAGTCCCAGCTCCTTGAGAGGCTGAGGCAGGAGGACCACCTGAGCCCAGGAGCGCTGGGCTATAGAGCGCTGTGCCGATTGGGTGTCCACATGAAGCCTGGCATTAAGATGGTGCCCTCTGGGGAGCAGGTGACCACCATGTTGCCTAAGGAGGGGTGAACCAGCCCACACTGGAAACAGAGCAGGTCAAAACTCCCATGCTAATCAGTAGGGGGAACGTGTCTGTGAATCGTCACTGCACTCCAGCCTGGGCAACTCAGTGCAACCCTTTCTATAGAATATATACATATATGTGGAAAAAAAGGACTGACCTTGAGTGAAGATTTGTCAAAGTTCACCTTAGGCCCCCTGATGTTAGAGGCAGATAACAGACCCAGGAAGCTGTTGATGTTATCCATTTATAGATCCTCCGTGTTCTGTCCCGGTATGAAATTGTTAAAAGAATGCAAAGAGCCTGGAACATGTTATGTCATACTCATCAGAGTGTGTCCAAAACCAGAAGAGTCTCCTTCTAAAACAATGTTTCTGTGCTCCCCCCAAACCCTGGTTGAGACTATGTCTTGGGCCACGATTCAGGTAGTATATATTTAATGCCTGCTAAGTACCAAGTGCTACTTGAGGGACTTAGAGTGCAGCAATGAACAGACAGACAAAATTCCTGCCCTCATGAAGTGTACAGTCTTTTGAGGGAGACAGCAAGTAAGTAAGCAAAGAAGTAAGATGTTGATTTTGGAGGGGTAAGTGCAATGCAGAGAAATAAAAAAGAGAGTGTGGTGCTTGGCCCAAGAGGAGCCCTGGGGAAGAAGAGGCAGGGATGGCTGCTCTGAGGGGACACTTGAGCAGAGAGGTGCATGTTGAGAAGTGCCCTGCCGACATTCCAGGCAGAAGGACAAGTCCTGTGGCAGGAACGAGTGTGGCTTATGTGAGGAACAGCCCAATGACACTTTGGGATTTCTGTGTAAGGATTCACATAACAAATCCCTATTGAGGGGCAGAGTTTCAGGAAAAGTTTGTCCCTGCTGACCAATTTGTGTTCTTTTTTGGCGAGAAAATAACTTACAATGTCTGCCTTTCAGCCTGGGCTTCCAGAAAGCTCAGAGCCAAATTCTGTACCGGCTGTTTGTGGGCAATCAGTTCATCTCAGGAGTCTGGGAGTAGCTGCTCACTCTGCTTCTTTATAGAAATAAATTCTCATTTGTCCTGGGCTTTCTCGGGGTATGCTTATATTGTCACCCAGATACCACCCCAAGTCGAGCTGGGAGGGGGTAGAAGAATTAAGCTATTAATAATACTTGTCATTTGACAGATTTTCATTAGAAACAAGGAAGTATAACAAAGTGGCAGATTTCATTGCCCTGTAGATTCATTGCACAGAGATTTATTAATTGCGTACCAGTTTCCAGAAACTGGGTGGGGATCTGTGTGGAAAGGTGAAGAGGATGGTCCCTGCCCTCAGTGTGTTCCCTCACATTCTAGGATGCAGTGCAAACACAACAAGCAAATACTTACAAACGTCTGAGGCAAGCTGGGATGGGATGGGAGCCCCGAGAGCGGCAGCTTGTCTTGGGGAAGACTTTGTTGGGGGAGGTGTCTGTGCATGGGGTCCCTGCCCCTCATGGTAGGAGAAAGGCCACATCAGCCCCTTCACCCGCCCCCATCCGAGGAGGGTAGTGATTGGGTGGCCCCCCCTGCCACCGGCAGAACATATGGGCACCTTCTGGGATCAATCCCCGCCTCAGGTCTGAGCTCCATGACAAGAGCTTTTCTGACAGGAAGGAAAAATAGATTGAAAATGTCTCAGCTCCACAAGTCCTATCTTTAATTGATTAGTGCACAGACTCTTCAATCACGGTATTAATATTTAATTGTCCTGTCAGGTCAAATCCTTCCCGGTCGGACAGTTAAAAATGGCCTAGGACAGAGGAGGAAATGAGGTGGCGGGGTGGCATGCAGTGAGGAAGGTGAGGCGCTGCCTCGGGCCAGGGGTGATCAGGATCTGAGGGCCGAGGAGGAGCAACCCTGGCCCTACGCTCCTGACAGGAAGAACATCTGGCTCCTATCCCCCTGTCACTGTCCCTTCAGTGCCTACATCTGTGAGCACAGCAGTGCTTGTCCGCAAGGCCATTTAGGGAGCCATGTGGGAGTTCAGGCAACACAGAGGCCTGTGGAGAAAATGGGGGTTTCTTTGACGAGGAGAAGCTGAGAGGCTGGTCTCTTTGGAAGGACCCAGAGGACCAAGCGCTCAAGCCCCCCAGTTCCCTAAATCGGAGGTGAAACCCGATTTACAGGCATGTTTCTTTGAGAAATGGTGTTCATCTTGGCTGCCTGGAATCACAGCAACATGGAAAAATGGCATTTTAGGTGAACGCTCGCCCAGAGGCAGTCAGTCAACGTCTCCATGCGACTCATTAGAGACTATTAATAGGCAGGAGATGAGAGGGATGCGAGAACTGGTTTTCAGTTTCAGCCTCTGGCTTCATTTATACGTCCTTTTTAAGCGCAGAAGCTGGAAGGGAAGGCCTCTCCCCCAGAGCCATGGGGGGAAATGAGCACCACCCTCATCCTGGAGGCCCCCACGGTCTCTTCTGACCACTGCCGAGTCCTTCCCTGAACAAACGTCCAGCAAGTCCAGATAGTCACGGGAAATCGAGATGAGGTGATGCCTCATTTTCAGCAAGCTCTGAAGAAAAACTCAAGTCATCTTCAGGAAAAGCTTCAGTATCGCCTTCACCTCTCCGTGCGTCCTCTTGGTTTGAGGCAATGGTTCTCACGGGGGAAGAAGCATCTGCCTGAAGGGGGCCTTTGGAAACGTGTGGGTGTGTTTGGTTGTCTTAATAGTTGGGTTGGGATGCTCTTAGCGCTCAGGGGGGGAAAGGGCAGAGACGCCAGACAGGCTGAAATGTTCCGGATGGTGTCCCCAACCAAGAACTATCTGTCCTTTGCCTTGCATGTTTGCTGGGTGTGCCGGAGTGGAGAATGTGTTTGGGATGATCTGAGCCTAAAACTGAACTCTATTGTACTCATAAAGTATTTGTTGCACATTTTTTAATGCACAAGGTTTTCCAGGAAGGCGACTGTTGTGGAAATCAAGGAAAGACTGGATTTAGAGGTGGGGGGGACGTTCCCAAGAGCTGTTCACCTTTCAGCAAGATCAGATCCCCGACGGCAATGCCACCTGTGACTCATGAGCTTCCAGAATCACACAGCTGTACGGGTCTGCATTCGCCGCCGGATTCACGGGGGCCTCCGCTCCTGCCCCGGGGACATCTCATACTTCCCGCTGGCTCCTAAAGTAATCCCACCAAACCTTTATGTATTGAAACACATGCTGTTATCACAAGCGACTTTCATTTTATTTCTCTTTTATATTTCCATTTGGGCATGAGACTGACTTTCAGAATTGTGTGTAGGTGGGTCATACTAATTTAATTTCAGGAACACAAAGGGGACATTATAGGATGTTTGTTTTTGGCGGAAGGCATTGGGTCTGATCCAGGTCCTTAACCAGGGTTGAGATGACTGGGTTTAGGTTTTAAAACAGCAAAAACCCTTAAGAGAAGAGCCAAGCAGGTGGATCATCAGGAATTGGATCCCCTGAGTCATGTTCTACTCTGAGGCTCGAATGTTTCTGAGAACACAACTGTCTGCAAGCCTCAGAAAGAGTGTGGGAAAGAGTGAAGGGTTGGAAAAAGCAAGAGTGCAAAGGTCACGTGGGACCCTGGCTCTCAGCCTCCCCGGGGCAACTGCCGGGTTTGTGGCAAAGTGGGACTTAGCTCGTGCTGATTGCAGGCACAGGGGTGCTAGATTCCCTCCCCCCAGTGGTGCTGGGAAGCTGACATGTTGGCAGTTGATTGGCTGGGGTAAAGCCAGTCTGCTCTAACAAAGTGAGCCAACAATGCAATGGCTTAAGGAACCGGGATGTTGATTTCTTTTGCAGGTCACGGTCAAGGCAGGGCCACAGCCACGTCTGGGTGTTCGCCAGAAGAGGGAAGAGGGTGTGGAAGAGAGCGTGAGCAGGGTTGTTAAGGTCCAGGCTGGGAAGTGGCCCACCTAGGTGCCACCGGTGTGTGTTCTCTGATTGGTGGGGAAATGGCATCTTTAGGAGGGCGACTGTCGCCCCGCCCCCTGTAAAACTGCCGGCCTCCACCCGAGTCCCAAATTCCAGTATTTAAAACACGTCATGTGGACAGTGCAGTGCGGACCACAGGGCGGGGCTGGGCTCAAAGGCAGCCGGTCCTGCCCTGCTGGAATTTCTCATTTAGTTGGGGATTTGCGTTCCACACATGGACAAACAATTCACAATAGAGGTGGAAGGAGGAAGGTGGGTGGGACAGGGTGTTTGAGCTGGTGGAGGAGGGGCGTACTCAGTGCAAACACTCTTAGCTTGCAGGACAAGAATAGACCTTGAATGCAGGCAAGGGAGTTTTTATTCGGGTTACCTGTCCCCCCTCTCCGGGAAACCTTTCCTGACAGATCCCTCCCAGACCCACCTCAGCGTTCCTGTGAAACACTCCCCAAGCAGGGCCAATCAACCTTACTGTCTTCCTGGCCCATTTTTGTCTTTCTATCTAGACTGCATTTATATTTTGCTCACTGTTCTAGGCTCAGTGGTCTTGCAGAGTCATTGGAATATGGTAGGTGCTCAACAAATACTTGATGAATGACTGAAAAAAATCCCCCGAGCAGTAGACAATGAATGCATGTTAGAGTCTGTGCAAGGCATGATGACGATGCTTTGGTGGGAAGATGGATCTGGTTATCAAGCTGAGAAGGCAGAGTAGCAGGACACAGACAGACTGGGTTGCTAATGAAGTACCCGGTGAGCGAGGGCAGAGGTGTCCTGTGGGAAAGGATGCGCGTGGAAAGGCTGATGGATCCAGGGGTCTGGGTGAGGAGTGGAGAATAAGAAACTCTGACTCTGGGTATTTCCCTCCCAGTCTGGAGCAGCACTAACAGGAAGCCGCAGGACCAGTCACCCCGGGAAGGCCTGAGTGTGGAGACAGCAGGGAGCAGTGAGTGCTCGAAGGTTCTGCATACTACCAAAGAGAATTAATATAGCAATGCTAGGAGAGCTGTGCTGTTCGAGGAAGCATTTACGGTGGGCTTTGAGGCATGGGAAACAGGAGACTCAGAAAGGGCAGGTCAGCTTCTTAATTATCCAGGAATATAGTAAGAGTCCAATAAATATTTTTATGAATGAAAAAATAGATTAAAGATGGATGGATGGGTGGATGGCTGAATGGATAGATTGGCTTGTATTAGACTTGTGAAAAAAATGATGAAGAAGACAATCGGGGATTCTTCCCAAGTCAGTAAGTTTTTGGTTGCTATGCCGGGCCTTGGCCTCTCGAGGCAGGCAAAGAAAGCTGTGATCTCTGAGGAACAGGCTGCTTCTGCCGGACATGAGTGGGAGTTTTGGGAAAAGTCTGGTCACCTCTTCCCTGAGCCAGTGGTCTCACTGGATCTAGCCCCTGTGACCCAGGATCAACCCAACTGCTGACCTTGTCAGCTCCAGCCGCCAGGCCACGAAGGTTTCTGCAGCCCCGAGGGTTGGCAGCCGCCCCAGCATCCGCTGTAACATCCTCCCGGTGGTGAAAGACACAGGTCTTCCATTGTGTGCAGGGGAGGGAGGCTGCGGGTGGGGGGCCCCAGACAGAGCGCAGATACATGTGGGGGGAGACAGCCTCCGCCATCAGACAAAGGCCCAGCTGTGTTAGAGGATCCCTCAGGGAGTCAGATTTATCAGGCTTGAGTTAAGGAAAGAGCTTTCTCTGCAAATAGAGCAGGTGCCCAGAAGTCAGAGCGCCAACTCAAGATGCCGTGGGAAGCAAAACAGAAAGGCCCGGAGTGGCTGGTGGTCAGGGTCATGGTGTCACCAAGGAGACCTTGGGAGCTAGGGGTGAGGAAGGGTTGGACTTGGTTTCAGTCCCCTGGACAAGGAGGCTCTGAATAGGGCTGGAAGTGAAGAAGAGGCAGGGGATAATTGTGTTGAAGGAGAACATGGAGACCAGAAGTCAGAAGTCTTGGGTTTTAAATTCAAGCTTCACCAACAGTTGACTGTGAGCACGTTTTCCTTCTCTGTGCCGGGCTCTGGCCCAGGACTGTTGGAGATGGGGGAGGGGCAGATGGAGGTGCTCGGAAGAGGAACAGAGTTCCTCTTAGTGCATCTTAGTGCATCCGTTGTTGTCATTGCCCTGCATCTCATCATGGAGCTCAATGAATATAAAACAGCAAAGGTTCCAGGCTCAGAGACCCCACTTTGGAATATTCCCTACCAAGGTCAGATGGGCCCCAAATAACCTGAGGGAGCAGTGATTTCCCTTCCTGCAGCTTCCAGGATCAATTAGAAATAATAAAAGGTTTGGGCCCCAGCATTATAAATTGGGATCGATTGCAAGTACTTCACCCCCAAATATCTCATTCTTGCCAAGGTGATGATTCAAATAATTGACATTCTGAAGGAGACTGAAAAATGTGCTTTGGGAATAGATTAGATTCCTTTGCTGAACAATAGATTTGGTATTTTTGAAATGACCGAGAACAACAAAGATAAAATATCCAAACCTACCTCATGAGTTAATCAAGCAAAAAACTAGACATTGCCATTATCCAAGTCAAGTGAGCAAGACTTTAAATGTAAATAAACATCTCAGAACGTCATATTTGGAAGGTACCTTTGAAGGTGAATGTAGCCCTACATACTCATTTTACAGATAGAGAAACTAAGGCCCAGAGAAGTTACAGGCAGACATGAAAGAGGCCATATTCTCAGTTTACTTTTTCCTACACTGAATGAAGCCCTGACTGCCGCGTGTCCACACCGTGGCACCTGGCTGGATGCCTGGGACACCTGGCAAAGCATGGACTAATTTTACCCAGCATTTGGGGGAACATTCCTCTCCTTCTCCTGGGTCCATCAGTCATGGTACTGTCCGTCATGGGAGGGCACATGATCCCTGCCGGCCAAGTCACAGGGATTGGTCTAGAGTGAGCATGTGACCCAAACAGAACCCATCAGAGTCTCTTCCTGGAATTTTTATATGGGTGGTTCCAGAGCTCCTGGGGCCATAGAAGCATGTCTCCCTCCCTGTAAACAGGAAGCTGTTTGAAATAGGAGAGAATGAGACTACTCTATCTAGAAGGGAGAAAATCCAAGATGAGATAGTTGATAGACAGATAGAAAGATAGATAGATACACACATATAATGAAAGAACCAGCCCCTACACTTGCTAGTTCTTTTGCTTGAGCTAGCTTGAATTAAATTTCTGTCACTCGCAGACAAAAAAATTGTGATTAATATAGTGGAAAAACCCAGGGCTCTGTGACTTTGTTAATGATCTCAAGCGGATATGTTGGTGGTAGAAGAGAGAGAAATGAGAAAACCTAGCTGGTCTTCAGCCACTTTTCTATCACACTTTAGTTATATTCATTTTCAGATAAATACTGGGCCACTTCCAACAAGTCACTATTCACTGGAAGTCCATGCTTTCATTCACCTTTGTAAATGTCATCCTCTCTGCCCTTGAAATCTCCTGCCCCTTTCTTTTATTTATTTTTATTAAAAAATTTTTTTAATGTAAACCCTATGCCCAATGTGGGGCTCAAACTCATGACCCTGAGATCTAGAGTTGTATGCTCCACCAACTGAGCCAGCCAATAGCCCCCACACTTGCCCCTTTCTTTTTATGTTCCTTGGCTGATTAACTTCTATTCATCCTTCAAAGCCCTGTCCTGACTCTCCCTCATTTATTCATTTATTCTTTTAGCAAGAATTTATTAAACCAAGTTTTGCTCTAGGAGCTGGGGATATGGCAAAGAACATGACATGCTCTCATTCAACAGGTATCTCTTGAATGTGCCAGTCACAGCACGCAGGTAATCCAGTGGTGAGCGTGCAAGACAAGGTCTCTGTCCTTGCGGAACTTATATAGTATTGGGAGATAAAAGATAGAACTAATTTAAGATTGGGATGTGTACTCCTTTTATCACCATCCTCCTCAATAGCTCTTCCTTACCTGTACTAGACTCAGGAACTTGGGGAGACCATGTCCTTCAATTCCTTTCTCCACCTGTAGGGGGCGCAGGGGCACCTCGATGCCTGGTCTGAGCCCTCAGTGCTTCCTTATTCATGGAGGATGCTGCCCAGTTAGGCGAGGGGTAGCTGCCGTGGGAGGAGGGACTGTGCCCCCCCAAGGCCTGGTGGCCTCTCCAACAGTGGGTGGAAAGAGGAATTTAACGAGGTTTTAAAGAAGACAATAAAGAAGGTTCAAAGGCGTGGCCTCTGGACTCAGCAGTTTATGAGAAGTAAGCCCAGTCCCCGAAAACAGCTGTTTAATCTCTGAAGAGAAGCCGAGTTTAAGCCCCAGTGAAAGCTGTTGGTGGAGTCCGCGGGTGAGGCTGTGACTGTCACCACCATATAAGGAGGCTGTCGTGGCTTCTCGCCAGCTTTGGGTGAGGGAGGTCAGGGGACCAGACAGGCGGGCCCAGGGCAGGGCAAATGCAGGAGGCCCTAAGAGGGGAGGTCCTGGGTGCTGAGAGGGGACTGGAGACCTGCAGTGCCCCTGGAATGAGCGCTGGAGGGACTGTGGAATTCATCTGGACCAACTCCCCGATTTCAGTGAGAAGACTGAGGCCCAGAGACGTGAGGCAGCCTGACCAACGTCAACCAGCTAGGCCGTGGCAAAGCTAGGAGTTAGCGCCCAGTGCTGCCTCAGCAGCCCGCGGAGCCCCTTCAGGTGGGATGTGGGAACCTTGGCTGATTCCCTAGCATATGAAGACAGTTTTCAAGATCAGTATCTGGCTTTCTTTCTTTCTTTCTTCTTTTTCTTTTTTTAAGATTTTATCCATTTATTTTAGAGAGAGAGAGAGAGACAGAGAACACAAGCCGGGGGAGGAACTGAGGGGGAGGGAGAAGGAGGAGGAGAGAATCTCAAGGAGACTCCGTGCTGAATGTGGTGACCGAAGTGGGTCTCGGTCCCCCAACCCTGAGATCATGACCTGAGCCAAAACCAAGAGTCAGACACTCAACCGACTGAGCCACCCAGGCGCCCCTGACCCTCTTCCCCGCCCCCTCTTCCCAAGATGAACGAACACCTGTGTGCCCCAGGCACGGGCATCGGGGCGGAGCATGGAGATGCCCAGGGGTGGCTGAGTCCTGAGGAGCGGCCACTAGGTACTTACGGCTCAGTGTGGTCAGGAGGCGGCAGCGGGAGCTCTAAGTGCATGAGGGTCATGGTCACTGAGTTCATCTTGGAGGCATCAGGGACTGTGTTCTGTAGGAGAGGATGCTTGTCCTTGTGTTGAAGAACGAGAGGGAGACAGGTGTTCGAGAAGCTTTAAGCGGGAATGGAAGACGCTGGGAATTTTATTTCAAATAAACGACTCTGGTGCTGATGTGAAGGGTGGATTTAAGGGGGCAGAGACTGGCAGGGCAGACCTGAGAGAAGGAAGAGCTTATGAGGGCCTGGAGTTGTACACGGGAGGTAGGCGGGCAGGAAAGAGTCAAGAAATATTTAAAAGGTAGCACCAGCAAACCTGTTGGTTGGTGAGGGGGCTGGGAAGCGGACTGAGGGGCGAGGCTGAGTGCTCAAGGTCACCTTGTCCATCTGTCGTCCGACGGCTCTTCCCTCAAGCTCCAGGCTGCTGGCTGGATGTCTCTATGCGGACAAGCACTGTCCCCTCAAACCCAAAGCCCTCTTGATTCTCTACAAAAATGTCTCCACCTTTTCATTTTCAGGTTTTAGTCCGTGGTTCCCTACCTTCCCTGTCTTCAAGCTCTAGTTTCAGCCTTTGTGGCTAGGGCCACCCTGGTCCTTACCTTGGCCGAGCATATGACTTCCCTCCGAGCAAATGCAACTCATCTGACTTTACCTGAAGCTGAATTTAAAAGGTACATCTAGTTACTTTCCAGGAACTGGTTGTTTTTCACCCCGAGCAGTTGAATAATTTAAAATTTAGTGAAGTTCAACAAACATTTACCCAAAAATTCATTATTTGCTAGACCCCAGAATCCAGCGAGAGCAGGTCAGTTTCTGCTCTCTAGGAGGTGCCCAGAATGTAAGGGGATCCTCTTTTTCTGAACGGCAGGCCCTGCGATTCCGGGTTTTCTCCACCTTGCTCTGGTGAACAGAATGGAGAAAAAAAAGTTGATTCAGAAAACAAAATTAACAAATAACAAAACTTTCTTAATTATTTGTTTTCATAGGATCTGACAATAGGTCTGTTGTAGAGAATACATTTTCAAATTTGACTTTTGGTTTTATTGTAGGTGCTCGATAAATATTTGTGGGATGAATGAGTGTCTAGGCTAAGAAAGCATTCATTGCAATAGGTCCTGTAAGACCTGATTTTTTAAAAGCAAGGGCTGGGAGGCACCCCTTGGCATCCTTGGCACCTGCACTGGGCCCTGCACTCACAAAAACTCAGGGCACGCTGGGTGGGTGAAGGATCAATTATTAGGATCACATTCTCCATTTATAAAAATCAATGATATTACTTTGTCCTGGAAAGTAGCTATTTAAAGTAGGTCTCTCCTGCATCCTGAAATCTTGTTACTGTAATTATTCAAATCAATTCAATATTTACTGAGAAAAAGTACAGATTGTTCAGGAAGGAGAGGGAGCCTTTCCCAGTTCCCTAAGAATTGCAGTCTAGGTGGTGGGGGAACTGGGGCCCGGGAGCTGGAGGGTGGTAGGAGTGTGGGCTCTGGGTGTCAAACAGGCCCCACACTCACCCCAGGAAAAAGCTACTTCTTTCAATCAGCAGTTCATCCGTGTTGCTGCGTGCATCAGTAGTTAGCCAAGTAATATTCCGTTACACGGATATACTGCATTATGTTAAACTGTTTGTCAGTTGATGCACATTGAAGTACTTTCTACTTTTCAATGTTTATGAATAGAGCTCCGGTGAACATTAACACTGCGAGTCCTGGGGTGCCTGGGTGGCTTAGTCAGTTAAGTGGCCGACCCTTGATTTTGGCTCAGGTCATGATCTCAGGGTCCTGGGATTGGGCTCTGCACTCAGCGGGGAGTCTGCTTGAGGAGTCTCTCTCTCCCTTTCCCTCTGCCCCTCCCTTGTTGCTTTCTCTCTCTCTCTCAAATAATTAAATAAATCTTAAAAGAAAAAAGAGTGCAAGTCTTTTTGTGGGCTTATGCTTTCCTTTCTCTTGGTAAAATACCTAAGAATGGGATTGTTGAGTGAAATGCTAAGTGGATGCTTATCTTTATGAAATCTTACAAAGTGTGCGCCATACCATTTTTGTACCCCCATGGGCGATGTATGGAAGTTCTAGTGCTCCACACTCTTGTCAACACTTGGTGTTGTCAATTTTTTTAATTTACTTTTAGCCATTCTAATGGATATGTAATGGTATTTCACTGCGGTTTTAACTTGTATTTTCCTAATGACTAATGATGTGGAACATATTTATCAAATGTGTACATATATTACATACATCTTTGTCAGATATATGCTTTACACATATTTTATCACAGTCTGTGCTTTATCTTTTCATTTTTCTTAACACTATCTTTTGAAGAGCAGGATTAAAAAAATTTTGATTAAGTCTAATTTATCAAGTTTTGTTTTTATAATGCATGGCTTTTGTGTTCTAGCTAAATATTTTTACTTTATTTTTTTTTAAGATTTTTAAAAATTTATTTGATAGAGAGAGACAGCGAGAGAGGGACCACAAGCAGGGGGAGTGGGAGAGGGAGAAGCAGGCTTCCCGCTGAGCAGGGAGCCCGATGCGGGGCTCGATGCCAGGACCCTGGGATCATGACGCGAGCCGAAGGCAGATGCCCAACGACTGAGCCACCCAGGTGCCCCTACATATCTTTATTTAATCCAAAGCTGTAATGGTTTTATCCTCCAGTTTTCTTTCAGAAGCTTTATAAATTTAGTTCTTGCATTTAGTACTTATCCATTTCAAGTTCATTTTGTGTGTGATTTGCAGGAAGGGTCAAAGTTCATTTATGCATATGAATGTCCAATTATACCAGCACAACTTATTAACCATATATGTGTGGACCCATAGCTGGACTCTTATTCTGTTCCATTGATCGATCTGTTTGTACTTGTGTGTCTATACTCTATGTGTGTCCAAGACCCCATTGTCTATTTTTGTAGCTTTATATTAAGTCTTCAAATCGGGTAGTATTAGTCAAAAGACAACTTTGTTCTTTTTCAAAATTGTTTTTCCTATTCTAGATCCCTTGCATTTCTATATAAATTTTATAATCAGGTTATGAATTTCTAAACAAAAACCTATCAGGATTTTGACTGAGATTACTTGTCCCTGTATGGAATTCCTTTTGATAAATTAGGAATGGTATTATTCCTAATTGCCATTGATTTCTGAACGAAACTTTGGCATTTCAGTAAACTGGCTGATTTTCACTTGGCTGAGTGTTTAGAAGCCCATGCTTCTCACCTTCTCTTCTGATCCTAGTATGCAATGAAATGAAGCATCGCTCTGGTGATAGAAACACCAGGGAATGTACCCAAGGCTCCAGGGACCACCATTTTGTCCTGAGAGGAAAACCAGCTTCCTCCTTCAGGTGAACTCTGTGTCTGCGACGGTGAGGTAAAACCTCACAACTCAGGCTCAAGAGAAGCTGTTTTAGGCATTTCCAAACAGCCACCCTTCCCTTGTTTGTCCAGAGCAAAGTTCATGTGGTTGTGGGAAAAGTCGTCTTACTCATAGCCCAAGAACACCACAGGCCCCAGGAAGAGAGTATTCTGGGAAGGGGTTGAGGAGAGGCCCAGAAAGAGCCGGGGCAGAGGCACAATCTTCTGGAAGCATTACCACCACTGGCAAGGGAGGTCTTCCAGATGCAATATCCAGAGCTGGGGCCATGCTGGCCACACAGCCAGCTCCCCTGGGGAGCGCTATCCTCAGAAAGCGCATTTCAGCAGGGGGACTGTTGCCTGTTCTTTATACTGTGAATTGTTAGCAGGTTCTAAATAGACCATTCATTTTTCCTTTGCGCACAGAAGGGTCTCACACCTCCAACTACCACCACCGGCTTGAATGTTTCAAGTCAAAACATTCCCCAAACCACAGCCCTTGGGTGAGATGCAGGGCTGGCCAAGAGTTTGGAAGATAAACAACCCCCCATCAGCCTGGAAACCACTGGGTACACAAGACGCTGGGGCAGCTTGCTCACAGAAGCTGGGAGCCCGAGCATTTTAACCAGTTAATCTGATAAAGCCACTTTCCCTCCCAATGCCTGCCTCTACTTCCCCTCTGTCCCAGGAAATAAGCCCATTCCCAGGACTGGCGGCCTCAGGGAATGGGGTGCAGGGCACAGAGTGGGACAGCCTAGGGCACATGGAGGACCTGAGCCACTCCCTCCCTAGTTGTAGAATAAAAAAAAAAGAGGCTTTTGTAATGTTCCCAGCACTGCGTTCGAATCAGGAAGCAGCGCAGCAGTGCCAAGCCTCCGTCAGACCCTACTAGATCCGCTGAGCAACTCCCGGAACAGGACGGGCGGTGGCGACTGCAGGGAAGCCAGCCCCAGTCAACCCTGGAAAAGCCAGGGTCTCAGAAGTTTCGGCTCCTGGGGCTGCCAGCCATAGCCAAGCTCCTGTGAAGGAGATCCGGGAGGTCCTAGTGGACCCTTGCAGCCGGCGGTGCTATCTGCAGGTGTTGCTTTCTGGGAAAGGGCACCTTCATCAAGTGCTTCGAAATCTAGGTCTCAGACACCAAGGTGTTTGTGGGCAAAATCTTGCCTACGTCGCTGCTACTCAAGCTGTACCAGAAGAAGGAGAAGGCATCCATGGAGATGTGCATGCACCGCAGCCGCGCCCGCCGACATGCCGTGGGCTTCCATGGCTTTTTCGAGTACGCGACTTGGTGTTGGAGCTCTGCGGCTGGAGAGGTCAGGGGAGGAAAGCACTGACTGAGCCTCCTTGGATGCCAGGACCTGCCCTGAAACCAAGTTCATCACTGGGACCTCAAGCTGGGCTAACTCTTACTTGGTGAGGATCTGGAGGCGAAACTAGGGGATTCTGATTGGCAACCAAAGTCAAGTATGACAAGGGGAGGAAGAAGCCCCTGGGCGGGACCCCTACTAACATAGCTCCGGAGGTGCTGAGCAAGAGGGCACGGTTCGGAAGTGGACATGTCCCTTGGGTGAGTCACGTGTACCTTGCCATTGGGCAAACCACCTTTTGAGATGTCTTGCCTCAAAGACACCGATGAAGAATGAATACAGTATTCCAAGCACATCAACCCCATGGCCACCTCCCGAGTTCACAAGATGCTTCGGACAGTTTCCACTGCTGTCAGACCACTCAGGAGCTGCTCAATGACAAGTTCTTTACTTCTGGCCGCATCTCTGCCCTTGTCCCCGCACCTGCCTCACCATTCCACCGAGGTTTTCAGTCGTTCCCAGCAGCCTGGACCCCAGCACCAGAAGCTTCTCATAATCCTCAGTAAAGGCAACAAGAACCCCCAGCCCCAGCCCCCTGGGAAAGAGGAATCAGCGGTCCAGGAGACCAGTGAGGTGGTAGACTCCCCCCTTGGGGACATGCTGTGGCAGTTACACGGCATTAATGCCTCCAAGCCGCCGGCTGAGGATCCCGCCTGCATCCCCATCTTCTGGGATGGCAAGTGGGGGGGACTATTTGGACAAGGACAGCCTGGTGTGACAACAGTGTGGGGGCGTGCTTCGATTACATGACTCATTCTCTGCAACGACAATGACAGCCTGAAGAACGTAGAGCATGATGACATAGAGTCCTCCCTCGCGGTGGGCTCCCATCCCAACTCCTCGATGAAGAAGATCACCCACTTTAAGGGTTTCCGAAACCATGTGAGCGAACACCTGCTGAAGGCAGATGCCAAGACCACGCCCCAGAATCTAGCCCAGCTACCCCGCCTGCGCACCCGGTTTTGCACCTGCTAGTCCATCATCTTGCACCTCAGTCTGGCTGTGTGCACATCAACTTCTAGGACTGTGCCAGACTCATCCTGTGCCCACTCATGGCAGCTAAATAGCTGACCTCGACGAGAAGTGGGACTTTGTTAGGTACCGCCTGAGCCCCCTGGAGGAGTACCCCTGCCTCCAGGGGCTGGCCGGCCGGTTCCACTGCGCCTGCATGCCGGGGGACAAGCTTCAGAGGCCATGCCCAGCCACCAACGGCCTCAGGGCCTCCTTCCCTCTGGACTAGTGCCCCCCTCACCCCCGCCAGGACCTTGGGCCCACATGGGTTAGCGCCCACTGTGCTATTTGGGGTAACGTGCCCCCTGGCCGCTGGGGACCGGGAGAAAGCTACCTCATCCTTGCAGGTGGGGTTTGCTCTGTGCATAGCTCTTTTTGAACATACTGGGGTGTGGATTGTATGGCCTCTTCCCCTTGCCTCCCAACCCCATCATATGAATTGTGTAGAATATTGCTACTGAACCCGGACTGTTCTTTCCTTGACTTTATATGCATTAAACCCCTGTGACTCTTTAAAAATTTGGGGAGTATTGATTGGCTGTTAGTTGTCATGTGCGCTCAGAGGCTGCCGGTCTCAGCCAATAAACAGCAAAAATGAAGTACTCCCGAGGTGCAGGGCAGAGGAGGCTTGGGGTGGACGGGATGCCCGCCTACGCTGTTCCTTGGTCCAATAAGACATGTAGCAAATATAAACAAATTCGGTGACAGCACATTACCAAGTCTTCCACAGAGCTCCTTCGACAAAAGGCAGTGTTCTGCTGAGAGCTGTGTTGGTCCTGGGCTGACAGGGCCCAGAGGACGCCACAGTGACTCTGCAACGGGGATACACCTCTTGTGAGTGGTGGGGGGGGAAGAAGGCAAACCTTGTGAGACCTCCTTTGAAGACCCACCGTCTCCAGGGCATCTAGCTGAGGAGTCAAAGAGCTCAAAAAGCAAGCCAAAAGCTTGGGAAGGCAGTGAATGCAAAGGAAAGGGAGGAAGGAACGCAAGGAACCCCAGGTGGTAAGTTCTGTGAGGGGTCCCCACTCATGGGCCTCACGACAGCATTGGTCCACTCAGGAGGGGTGGTTGGTCCAGGAGGGATGAAGTGCAGACGGGAAGGCTCAGGGATCCTGGAGGGAAGCTGGAGAAGGTAGCTCCGTGTTGACCCGGGCAACGAATGCAACCACACCAAGAAGACGACAGCACACGGCCCCAAGGCACACTTGCGAGGGGCGTTGTGGCTGAGCGGTTGCTGGCCAGGCCTCTGGGTCGGGGGCCCTGCGCTTGCTGCTGTGTGACCTTGGGCAAGTTACTCAGTCTCTCTGAGGCTCAGCTTCCCCAACTGTAAAATGAAGACTCAGCAGTTACTTTATAGGGGTTGTTGGGAGGATTTCCTGAGAAACATTTAGTCACGGCTCCAAAGTGGCAGTGACAATTACGAAGATGGAACACCTGGGGTCCAAGGGACAGCTTTCACGCCACACTTGCCTGGAATGACGTAGACTCTGCCAGTGTTTGGCAGACTCGGTTTCTACCAGGAAGCTCATCTGGCCTGGGACTTGAGGGTGGGAACTCCGCACTGACCACAGCCACGTTTTAATGCATGAAGAGGATTCCGTGAGCGCTGGGGGCTTCCTACTTATCCAGATGACCCTATCTATGTACTTATATTTCGGAAGATCCTCAAGCTTTTTCCTTCCAATTGTGTGTGTTTTGGTGGTGGGGCGGGGGGAGGCAGAAGAAGGGACGTTTGAGGCCAAGGCCATCTCTGTGACGGCAGGGCAGGAGCCAGAGGGGGACCTGGGGCACCAGAATCCCACTGCATCAGCAGAAGCACAAATACCAGACGATTGTCTCAAGGATAAAAGAGGATTTAGGATGACTTGATTTAAAGCTTCCCTTTCTCCTGTTTTGGGCACAGGCCTGGGTGTAGGGATGGGACTGAAAACAGACAGAGCCTTGTTAGGGACTTGAATTTTCACATGTAGAATGACAGAACTTCGGAAAGGGCTTTCTCCTTCATGTGCCCCTCCCATCATGTGTCATCTCACCTGATTTTGTTTTATTTTTTATTTTTTAATTTTTAAAAAAGATTTTATTTATTTGAGAGAGAGAGAAAGCAAGAGACAGAGCACGAGTGGGAGGGGCCGAGGGAGAAACAGACTCCTTCCTGAGCAGGGAGCATGACCCGGGCCTCGATCCCAGGAGCCCGGGATCACGACCTGAGCCGAAGGCAGACGCTTAACCAACTGAGCCACCCAGGTGCCCTAACCTGATCTTTAAATGTAAAACTCCATTTGTATTCCAGCGTGATCATGGGAGACTCGTCTCCTGGGGTCCCAGCCTGGTTTGTATCTGATGCGAAATGTGCAGGGGAGCCTTCAGCTGACACCGAAACTCTGGCAAAAACCGGCCGGCATCCCTCTCAGCATCCTCACCACCCAGCTGAGCCCCGGGCCAGCAGGGTGAGAGCAGATCGGCCTTTCCGGCCACCTTTCACTGGCTCTGCTCTGTGTGGTGGTATTCAAGGCTCCCAGTCCCCGGTAGGACGGCAAAGCATGAGAACCCAGCGTCGGGTCAGGGACCAGGTGTCGAGCATACCAATGACCAGACCTGTGTGAACAATTGGAGCGAGGGTTTGCAGTTCCAGCCGTGAGCCTGCCTGCTCCATGTGGGGAGATGCATATGTCTTGGGTCACATCCCAGCTGGCAATTTCCAAATTCACCAGGAATTCCGCCACCGCAGCCCCCAACTATAAGACTGATAACAACCCCCCGCCCCCTTCCCCGCCAAAGGCACTGGGTGCGTAAATCCTGCTTTTCTGTTTATTCGGCTCAGGGGTTCTGCAGAGGACGCACAGCCATGGCCCTCGGTCCCCTGAAACCGGGGACCCCTCCTTCACTCACACAGAGGCTTTGCTGGGGCCGGGGATCTGCCTTCCCTGAGGCTCGTCAGTTTAAGGGGAAGGGGTTCCTTTCTGAACGCTGTGTTCCAGCCCCAACACGCCTCCCACGAGAAGGGGTATCCTGAAGTCTGAGAGGCAACTGGCTGAGGAACAGGGTAAAGCAGGGACTGGCTTAGGCTGCTGCTTGAGGTGGGGCATGAAGGGTAAGCTTCCTGCCTGGGGTGGGGGCCCCCCCCGCCCCGAGCTGCCAATGGCAGCAGCAGGTTTCCCATCGGGGGATCTTCCTGAAATTTTCTCTTTGGAATGATGGAGCAAAATCGTGCCTGGAAACCAGATGGAGCCTGGAGGCCTTTCTCCAGCCTGAGCTCCTAGCCTTGCAGGCATTGACTCATTCTCTTGTCCCGTATCCACAAGAGGGACGCCCCTCCGCGTGTCACTGGGGAGTCCCTACTGGGTCCCCCACTTGCCCTGCTCATTCTCCCCATCGGCAACGATGGCAGACTTGTTTCTTTTTCCAAGCGCTCACAGCCCCGTGGAGTGTGTGTGTACAAACCCACCCACTCCTGTTCTTTAACTCCTGAGGCGCCAGGTGTATTTTGCTCAGTTGTGTTTGCTGGTGCCCAAGTCCGTGGCATGCAGTGTACACACGTGGTTCTGAAATTCTCCCTGTGTCTCACCATTGCCTGGGGAGATATTTAGAAATGCCCGGCCCCACTCCCAGAGACCCTGAGTTAACTGCCCTGAGGTCCGGACAGTGACGGTGACGGGCTAGAAAGCTCCCCATGGGATCCCAATGTGCTGTCATTGTTGAGAGGCCCCCAAACACTTGTCTCAGAATGAGCCAATCAGGCAGCTTTACCCCAGTGGCACTTTCTCTTTTATTTATTTATTTTTTTTGAGGGGGGCTGGATTCTCAACACTTGTGGACATCATGAAACCTAGGGCATCTGAAGGTGCCCACCAGAGAATGTGTGTGGGCTGGGCCAGAGGGTTTGGAAGGGAGCTGGCATCATTTCTGGGGCAAGGAGAAATTAAGTTAGGGCCCAGACACCAGCCTTCATAGCCTGGGGTCAGAGCCCAGCAAAGGGAAGCAAATCGCCCGGGACATCTGGACCCGTGGCATGCCCCAGGTACCCTTACTGGTGGGGGCACAGTGACTCTGGGTTCTTCACCCCCTGTCATCATCACACATTTGCTCTGTGTGTGGCATGGGTGGTGTGCTTGCTGTGCCCTTGTGTGTGGGGAATGGACTTTTGGAAATCCAGCGGGCTCTTCCTCTCCGTGTTTTTTAGTCACTGTTTTTTTTTTTAAAGATTTTATTTATTGGGGTGCCTGGGTGGCTCAGTCGGTTAAGCGTGCTCTCTCTCTCAAATAAATAAATAAAATCTTATTTATTAAGGCAGATGCTTAACCGACTGAGCCACCCAGGCGCCCCTTATTCACTCTTTTTGAGGCTTATCCGTGTTGACACAAGATTAACTGCATTACTATTTATTTATGCGTTCTCTTTTTGATGGTCATTTAAGACTGTGTCTAATTCTTTCCCGTTGGAAATAATGCTACAACTTGAGGTAGAATGTCTATTCTGGTACATGGGTCCTGCGCGCAGGTGTTCACTCTCTCCGCGGCCATTGCCACTTTCAGGCCTGCTGCGTGCCCGCGCCGGGCTCTCCTACGGGTCACCGTCCTCAGCATGGTGATCTGGCTCTCAGTCGGTCAGTGTCTGCACTGGGCCCGGTCGCCTGGCGTTTGGTGACCTAGTCTGACACCAGAACTCTCCGTGGCTCAAGTCTCGGGCTTCTACCCCACCCCCCACCCCTATCTGGCCTCTCCTGTAAGGGAATGTTCTTTTTGGCAGGAAAGATTGGTGGTGTCTTGGAGCCATAAGGTGGGGTGTCATGCAAGTGGGCAATTTTAACTGGACCACAAAGGAAGTTCAGTTTATGGTGATGAGGAGAGATGGAGAGTTTTCCTGATGAGGGGACAGCAGGGACCAGAGTAGAATAAACATGGCAGAGCAGTATGGGGGTGAGGACTGGGCGAAGAGCAGGCTGCCCGATGGCAGCTGGTTCTGGTGGGAGCCGGCAGCTTCTTTTGTAACACGAGGTGATGGAGGAAGTTAAAGCCTCATGTCCACCTCCCGACGACTTTGCTTGAGTGTTCTGGCAGGACGTGGTGGATGGGCATTGTCGCTGGCAGGGCGATGGTGGCCCGGGGAACCCTGGGAAGAAGCACCTGTCCCCCACAGCCATGCCAGGGGCCCGGCTGGGCTTTGGGCTTGCTCACTCCTAAGACTTGTGGTCTACAAACTCATTTTCCTCCAACCCATTCAGAGTTGAGGCTCCAGGAAGCGGGGTGTTGTTCTCCCTCTGGGGCTCACAGGCTGCTTCTCGGCCCTCCTGCCTCCCAGTGAGGGAACTTGGGAAGCCACGTGCAGGCTTCAGCCCAGCAATGACCAGGGACCTGGGAACTGATGTCACAGCCACGGGGTTGGGGAGCGGACACCACAGGGCAGTCCAGCGTCCTCTCAGCTCGACTCGTCTTTGGCCTGAGGTTAAAGGAAGCCCCCAAAGCCCCAATCTGGGGTACAGGAGACCAGCATGTGTGGGGTTGGGTGAGGGAGCTCATCAAGCTTGGCTGGCCTTGTGATTTCAAGCGAACTTCTGCTGGGAGAAACAGGCTTATTGTTTTTGAAAGCATTTACTCTGGGCAGAAGCTTGGGCTTTTGCCTTGTTTGACCTCCCGTAAAACTCAACTGCAAATTTCCAGCTCTACTGTTTGCAGGAATAAACCTGGGGGACAGTTACCGACTCCTTCCCCTTGGTTGGCCGTCCCCCTCCTGTGTCCACCCCGGACCCTGACTCTCACCTCCACACCGTTAGGAAATCTCGAGGGAAATGTTCCCAAGGGCAAGGGTGGACGGCAGGAAGCTGGCTGGGCTGGCTGATGGACCATTTGTCAGACGTGAACAGGCTGATGCGGCAGGGAAGATGGAGCCAAAGGATAGTGCTTTGACTTCATGCTTTGAGGCTCTGTGTGTGTGCGTGTGTGTGCGTATTTCTCTTTGGTAGATCCTGGAAGGCCAGTGCAGTGAGAGAATTAATTATTTTGAGCCTCCCATAGGTGCCAGGTACGCACTGTGTTGGAGTTGGGCAGGAGAGAGACTGTAAGGCATCTGCCTCATTTTTTCATGCTGCTTCTCCTGCATTTGACTTTGAAGAAGGGCATTCCTTAAGTCCTCACCTCCCTGCCCCCACCCCATTTGGGAGACCCAAGGGCCTGGCGTACACCGTGTCATGAATAAATGCCACTGAGTGAGTGACTGCCTTCGTGAAGTGGGTGGCTGTTTACTGAGCATTTACTATGGGGTCTCCTCATATCCAACCTATGAAAAAATGTATTGTTTTTTACAGATAGGGTAGGTAGACACTAGGCTCAGGAAGGTTAAGCGACTTGTCCCAGGTCTTGCAGCTAGGACTGTGTGTATGTGTGTGTGTGTGTGTGTATTGGGGAGGGTGGGTGGAGATGTACAAGAGATTTAAAAGGCTCATGGCATCATTTTAATTATTGCTCATTCTTGCAACTTCATCACATCCGTAAATTTGTGCATTTGTAGAGCTGATGGGATTGAGTGGGCTGCCTCTGGAGCCTGGGGGCAATGAAAACAAAGTTGGGGGTTTTCCAAGCGGGTGCCTGATGCAGTACATTATCTCTAAAAACAGAACCTAAAAGAATGGATAGGAGAAGCCCTCTGTACCAAAAATAGGGAAGAAGAGAGATGAGCGGAGGGACCAGAGGGACAAGATCTTCTGCGACATTTAAATGGCCCCCTCTCTGAGACCCAGGAAAGAAGAAAGGCACACAAAGGAACAAAGCCAGGTCAACTGTTAAAAATTATTTAATAGAAAGTCCAATGTCAAAATGTAACAATAAACAAAAATACACATGTATAAATATGTATATATAATTAGACCTGTACACTTTCTCAGACCCTTTTCAAAATGGAACAGAATCATCATTACATCTTGGTGGTCAAATCAACAATAATATTCAAGCGACGTGGACCCACTGGTGCCGTGGGGAATATACTGCAGAAGCAGTTGGAGGGTTCAAAGAATTCCAATCATGTGAGAGCTGGGAGGATTGCCAAATGTCCTCTTCTGGAAACCCAGAGAGGGAAGATGAGCAATCCCACGGCTCTGGACATTGCACCTGATCTTTTCTTAGCACCTGTAGCCACCACTGTCCAGGGATAGCTTTCCTGTCGGGCAGGTTTTTCATTATTGAAATTTAGGTTGTTTGGAGTTTGTTTGCCCTGTCTCCCAGATGAGAAACTCCTGGGATTTTTATCTTAAGACCTTCTTATTCTGCAGGCCAAGTGCCAGCACAGTGGTTTGGGGATGGATGCCGTGAAGGTGTGCCGATTTGCTCTTAAAACAGTAGTGTCCAAAGTGGGTGTGCACATACCAGGGGGTACTCAAGGTCCCCCTGAGGTGTTCAGAGAGAAGATGCCAGAACCTCTGTTTATAATATTTTGTATCTTATTCTTTTAAAATGGCTACACTGTGTACTTTTTATAATGTGTCTAATATAGTAGTCCAGGAGTATGTGAATATAGGCTTTCAATAAATTAATAAACATCCAGAGGGGGTGCATCTCACAGAGTTTTTGTGTACGGTAGAAATAAACGGGTCCCCACTGCTTTATAGAATTCACGTGCATGCAGAGTGCTGGGGAGGCTGCCCTGCTGGGCTCCCATGCCCACCCCAAGGAGGCTTTGCAGGTGCTCAGAAGATCATTGCCCCAAGATACCCCTCAGACCCAACTGAGAGCGGATGCTTCCTAATCCTGCCACGGTATTTCACTTGAATGTAAGGCCTTATTCATAAGTAAAACACAACACACAGAGCAAATACACAGCCACGGACAACTGGCAAGGGGGCATTTTGATTCTTTCCTGGTGACAGTGAGGGAACCAGACCGGAGCAGACAATGGGGAGAGGGTGCCCTAAGGCAAACCTGGCCGTATTCCATGACCATCCCCCTGCCACCACCAAGGGGACCCCGCAGGACCTTAATTTTAAGGTAGGTGTGTGTGAGGCCAAATGCTCTTGTCAATTTCCAGCATCACGACTGCCACAGGCCAAATTCTAATCGAAAGGACTAAGACTGTGGGATACTCAAGTGGGAACCACAAGACACAGAATTAGAAATTCCTCACCAAGGAGCCGGAGGAATATCTGGGAAAAGGGTGTGTGTGAGCTAAATTCTTTCCAAGGGTTCAGAAGGCTGGTGTTGCTTTTGAATATGCCAAGCTGCACCCAGAAGGGCGGGTGTTGGGGGTCTTGCAAAAGAGGTCAGCCCCAAGGAATATTCAGGGCCCTTGGGGATCCCTGGAGACCGAACTACTTGGCTAAGAAAAGTGCCTTCAGCACCTAATTCCTCCAACCTCTCAGGGAAACCATGTCACTTGTTTGAGCCTTTACTTAAGTTTCTAGAAACCATGCTGCCTCACAGCTAGTATTTTCATTCATCGAATTCTTTTCCTTCTCTTTATAAAACTTCTAATTATTTGTGGGGTGAGGGGAGGGAAGAACCCAATGCTCTGAACTCTGAATAGGTTCTCTGGAAAACCTAAAAGGCACTGTGAGGTGTCTCCACAGAGAGCCTGCTTCTCCCCAAGCCTCCCTGCTTCACGACCGGAGGGCACAGGGCTGAGCTCGGTGGCCTCCTTGTCCCCACGAGGTCCAAGGTGGCTGTCTAGGCTGGCAGGTATTTGCCGTGTGCATACAATCCACTTGTGCTTTTTGTTTTGTTTTGTTTTTATTTTTTACTATCCCCTTTCTTTGGCAGGATTCAGGTGTGCACTCCAGACCTAGCGGAGGCTTGGCCGCAGGGCATGACCGAACCCGGCGGCTGCCTCTGGGTAGGATGAAGGAAGGCGTCACACTAAGCCCACGAGCCCTCGGCTGTTTCCCAGGAATTCATCTTAGGGCAGCCCCCTCATCGCGGGGTCTAGGCCAGCCTCGTGCCAAGAGGTATTTTAGCCTCGGTGGCTGTACAGACAGGTCAGGACGACCAGGCGCTGTCCCCTGCATGTCTCTAAGCCAGAGCTAGCCCAGGTTAAAGCCCCTGAATTCAAACAGCGTTTGGAGGGAGGTAAGGTGCTGGGGTGGGGGGCAGAGGACACATGGGGACAAATCACCTCAGCAAGTGTGCGCTCCCACAGCAAGAGGGCAACCCCAGGCCCTGAGGCTGACCACACGTACCTCTCTGGCTGACCTCGGCAGTGACCTCGGCTTCGGAGGGCAGAGCGTGGTCTACAGCTCTTCCCTATCCCTCCCCTCCCCCGTCCACATGAGGCCCCCTGGGACCAGCCAGCTGACGGCCTGCCCTCACCCCCTCTCTTCTCCTCTCCTCAACTCCCAGCTTCAGCTGCTTTGCTGCACACCCGCCCGAGAGCGTACACCGTCCCTTCTGTGGGCTGAGTCCCATGCTGGGCCCTTTGTAACGCCCTCCCTCCGTCCTCTGACACACTTGAGCTTGGATGTCACCTCTTTCTGGAAGCCCCCGGATTCTCCAAGCTGGGCAGCTGCCACTTTGAGAAGCTCCCACAGCACCCGGGACTGACGCTTACGGTGTCCACACTGTCTCCCTGACTGACGGTAGGCTCCTCGAGGGCAGGAGCTGTGTTCGGCTTATAACCGGCTGTTACGGGCGATTGTACCAGGTGCTCTGTACATAGTCTGCTGGATGAGCGAGTCCGCAGCCCTAGAGAAGGCAATGCTAAAGATGCTCCGTCTGGGACAACCTACATGCAGGGGCCCCAAATGCACACGCTGGTGTCGGAACGTCGCAGCGTAACGGCTGGGTTGCCAGTCAGGGCCACGCTGGATGAGCCGGCGAGGGCATGAGAAACACCGTGGCTGAATGTGGCTGCGCCTGGCCCGTAGCCTCGGGGATGCGTCCTTTACGCACCAGGGCTTGGGACAGGAGGCCGGCCCCAGTACCCAGGCTAGAGGCCCAGCTGAGGCCGACGAGCCAGTGGCAGAGTATCCTGGTCCAGAGCGGGCACAAGGCCAGGTCGGCCAACAGACCTCCGTCCTCCTCACTGAGTCTAACTCAAAGTTTCGCAAGAGGGATCACTAGCTTTTCCTGTTCTGGCATTATTAGAGTTATGCTAATATTTTCCTAGATGTTATCTTAGAGATTAAAAAAAGCAAAGTACAGTTCTCCCTTGGAGTATTTCAATGATAAAGTAGTTATATATTTTCTTTCTCTAAGTACCTGTGTGTGTGTGTGTCTGTGTGTGTGTTAAGAAAAGAGATCCGAATTTAGAGTCCTAATAAGGCAGCTGCCTGGTTCTGTTCCAGGAAAATAGATATGCCTTTTTAAAAATAAATTTGCATCTTGTTTTGAATGGAAAAGCTGGCTTGAAATCTATTGTGAAGCCTCCCTTCCCTCGCTCACTTGACGGTCACGAAAGAACAGTCCCTGAAGGTCTGGACTGAAATGCCAAAAAAACAGGGGCTGTTTGAGCCCCTCTGGGTCTAGGCCAAATGGCCCCTAAGGTTCTAGAACTATTTGCAACCCTGGAGACCCTACGGCAGTTCTGGCTGAGTTTACGATGTTCTTTTTACTGCTTTTAAGTCTTACTCAATCGTGTTCAAAGCCCTGGGCTAAAAATAACTCTCGGAAAGGGAAAAAGGGAGAATTCTGGGTAGAGGAGGAAGACGGTATTAGAATGAGGCCTTTGGTTTAGGAACGAATCTTGCTGAATTAAAGCCACTTCTCTGGCTTACAAGAGACAAGAGCCACTTCCCACATCATCTTGAGGGAATCTGACAATTGTCAGGTTTGAAAGAGGCAAGATCTTGGGGATAGTTTTCATAGAAAACTGAACATACTAGCACCCCCTCTACACAAGGAAATGTTTTTGATTCTTTCAAGCCCAGTGAGGGCAGGGGTGGGCCCCCTCTAGGCAGCACCTTTAAGAGTTGCCATGGAGACGTGAGTCATCTGTTTTAGAGGACGTGCCTTGAAAAGCAAGGCAAGGAACTCTGGGAAGTTCTTGGGCTCTTCTGACCTTGGACACGTTATTTAAATGACTGTCCAAGTCATGACATGACTCTCCAAAACATTTAAGGTCTCGAAAGAGATTCACATTTAGTTGCAGTGCTTCAACTGGCCTGGAAAATACAGACCCGGTTCAAACGTCAAAAAGAGACATCCAGCCCTGGCCCACAAGAAAGGATTTCAAGTCAATGGTCCAGGCCTTGCGTCTACCTTGGACGATCGGGTTCTCCCACACTTCTCTGCAAGGTTAAGGCTTTTCACCCTAAAACGATGCAGTCTGGGATGAAATAAGCCTTGGGAGCCCAGAAAGAATCACAGCATTCAAAGGCCTGTTCTGGCTGCCTCTGGAATTTCACCATACAAGTAACAGGTTCCTTTTCCAGATGCCAAAAGGGTTCCAGGAAGCGAGACACGTGCCTAAATACCCAAAGCCTTTTCCTTCTGGGCACTAAATTTCTGTTAGCCTCTCGCGGTATGTGTGTAGCTCGCCAGATTCGGGAAGGCCAAGGAAAACATTCCCCATGGCAAACCCAGCTGGTGATGAGCCAAAGAGTGATTCTGGAAGAGAGAAGCCCCCAAAGGGTTCTTTTCACAGTGTTGCAAAGGGTATAGAAAGAATAACAAAATTCAGAAAATACTTGAATGACATCTTTCCTCCTTTCCCCATGGGCACTGATAGGGGACAGACGCATTCTGTACTTAGGATACGCTACTTGGAACATGAGGGTCACAAGTTCACTTCACGGGATTACTGGGAGGATGACACAAGACAATTACAAAATGCCTACCACAGGATCTGGCACAGAGTGAGTATGAACAATAAATATCAGTTCCGTTTCCTCTTTCCCCAGGATTAGGTTAGATCCCAGATAAGGTACAAGAGTCTTCCTGAAAGACGTGGGAGAGCTAGTGAGTCTTAAGGTTGGTCCCATAAGTAAATACATTCACCCAGCATCCTCGGTTTCTGCTGTAGTTTTTGACCCTTTTCCGGAGACACGCGAAAAGGTGACTGAAGGACATTTTTCCCCCTTGGAAAAACATGTCCATTCACTGGCAAAAGGCAATTCATAGAAGTCATTCACAAAATTCCAAAGGTTTATTGCAAGGGCATTTGCATTGGGAAAGCCGACTGCCTCACCCAGGTGCACGCAGGTGCGTGGGGGCCCGGGGGTCCGCATGAGACATCCAGAAGCCCACGTCCCTGCCTCCAGTCACCTTTTCACCATGCCCCCAAATACCCATTCCCTCTCCCCGACCAGGTCTTCTTTATCTACTGGGGTTTTGCGCCACTTCATACAAAGCTTACTTTCTGAGAGGTACCAAGAGATAAAGCTCTGAAAATGCCTCCCAGGGGCAAAAGCACAGAAGGCAGATTTTCTGTCAAATGATCCGGTGCGATCTAATACTTCTTTTTTTTTTTTGAATTTGGGAGCTGGGAGGAGGGAGGCTGCCTTAGACACCAAATCGTTTTGCTTTTCACAAAGAACGTATCAGAGTCCTCGAGTCCAAGATTCAGAGTCAGTATTTTCCCGGCTTGAGACATGGATCATTTTTCTTCCTATGAAACCAACATATTTAACGGGGTTTCTTTCCTAAGACCAGTAGGGATGGAGCGCTCCTTTCAGATTCTTGCCTAATGTCTAAGCAGAATTTGTAACCAATACGCTGGCCTGCATCACAGGCTCCTGAGGTAAAATTCGTGAGAGGTACAATCTCTGTTTTTAGCAGGCTTCTGGGACAGTCTGGCCCTTAGAGAAAAAAAAGTCTCGATGAGGTTGGGAGGAGGGCAGTTAGAACTCGAAGCAGGATGGCATCCAGTGGGATGGAAACGCGGGCTCCATCATCCCTGGGCTGCACCGGGGGGCTGTCCAGTGGCAGGCGTGGGGGGGGTCATCCTGGGCTGACTCTGGGGGCGCCCCCGACACGGAGGGGCTTCCCTGCCTGGCACAAAGGACCTGAGGCTACTCCTTCCTCCTCCAGCCCATCTCTCACTCGAGTCGGAGCAGCCCAGTCTCAGAGCGGGGGCCGTGCAGAGGGGAGAGACCAGTCCCCCCAAGGCCCGTGGGGGGCCCCCGCTGCTGCCGCGGGCTGACCTAGTGTCCTCGTCTCTGGACTTCATTCGTTCTTTGTCCCTAAATCGGCCAGAACACCCCTCCATGCTCCAGCCTGGGGGCTACGAGGCATGGCTGAGGTTCTCTGGCAGTAACGAACACGTACTCGGTTATGGACAGCAAGTACTCCATGATCCTGAATCTCCGCCAACCAAAAGAAAGCAGCGCATATTCTGCTGAACTCTGACAACTCCACAACTCGGAGCACATAAAGCGTGTGCGATCCAGTTGGAAACCTTCTAGACGGTCGGCCCCACTCGCTGGCCCCCAGGCCGCTGGACTGTGAACTGCACCCAAGCCCGCCGCCATGCTATCAACTCTCTCTGCTGAAGGCGTCTCACCGTCCATTTTTCGTCCTTTCTTTTTCTACCTCCTTCCGCCAGGCCACTCCCCGCTCCCCTCCCTCCCTCCTTCCATCTCCCTGAGTCGTCAGCCGGCAGAAGCACTAGTTTCTGGATGATTCTTTTCATGGTATCTGAGACAATCTGCTTCATGTTCAGATACACAGGGAGAAAAAAGGGCAAAATATTTTTGCATTAGACCTTTTGCAGAAGCCATAAAAAAATAAAGTACAAACACAAATCACTTGACAATTTTATGATTAAAGCCAACGATGGAAAAAACAGACAGTTTAGAGTGTTGCTAACATAATCAAGTATCTCATGCCAACCCACTCAACCACCCCATTTTTCAGATCTATTTCTAGATATACCAAATTTGTCTGCAGATGAAATCACGTCTGCACATCAAAGAGTTAAACTTGGGAGACAAGGACTCCAGGTGAAAAGCCCCTGGGTTCACAGGAACCAGTTTCTAGTTTTATGAAACACTCAAAAGTCAACTTCCCAAGAAACACTTGGTTCTGGGCACATGTGTATCATGTCAAAATGCTAAACAGACTAGAAAAAATGATATGAGCATGTATCATCTTTGGGTAGAAGGTGGGCGGTTTTTCTGGGAAGACACTTTGAGACACCAGGTAGAGCAGCCCCGTGGAAGATGCTTAGTGCCTGCGACCCTCTTCCTCGAGAGGAATCAGAAAATCACATAACAGTGAACAAAGTCCCACGTGGACAAGATTCAGGTGGGGCTCAGCAGTTCATTTACAGCTGAGGAAAACTATTTTAGTCACTTGGCCAAAAACCATACAAAGGGAGGGAACGTAAACCCCTAGGCGACTTCACTCTCTCTGCATTTTTCTGCTTGAAGCAGGATAAAAAGCCTTAAATTTTGGCCGCATCTCTATTTATGTAACAACCACAGCTGCTCCCCAAAGTAGCTGCGGCTGCCTGAAAGAATTAAGGGCTTTTGTTGCTACCATGTGAGTCCGTTTTCTGTAGCAATTGACTGAGTTTCCTGCCCCTCACTTCTGTGCCCTGGGGTCTAAGGGCAGATGAGGAATCTCCCCATTAGCCCATCCTTGGAGCCATCCGTTAGACGGATGGATTTTAAAGTCAAGGCTCATCTTCTCAGCAAGAGCACATTTAGCTTCTTATTCTGGTCTGTGGCAGGTGATCTCTCGGCTACCCAGGACAAACAACGACTCCCCGCCTTTGGACGGTGGCAGTGTGGCTGATCCCGAGCCCCTCACGTTCAAACCCCCCGAGAGAGAAACCTACAGTGCTCCTTCTGTGTTTCCGTGGCCCAAAGCCCCACCTGGCCTGTTGGCATAGCATTTAGCAGGGTGCCCTGCCCTGAAAGTAACAAAGAGAACCCTCATCCAAGCTATCAAACGCGTTAAAAAAATACAAAAGTTATTTTCTCCTTTTGATTGCTATTTACTTGTGACAACATTTGTTAAAAATATTACTTCTGTCTTTGAGAAGAGATCATTCTCTTCATATAATATGGAAAAATAAACTCTACCAAACCCACAGTTCACATTCCCCAACACTGCCCCAGGGCTTTGGCTTCCGCATCTGCAAATAGCATCACCAGGGTCAATGTACTAGGTTTCCAGTAGGCGAACGCTTGGCACTGTCCTGGCCAGTGCCACGAGCGAGAGAAGAAGTGGCAAGACTCACGGAACATTCGGAAGGGAGCGAGTGAGGACATAGGATGGCTTATCTGCTAACAAAAGGAAAGGACACAGGGTGGTTTCGGGCCTTCCTAAAACGTCGAGGGGGATGTCCCCTCATCTCCCCTGACCACTGGCAGCCCTGCCAATGGTGGCGGATGATCGATGGGAGGGTAGGGAGCCAGGAAGCTCAATTATCGGTGTCCCTGCAAAGGAGGGCTCATCTTTCGCACCCAAGATCACTGTAAGACACTGAACTGGATGAATGGGAGAAGACAAGGATACATAAAAACAGTAAAATGTTTATTTTCTTAGAAAAAAAAAGGGGGGGAAGAGGGATTCAGAATGATTGTGATCACACTTCCATTGGCATCTGAGCAAAGCCAATGTTGCAAGCTTATCCTTGATGAAGATACCTAGTCAACGAAACCACCTGCTGCCCACTCCTACGTCACTCCGTCACTCCGGGAGTCACGTCCCCACGTGCTTTTAATGGATAATGGCTTCTTTACTTCTTCTCAGCAGAGAAACAAGGCTTGCCATAGCAACCATCCCATCTCCAAAGCGCAACAGTGCCAGTGAGAAGCAAGGCTCTGGACCGCTCGGGAGAGACAGAGAGGGAGGAGAGAGGGAAGGAGACGCTTGTCTTAGAAGCAGAATAGTTCTACAACAGAAGTTTGATATCTGAGTTCACCACTACCTCATCTTATATAGAAAATAGTTTGGAGAGCATCTGTAAAACCAACAGTGTCTTTAAGGTGACATTGCAGAGTTTTGCTGCATACCTGGACACAAGAGAAGTGAGAAGTTGCAACGAGTTTTAACTAGCAGCAACAAAGAAAGTTCGATAACAGTTTTTTGTGTGTGTGTTTGTTTTTAGCAATATTCCTTTGCAAGTTCGTTAAGAAACACTGTAATTTAATGGGGCATACGATATGGAACGATCTTCTTTTTGCTAGAGTGCTGTTCGCTGGAGAGAACCGACCTTTGCAAAGATTTCAACTGGGGTGTAACCTATTTACACAGTAGTGGCTCCTGGTTTCAGTGGTAGAATGGGCGCTATGTGATATCCTCTTCTTCGGAACAGTAATCTCGACCCTTGAGGGGAAAAGAGAAGGACAGCACATGAGTGAGAAATTCAAAGCAGAACCCGAGACGGTGAATCACCAGCAATTTTCTCTCAATGTCTATATCCTTGGGAGAGAACTCAGGCTTTATCAGTGACTACGGGGCACAAGGGAGAGAAGTCGCAAATTCCTGTCGGCTGATTTATCAACAGTATATGCCTCAGGGCACGGAAGTGTTCCCAAGCCCCAAATAAGCCCTTACTTTATATTGGTAAGAACTTATATTAGGCACATACAAGACTCAGTCTTTCACCAAGAAATTACCAAACGGACCATCCATTCAGGAGACCAAGTTCTCAAGAGCAAGAGAAACTGAAATAAACAATGAACAAGTCCCTTTTGGCTGGGGTCAGGGCTGCTCATAATCTACGGTTGTATCTCCATGTCTGGAATTTATAATTTTACAGAAGGGAGGGTATAATCCAGAGATGTCTTAGTTTGAATCCACTCTAACAGGGGGTTAAAAAAACCCCAAAGATTCACGGACATCTGTATAACAAATCTGGGACTATGTCTGGTACTAGGCTTGGTACGTGTAGGATGCACAAGAAAGGCGAAAATGCTTTTTTGATTCATTCGCTACCAAAACAGGTCACTTGAAGGCTTAAGGACTATACACAATCGTTACTTGTGAACATTTTTCATCCTCTCTCCAGGAGGTTATACACTCTATGAGGGCATGGTTAGGACTGGGATTTAAGCGTCACATCTGACCCAGCCGGGTTGCCTTGGTCAAAGCATTCAGCTTCTTGGTCTGTAATCCCTCGAGATAGGACGGGAACAAAAGTACCCTCCCTGCCTGCTTCACGGTGTCAGAGATAAGGGCTTTGTAAAAGGTCAGGTATTAATACTCTTTGTACCCTTCAACCTGTCTCTTTTTGTATACACATGCTTAAATTTTGGGGGGGGGATATTCCTTTAAGAACAGAATTCTCTACATAACTGGAACTTATTCTTAAAAGTAAACTTAAAGATAGTACCAATTTTGCATGAAACTAGTTCTCAAGTGTCTTATAGGTTACATATTTCACGTTCTCCTAATAGTTGAGCGTCATCATAGTGAAGGGCTGTACCATCTGGCCAGGCGGTCATCCTGGCTCTGTGACTTACTAACTCTGGCATCTTCGTCAAGTTACCTCTCTGTACCTCAGTTTCCCCATCGGTAGAGTGAAGAAAACAATAATACCTACTTCACACGGTTGCTGAAGATTAAACGATAGTCGTAAGGTGATGGGATAGGGCCCGGCACAGCATTCTGCACACGTTGTATGTGTGTGTGCAGATGTGTTTGGTAAAAAAAATGCTGCCATGTGGTGAAGTCTCTGGGGCCTGTGAAGCACGAGAGGTTGCCAGCTCCCATGCTAAATGGCCCCAGCTTGCTTGTTCTCTTCGAACAGGACTCACTAACGAGCATGTTTTGGTTTCCCACCCCTGCTACTTGCAGAGTTTCTGAGCCCCATGTCACCTCCAGGCTTACTTTACCTGTGGCGTGAAACATCTCCTGGGCAAAGAAACTGGGTAAGCAGTCTCCCCGAGAAGAGAAGCATGCACCCAGCAGTCATCCCCCATCAACAGCCTCCCTGGTGACGCCGCCTGAGCGGATTCCATCCTAGCGTTGGCCCAGGCCACTCAGGGGAGCCATGTGTTGGAGAGCCGGAAAAGAGAACCTCGTGGACTCTGACGGTTGGGAGTTCAACTCTTCAATGGGAGAAACAGGACACATCCAAACACACCAGCACAGTGCTAGAAACAGATTGGATGATGCTGTCCCACAGATCCTCAACTCGTGAGGCTCAGAGAGGAAATCTGCAAATGGGCACCGGGTGTTTAGCTAGAGGGGAAAAGCAGGGCTTGTGCAGTTTTTATTAGGAAAGGAAAGAGGACATATCCAGCGTATAAACGGACAGACAGAGTTGTGTGACAACAGGCAAAATACTGGGCTTTGGTTTCCTGGAGATAATCGTGGTCTCTGTTTCAGGGTTGTGATCAGGATTCAATGGGAAAAACAGTGTGTGGCAGGTAGTCAGTCAAGGTCAGCTGCTGTTACTATCACTGTGATCATTGTTATTATATAGCCTGTGTCTGGCCAGGCAGGGGGCTGGGGTCTCCTTCCTTGTGGCTGTCGGTGAGAGGACTGTGGTCATAAATTGTGATCAGATAGATGGCAGGGGAGACCTTCCTCCTGCCCCCCCAGCCTTGTACCCCAGACAGGCCAGAAACCTGTGCACTTGGATAAAACTTCTGTGGCTGACACTAAGTCCCTTTCCTTCTTCTATCTAAATGAGACCGCAAATCAAAGGCTCAGCCAGCTAATGTGGTGTTAACGCAGCGAGAGCTTTTCAGGGCCTCCAAGTTCACTGCCACCACAAGGGAGCACCCCCTTTGGAGGGACAAATCTGTATCAACTGTCTGTGTAAACCCAAGACTGCAATGATCATTTCCTGAGCATTTGCTTCTCGGAAATTATAATCATCTGAGGAGGAGGAGGAAAATGGCATGAGTTGCTTTGCAGACATTATTTCCTTGAGGGCTGACGCCGACCCTGTCAGGGGGAGTGGCGCCCTGTCACCTGGAGGGAAACCTCAGAGGGGCCCAAGACCACAGGGTTCATCCTCACCCTTTTTGTTATGACTGCAGTGAGCTGACAACTAAATTCAAATTGCAATCAGTTCCGTGCTTGTTATTATCACGGGCCTGCAGCTCCGAGAACCAATTATTTCATGGACGGAAAACTTGGAAATCAAAGGCTTGGAGAGTAACAGCTCCCAGAGGGCCGGCGCCATTCTAAGGATGGGGAACCTGAGAACTGTCACAGGAACACCCCACCTGCACGTGGGCAGCCTTCTACAACATGACTGCACGATTCATGTAAATTTGTGAAGAACTGTGCTAAAAAGAAAACCTGAAAACCTTCAGCTGTCAGAAGGCAGAGGTGGGAGTGAGCTGGGTTTGGGAGGAACACGGCAATCCTCCTGAGGCAGCCCTACCCCGTAAAGGGGCTACAAAAGGGACGTCTGTAAAGAGGCCTCCCGCAGTCAGAATTGGGGCCGGGGGACATAATTCCACCCTTGTGCAAAGGACCCACCGAAAGCTACAGGGAACAAGATCCTTACGAGGCCCCCGCAAGCTGGAAGGCCAGAAAGTCCTGGTGATGCTGACAAGGAAGGGTTGTTTGAAGAACCACAGGGGCATTTTGGTGCAGACTCAAAAATCTCGAAGAGCTCTTGTCTACAGAGATTTTCCCTGCCACACCCCTACTCTGTATAAGTTTCCATGTCCTCGTCAGCTGTCTGTGCTATCTCCTTGGAAACTTAAAGAAGTTTATGTCAGCTCCGAACATACATTTCCAAGGTTCTAGGGTAAGGATTCTTTGTTTGTTGAAATGTCCAGGCTAAGAATTAGGGATATTAAGGAAGAGGGAAGGAAAGACCATTATCCTAATTTTAAATCCTGCTAAAAAGGAGCAGCTCAAAGAGTGACTTCGAACAAGAGAATTGCTCCTCCAAAGTACCTACAGTGCTCTTCTCCTTAAGTTTAACTAGACAAATAGTCAAGGACTGGCCGTCTAGTCGCAGGTGTGATTTTATCTTGTAAGTCTCTAGTACATTTCTGTAGACCTGTGTGCATTCAGCCTAATACATACACCTCAAGTACATAACACTCAGCTGTGAACTGAGTATTTTTCCAGTGGGGTAGATCAGAACCATATGGTTGTTACTTAGAGGATGCATCAAGTCTCCATTTCTCCATCTGTAAAATGGGGACAGTAAGACCTAACATGCAGTTAGGAAGGAATGCAGCTGCTGAGGGAATTAGAAGTAATACACGTAAGGTGTTTAGCAAAGCTTGGCACATGGGAGGGAGGTAATTAATAAATTAGGGCTCTAATGATGAAATTAAAAAATGAGATCAACAGATGCAGGAGTGAATAAACTGTCTAGGTGAGAAATTGGGACCACAGCTGAATGAGTCAGTTACATTCAGGTCCTCAAACAAGCCAGGCACTTGGGTGCTTGTCCCTCTTCCTCTGTCCTGACTGGCTCCCCCTGCCTTCAGCCCTCCCCACATCCATCACTTCTCATTTTCTGGATCTCTGCTCAAATGCCACCTCAGGTTCCCTGAACACCTTATACACAATAGCACTTCCCTTACTCTGCTTCATTTTTGTTTATATTACTTATCATTTCCTGACATTAATATATTAATTCCTTTCTTTATTGGCTGTTTTCTCTCTTGAATAGAAGCAATAGGCAGGCAGGGACTGTTTTATGCAATGCTGCATCTTCAGGACTCAAGACTAGTGTTAGCCACATGTGAGATGCTCAATGAGTATTTGTTGCATCAGTGAAAGGATGAAAAATATCTAGTTATAAAAAAAAAAAAGAAAAATATCTAGAGTTGTGAAGTTTCAGAGTTGAAAGGGGACTTAGAGGTTTCCCCCTCTGACCTTGCATCTAATGTAGGATGGGTCTCCATTTACCCCATTCCAGACTGGGAGCCTTCTCTTTTAGGCTGGAAAATGTCAGATAGTTTTCCATGCTGCCCATGACACTGTTCAAAAGCTGGACCCAAACTGCCTCTTTGTAATTTCCAAAGAATGGCTTAATCCAGGCCTTTGGAACCAAAGGATCATTCTTCCCAGACCGACAGCATCCCTTGGTCCCTCATCTGCAAATAACAGGGCTCCATCTAGGTCTCTCCCTTGCAAGGGTGCCACTTTCCCCATGATCTTATTAAAACGGACCCATCAAAAACATCACTTGCACAGAATAAGATATCCCAGATACACAGCATAAGAGAGGTAAGGATTCAGTAGCTGACAAAGGTGATCACCAGGAATGACAGATTCCAAGAGAATGGATGTGCTAAATCTTAATAATACAACAGAACTTCTGTCAAGGTTCTGGAGAGGGAAATAGCTCTCAGGGAAAGAGGGAAATAAACTTATACAAAGGAATAGAAAAAGATTGCAAGAGAAAAGATACAAAGAGGAACACACTTGATCATGTGAAAATGAACTTTTGCGGGGTAAAAAATAATAAAATAAAAAGGCAAATTTCATAATGGGAAAAATACCTGTAGCATACAATGTGTCAGTAAGTTATAGGAGAAGCTCAAACCTATAAAAAATGGACAGTAAGAGGATCTCAGTAAGAGGGAAGGAAGGGTATAAACTAGAAACTCATTCAGAATGAAGTAAGTCCAGTGAACACAGAGATAGAAAAACGGTCTGCTTCAGTCATCAGAAAATATAAATCAAATAATTAGATATTATTGAAAAATAGTGACACCCAATTCTTGAGAGTACACGAAGAAATGTAACTCTCTCCTATCTTGCTGGCAGCTGTGTCAAATGGTACAGCAGCTTTGAAGGTTAACTTGGTAATACCTACTATGAGTCATATAAATGTTCATACCCTTTATTAGAGCAATCACTGAAATCAGTCTCAAAGATAAACCCCCAAATATATGTTTTAAAAAAATATATGCATTGTTTCCCTGGGGCTGGAAGTGGGCATGGGGATTGACTGTAAGCAGGCAGGAGGGACCTTCTTGAGGTGATGGAAATGTTCTAACACTGGAAGGTGGTGATGGTTGCATCATTTGGTAAATTCACTAAAAATTACTGCATTGCACATATAAAATGAGTAAATTTTATGCCATGTAAATGTTATCTTCATAAAGTTCTTAGAAATATATGTACAAATATTTTCATTGCAGCCTTTTTACTAGGCATGAAAAAAACCTCAATCAAATATCCCAAAGAAAAAAAGGGGTTACTAAGGGATGGTCCAAGCACACTCTGCGACCAAAGAGACACATAAACAAAATGAGCGGACTCATCACCCCCTGTGTCCCAGCAGCTCCTGCTTGGATACCACTGCATTTTCACACATATTGTTCCCTTCTCGCAGACCCCCTCCCCAGCTGTCTCCCCGTGGCCACTCAGCCTTCACGGTGGTGTTCCAACATCATATCTTCAAGTGACATTTCCCCCAGCTGCTCAGGGAGAATCTTTTCCCTTCCATCCCACCACCATGCTTTATAGTGATTTTAGCCAAAATGTATGCCTCCCTTACTCTAGGCAGCAGGACGTGTCTCATTCATCCTTGTGTGGCCCACGTCACAATGGTCATGAATACGCAGGCATTTGGAGGGAGGTGTTGCTGTGCATGCGTGCGTGCGTGTGTGTGTGTGTGTGTGTGTGTGTGTGTGTATGGAGGTTGTTACATGATGTGTTCTGGAAGTGTCTTGGACTTTAATAAGTGAAGCAAGTTGTCAACACTTTGTGGATCACACAGGAAAAGCAGTCCTCTTCAACAACACCGATGATAAAGAATAAGTTTTGAACACCAGAATCAGCAGAGACTGGGGCACAGCCTGCTCCCAAGAAGAGCCTGGAATTTAGCAGAGGGCAGCAGGAACGCAAGGTGGGGGAACAAAAGCTGGTATCAGAATCTCATGCCCACTACTTAGCATTCTTATTTATATAAATAATACTTATGTAAACCACATAAGGAATCATGTCTGGTTCTCTCTCTCTCTTTTTTTTTTGGACAAGGCAATTGCAATTTTATGTTTTGATTAAAAAATGTGCATCTGGACAGCTAAATTATAAGTGTCAATCTAATGCAAGTGTAATAGGAACACCAGCTGTCCCTTTTTAAAAAAAATTTAATTCCAGTGTAGTTAACATACAGTGTTATATTAGTTTTAGGTATACAATGTAGTGATTCAGGAATTCTATACATTACTCAGTGCTCATCATGAAAAGTGTACTCTTAATCTCCACCACCTATTTCACCCATCCCCCCCACCCCCCACCCCTCTGGTAACCATCTCTTTGTTCTCTATAGTTAACAGTCTGTTTTTGGGTTTGTCTCTTTTTTTTTTCTTTGTTCATTTGTTTTGTTTCTAAATTCCACATATGAGTGGAGTCATATGGTATTTGTCTTTCTCTGACTGACTTATTTCGCTTAGCATTATACTTTCTAGATCCATCCATGTTGTTGCAAATGGCAAGATTCCATTCTTTTTTATGGCTGAGTCATATTCCATTGTGGATATATACACATATATACACACCACATCTTCTTTGTCCACTCATCTGTCCATGGACATTTGGGTTGCTTCCATATCTTGGCTATCGTAAATAATGCTACAATAAACACAGGGTATATATAGCTTTTCAAATTACTGTTTTCGTGTTCTTTGGGTGGATACCCAGTAGTGCGATTACTAGATCATATGGTAGTTCTACTTTTAATTTTTTGGGGAACCTCCATACTGTCTCCACCGTGTCTGCACCAGTTTGCATTCCCAGTCTGGTTCTCTTTTTATAATATTCATCCAGGAGTCTTAAACTCAGTCTTGGCTGTTGTCACAAAGTTCTGATTAAAAACCTCACAGGTACTGCAAAGGGGCCAGATAACTAAATATTTTACGGAAGACTCTCATGTTTGTAGAAAGCGAACATTAAGTTTTGTAACGGAGGCTCATTATGGAAGTTTGTTTTAATGAGGCTTATTTCTGTCTCAAACTGCGAGCTACATTTGTCATAAAGCAGGCTCTTGTTTGCTGACTGACTGACTGACCAAAGGAAGCATTCAGTCTCCTCTCCTTTACCTCTCTGGATGACACCAGGAACCACCGTTAGTTTCTGGCCTGTGCATTATTTTGATTCTCCTACGTCCTGTCTGCTTCCTTTGTATGATTCATCTTCCTCCTCTCTCTTCCTAATCGTAGGCATCCTGAGTTTCAGTTTCTTGACATAGTTTTGCCTCCTGGATCGACTGCTATCCTGCACTGGGGCTTTCAGGGTGCCCAAGAACACCCCGATTAAGGAAACACAACCGCTGCGACTGTATCTTGGCGCAGAAATTTAATGGGGCCACATCCTTGCTCTGCCCACCTAACACCTCTTATTCCCCCGACCTTTGCCTCCAGGCATCACCATCCAGAGGCAACCTCGGATCCAAATTTCCACGGGAATCTGGACAGTTAAAAGCTCTGTCCCTGAACCAGGAATACAGGGGCAGGAGAGCTATATGCCACAACTTGAGCATCTGTGAATGATGAGCTGGAATCCAGAACACCCATGATGTGGAGGCAGGAGGCAGGAAAAGAGAGGAAAAGTGGAATGAAGGCCCCGCCCCATCCTCCGCCTGCGGGGCAGTGGTCCCAAAGCAGGCGCCCTCCACCCCTTCCTCGGGGCTGGAAGTGGCAGGCTGTCTTCCGTCAGCGCTCCAGCAGCATTTTCACTAACAGTCCAACAACAATTTCTAACCACAGTTTTGAGGAAATGCCAAAGAAAAGCAAAAATAATTAGCTGCGCTGTTCAAGTCTCCTCCTCCGACTTACTTCATTAGAAAAATCAGTCAAGGCATTAATGGCCATCTCTGTTTCTAATGAGCTTTATTCTAATTAGACTCACGCGTTATTATTTCGGTTGGAAAAAGGTCTCGTTTGTAAAGAGCAGCAGGAGCGTGACAGCTTGTGACGGCTTCTTTGACCAGACAGAGGCATAATCGCCATGATAACAGCACCAGGGACAACAGTCCCAGTATACTGAGCTTTTCATTTCCAAGAGAGAGCACGTATTAACTACGCGGCCTTAAAACCCCCATGAAGTGTTTATTATACCCGAATCCTCATTCTACGAACAAAAAGGAGGGTATTTTAGAAGCTTTAAGGCACATATTTCTCAAGCTTTATCTGACACTGGCACTCAGATGACTTCAATGATGCTCCTTCTCCCCGCGCCCCCCCCCCTCCACCCCAGGAAGTGAGCAGGAATGAGGATAAAGGTGGGAGGTTCCTATCTCTAGGCCATAGTGAACTGATGTCGGAGGCAGGAGTTGGCAACCTTCTCTGTGAAGGGCCAAACAGTAAATATTTTAAGCTTTGCATTCCATACGGTCTCTGTTGCCACTCAGCTCTGCTGTTGGAAGCATGAAGGCAGCCATAGATAAAAGGAGAAGAATAAGACTGGCTGTGTTCCAATAAAACTTTATTTGTGGACACTAAAATTGGAATTTCACGTAATTTTTCACGTCAGAAAAAATATTCTGTTTTTTGCTTTTCCCAACCATTGAAACACGTAAAAACCGTTCTTGTTCCGTGAGCTGGATTTGGCTCATGGACCATAATTTGCCCACCCCTGTTGCAATGAAAAGAATTACCGTCAGTGGGTTCAGAGGTCAACAGTCAAGGGTTTGGCCCTCTTCCTAGAAGCTCAAGCAACAGAGATAACTTCTGTCTTGAGAGAAATGTCTCTCAAGATGGGGTCAGAGTTCTCTTCTAAAATGTCATTTTTATAAAATTGTTCTTATTTTACAAACAAGAAAACCATCAATCAAAATAAAGTTTTCCTACAATCTACCTAATTGATTGGACAGTTTCCAAGTTTCATTTAAATCTCTGTCCATATATCTGTCATTTTTATATAGTTTCAATCCTATGACAGACACATTTTTTTCCACTTAATGTTATCTTATAAAATTTTTCCCTGTTGTAACCGATTCCTTCTAATGATAAATAGATATAACATAAATTTTTGTGGAATTCTTTGTGGAAGATTTCCAGGCCATTTGATGGACTTAATTCAAAGGGATGTCTTAGTCTACTCTCAGGTGTAAGAGTTAAGATTTAAATACCACCCCCTCACCCCCAGGCCAGGTCAACCTACTTGGTAGATTGAGCCTTGTGGGTCCCCTCTAAGGTTCACTTCCTCTAGACATGAAGCCTCATGTGTCTCCTCTAGGATTCACTTCTTCTAGACATGAAGTCTCCTCTAGGGTTCACTTCCTCTAGGACATGAAGCCTCATGGCTTCTCTGGGGTTCACCTCCTTCAGGACAATGGCTATAGCAAGTTTGGGATTTCAATCCATATGCCTCTTGACAAAGACGTGTTTTCCAGACAGGCTTTTTAGAGCTCTTTGTTCAGAACTAATTGCTTATACCCTAGAATGTACACTGAACACGGTTGGAGATTGGGTGAGACTAAGTACCCACTTCCTTTCCTTACAGTTTTTAACTGAGAACAGTCAGAAGGAGTCAGATGGGAATTAGCTCTCCTGCTAGGTTAGGGAACCCAGCAGGCCCTTCTCATTACCACTCCCTGTCCCACCCCCAAGGCCCTATGGATGGTGACTGACTCAGCCAGGCATATGTGGACAGAATGGAGGATGTTGGGTTTGCCCCTCTTACTGCTCATAAGCTAGCAGACTAGAGAGGAGAAAGTGTGAAAGGTTGGTTCCTTTTCTTCCTCTCCACAGAGAGGAGCAACCTTGTCTGCTCGATCAGTGCTCACCATCCCTTCCCTTTCTCTTTGCTTTCAGAATAGAAAGCACATGCATCCGGCCAGGAAGAGGACCACAGCTCCTGATGGGAGGTCCCTGCCTATAAAAGGTAGAGAAGAGTGGAGTAGCCAGATAGGATGGGGAGAAAGCCCAAAGGGCAATGAGGAGTGGGTGTCTTGGGCCCCGGGATGGGGACAGCATGTCCATGTGGCTTCCTTCCTCATCCAGGACATGGCTAAGGTGGCCAAGCTGCACACTAAAAGAGAAGGGAAAGCAGGTCCATGGGACTTCATTACGGATCCTGAGGGGCCTACTGGCCTGATGAACCCAACACATTTCCTGGGAATGAGCACTCTACAAGGATGACAACTGAGGGGGGTCCAGAGGACACATGACAGGCTGAGGCAAGCCGAAGTGACTGGATTTGTGGGGACTATTTAGCCTAATGGGAAGCTCTGATTAAATTAAGGATTGCCTCATATTTGGCCAACTGGCCAATAAGAATAACAATCAACAGAAGTCAACTACATCTCTGGTCATGACTATCAGAATCCTTGGGAATAATGATTTCAAAGGAAATCTAAAAAAGGACCATTTCAGGTGACTTAGAGCATTTCTCGGTGCCTGTATATTACTGCCTGTTGGTTGTCTTCCACCAAACTGCATATGCTGGGATGCTGTGGAAAGTGTGAGCAAGACTCATGACCACTATTTAATCTGCTTTTTCCCACTAGACATTTTGTCATAAACATTTTCCTGTTTTCATAGACTTCTGTTAATCTTGAGAAATTTAAAAGGTACAGAAAAGTAGAAAGAATGTAACAAAGACTATTTCTATCACTTGGACATAAGAAGCAGTGATATTTTGTAACATCTGCTTCTAGCTTCTGCCCTCCCTGATGAAATTGCTGTCCCAGTCCCCATTCCCCTGTCCCCAGGCACAATGGTCATGGGTTTAGTAGGCGGCCTCTCAGCTCATTTTTGATACTCTAACATTCATATTTTTACTCTATCAAATAAACTATGCTTTATGTGTATATGCATGTTTAAATATATAACAGATATAAACACATCCATATATAAATATATCATATAAAAATATACCATATCAATGTGTGCATACACACGTGTATACGTCTATCAGTGCACATGGCATGTAGCCAGTACTTCATAAATACTTGCTGAATGTCCATCCCTAAACAACGTACAGCATTTTTACATTTTTTAATTGGGATGGTATCATACAATTTTTATCATTCTGCATATTCCTTTGTTCACGTAATATGGTTTCAAATCTATACAGTCCATACCATATATATATATATATATATATATATATATATATATATATACCTGATTCATTTCCTTTAACTGCTGTATAATACTCCACTGCAGATTCCTACAGTTTCATCTACTCATTCCTCCACAGGTAGACACTTAGGCTGCTTCTGGGGCCTTTCTCTTTGCTATCAAACACAGAATGCTTCAGTAAACTTTATTATATAGATGTAAAAGAATTTCAAGGATACCGACCCAGAAGTTTCATCGATGATTTTATTGGTTTGTATTAATAGTACTTCTTTATATATTCCAGCTGTAGATCCTTTCGATGTTTTAAGTGTTGCAAATATATTCCGAACTAGTTTACTAGAAGCTCTGCATTTGGGAATTACGAGGCTCATGAATAAGGGAGACACTGACCCATGACAGTCACCCGGCTCCTTGTGTCAATTTTCAGTTTGTTAAGAACCCAGAAGGGAGGCAGGATATGATTAAATGTCTCCAAACCTCCAACAACCAATTTTGGGAATATGAGTTTAAAGAACTTTGGTACTCCTCTTTTGAATCTATGTAGGAAAATGGGATTAAATGAGGGCAATCTAGAATTATCTGCTCCAAGAATGCTTTTTCTAGGAATGAAACAGAGTATGTCTCCACTCAACAGAACTTCAAAGAGAGGAATAAGTATCCATTAATACAAGATTATCTCAGAATAAACTTTCAAGACATGTACAGAACATAATATGCTTCGTAATTCCTTCCCAAATGATATAAATGGGCATGTGTCATTCTTTGCTACAGAGGATTTGCTTAGTGGGAATTTCAAAGAGTTGGGGGCAATCGATAAGATATTCTCTAAAGTTCCTCTCAACTCGAAATTTTATGCTTCTAGATTAGACGTTCCCTAAAGGCAAAAACCCAACTTTTAAATTATGCACCTCCTATGGCCCCTGGCTCATTTCTGTGTCCAGAGAACACATCCCAGTTATGCTCATTAAATGAATCAAAAGAAGTCAGTTTTACTGTTTTAATGATTTTTGCGGAGATCCCCTTTCCTAACTTTTTGTTGTTTTTGTTGTTGTCACAAGCCTTTTGAGGCTGGTATTGCTATTTGTAAAAGTGTGTTTTAAAAAATCTACAAGAGTTAAAAAAAGAATGAACCCTCTAAACACGAAAAATCTATATAGGGATCCAGCTCTACCCAGGCCACTGACTCACTGACTCGTTCTGTAATCACAGCTCAAAAGCTAGTGCAAGGTTATTGAATGGCGCTAAAAATGTTCACATGAATCTAATTCCTTAACACGTTTATACCACACGGGAGGGAGGCAGGTCAGGGCACACTGGCAAAGAATCCTCTTCTAATACTCCACCTATAAGGAGACATCCGTACCACAGGAAGGCACTTTTGCTGGAGCAAAATTCAAGCTGTTAAGTTCTGCATTTTTAGTTTCAATTTTTGCCCCCTCAAAACCCACCTCCCCTCAGTCTCTACAAATGGCCTTGATGATAAGGATACAAACAACTTCAAGCATGTCCAACGGACCAAACCCTCCGCCAGACTCTGGTGAATTAGCTCTAATTTCCCAGACAAGTTGGTATTGTTATGCAAATTTTTCGAAGAGGAGCCAGAGGATCAGAAAGGTCTAACAATCAGCCTGGGGCCACACAGCTACAACTGGAGCTGGTTCTCAGATCTGGCCTGGGGTTGGAAGCAAGGCTCTTTGTCTTCCTCTGTGCTGCCTCTTTCCTTGACCTCTCTCAATGCAGGTCTTGGCTCTGCACCCGCTAGCTACTTATTGTGCTGTTCTTTGTTAAGAGCACCTCCTGTCTTGCTGAGCCCTCTACTGTAGGAGGCTGCCTGACCATACCTCCTTCCTTTGTATGCTTTCGCTTCTGCTAAGCCCCATGGTCTTATTTGTACCATTCCCTCATTCAACAAGTGTGCTAAGCATCTGTTCTGTCCTAGGCCCTGTGCTAGGTTCTGGGGAAGCAAAGACAAATGATTCCCAAAGACAAATCCTAGCCCAGAGGGTTAAGACAATGCCCATGGCTGCCAAACGCAAAGAATGGAAAGGCCATGCAGACAAAGGGAAACAGCCCAGGAAGAGGACGGGAAGGAGAAACTGAATGGGAACAAGGGAACGGCCCACACCAGCATCACTGTCTCTGCTCTGAGTGGTACCTTGGGCTGCCCTCCCTTGCCTAACTACTGCACCATGGCAAAATGACACCATTCACTGGTTGTGCCCTACATTACTGTCGGCCACACTTCATTCATAAAAACGGGAGGGTTCTTATTTGCATTCATGTACCGCATCGTTCTGGAATCTGAACTCTTCTCTGCTGCTCCCTAAAGAGCCCGGCTGATAGTACCTCAAGAATTCTCAGAAAATCAAGCCCTCCAGAAAAAAGAAAGCAAGCAGAGACCGAGTGTTTCATTTCTTTCAGGCTCGTTGCCTGCTCTATCTTCCTTGGCCGCACCATCTATTCCTATCAGCTACCTTAGCATCTTAGCCCAGAGCGTGCACACGCTTTGCCAGTGGTTCCTACACCAGCGTTATCATCATGACTATTCAGTAGGGAGAAAAACAAAACAGGACTGAGTCCCATCCTTACCCTTGTAATTACAGCTTTAATTTGGCTGATGAATGAGGAAAGGTACACACAGGAGAGAGGGAAGGCAAGGCAGGGGGGTGGAGGGCAAGGGGACACAGGAAGGGTCTGGTTATTAGCAAGGCCATACTATGCTTACTGTGGAACACAAAACTGTTTAATGAAATGATATTGGCAAACCAGCCCACTTGCAAAATAGACATGCCAGCAGGAGCCTCTCTCCACCACTGTTGAGGGCTGTTGAGGGCCTTGGCTGTTGCTAAAAGTGAAAAGCAAGAAGGGAGGCACACCCTATGATTTCCTCTGCACACACAGGCAGGCTGTGTAACATTCCTTAGGATTTGATACAACAGTCCCATGTTTCTCTTCCCTAGTGGGCACTGAGGAGGCCTTCAAACAGGGGCCCAGAGAGTAAAACCTATCATCAGCTGCATCTGCCACACATTGTATCTGATTCTATAGCAACTCTGAAGTTACACAGTCCCCTGCAGGGATAGTTTATATATAGAACCAAACATCATGGTTCGTAAATTACATGCTAATCACTCTCTTCACCAGGTGAAAAGCAAACACCTTCTGATCTCCAACACATTGATTCAAGACATGGTTCAGACTGAGCTGATGTAATATTACGAGGAAGAGCCCTTGAAATAAATTTATAAATGCAGATAGGCTCTTTCTCACCAGCTAGGTTAGTTCTGGGGCCAAGGGAATCAGGCCACTGCAGGAATGCAAACATTTTCTAAGTGTAAATGATTTTTTTAATAGATGTACAAGTCTATTGATGAACAAACGTCCTTTAAAATCAGCTGATTTTAAATCCAGAGCTGCTCTTTCTCATACATTTCCTCAAAAGGTTATAATGAATAATTCCATTCAACAGTGACAGAATCTCAAGCTCATACAGGAATAAGCGAGATGATACGGTAGATGTGCTGGTCACTCATCCTCAGGGGGTGAAGTACTATCACTACTTTTGAGAGGAAGGAAGGGCAGTAAGAAAAGGAGAATGGGTTTGTGTGGAGTTTCCTAGTCTTTAAAACCAGAGATCTATATGGATCATTGCTAGTAAGGTTCACGGGTGCCAGATAGCCCCTGGATCAGAGGGAAGCAGCACATCAATGAAATGCCATCATAAAGAAATCCACAGGTTCTTGGCCTGGGGCCCAGGGACAGGCTCCAGGGAATTATCAAACCCTGACATTTTACTTAAGAAATCTGTGTATATGATATGTGCATTTTTATAGGGAGAGTCTCTATAACTTTTATAAGATTCCAAAAAGATGCTCACAGCTTAACAAAGCTTACAAAGTCTTGCTTGAGAAAAACTAATCAGATGCAAATGGCACTGTACTGAGACATTCTTTATTTAATATTAAGAGCTGTCTTGGGACGTCTGGATGGCTCAATCTGTTAAGTTTCTGCCTTCTTCAGCTCAGGTCATACTCCAATTGAATATCCGAGTAAAACAAAATGAGGTAAAAGTAAACGAAGTGCTCCTATTGTGTCATAGGAATTTTACTCTCCACAAAGGAAATGCAGAAGTAAATCAAATAGAGGTTATAAAGTTCTTTGGAACTCTCATTGCTCTCCTGACCAAAGCTCTCCCAGATGCAACTCAGTGTCCTGGCCTTCTAGATGCCAGCGCAGTGGAAATGGTACCAAGTGTCCAGGAAGCTGTCCTGGCTGCCTGGTTAATGGGACCTCAAGTTTCAACACCTGACCCAACAAACACTTGTGTTCGGTACAGGAGGACCTGGCTCCCGGTGACGACGGGAGGGCAGGGGGGGTGTGGGGAGAAGGGGGTGATGGATGAAGGGTTCCAATCAGTAAAACATTGTGAAAGAAACATTGTGAAAGAAACTTACTTTGAAAATTGAGCTCCTCAAGGCCAGGGACTGTTACCTACATATTTTGTATCCCAAATTTCCTATCTATTTTCTATCCTGCATAACTATCTGGTACTCAGTAAGTGGTAAGTTTTTTAAAGGCATTTTTGCTACTTACTTTCCTTTGCCATCATTAACTTCTTAGAAAATGCTGGTCCAGCTGAAGGTGCGAACTAGAGCCATCCAACTTAAGTTCCACTGTAAATATGAGACCATCTAACAGTCTTTATACTATACTTTCTTTATACTAATGGTACTTTTACATGTCTCTTGAGAGCAACAGAGATTTCTTTTGGTGTCGAGAGTTGAAGGGTAAATTGAAACCATGTCCTACAGACATTCAATAAATATAAAGGAAGAATCAAAGAAGGGCAGATTTAAATCTCTGCACATTCAGTCAATTTTGCTTCTTATCAATTGAAGGAAGAAAAAGGAATCCCTGGATATTTCTGAGAGATTAAATCTCAAAACTCAAGCCCTCTTAGAATGACTCCAATTTTCAGCATGAAGCTCCTGAGGTGTTTTTGTTTTTTAAAGATTTATTTATTTATTTGAGAGAGAGAGAGAGAGAGAGAATGCACAGAGCAGGGAGGGGCAGAGGGAGAGAGAGTCTGAAGCTGACTCTGTGCTCAGGGTGGAGCCCGATGTGGGGCTCGATCTTACAACCCCGAGATCATGACCTGAACTGAAACCAAGAGCTGGACGCTTAACTGAGTGTGCCAGCCAGATGCCCCTGTTTTTTGCTTTTTAAAATCAACCCTATAAAACCTAAAGAATAGATCTGAGTCGCATTTATGGTTGTCCTCAGGCTAGCTTGGACTAAAGAAATATTTAGCAATGGTGGAAAGTCAGGAAAATAATTTATAAGAATCCACTTCCAATCTTGGTTATATAAAATATAGTGAAGATTATATTAAGTCAAATGCATATATTAAGAAGGAACATTTTAATCTTAGAGGCTCAATGGTGAAATAATACACAGAACAGCATGTACAAAATATTCAGAAAGATGAACTTTAGATAAGAGGGAAGAAACAGGAAAGCCTGGTTCAGACCGGATAGAAAATTCCCCTAGAAATCTATAACTGGGTGCATGTCACAGATTACATAACAGCTCTTCGAACATAAATGTATTCCATAGTGGGAATACTGTTTATGTTGAATCTACAAATGCTCCTTTGTCCAGGGAAGGTTCCATCCAACAAATGATCAAGTTATAAACTTTGCTTTTGTTGTGTTAGACACATCATAGTCTATACCCTGGATGCAAAAGGAAAAAGGGAAGTCGGATTTCAGATGCGAACAATGAATTCCAGCTTTGAGTAAAAGGAGGTAGAATTTCAATTACGGAAACACACCAGGAAGGGATTAGATCATCTTAAATGCCTTGTCAGGGTTTGTAACTTTTGGTTAAAAGATACTTACTATTCAGGTTTCAACTTTTACAGACTAACCCCGACTACTAAGAAGATCTTTTTATTGCCATGGAGCCCAAACAAACTGAGAAAGAAAAGGTCTTCACCATTACAGTGGGAAAAAAAATATTTATTTTTTTGCCTTTCTTTACTAAAACAAATGTTATTGACAAGTTGAACAGCTTTTGAACGAGTATGTGAAACTTGGTAATTACTCCCAGATGAAGTTTTCAATCTAAAAAGTCATATGTAAGCCAGGATGTCACTTAAAAAAAAAAAAGGGGGTACCCGAGTAGCTCAGCTGGTTGAGCATCTGACTCTTGGTTTTGGCTCAGGTCATGATCTCACGGTGGTGAGATCGAGCCCTGAGTTGGGCTCAGCCCTGGGTGTGGAGCCTGCTTGAGATTCTTTCTCTCTCTCTCTCTCTCCCTCTGCCCCTTCACTCTCCCTCTCTAAAAATAAAATAAAATAAAATAAATTATATGCAAAGGAGTATTTATGCATAGCCAAGTAATACTGTAGGTTAAAGTTCCATTCTAATTCATCATCCATCTCTACCTTTCACATTGGCAACATATGTGGTCCTTTAATGGTGCATTAGAAGATTGCACAACTATTCTTTAAGGAGGTCCACTTCAGAATGAGGTCTGCTGCTAAAATACTGATGAATTTAAGCCCTTCATTATTTTCCATTGAGTGATATATGTCATAACTTAGGAATTCATGAAGGAATGCTCAGATAAAAGTGCCACAAAAAGTAAAAAATAAATAAAAATTAAAATGGAAAAAACTTCAAAGGCAAAACTGGCCCATGATGCCTTAATCATAGTTGTGCTATGTTCTGAATTTAGAATTTTACTCTTCTTCAGAACAGGGTTTTCAAATGGTAATACTCAGATTTATAACTGTAGTATTTAAAATTCACCCCCTGCAGTGATGAATTTAAATTCTACAAGTATGTAAGTAAGCCTTTAATTCTTACCATATTCCATACTTCATTCAGTTGATCAGCATATGGCACTCTGAGATCCTAAGTATGGGTTCAATTTCCACACAGATCTTCCTGTCAATGTAAAATCCCCACGCTCTTAGAGAAGCAATTTGGGAGATTCTGCTTTGGGGTCAGGCAGATGTGGGCTGGAATTCCAACTTGACCACTAGTGGCCTTGCAAACCTTGGTAAGTTATTCAAGTATTCTGAGCCTTAGTTTCCTTGTCTGTAAAATGCAGATGATACCTGTCTCTGAGCCATTTCCCTGCGGTGGGTATTGACTGCAACACGCATGCGATGTTTGTACAGAACTCACAGCAGCGTCAGGCATATAGTGGACACTCCATAGGTTTTGACAGGCACTAACGACCTTCTTGCTTGCCGTCTCAAGTGAGAGCAGGGTATCAGGTGCAGACAATGTGCAGGGATAGCAATGTTCTGTCTCTAGGCAAAGGCTCTTACTAGTCTCTATTTGGCCCTACACATGTTAATTAATGATCAACAAGCCTAGGATCTTGGGTGCTGCTCTAGCATACATTAAACATTGTCATAGTCACATTTTTTTTTTTTTTTGGTGTGAGGGGAGACTTTTGTTTTAACTCTCTACCCATCCCCTTACAAGAACAGCTTTGTAACACAGAAATCAGAATATTATTACCTTCACTCATGAGGCAGTGAGCATATTTCCCTTGAAACAAGTGGTTCATTTATTTTACTTCTTACCTTTTCAATTTTTTCATCCAGCATTCTGAAGAATTCTTGTTGGCTTTCAGAGATGTGCATGCTAAAAAAACAAGGAATAGTTAAGTGCATTATTTCAATGTTTTCTTCAACCAGCTCCCTCAAATGAAAACCACTGAGTCCCCAAACTTTGAAGCAGACATTTATATATTACCGACTATTCCAGTGAACAGTCTAAGTCATATTAAGGATAAATGCCATTCCAGTAATTCCTATAAATGTGTTTCATTATAGTCTATCAGTTCCTATGATTTAAGGTATACAATTTCCTTTCAATGTACACATATTATTTATAGTGATGTTACTGGGAGGTATGTGTCAATTTTTTTCTTCAGATACACATTTGTGATTAAAAAAAAAAAAAAAAGCACAGACAAGCATTCCATGGCATATTTCAAACCTGTGTGTAACTGTGAAAAGAAAATATATCCAAGTTATTTTGTGGAAATGTGTATTTTACAAAGACTGTCATCATCAGCATGGTATTCAGCCGACCGTGTAGCTATGGGCTGGCAGCTAACAGGCAAAGAACTTGACATTGCCCCTGAACCCTTTGTGCAGTGATGAAAGCCAATGCACCTCTTTGGAAGTGAGATCCCACTGGAATGTGGGATAGAGGCAGGGGGCATATGTGAGTAGCACTTGCCCTGTGTGTTTGCTTGTCTAATGCTATTTGACTGCACACTTAGTGAGACCGACATGGGTGCTGGGGACAAAACATAAGAAGGTAAAGGAGAGTGGAGAAGAATCACAGATGGGAAGGGCATGGGGAGGAAAGAGTCTTGGTGGCAACATGGTCTTAATGATAGTAATTTCCACGCAACAAACAGGTGCAGATGGTCCAAGGAGGTTCAGGACGCTGGGCTAAGAGACACATCGCATAGTGCCCCTTTCTAGAGCTCGGTTGTTGCAGTGGTTGCGCATGGAAGGAGGGGAGGCTCTGCAAGTCTAGGTGTGGGGGGCAGCCCACCTGACTTACCCTTAGCATTCTGCCTCACCCTTTAGGGGCCACAGAGAATGGCCCAAGAGACCCCAAACCCTTCAGGCCTCCAAGGACAGATAATGGGGCTCGAATGTTTTTCCCCGTGTGTAAAACCAAGATTTAACATTGGGAGCACCATGACATCAGCTCTGATATAAAAGGAAAATGATAAACTATCTGATATCAGCAATCAACTTTCACATGCATCATGTAATTTTTCCTGTCCTTTATGTGATAATTCAAGTGAGGTAAATGTCCTGTTTCAGAAAAAGGCCCTCTCTTGTTGCAGGTTAGAAAGGCAGGCCAGAATCTGGGATGATGAGAATATATTAAAACAGTCTCCTCTCTTTCTCTGGCTGGGCGGAAAAGCCACTTTTGCATACCTGAGTTTTTCCAGATTCGCCATGGTTTTACTTCTTCAAGTGCCAAAACAATTTTTATTTGAGCCGCTTTGGATGCAAATCTTCTAAACTTTAATACAGGATCTATCACAAACATTATTTAACTTTCACTTAATGACTGGAGGCCACTCCCATGATCTTAAATCACAATCCCCCTCTGTAATACTGGGACACCCCCTAGAGCCTCTGAGATGGGGAGAGCTGTCTCTCCTTAAGCAAGGTGGCCTGAAACTATGGGCTTTTGTTCTCTGCCTGCTTTGAACTTTTCCCCTCATTTCCTCTTGTCAAAGAAGGTGTTGGTTCTCTTTCAGTTTCCTTCCCAGCTGCTGCTTCTCTACTCCATGCTTAGCACATCCAAGTCTGTTAGAGTTGTGTCTAAAGTTAGTGTAAACAGGCTCTGAGGGAGAGCTTGGGGAGGGGGTGGTTCTTGTGAGTGGGTAACAGGCATATTCTGGCAGTCATTGTGACTGCTCAGACACATTCTGGGCATCCTCCCTGTTCCTGGCCACGCTCTCAGCAAATGAGGTTGCTGGACAGCTCTGGGTCCCAGATAGAAAAGGCGTGAAGACATATAGATATAGATATACCTTAATATAGATAACCACGCACACATGCATGCATGCACGCACACACATATCTTAATACAGATAACCATGTATATATTAGTTTCCTCAGGAAATTCCAAGAGACCTCATAAAAATGGCATGTTTAGGATTTGAGGTACATGGTGGAAACTTTTAGGGTAGAGTTTTTAACATATATTGCCTTGCAAATAACAGAAGGGCAATAAATATTTACTCAATTGACTAAGCGTACCTATTTTAATTCATGTGATGCATGACTCCTCACAGAGGCAGTTCAGTATGTTGGCATGGGTGAGGTGCAGGCCTCAGATTTCTCATTTCTAAAACCATTAGGCTGGTCTCTGAGGTCCCTTCCAGCACTGATATTCTAGGATTATTACTAACTTCCATTAACTGCTTAATTGAACTATCACAACATGAAAACAGGCATGCTTGGTTAGTACTCATACATATGCATACTAGACTAACAAAATGATTAGTCTTAAGTAAAAGTGATTCTGCAAATGTGTCTGCCATCTCTGGGATCAAGAATGCAGAGCTCAGGGGCGCTTGGCTGGCTCAGTCAGAGGAGCATCCGACTCTTGGTCTCGGGGTCGTGAGTTAGAGCCCCACATTGGGTAGAGAGATTACATAAATAAATAAATAAATTTTAAAAAAGAATGCAGAGCTCCGGGGTCCATATCAGGAGCTTGATGCCAAAGGTAATGGTGAGGACTTTAAGATGCATACATAGTAAGCCAGCACAAAAATCTTAGTGGTTCCAGTTTTGGGTAGTTTTAACTACATACTTTCTAACCATTAAAAAAAAAAAAAAAGGAATTCCTTGATTAAAGCAAACTGAACAAAAGCCCCTTAACCCAGAAATAATTAGTCAAGACAGGGTATCTGCAACCCCACCTGAATCCTGAACCAAACAGTAGCCTCACTCTGGGGCAGCGGGTACGATGGCTGGGAGGCAAACTCTACCATTTTCATTTTCATGTGTGCCCTCTGAGAAACAATTCTAACCAAACCTAGGCCACTGGCTTTCAGTCGGTGCATCTCTACCATCATACCCCGCTGATAGAGAAATGCTGCCTGCTTTCTCCTTGGGTAAGAGCATCAGGACATCCCTACCCGCCTCTGTCTCATTTCAAAACCTACCAAGACGCGTCTTCCGCCAGACTGACTCACTATCTTGCCACACACAGTATGTGGACGGTGTTAGCCGGAAAAGACTAATGGAAGGGTGACTTATTTATTATCAAATCCTGACGCACCAAACGAGCTCCTTCTGATAAGCTCCACTGTCCCCGACAGAACAAGGGCCCGCGTGAGGCCATCTTCAGGGTGGTGTGACCCACAAGCACGACGCTCACTCGGCTCGTCTCTGTCCTCTGTGGATTCATTTCACAGACAAGCCCCGAAGGCCCTTCCACAGGGGCAGAGGCAGCACTGTTACTCTGGGGGAGTGAATAAATCACAAAGTCGCCCCATCTGCACCGACTCCTGCCTAGATAAACACGGATGTTCTCTCCTCGTGTGGGAACTCCATCAACACGATGGCATTAATATTCGTTTTTACCTTCAAGAGTCCGAACTGCACCGTGAGAAACAGTCCGTAGGTAACAGCCCCCTCCTTAAACCCTTTCTGATGCACACTTTGGTGACCATCCGTGGGGAGGGAGGAAAAAAGCACACTGGCCTTTCTAGTTTTCCTCAAGATAATAGAAACGGATAATTAAATTGTTTATGATTCAGTTTATAAAGTACGAATATTTGATGCTAAGATTAATTAGATCTAAAAATATTTTATAAAAGCCTGTATGCTGGCACTTGATTCAACTGATAAAACTTAACAATCTCAGTAATTCCAATTTCTCTCCCTGCACTCAGCTGAGCGGAAAACACAATGCTCCCCGCACCCCCCACCCCCAGCACTTCCTTTGCCCCCAGCTGGCGCTGGCTGAGCCCTTGTGAGTCAGCCCTGAGTCATCCAGAGCTCTTCTGACTATGATTCCTCGGCTTCATGACACGAGGGATGACAACAGTATGGAATCTTAATGACGAGTAATCAAAGGAATGAAAAAGGTGGGCAAAATGAGCTTGAGAGCTGAAAGGTATACAGCTTTCATTTTCAGTGACTTAAAAAAAAAGTTTCCCCTTATAATAAAAACCTAAGCCACAAAAGTATCAGAAGGCAAGGCCCTGACTCCCTAATACTTCACCTGCAAAAATAAAATGCCATCACTCAGGGAGTTCCTGGCAAATCTTGGCCTGAACACAGTTCTTTCTTTCATAATTATCATCACCATTGCTCAACTGGACCTTGGGGAAGTGGCTTAATCCTAATCCTCACATCATGGCACACCCTTGCTAGCAGTTCATGCACAGCTCACTTTTATTTAGTCAAATATAGTATAATAAGCATCCACGAAACCAAAACAAAGAACAAAAGCCAGGACCTTGACAACAACCTAGAGCTACCTTACTTCCCACCCAGGCGTGTGTTTCCCCCAACTCAAGGGAACCAACATGCCCTCCCCCCTTTTATAGAGCTTTACTGCATATGTGCTTTATAAAGCAGATGATTTATTTAGTTGTTTTTAACTTTACGAAGAGTGCATCATGCTCTATGTAATCTTTCAGGTCCTACTCTTTTCTTCTAGTATTATATTGCTCAGGTCCATCCAGCGTTGTGTGTTGCTACAGTGCATTTGTTTTAATTGCTAATATTCCACCGTGTGAAGGCAGTGAGGTTCTTTACCCAATTTCCTGTTAAAGGGCATTTGGGCTGTTTCTAACTGTTAAGACATTCTTTTTTTTTTTTTTTTTTTTAAGGTTTTATTTATTTGACAGAGAGAGAGGGAGAGAGAGAGCACAAGCAGGGGGAGTGGCAGAGGGAGAAGCAAGCTACCCACTGAACAGGGAGCCCGATGCAGGGCTCGATCCCAGGACCCTGGGATCACGACCTGAGCCGAAGGCAGACGCTTAACCGACTGAGTCACCCAGATGCCCCTAACTGTTAAGGCATTCTTAACAAGCATCAGACACTGTGATAGACACTGGGCATACATTATTTCATTTAATCCCCAGCCCTAGGAGAGAGGATTTTTCTCCTCTATTTTAATCTGAGAAAACTGAAGCCCAATGACACTGGCCTGAGATCATAAAGTAAGAATGTGCTCTGCATGTTATATCAAATGAAGGTGTGAAGACTATCTGCCTTTTATTACCTATCTACCTTTATTATTACTAAATCTCCTGTTATCACATATGGGATTGCCCTTCCACTTCTGGAGAAAAGAAACTCATTATCTTGTTTTATACACTGCAGAATAAATAATAGTTTCCCTGATCCTCTGTGTCAGTAAGGAGGAAAAGTACCACTCCTCATGGACTTCCAGGAAGATTTCATAGTTGAATTCCTGTAACCCAAGGTTCTGACTCATAGTTTAAAACACACACACACACACACACACACACACACACACACACACCCCAGAGGATTTTCTTCCTAATTTAAATGTAAACACATGAGCCAGTTTAATCAACCTCTCTGAAAGCCCCAGCACAGGCCGGTCTGCAAAGCATCTGCTTCAATGTGTCTATGTCTAAGTTCCGTAAGTATTTACACCAAAGGAAAAAAGAAATTCTCTTTAATGCAACCCCTCCTTAGAACTCAGAGATAAGGGAAACATTTAAAAATAGCATATACTGGGGGCGCCTGGGTGGCTCAGTTGGTTGAGCGTCTGCCTTTGGCTCAGGTCATGATCCCAGGGTTCTGGGATCGAGCCCCGCATCAGGCTCTCTGCTCAGCAGGGAGCCTGCTTATCCTTCTCCCTCTGCTTGCTACTCCCCCCGCTTGTGCTCTCTCTCTCTCTCTGTCAAACAAATAAATAAAATCTTAAAAAAAATTTAAAAAATAGCATATATTGAATGGCTTGAATGAAAAGATGACTTCATTCTATCATCAGATACCTGCTGTCCCTCAAAGGCAGATAAAATTAGTGTAGATAAAAGTGGCTACCAGTGAAGTGGATGCGGGAGGTTGTGATTACGGCATCACGTGTCCCTAAGGGTGCAAAATTCGGTTTTACCATCCCACTGTCAATGTAAATGGTAAGTGGATTTTAAAATGTCCAGTTTTCTTTGAAAGTAAACAATTAAATCTCTGAGCTCACCACCCTGTAGAGTCCTAACCACCTACAGCACCACCAAAGACACCGAGCCAGGGTAAAGTGATTGGTTGGACCTCGGTTATTTTTGTCTCCATTTCCTGCGAAGAACCAGACGTAACACAACTTCTGCTTATGACTGGGATGGAACTACTATTAAATAGATGTAATAGGTTTATTTGGGGGGTGGGTGTGACTGGATCAGCTGCACTAGTACGATCAGCACCCTCAGGGAATTTGTTCTTATTTAGGTGGAACCCCACAAAAGAGATTTGTAGCCTCGGGAAAACAGAGCCTCTTTGAAGGAAAGGGGAGATAGCTTCAAAGTCACACAAAGGGCGTTTCACTGCCAAGGTAGATTCAGTTCTAGAACAATCTAGAAAAATACTCATTCTTCTCTCTAACTTTTTAATCGTGCAATGCATAACAAAATATACCGTGTTATTTGTGCAATATTAAATAATAACAATGAAAGGAACACCCATGTAATCACCACTCAGGTTAACAAACAGAATCCCTGGTCCCACTGTCTTCCATCCAGTGAGAAAGAACCACTCTTCTAAGTTTAATGCCTTTTCATGTCCTCGCTCGTCTTTATTGTTTTATGACATACATATATAACCTATTGATTAGTTCTGCCTGCTTTTTTGAACTTTATATAAATGACTATATGCAGGCAGATGCTAGTATTTCCTTACTGCACAGCCTTACCTTCATGACCGTCCTCCATCTTGACATATGCAGTCATAGGTCATTCACTTTCACTGATGTGTAGAATTCCTAGCTTAAGAATATGCCACATTATTTGGTCATCCACTATATTTCTGAAGGACATTCGAGTTTTGCCTTCAAGAGCTTTACGAGCTCATGTAAACAGTGCTGCTATGGACCCATCAACCATGTCTGGGGCACGCATGCGTGAGGGTTTTCTAGGCTAATACACCTGAGAGGGGAGTTGCTCGTGGGCAAGGTACGTCCAGGTACAATTTTATTAGAAAATACAAATTGTTTTCCAAAGTAATTATACTGGCTTATATTTCCACTGGGGTGAAGAGTGCCTGTTGTTCAACATCCTGGTCAACCATTTGTACCACCAGACTTTCTAAATTTTGCCCATCTTGTGGTGCGAAATGGTATTTTCCCTAGACATTATTAGCTCTTCAAGTTTCCTCTGTGGTGAAATGGTTGTTCACATCTTTAGCCTCTTTTTCTATGAGCTCTCTGTTTTGTACTTACTGATTTATAGAATTACTTTACATAACCTGGAAACCCAACTATTGTCCATTATATGCACTGTAGATAAATTCCACCATTTCCTTTTACTCCCCTACAGTAAATTTTGATAAATGGAATTTCTTAATTTTAATGCAGTCATATTAATGAATCATTTTTCTTAAGATCTGCATCTTTTGTGACTTAATTCAAAATTCTTCCCTACCCCATAGTCATAAAGATATTCCCCTTTATTTTCTTCTAACTGATCTGAAATGTCAGTTCTGTCATTTATTATGGGTCTGTTTTGGGACTCTCTATGCTGTTCCATTAGACCAAACCACACTGTCTCAATTCACTGAAGCTTTACAATACATCTTGGTTAGCTGGCAGGCAAAACTGAGCTCACTCTGAAAACATTATTAGCTTTAAAAACAACATAAGGAAAATAGGAACTAGAACTTACTTTGCTCTGGGTTGATGGACTAATCCTGGAATCTCTTTATTAGTTTTAAGTCTTACGTTTGAACTGGCACTTTTTTCCTGAAAAACATAAAACACACATGTAATAGACAAGGTGAGAATCAGCAATTAAGCAGTGGCATGAACTGTCATCATGGAAATGTTAGATTTGTTTGAGACCCTCCACAGCTGACCACTTCACAAGGGCAAAAAATCCTGCAAAGAGGTTATACTGTAAGGTAAAACTGCCCAAGCATTTTAACAGGGAACACTGTCATGAAAAGAGAAGTTAGCTTTATAACAGCTGTAAGTATTTATAAGAAATTATGTGCAACTAATATTTGATGTTTAGGTGTTTTTAGGAAAAATTAGTAAGAGAATCAAGGAACAGAAGATTCTAGTGCCAAAGAACAGCAGTAGTGTAATTACAGACGTTGTTTATGTGCTCAGGTTAACTGTTAAATGCAGTGCATTTTGTTTATAAAAGACAACTGCGGTTATTGAGACATGAAGTTTGCATGAGGCCCTCGCAGTGACAGAGACAAGAACATGATTAACAATAACTAATTTATTCCACCCATAACAAATACTGAGATTGAATTCAATTGAATTAATAACATTCAATACTAACTTATATTCAAGAAGCACTTCTTTGGCTTTTAGTCTGATCTGATTTCTTATCCCCAGTTTACCAGCCTCACGGGAAAGAAACATTCTCAAATCTTAAAATGCAAGTATATTGGGACACTTGGGTAGCTAAATCGGTCAAGCGTCTGCCTTTGGCTCAAGTCATGATCTCAGGTTCCTGGGATCGAGCCCCATGTCAAGCTTCTTGCTCAGTGGGGAGTCTGTTTCTCCCTCTGCCCTCTGCCCCCCCCCCCCGCTGCTTGTGCTCTCTCTCTCAAATAAATAAATAAATAAAATCTTTTTTAAAAAATGCAAGTATATCAGTAGGTATACTATCTCAATAATAGTACTGCTCTGTATTTATACAACACTATCTTTAAAAAATATTTAGGATGCTTTATAATTTGCTCTGACAACACATCCCCGAAATGAAAGGACAGACTATTCTAAACCTTTTTATAACAGGTGACTATATCCACTCAAGGAACCTGACGTGTAGCGATAATTAAAGACCCAGGGGAGGGCAAGGAATAAAGACTCCTGTGGGCCAACCCACTGCTCTTACCACATGCAGAGTGATGTGGGATGGTGCATAAAGCAGATGGTCCCCAAATGAACTCTTTTGAGAGGTCCTATTTCTCTCAGGACAGCAGAAGCCATTTAAATCAGTGAAACTCCAACGATTTGCACGCTGTGGTTGTTTGCTATCTACCATTAAACGTGAGCTTATCTGTATAACATCAGGGCTCCAAAATACAGGGTAATTTTTGTTTGTGATCTTCCAGGAAAAGAAACAATCATTATGATTCTTTTGCGGTCTATCTTACCTTCTTTGCCCCACACTAAACTGAAGAGTATTTTCATACGCTTTTAAAAGGCATAAAATATATACTGTTCCTTCTGCTGACACAGCCAGGGAACAACAGATGAACCACCTTAGCTTTCACAAAGCAGCTCCAGGAGGGCTAGGCTTTACCAGTGGGGACTCCGAGCCTCGGTGGGGCCTGCCTGGCACCTCATGGGAGTTACACATCGTATACTGGTAGCACGGATGAACAAGGTCAACAAATGATGAACTTCTTTTTAACAGTGAGAGATAAAAATAGCTTTAATGTAGTCTCTCTGAAGAACTGCAGAGGTAGGTTCCGAGTTAGTCATTTTTTCCCCCTTAAACTTCCTGTCTGCTTGGATTAAGCACCGAAAATGGACACAGGACAGAGCCCTACACTTTTTCCCTATTCACATAATTTCCCAAACGCTGAGCCTAAATTACACTGTAATTTTGTTATTTATTTTTTGAGACACTGTAATTGTAAACATTGCTGAGGCAGGAACGCCTCTAATTCTATGACTGTAAACGATACACAATCGTATTCTGCTTATAGTCAATGTATTAAACGGTACCCTTCACAATGACATTGCTTCTCCGCATCTTCCTTAAAAATATATTGTGTGGTTGCTAGGGAGAGAAGGAAACCCCAAATAACAGGGCTCAATGGATGGGGGTGGGGGGGAGGAGGGGGCGGGGATACTCAGGTCCTGAACAACCATCCCTTTGCGCATGCGCACAGGTGCGCACTGCCAGGAAGTGGGAGGACCAAAGCTTCGGCAGAAGCACTGGGGGGAATGTCACCTTCAGATTTCCCAGTTATAAAAAAGAAAAAAGAAAGTATATATAATTACAGAGAGATTTCTTTTGATTATGTATGTATGATGTATTTGTTTTTACAAATTACCACTCACCAAGATCTTAATATCAATGATCACTTACTATATAGGTCGGGCATTATTCTAAGTGATTTCCATATAGTAACTCATTTTAATATTCACAAATATTTACATATATTAACTCATTCTTTTTTTTTTTTTTTAAAGATTTTATTTATTTATTTGACAGAGAGAGAGATAGCGAAAGCAGGAACACAAGCAGCGGGAGTGGGAGAGGGAGAAGCTGGCTTCCTGCCGAGCAGGGAGCCCGATGCGGGGCTCGATCCCAGGACCCTGGGATCATGACCTGAGGCGAAGGCAGACGCTTAACGACTGAGCCACCGAGGCGCCCTATCAACTCATTCTTACATCCACAATACCTCTCTGAGATAGGTACCATTTTTATTCCTCTTGTATAGATGAGAAAGCTGAGGCATCGAGAGGTGAAGTATTTTCTTGAGACCATACAGGTGATAAGTGATAGTGGTGGGATTTCGACCGAAGCCGAATGGCCCCAGAGTCCTTGCTATTAGCCACTAGGCCAGCAGTTCTCAAACGCTCTAGTATCAAGACCCCTTTGCCCATATTATACAAATTTTGACACATTTCCTTGTACAATATGAAAAAAAAAATCACATTTGTTAAAATTCACCATCAATCTCATTAGGAAAATCTTGACAGAAGCTGTCAAGCTCATGGTGGTATAAAATTTTCCAAAATTCTAATTTTGGTTTAACGTTTGAATTTTATGACTGGCAACACATACTGCCAATTGTTTTCTTTGAAGTGACAGGTTCTCTTCATTCTTTTTTTTTTTTTTTAAGATTTTATTTATTTGACAGAGAGAGAGATAGCCAGAGCAGGAACACAAGCAGGGGGAGTGGGAGAGGGAGAAGCAGGCTTCCTGCTGAGCAGGGAGCCCGATGTGGGGCTCGATCCCAGGACCCTGGGATCATGACCCGACCCGAAGGCAGATGCTTAACGAATGAGCCACCCAGGCGCCCCTCTCTTCATTCATTCTTGAGACAATGTTTGCAAAATACCCAAGCCTGAATATTCATAATTTATCTGTCAGGCATTTTTTTCTCTAAAGTAGAGATGGTATTCCATAAAAACAACCACGAGTTCAGCCTGCAACTCCATCAACTGAACAAGTACTTTTCCTTCAAATAACCATCTTATCTGGGTGTGCAGAAAAATGCCTTATGTATGCCTCTTTCCCATTTTATCACATAGACTATTAAAAAGCTCTGCACCCAAGGCACAAGACTTAATAAAATTAAATAAAATTTACTGCTTCATCAAGGAGATTCTTAAGTGAAAATGGAATGTATCCTTCCACTGTAAGTGCATGGTGCAGGTGAATACAATGACTATAAGATTGGGGGCCACTGCCTTGATTTTGTGCTAAAGCACCAGCAGTTTCAACCACCATTGCTTTTGCACCATCAATGCAAATGTCAACACAGCAAAAAGGGCAAACTGCTTCTTAGTATTGTTAGGAAAATGAGCTTGAGGACATCCTGAGACTGTTTTGGGGACCCCAGGTCTGCAGGCCATACTTTGACTAGTGTCTCTATTGCCTTTGCAGAGAAAAGAACTATCGATTATTTAATTTGCTATATGCCTTATTTACAAAAATATTTAACCACCATATTGAGGTAAAATTTACATTCCATAAAATTCCATTATGAAGGTATGATTAAGTGATTTTAGTAAATTTATATAACTGTACAATTATCACCACAATCCAGTTTTTGAACAGTTCTATCATCCTAAAAAGTTTCCTCAAACCCATTTGCAGTTCTTCTCTGCTCTCCTCTGTAGCCCCAGGCAACCACAAATCTGCTTTCTGTCTCTACAAATTTGCCTTTTATAGATTCATAGAAATGGAATCTTATCATATATAGCCTTTGGTGTCTGGCATTTTTCATTTAGCATTATGTTTCTGAGATTCATCTATATCGTAGCATCTTTCAGTATTTCACTTATTTTAATTGCTAAATAATATTCCAATGTATGGATATACTGTATTTTGTTTGCACATTCACTATTTGATGGACATTTAGATTGTTTTAAGTTTGAGGATATTGTGAATAATGCTGCTATGAACATTCACATATAAGTCTTTGTGCAAACATATACTGTCATTTCTCTTGGGCAGGTTCCTAGAAATGGAATTGCTAGATCATATGCTAAGTGTATATTTAACTATTTAAGATATCACAAACCATTTTCCAAAGTGGCTGCACCATTTTACATTATCACTTGGGATGCATGATGGTTCCAGTTTCTCCACATCCCTGCCAACACTTGATAGTGTCTTCTTGATTATTGCCATTCAAGTGGTATCTCATTGTGGGCTTCATTTATTTTTAAAACCATGACTTATTTGGATTTGTTCTTTGCATCCCTCAGAATACCTTGCCATGTGAGAGCATTTACATGCCTACCAGTTTAACTATACTTGCATCAAGAAGTCAGCTTTATATTTGCTTATAAACATCACTTAACTTCTTTTCTGGGTTTGTTTGTTGGGGAAGGGGAGGTTTACAGAGATCTGCTTAAAAAAAAAAAGGCAAAGAAACAATCAAATAAACAAAGAAAACCAGAAGGGCTGACAGGACGAGGTTGCTGGGAGCCTGATGGAGGAGACCCAACAGAGAGCCAAGAGTCATGCTATGTCTGGGGTGCTCCAGAAATAAGAACAGAGAATTCGGGAGATGATGGAAGCAGTAACTAAGATATCATTTTTCTTGGCAGAAAAACTGATTTTATTGGTACTTGACACTTATAAACTAATACTTAAAATAAACTGGAACCAAGGGGGACTAAGACGAACCCATTGAATAGGCCCCCAGCAAGCAGTTTGTAGAGCAGTGTTTCTCATGATCCATTCATTTTCGTATCCAGAATCCTCAGGGTGCTTGTTAAAATACAGATTCCCAGGCCCTACACAAGCTTTCCCGAGTATGAGTCTCTGGGATCAGGCCCAGGAATCTGCATTTTATTTTATTTTATTTTATTTTATAAGTAGGCTCCACACCCAGTGTGGAGCCCAACGCAGGGCTTGAACTCATGACCCTGAGATCCAGACCTGAGCTGAGATCAAGAGTCAGATGCTTAACTGACTGAGCCACCCAGGTGCCCCAAGGAATCTGCATATTAAATAAGAGTCTGAGGTGACAAAAAAGTTTGAGAAGTTCTATTTCAGAGAATAAATACCTTTGTGCTTAGGATTCCCCTGGGGTTCTGCAGAGCTGCCTCGGGGTCAACAGGGAGGCCCACCCGAGCAGCAACCCCTTTAACCTGTTTTATACTTAGGGGCTCTATCAGTTGGAAAAAACATCCATTTCTTAAAAATATTTGCAAACTAAAGCCAGGTAGTGACAGGTTTATTTAAACAGCAAATCAAACAACTTTCTCCTTTGCTTGGAATAATTCTCTCTCTTTATGAACAGAGCACACTTGTCAGTGTCTAGAGTAAACTTACCTTTCTCCTAGTTTCTCTGAGGCTGGATGGAGACAGTCAATCCAACTGTATTTATGGGGCTGCTCCCCTGTCCCTGGGTGGCATCTCCCAAAGGGAAAGTCAGAACCCTGAGAGAAACTGATAGCTTCTGTACAAAATTCCCCCCAAACTTCCCCTCCTTAATTTTTTTTTTTTTTGGAAGACTTTATTTTTTTATTTTTTATTTTTTTAAAGATTTTATTTATTTATTTGAGAGAGAGAATGAGAGACAGAGAGCATGAGAGGGAGGAGGGTCAGAGGGAGAAGCAGACTCCCTGCCGAGCAGGGAGCCCGATGCGGGACTCGATCCCGGGACTCCAGGATCATGACCTGAGCCAAAGGCAGTTGCTCAACCAACTGAGCCACCCAGGCGCCCAGGAAGACTTTATTTTTATGTGATCTCTACACCCAATGTGGGGCCCTAACTCACAACCTGAGATCAAGAGCAGTACGCTCCACCGACTGAGCCAGCCAGGTGCCCCACCCCTCCTTAATTCTGAAGGGAGCCACCCAATGCGTTCCGGAAGATGGCAGAAAGCACCCCACCCCGTTGGCAAGGGATGGAACTTCTTTTCACCCGTCAGTTCTTTTTGCCTGTGTTGTCCCACTGAGTCTGAGCAGATCTAGATAGCTGTAGCCCTGCGAGGCTCCCTGAGCTGTTTCTGGGTTGGAAATGTGGGGAGGAATCTCAATTTCTTTTTCTGGGCCCAACAGGAGGAAGTTCAGTCTTATAAAGAAATCCCAGGAGCCAGATGGATGCAGGAAGCTGGAGGCCTAGAGAAAAGTAGTGGGGGTTGGAGCACTAGCCTCTGGGACTGCCAGTGAGGGAGCTACACAGAGAAAAGACACAAAACTACTAAATATGAATTCGCAAAGTGTCCCCCCTACACACAGACTCTGTGTGTGTGTGTGTATGTGTGTACATTTGAACCACTGCATTTCAGAAAATACATGAAAACTAGAAAGGTAAATAATTTAACTACAATTAGGAGATTGGGGGGGTACACACATCTTTAAAACAGGAAGACATCAGCTATAAAATACATGAGTAATCATTCCAACTTTGAGGGAGTAACCCATAGAATGTACCCTTTAAGAAAACAACCTCGGGGCGCCTGCGTGGCTCAGTTGGTTAAGCGTCTGCCTTCAGCTCGGGTCGTGATCCCAGGGTCCTGGGATAGAGCCTGCTTCTCCTTCTCCCTCTGCCCCCCCCACTGCTCGTGTGCTCTCTCTCTCTCTCTCAAATTAATTAAAAAAAAAATCTTAAAAAGAAAAACCTCATTTGATGTTTTATATAGGATTTCTCATGTGGCATTAACATGGGATAGGATACTGCTTCCTTCAAATATAAAGGAATTTTAGCTTCTGTCTTCTGAATGATGGTGACACATTCACTCGACCAGAATTTCTGGATATTAACAAGTAGCAAGGCCCAAGCCACCAGATGAAACTGTTGACTTAGATCGACCTATATCTTCATAGTTTCATGAACTCAACACTTCCATTTATAATTACCTGTCCAGGGAGATTATTAGAACTATTAGTATTTTGTTAGAATTTAGTAGTGATGAAGTTGGCATGGAAAGTTATCAGCTTTATGGAAATTCTTTTCCTATAAATTAAAATATACCTAATTTTATATCAAGCAAATGTTAAGTGGGGCAAATCAGTTTTATTTTTTTTTTAAAGATTTTATTTATTTATTTGAGAGCTAGAATGAGAGAGAGAGAGAGAGAGAGCGCATGAGAGGGGGGAGGGTCAGAGGGAGAAGCAGACTCCCCGCTGAGCAGGGAGCCCGATGTGGGACTCGATCCCGGGACTCCAGGATCATGACCTGAACCGAAGGTAGTCGCTTAACCAACTGAGCCACCCAGGCGCCCCAGTTTTAAAGACCTAATATATTTTGTGCAGTTGTTTCTCGAGGTAGATTGTAAACATTTAAAATAATCTTTAAAAAGTAAACAGTTGTAAGAAATTTCTTGGAACAGATTTAGTCGTGTACCAACAAATCTAAAACAAAGTCCTTAAGTCACTATGCCAGTATGTCAGTAATTAAAAGTAACAAGCTCTATATAATGTTGTCAAATTACATGAAGAATTTTAAGTTGAGGATGTTTTCCACAAGATGATGTATCTCTGAGTTTTTCAGAGAAGTATTACATACATACCCAGACAATGAACTAATCTGGAAGAACCATATTCAGTTTTTGCCCAAGACGCTTTATCACTTTGAACAGGGGAGATCACACTACAGTAAAAAACAATACCCAGTATTGGTGGTTCAATAAAATACAAGTTTATGTCTTGCACATGCTGTAGGTCTAGCACAGGCTAGCAGCGGGGCTTTGCTCGTCCTATCCCTCAGGGACTCAGGCTAATGGAGGCCCCATGTCGGCCCATGCTGTCATAATCATCACAGCAGAGCAGAGAAGACTAGAGCAGAGCAAAAGTTAAGTGCTCATGTTTACTTGGCCAAAGCCAATCAGAGAACTACACGTAAATTCGAGAGAATGGAGAAAGTATAATCCTACTACGTGCTTGGAAAGAACAGAACTGGAATATTTATGAATAGCCCTAATGACCACCACGATGCTCATTTTTTTTTTTCAAAAAGTATGTTTTCTTGATCACAGAACTATCTAACATTAATCATAGAAATCTTTTTTTTCTGAATAATCTGATGTCCAACTGTGTCAAGTATCTTATTTGAACTAAATTATGTGTAAGTCACAGAAATATGGAAGAAACTGAAATACTGAAAGTTTAAATTGGGCTAAAATTTGAGTTTAGACTTCAAAAGAAAGCTGAAACTACTTGATTAGCTGACTGTAGTGGATAAGCATTCGTCAATCAGGCTAAATGCCACCTGCATACATGAAGAGGGAACAGAGGCAAAATCTGTGGTTTATACCCCAGAAAACTGCACCTACATCCACACCTACACCCATGCTCACACACTTCTTGAATTTTCCATCTCTCACTTCTCTCCAACCATCAAATACAACAAAACACATAGAAATGCCTATCACATTCGTTGTCATCCATAATAACAAGATCAAAGATTTTAAGAGTTCAACTATCAATGGACTGTGGTCCCCAAAAGACTGCATTTAAGAGCTCTTTAGCACAAAATAAACACGCTTTGTCACAGACTTTTCCGGTGGGTAAAAATATAGCCAGAAAAATCAAAGTATATTTGATCAAAGTTAATAAAATATTAGAATGAAGAAATGCATCACCCATCATGTCTTTAATATTTTAACAAACAAAAAGTCACCATTTACGCAGAGTTGCTAAACTTTCCCTGTGCGGAACCAAAATCTCGACAGGTTTTCCTAAGTTGAGGAAACTGCCAATGTCAAAGCTGAAAACAAAAAAAGTTAAATGATCCAGTTTTTCTTATAGGCACGATTGTTTTTCTCGCACTCATTGTTCTGTTTAAGACAGCCAAAAAATCAGACTCCAGCCTTCCTGAACTCGCTGGGCACACCCACAACTCTTTTTTAATTCCAAATTTGTCAGTGCCTAGAAAATCTGCCATCTCAGTTTCCTATTGCTCCTATAGCAAGTGAACACACACGTGGGGGCTTAAAACCACACACATTTATTATCTTACACTTCTGGAGGTCAGAAGTCTGAAAACAAGTTATAGGGCTGCCTTCCATCTGGAGGCTCTAGGAGAGAATCCGTTTCCTTTCCGTTCTCAGCTTCTACACAGCACCTACACTCGCGGGCTCATGGTCCATCTTCAAAGCAGTACTGTAGCATCTTCTCTCCTCTCTGACCTCTGCTCTGTCCTTACATCTTCTTTTTCTAACTCTGATTCTCCTACCTGCCTCCTGAAAGGATCCTTGTGATTATATTGGGCCTGCTCAAATAATTCAAGAAAATCTCTCCATGTCAAGATCCTTGATTTAATCACATCTGTAAAGTCCCTTTTCCCAGGTAAGGTGCCGTATTTACAGGTTCCATGGTTTAGGATGTGGACATCTCTGGGGGCAGGCTTTATTTGGCCTATGACAGTGTTCCCCCTGGATTCATACTAAAGATTCAGATCTCTCCCACATGCAAAACAGGTTCACTTCAAGGTATCCCAAAATCTCAACCCATTACAGCATCAACCCAAGTCTCAAGAAGTAGCCAAATCTCATCAGCTCAAAAGTCCCTAAATTTCATTACCTAAATAATCTAAATTAGATATGAATGAGGTTCTGGGTCTAATCCATCCTAGGGCAGAACTGCTGTCCATCCATGAATGTGTGGAACTAGAAATCAAGTGACCTGCTCACTCACAAAATACAATGGTGGGGTAGGCATAAGACAACAGTATAAGCATTGCTATTCAAACAGGGAGAAACGGAAGGAAAAAAAAAAAAAGAGTTGCTTGTTCCAAGCAATTTCAAAATCCAACTGGGCAAACTCCATGAGCTTTCAAGGCCTGGTAATAATCCTCTGTGGATTAAGACTCTGCTCTCTGGACCTGCGGCTCCAGCCTTGTGGCCATTCTTCCTTTTTCTTGAAGGGCAGCAACATGTTTGCAGCTGAGCTCTTTTATCAGCTCGTTTCCTGCCTGCAGAAGTTTGGGAGCACGACACCCTTCTTTCATTTCACCCTCTCACTGTCCCTTTCGGTTCAGACTGGCAGTCCTTCTGCTGGTACAACCTCCTCAAGAATGCTATGGGCCTCCTGTGTAAGTCATGGGGCTTCACTCCATTACCAAGGAGGCTCTTCCTCAGAGAGTCCCTAGAGAATCCCATCTCTGTTTCTGGCTTCTGCTGAGACGGTTGAGGGAATACATGCCTCTTCTATTCAGAGTCATCCGTGGGACCGAATACTCTGAACTTTTAATTTTTTCCAGGGATTAGCAAAAGACTGTTCAGCCACACCCTTGGCCTTCTCTCCAGAGCATGTGTTCCCGATAGCGAATCTCCTAGTTTTAGCATCTTTTGCAATCCGGACAGGCTAAGAATTTCCCAAATCCATAAGTCCTGGCTCCTTTTTGAAGAACAACTCTTCCTTCAATTTATCTCTTTGCTCTCACATTTTACTATCAGCAGCAAGAAGAAACTAGGTGGTGACTAACACTCTGCTAAGAAATCTCAGCAGAATAGTCAAGTTCATTGCTTAAAGTTCTGCTTTCCACATCCTTGTAGGACATGATTTGCTACGCGTTTGGCCACCATATTACAAGTGTCACCTTTCCTCCAGTTTCTAACTGGAAACTTGCCAATGGTAACTTTCACGTCCATATTTCTACCAACAGTGTGTTTGTGATGACTTATATTCTGTAAGATGATATAGGTTTTCTTCACCATGCTCTTCACCTTTTTCTGAGCCCTTACCAGCAGAGTCTTTAACCAACTGAGCCACCCAGGCGCCCCAACCAGCAGAGTCTTTAAACATTTTATTTATTTGACTGAGAGAGAGAGAGAGAGCACAAACGGGGGGAGCTGCAGGCAGAGGGAGAGGGAGAAGCAGGCTCCCGGCTGAGCAGAGAGCCCTACGTAGGGCTCGATCCCAGAACCCTGGGATCATGATCTGAGCCAAAGGCAGACGCTTAACCAACTGAGCCACCCAGGCGCCCCTAACAGAGTCTTTAATATCCATATTTTCTACTAACTGCTCAAGGCAATCTAGGCTTTTTCTACCATGCTTCTCAGAATTCTCCCGGTCTCTCTCCACTTCCCAATTCCAAAGGCACTCCATATTTATAGGTGTTATTACAGCACTATTATATTTCAAGGTAACAAATTTATATTGGCTTCCTACTGCTGCTTAACAAATTATCACAGACTTATGGATTTTTAGAACACAAATTTGGAGGTCAGAAGTCTAAAACTGGTCTGTAGGGCAGTCTTCCTTCTAGAGGCTCTAGGAGACAATCTGTTTCCTTGACTTTTCTAGCTTCTAGAGACTGATTACTTTTGCTCAAGGCTCCTTTTTTCCATTTTCAAAGTCAGAGCTTAGTATCTCTCTTCTTTGATCTCTGCGTCCATCCTTATATCTTCTTTTTCTAACTCTGATCCTCCTGCATTCCTCTTAGAAGGATCCTTGTGATTCTACTGGGCCCCCCTGGATAATCCAGGATAATCTCTCTATGTCAAGACCCTTAATGTAATCACATCTGCAAAGTCCCATGTAAGGTACCATATTGACAAGTTCTAGGAATTAGGATGTGGACATCTTGGGGGAGGGGGTCATTCTTCATTCTACCTTTTCTTAATGAAGAACTTGGCATCTCACATCTGCAAAGCTTAGTCCTATCAGGACAAAGCAGGTCCATGGCTCACAATGAAAAGTTATGTAGGGACAGAAACAAGGATTGACAAGTACTTGTGGAAAACCACAAGAATGGCCCATTCTTCACTAAATCCCTGTTTAATGGCCCTGTGTGCCAGACTGTGCCAGAGAGTTAGCGATATGATCCTCACCCACTACAAAATCGGAAAGTGAAATGATGTTTGGAAATGATATAAGTATGTGGTGGAAGCACTTGAGATGACACTTAACTCAGAGGAGGAGGTCAGGGAAGCTTCCTGGAAAGCAAACCAGGCAGGGTTGGGTCTGGAAGGTGGAAGAATGTATACCCTGACAGGGAAAGGAGAGAATATGACAAGTACTTGGAACCATTGAGCCTGGGAGAGCCAGGGAGAGCATGAGGTGCCAGGAGGGCATATGAGAGATGACATGGTGAGGTGGGCAGGGGTGGAGGGCTCATTCTTGGACACTGGGTTTTCCTTTGAAACAAGGAGGAAACACTGAAGAAGTTTATGAACCTTCTGGCAAAATGTTTCAGAGATGGGAGCAGAGAGCCCGTCGGGAAGCCAGGCCAGTAAAACAGCAGAGTCTATGAAAGCTAACTAAGACCAGACGGGCAGAGCATAGAGGATAACAAGAGTATAGCCTCTGGAGTCACACGACCTCTCCACTTTCTATTTGTGTGACCTTGAGCATATTACATAACCTCTGTGCTTCAGTTTCCTTAGCTGGGAACTGGGGACGGAAGTCATACCTCCTTCAGTGGGTTACCTGTTGGACAGGAAGTCCATCACAAATGATAGCTTGTGTTGATAAGATAGTTGCTCCTGAAATAAGGATGAGGACACAGATTTGACAGTTGTCATGAAAATTACCGAGTCCTCACTGTACGCTGAGCGCCTTGCTTTCCTTTGAGGGAAACAAGAAAAAGACAAAGGAGAGCCCCAACTTCATGGAGCAATTGCAAATGTCAGAGAAAAACAAACCCAAATACTAAATATAGCACTTACTATCATTTAAATTTAAATATCTATAAATAAAATAAATATACATAAACAGAGCATTTATATATATACTTATAGAAGTAAAAGCACTGATAAAATCTGAGGTCATCTGAATGTACAGGGGAGGTGGAAGAGGACAAGGTTTAGTCAAGCATGACAGCCAGGTTTTCGGCTGAGCTGACAACAGGAAACGGTAGTGGCCAAAAGGAGAAATAAAGGAACTTTAGGGTTACTGATTAAAAGGATGAAATATGGATTTCAAAAAATTGCTTTTTCTTCCTTGCTACGTATGTGTAACGGGTGGGTCGACTCCAAGCGAAGGTGTCTTTCTGGGCAAGCAAAGGAAAGGTGACATGGCTATTAAGTAGAAATGCGGCTGGGCAGAGGTGCGTTTTTCCTGAAGGGAATGAAACGTAAGCTTCAGGGCCTATACCTAGATGGCCTGAACAGTCCGAAGAAATTAGGAGAAAATGTAGTCTTTCTGAATGGATACATTAAAATGTAACTATTTTTGAGATATAGACTTTACTTATCACATAGTCTCTCCATGTGGAGCCCAACCAACATTCATGGAGGAGAGAGGCAGGTGAGGGTGCTGTAGATGGAGAGACCACTGGTCTGAAGGCCTGGGACTGACTGGTTTACCTCACAAGAGTGGATCTGAGCTCAGGCCTGACTGGATCCAGGTGGTCAAAAAACACTCCCTCACTCCTTTGCTAATCACCTTGATTTCATTTTTTCCAGGACCCTGTGGCAATGCCTGAGGAGTCAATCCTTACAACCCTGTCACTCAACAGGCAAGAAAGTCTTCCCTGTTAGGGCCATTTTCAAGAATCTCAGGGAAACACTGATTATTAGCTTGCCTTCCATCCGTCCAGTGCCAGCTTGGCAGGAGACCACATCTTTTATTCTGCCTGTGAGCTCACTGCCTGAAAAAAAGGTTTGTTTTTTTTTTCTATTATTGGACATATTTACAAAACATACACATTCTCTGTTGCATGGATTTCTCTTTTTAAAAAGTGTGTTTAAAAAAATCCTTTTATGTTTTCACATACGGGAGTTCTAAGTTTTGACTGGTGAAAAAGAACAGATTTCTTTCTTCTTTGATTATTTCTCCGTAACTTCTAGGATTAGTCCTGGCTATTTCTAAATTTAGCTCCCTGCCCGTACATTTTCTTCTGTACCCTTTTGCCACCTCTCCCAACAGAAGTCAGTGTAAATGAAGGGAAATCGATGTTTTAACAGTGGCCCCAGGCTTTCTAGCTAATACAAGTGTCAATCCTGTCACGGCACGATTATTTTACAATGTGGAGTCAGTCACTAGATTTCTATACATAGTCAATAATCAAATGTGGCGTTGTTCCATTACTGATGTAACTTTTAGCCCAAGGCTAGGAAAAGACTGGTTGGTTGTAACTAGCATTTGGGTTAAAAAAGCTCTTTAAAATTGAAATATGGTACTTAGGTAATAAAAGGTAAGCACTATTTTTCCCCAACCCTCCCCCCCCACCTCCTTTTGGGGAAATGGGCTGCTAGAAATATCTTCATTCTAAGCTTTGCAAACAGAATTGATCCTGAAATGTTTCAATGGGTTGTGTTTAACCAGGAGTGTCTTTATTTGCTTACCTCCTTTCTAGAAAAGCTCCCATACTCATCTTTTTCCACATCTGCCTTCACAGCTGGTGTACCCTCCCATAGGACTTCTGAGCCGAGCACTTACTGCCGACGTGGGACAATGATGGGCTTGGGCCCCTTCGGCAGCCTGACATCAAGCTGGGGGGAGAAGCTAAGAACCAATGATCTGCGTTCTCTGCCGCTGTCATTTCTCATCTCTCTGAGGATCTTTTATGAGACTTTCCAATGAGGGGCTTATTAGTGGTACGATAGGCCTTAGTTTACTAAGTCTGCCTTGTGTAAAGTAGTTTCTGAATGTTTGATCCCATTTTCTCCATTCTTCTCACTCTAGATCCTACCAGGCAAATAAGTCTTCGCAGACAGCTTGCTTGTTCCCTTCTTCTTTGCCTCTCACCTTAAGTGAAAGTCTTTCCCTACCTGAGTAAAAGGGTGGGGGGTGGGGGGGAGGGTGGAGCTGGCTTGGAGAGAAAAATATGTTAGACCACGTGTCTAAAAGCTCTGATGAACCAACCACACGGGCCTAAATGTGAGATGATCCCCACTCCTCCAAAGACAAGATCCTCAGAAATGTGTCCTGGCAAGCTTAAATATATAATCCATCCTTCAGGAATGTAGTTGAAACCTTCAGGCGATGGACTTACAATAAATATTAATTCAGCTACACAAATATTTAAAACCACATATTGTGTACAAAATTATATGAATTCAGAAATACTACTTTTTCCACACTCACATTTCATCAAACAATTTAAATGTCCCAGGTGCATCTGGAATCAGTATTTTCACCATCAGTCACCCGCTTTTTTGAGTTTCTAATGTTTCCAAGGCATATTATCTTCACTTCTGACTCGACGAAATACGCCATTTGAATTTTTGTATGTTGCTGTCTTGGACATTTAATTCCAAGCCATAAATACCCAGGTTAGTGGTGGTGATCTCCACGTTGTGCACCACTTACTGCATTATTCTTTCAACATTAACTGTTAAAAAGGCTGTTATGATGACGCACAGAAGTATAACTAAATTAGAATGGTGCTTTTTTTCTCATTTAGAAACAAAACTGATTCTATCAGCAGGCCCCTCTCTGTAAGCACCTAAAGTGCTCACGGACTAAAGCTGGTGTTTTAGGCTAACGTTTCCCTTAAACTTTGTGTTCAAAATAACAAGAGTGCCCTATACCACGTGGTTCATATAGAAGGTGGCATCCACTTTTCTCAAGGACTCCAGAAAAAAAAATCCTGCTTATATTCTGGCAAATACCGCAACACAGTGAAATCTTCTCATGTGAATATGATTGAAAGGGTATCTTTTTTTTTTTTTTTTAAAGATTTTATTTATTTATTTGATAGAGACACAGCGAGAGAGGGAACACAATCAGGGGGAGTGGGAGAGAAAGAAGCAGGCTTCCCGCTGAGCGGGGAGCCCGATGTGGGGCTCGATCCCAGGACCCTGGGACCATGACCTGAGCCGAAGGCAGACGCTTAACGACTGAGCCACCCAGGCGCCCCTGAAAGGGTATCTTTTACCACCATCCAAGGTTTCCTGATGAAACTTAATAGAAATATTAGAGACTTTATTCCATTTCTCAAGGGGAATACTGAAATGAAATCTCACAAATGTTGAGGGCCCCATCTGTTGTCCAATGGTCATTTGGTAGAAAACATTCCGAGGCTGGTGAAACAACACACAACAACTTGTACGTATGCTGATGTGCTTGTCTATGTCCCTATTCTCTCTCAGAGTCATTGTTGCAGAAGATAAACTCCTCAAGTACACATATAACCGTGTTTAATTTGTTTCTTACACGAGGCCATTATGTATGTACGTAACTGACGCTCCCATGATAATCTGACCAAAGAGAAACATAGTTTTTGATTCTTTATCACCATGGTTCTTATAATTGCAAAAACAGTAACAACAGTAAACATAATAGCGATCACTGACAACATCCCCTGGCAGGTGCCAGACTCCACACCAGGGCCTGCGGGCATTAATTACGTTAGCACAGACCAAGGGCCATGCACAGGCCCTGCCGTGTGGTAAGAGCCCAACAGATGTCAGCAATTACTGTTATTGTTATTATTCTAACTTATTATTATTTGATCCTCACAGCAGTTGTTTGAGGCAAGCATTCACAGAGAACATTAAGGAAACCATTAAGGAGACAGAGCCTCTGAGACATTTTCTAAGTTGCCCAAGGTCAGAGAGTTATTGGCCAAAGGGGGACAGGGACTATGCACTGGCATCTCTTTTGATAAATATTGTGCATTCTTTTTTTTTTTTTCTTTTAGACAGAGAGGGAGAGAGAGCACGAGCAGGGGGAGGGGCAGAGGGAGAGGGAGAAGCAGGCTCCCTGCTCATTACTGAGTGCCTCCCACTGTCACATACTGCCTACAAAGGTAGATCAGACACTCTCGCTGTCTCTAAGGGGCTTCCATTGCTCCACATGTGGGACTCCACATGTGGGACTTCCCTGCTCCACATGTGGGACTTGATCCCAGGACCCTAGGATCATGACCTGAGCCGAAGGCAGACGCTCAACCGACTAAGCCACCCAGGCGCCCCAATATGGTGCATTCTTAAAACAGCCAAATCTATATAAATTAAAGAGGGTGAGAGTAAGAGCAGTCCACATAATTTTTAACACCTGCTTTGTGTTTCAATACCAGAAGATGAGATGAGAAGCCTGGGAGGGACCCAGTTTCAAAGACAAAGGCAAGAACCCCACGGCCATTGGTGAAACACAGCATCTCTACCTCCCAGACCAAAGCAGCTCAAGGCCAGGCGAGTAATGGGACTAGCTGATGCACCTTGAGTAAGCGATAGGGAGCAGGGGCACCAGGGGTAACTCATAAGGACAGCCATCAGTGACTGTCTCTCCCAAAGGCATTCAAATTACATTTTTAAAAATTGAGGTAGAATCGACATATCACATTAAATTAGTTTTCAGGGGTACAACATAATGATTCAATATTTGTATATATCGCAAGATGATGACCACAGTAAGTCTAGTTAACATCTATCACCAAACATAGCTACAATTTTTTTTTCTTGTGATGAGAACTGTTGAGGTCTACTCTCCTAACAAGTTTCAAATTAACTACAGTCACCATGCTGTACTTTACATCCCCATAAATTATTTATTGCATAACTGGAAGTCTGTCCTGTTTGACCCCCTTTACCCACGTTGTACACCTTCCACCCTCCCGCCTCTGGCAACCACTCGAAGTTTTTAAAAAAGGCTATTTCTACCACCTATAGTAGTGGTATGCTGGAGCTGGCCTTTACTAGGAGAGCCAGTTGTTAAATATTCAGGAATTTTGTTAGCCAACAGTTGGTAGTTTGAAATCTGCCTTTGTGGGAGTAATTAGACTGCGGAAATTGGCAAACAGTATAAATCAAACCTTTTCTCCCCCCAGAGAGCTCGTTTACCAGCACTGTCTCTATATAAAATCATATACGATTGGTTTTAGATTTGTTTGCCATCCCTACCTGAGTCCTTGTTCTAGACTTGAGACAGGTGTTCATGACCAAAGTAAGGTGACCTTACATAACTGACAGCTTTTTCCTTAAATAAATACCCTTTATATGTGGTCAAGAGGAAACTACAGTCCAGTGGAATGCTTTAAATGGACCAGGCTGACGTGTCATCGTGTTGCTTTTAAAAAACTGGGTTAAGGGAGCCTAAATTCTTGACTTCCATAGGCTCAGCTCCTAGGACAAATTGCTATGTCATGTCCTCTCCACAGTATAGTGACTTCTTCCTGAATGGATGACATGGGATCCTTTTCCATCCCCAGCTCACTGTTCTGTCGTCCCGGGTCCCAGTCTCCAAAAAAGCACCACCTGGCCACGACTAGCTTCATAATTATGTCTTGTAGGAAGTTCTATTATTTCTCCTCCAAATCAGGCAGGTGTCTATTTAGGGATTTTCTTTGAAAGGACACTGTAATCTAGAAATGAATTAGAGTTGTTCTTTGTTTGTTTGTTTGTTTGTTTAATCTTCCACAGAAGAAGAAAGTCCAGCTTCCAACAAAATGTGAGGCAAATGAGAGATTTCAGCTAATCTGTGTACCACAGGACTTTCAACCCTGCTCCACAAAATTCTCATGCTTCCATTTAATGACCGCTGTGGAGAGAGATGAGAGACAAGGCGCAACGGCAAGTGCTGCTTTCTTGTCCAAAGCTCCCCTGCTTCTTTATCATTCAAACAGCCCCAAATCCATCCAGAGACGAGAACCTAAGGAGCTGCAGAAGGCAGTCAAGGTAGGATGGAACACTTTATCAGCCTTGTGAAGAAAGGCACCGCCCCCCCCCCAAAAAGCCACCATGATGACTGACATCCTCAGCTTCCTGTGTGGAACCAACTTCCCCCTCACTGTTCATGCATTGGCGCCTTGGCTTCTCTGTTTATCTACCTCTCTCTCTCTCTCTCTTCTTACCACAGATTGTTTTAAATGATTCAACCTAATGGAATGGAAGCCCCTTAGAGACAGCGAGAGTGTCTGATCTACCTTTGTAGGCAGTATGTGACAGTGGGAGGCACTCAGTAAAAGTCTGAGGAAAGAACAAACGAACATTTGTCCTACCTTTACTTAACTGCTACACTATTTGGCAACATCAATGCCACTCAGAGTATGATGTTGGGCAGGTGTTTCTTAGGAATGAACTTTGGAGCTGGGGCACGAGGGTGGGGGCACCAAAGGGAAGAAGGAATGGAGCTTCTATTGTGGTCTTCACTAAAATTGCGTTTGGGGTCCCATGGGAGAAAAGAGCAAGGAATCACATCTGTCCAAGCACATGGCACCATCATTTTTTAAAAGCTGAATTATAAGAACCTCAGGATGTTTTTGTAAAAAAATAGGTTTTAGGTTTTAACTTATTTCAAAGAAAGAGAAAGAGCTTAACATATGTTATTTCACTCTAAAAACCTCTGAAATATATTTGCCATAAACCCTCTGGGTAATAACAGTAATACATGACAACTGTTCCTCTCTTAATTATAGCACTGATCGTGTCAGGTTAAACTTTCTACAAAACCTATAGTAGTCAAGTTCATGGAGATAGAAAGTTGGTCATTGCCAGTGGTTGGGGGTAGTGGGGTGGAGAATTGGGAGTTAGTGTTCAATGGCTGCAGAGTTTCAGTTTTGCAAGATGAGAAAAGTTCTGGAGATGGATGCTGGTGATATTTGCACAAAAATGTGAATGTATTTAATGCCACTGAACTGACAAAAATGGTTCAAGTAGTACACTTTTTTAAAAAGATTTTATTTATTTATTGGACAGAGAGAGACAGCGAGAGAAGGAACACAAGCAGGGGGAGTGGGAGAGGGAGAAGCAGGCTTCCCGCGGAGCAGGGAGCCCCATGCAGGGCTCGATCCCAGGACCCTGGGATCATGACCTGAGCCGAAGGCAGACGCTTAACGACTGAGCCACCCAGGCTCCCTTCAAGTAGTAAATTTTATGTTATGTCCATTTCACCCAATTTTAAAAAATGCACAGCAGAAGTGAGAGGGAGTTCTCACCTCCAGCCTCCCCCAGGCTTCTTTTAAAAGATTTTCTTGATGCTTCATCAAATCTATTTGTTCTCTCCTTATTTTTATATACTCCCAAATCGACATTAAGCAGAAAAAAGATTTATGTATAAAGACCTGCTACAATAGTCACTTATTACTTTGCAGAGTCTGGCAAACTCAAAGGACAGCTGGTGTGTCGCATAATCCACTGAACAAAAGTGATCTGCAGGCTCGGCGGCACAGGCAAACACAACACATCCTGTTCAAGTTTAGATGTGCAGGAATTTGAACAATGTAAGGTCACACGTGTAGAACCTTTTAAGTGGGGACTCTGAGAACTCAGAGCAAGCGATCTTTGTGAGAGGAATACAGGGCTCGGTTCGTTTATGACTCCAATGCCAATCAACGTTACAGGGGAAAAAACATAACTCCCCAGTGGCAGGCAATGAAGCCAGACTAAAACTGAAAGCAGCCAAGGGACCTCAAATGAGTATAATGCTCTCACTGGGGAAGGACCCAACAGAGTTCACAAAAGAGATGCATGGTGAGATCTAGAGAACTGGTTCTCTGGAGGTGGCCAGATCTTCAAAACCCAGACTCTGCCACTTCCTGTCTGTAAATTTTACACATAAATCCTTGAAGCCTCAGTTAGCTTCTCTGCAAAATGGGGATAAAAGAACGTCTCTCATAAAGCACTAGTATCCCATGAAGTGAGGTTAAAGAAGATAATGCAAGCATCTGGAACATGGTAGATATTCAAATAATTCTTAGATATTATTATTCATCTTCATGATATATTATCTATTACTAATAATACATTTATTGTTAGTGGTCATATGTACATACACTTCTGAAAAGTAACCAGGTTGGCCTCAGAGACTTGTCCTGATGTCCTGGGGTGTTTGAGAACAAGGAAGGCACCTTTAAAGACGGTGGTCTAGTCTAAAAACAAACAAACAAACAAAAAGGTCTAATCTATCCCCTCTCTTTTACATCAATAGTGACTACTGCCTAGAGAGATTAGGACTTGACTGAAGGCCATACTGTTAGTGGCAGACGTTAAAAAAACCTGTAATATGCCCCATTGTACACACCACACAATGATCCACCCTCAGGAGACCTTAGTCTGGGGTCCCTGGCTCTCTGTCCCAGGTAAGCATGGAACACTAGACCGCTGACTGGAAGCTCCGTGCACACAGGCTGGGCAGGTGGACCGTGGGATTCAGGGATGTGATGGGCTTTTTAGTTATAGAATGTCCAAGGGCAGTATACTTAGGTCTATTTACTTGGGCCAGAGAAGGTGCATCTCATTGTGTCTTGGAGGGTCTAAACTTCCTTGCCAGCATCTGGGGAGCCAGAGGGGGGAAGACAACCAAGGAGCTCAGCATTCAGAATGCAGACTTTCACTTAAAAACCCTGATTTCACTTTGGGGGGTCCCTGCCCTTAATAGTGCCTGGCTCCAAGGAATGAAAAGGCGGAGCTGGGTTTCAACGAATCCTCCTGTTGTTAGTCCCACTTTCACCTCCATCTCCAGAGATAACTAGTGTGAGCAATTCCTGAGCCTCTCGTGCATTCTACGGTGTAACTGGCTTTCCTGGGTTTGCTAAGTCGGTTTCTACTCTCTGCTTTCCACCTTATAGAATGCTGATATTGCTGTCTTCTGTTAGTCATAGAGGATTACTATTATTTGTAGAGTGCCTTCACTGTTGTTTTATTGGCATTTCAGAAGGAAATGAAGAGTAACAGCTATGTTCTACCTACCTGTTCCACCTAATCTATTTTTCTTTTTTTTTTAAGTAGGCTCCATGGCCAATATGGGGCTTGAACCCCTGACCCTGAGATCAAGAGCTGCCTGCTTGACCGACTAAGCCAGCCAGGTGCCCCTACCTAGTCTAATCTAGGAATTTTGCATACACTGTTAAATTCTACAACTGTATGCAATTGTTATAATCATCCCCATTTAGTGGTGAGGAAACCGAGTTTCGGCAACTTGCCCAATGTCTCCCAGAGGGTTTGAACCCAGGTCTTTCTGATATTAGAATCCAAGCTGTAGATCATGACCACATCCAAGCATCCATGGTGAAATAACAGCTATCAATCGTCACTGACCATTCATTATGTGCTAAGCTGCTCAAGTGCTTTGTGTGTCTTCCCTGCAACGGCTCCGTGAGACAAGTACCTATTACCATTCACCCATTTTACACAGGAAGAAATGGAAGTTACAGACTGGTTAAGGAGCCCACCCAAGATCACAAAGCCCAGAACAGAGTCTGGCTCCAGGGGCTGTGTTCTTAACACTCACCAAAGAGTTAAATATACTACAGCTACCTTGTGGATTTCCATGATCTACTTTAGGAACCTCCCCCAGCTCTGCCTTTTTCTCCTTCCTAGATGACTTACTCCAAAAACAACAAACAAACCCCAAAATCTCCTTAAATCAGTCAACCAAAGCAGAGACAATGAATAGAAGACAGCCAGATTTAAAGTAAAATCATTTTGAAAATCTTTGCACAAGAAATTATTCTACTAGATCATGCTATCCTCTGTTTATAGTTGCCTTCAGACATTCAATTCAGGAATAATGTGAAGAATGTGCCAATATAACCAGACATATTTAAAAACCTATACTTTTTAGGGAAGAAATGACAAATAGAATTTGCTTCCTAGTCTTATAGCCTAAAATTATATAGGCTAGGGGGTGCTATTGAACAATTTTAGGGTTTTTTGTCCACTAGGTATTCTTAGATTTGCATGTGATAGTGCTCTGGGCTAGGGTGAGCTTTTATAACTTTTAATTAAAGTCTCCTTAACCTCAGTTTGCTGTCAACTAGCACAATATTTTACTGCAGAAGAAATTTTAAAGTAAGTCATATTCATTATTAGTCCTCATTCACACAGAAGCATTAATCATCCATTATTTTCTTTTCCACTGACATGTCGGAGAACTCAATTAAAAGATAATGAAATGTAGGTGTTAAACCCAAAGAAGGTGTCACTGTGTCCAGAGCCATCTGATGGTGTAAAGACTTGTGTCCCGGGGCAGTTAATAGAACCTGTGAGCTGAAGGCAGCACAAAATCAAATTAGCAAAACCAAAACATTAGCCACCGGGAAATCTTAGTTCTAAATCTCTTGCTCCACAATTAAGCTAAATTACCTAAGTCGTTGTTAATAAATCACAATGCAGGAAATACACAGGGTTAGGAAGCCTAGAAAACACAGCAGGGCTTAGGCTGAACTCATACAATTTTGGCTCCACAAGCTGAGTCTAAAATAGAAAACGTGATGTAGTCAAACACAGAAAAGACCAAATGCCACGCAGAACCTCCCCCGTAAGAATCCAAATAGGAATGAGGCACTTAGACATAGCCATCCTTTTCTGAACTTCCAAGAGTGGTCTAAAAAAATGATTCGTTCTAGAATGGTGCCGCGTTCTACACAAAATCCTTTCGGTGGTGGATGCTTACATATGTTCTGAACGGATAAAGGTTACCTGTTGACTGCAGCCCTGACAAGTCTGCGGCAAGTCAAAGGGAAACTGAAGAACCATCTGCGTGGGCTGAAAGGCACTGTGTTGAATGACAGTTAACCGAGATAGCCCTGTTACCTCGACTATTCCCTCACCGCTTCGCACGTTGCTTCCCCGGATGGAACGAGTGACTTGAAGGACGTAATGCTGACACCTACTACCCTGGTATTTTATGCAGCTACGAGGCCAGCACCGGCAGAAGGAACTCAATGCACACGTGGTGACGGATAAACTGTACCGACAGAAGTGTGCGCTACTTCCTGCGGGGTTTATCCAAGGTCACGGACGCATTCCTACAGTTCAGGGAGAGCCATTACTCTCTTAACTGCTGTGTAAAGGTGAAAGTGAACCATTCTGCTAAAAGAACCATTTGCCTTCTCGAACGTTACCACGTCCAACATAATTCTGTCAGCTCTCAAGTCCAAGACAATTACTGCTTATGATCAGAAGACCTGACGGCTTCCGCAGTACCGAGGTAAGGTGGTTTTTCCTGCTACACACGAAACCACGTGAGTTACTCCACGTACTAGTTTTCTAAAACCATTTAGTGTGTGCTTGGAAATAGCTTTCGGCAGCATACACAACACATAGGTCCTTTTGCAGTTGGCAACTCTGAAACTACTATTCTGGGATACAGACTAAAAAAAGAAAACCCTAAAAGAATTTTTAGTTGAAAACTGATTCTTAGATGATTTTTCTTTTTAAAGAAACCAAGGGGGGGGGGAATCTCAAAGTATCATATTTAAAGAAATCCTAAAAATATATTTATCCAATAGACAATGTCAGACTTTTGGAACCAATGGTTACTTTGCAGGGAGTAATTTCAAGGATCTGGGAGAGAAAACACTTTTGAGTATGGGATTGGGGCTAAGGCAAGTGATTCTAACTAACTCATATCTGTTAATCCTAAAATGCCAAATTTTGGCATCATCTTGTCACGGAATGTGTGCTGTCGCCCAGGTAACACCTACCTGACTGTATGAGGCCAAGGGCCTATTGCCCTGCTCAGGGTGGTTTGCCAAGGTTTGGCAGGTATCTTTCCCACCCCCAACCCTTGCCGCCAGGGAAACTGAGGGGCACACTTGTGTATCTTTGAGGTGGGCAGAGGGTTGAGTGAGGGAACAGCTCTGAAATACATGATAATGGCTTCTTGCTCTGGCATTGGTAGACTCACCTGGGGCTAGGCAGACCCACTGCCCTGCAATTTATTCTAAATACAGTAAACGCCCTCGTCAAGATGATCTCCACTAAAACTGGACTCTTCCACAAAGGCTGGAAATGATCTCTACTCGGAGAAAGGTTTCTCATAGAGAACACAAACAGCATTGCCAACAAGAGTGCTTAGGCAATGCTTAACAGAATTAAGAAAATCAACTGTTCTCAAAAGGCCCTTAAGCACATCAGAGAGCATCGTTTACATATAGACAACTGAAGCACTAATTAAAAATAATTCCTATCTATTCATTAAAACAGGCATCTTCAGAGCTGCCATTAGTCACCATCTCATTAATCTACAATCAAAGAATCATTCAAGGTAAAGCGAAGAATTCATTTCAGAGGGGTGTCTTTGCCGGGGACTGGCTCCTTTTAGAGGTGCGTGGATCAGGGATCATGCCTGTGACATCAGAGGATTCTGGAGAGCCTGCTTCTGGGGGCTCATGACTTGCTGGTCTGGAGTGTCTGCAGTTGATGGTGGGGAAGACGCTGTTCGCCCTGGCTAGGCGCCCCTTTATCTGCAGAAAAGACACCTGACAATGACTCGTTCAGATAATTAAGAGATTCTCCGGGGGGGGGGGGGGGGGTGGTCCTCTAATACTTGAAAAAGTCTGAATTTCCTTAAAAATATTCTGATTTGGCTTTTTCTTCTTCTTTTTTTTTTTTTTTGGCTCATATGAATCAGTGCAGTTTTGCTATCATTGAAGAGAAACATTCCCAGAAATCCTGAGTTTCTACACATCAGAGAATCTCACACATTCAAGGCTTTTAATCTGTAGGTTTGCAAAAATCTCTTGTGTCTTTTCTTTGGTTCTCAGAAGCTTCAAACACGTATTACTCTTCAATCTCACCCCTTACTCTCCTCTGAGTAAAATACTCCAATATCTATTAAGCACCAGTGTGACAGGACTAGGACCATACAGTCTCTGAAGGCAAAGCAAGCATAACTTTCTTTTTTGGCCTCTTCAACTAAGTAGAAAATGTGACGAATCACGATGGTTTAATGCATGTCTACTCCGTATCGGGCATCTTGCATGAATTCTCTCCATAACCCTCTACATCTCTTGGCATTTTACTGACAGCGTACTATCGCACATACACACTGCGGACTCCTCCTTCACAGGTGACAGATACAGAAATTCAAGCTCAGAGAATAGCAAGCAACTGAACTGTCATGTTCACAGGGCTGGGTATTGGCAAGGTCTGAGCTCCAACCAGTCGGCCTGACTTGCACCTCCCCACAGAGGAAGCGTTATCAACTCGCAGTGACTGGGCCCTCAGCTCTTGCCAGGACTGTCCAAGGGTTTTACATGGACTGACTGAGCTAACAATCATAACAATTCTATGAGGAAGTACTGTTAACAGTCACCATTTCAGATGAAGAAACAGAGAGCTTAAAAACCTAGCCCCCACTCACACAAAGCATCAGACTCCAGGTGCCCAACAACCAGAGCGAGCAGCCAGGTGACCCGGCAGATTCCTCCCCTCACGAAGGACCCTGTGTCCGGGGTGCCAGAGAAGGGTCCCTGCAAAGAGATGACTGCACTTGACCTCTGACCTTCTTCCAGCTAAAGATTCCTAGATGCTTTTGTTCACAACCTAATGGTTTATGTATATTTGACTTTGGAATTCCTGGCATATAAAATGGTGTTTTAAAAAAAAATCCTAGCAACTACCCTAGGAAATAAAAGAAAAAAATGTACAATTTGTCACCTTGGCGAGATCAAATATTCTGAGGGCCCAAGGGACATGAACAGTCATCACTCACACAAATCAGGGCCACCGAAATCATGAGGGTAGTGTACTGACAGGCACTGAAGACTCTGTATTCTGACATACATGCTAAAAGCTTCTTGTTGGTGAGTGTGTGTGTGGAGGGGGGAACGTGAAGAGGTAGTTGAAGAGGAAAACAGAAAGCTAAGGTGAAAACAGTATGCTAAGCTTCCGCTTCAAAAGCTGCTAATGAATGTGTGGGAAGTGGGAAGGAAGAAGCAGCAGGAAACGGCAGCTGGGCCCTCAGAGAGCTGGTCATGGCCAAGGCAGTCAGTGGCTCTTTGCTCTTATCATTTTGAATACCAAGCGAGTAAAGCAAGACCTGTGCCCAAATTCATATGAAACAGGGGTTGATCCCAATATCCTTTTAGGACACCTGCACGTTGGTGCGTTCTTCCAGAATCCCCCACCTCACCTCTGAATAGCTCTGTCAGATCACAGCGGTGTCACCTAGGACCAAAGGGTCCATCAGCTACATTCTGTGGTAGTGGGGCCAAGCTATAGGCGGTGGTTTTTAAAGTTAAAACAAAGTCACTAAAAAAAACAAACGAACAACAAACTAATAAAAATCAAAGAGCCCCAAAATCAATCTAAATACTTCCTAATTGGAAACATTAAAACTTGCAGGAAACAATGTTTTAAATTGGGATTCTCTCAGGGAGATGGCAACTCAGTCAGTGCGGCATGCAATTCCTGGTCTTAGGGTCGTGAGTTCGAGCCCCACAATGGGTGTAGAGATTAAATAAATAAAAACTTAAAAAAAAATTGGGATTCTTGGGTGAAGGTAACACTGTAAGAACAATAACGGATCGATTCATGACCCCCACTGATACTCGCGAGAGTCAGGAGGGGCCGGGGCATACTGCAGGGAATTCCCACTCGATAGTGCAAAGATGGGAGCACAGGGTCGCTCACATGCACGCAAGTTCATCAGCGATAAGTCATCCGTAGAGGTGATGTTTGCCAATGAGGAGAAACTCTTTACTGTACGAAGCAAGATAAAAACCGATAAAAAAAAAAACAAAAAACGAGCATTTTCGGGAATGGAGTGGGAGGGGAAATGACATAAAGGTTAGTGAGTCTTGTGATACTCGGGCCACTTTTATCACAGAGTGACTCAGCTGGACAAAAAATAGAAATGAATCTCCTAAGCCCAGACAGTCTTCCATTCATCTCTGCCTTTCTAAAATTATAGCCATCCTCCTTAACAGTTAGATCATGTTTTTACAAAGTGTGGAGCATGGTTTTCCCCTGGGCTTGATCCGACTGTGCCCTGTCACTATACAGGTATCACCTTTCTACTGCTAAGGCGGGTTCTGTGGTGCCCTCCGTCGCCCTTCCTCGGCGTACCCAATTGTTCCAAAATAAAACGTAACAGCCTTTTCTGGTTAAAAGCATTATATGAGTACACAACCCTGAAAAAATAACGAGCAGTGGTCACCAGGGTACTGATGGTGGAAGGTTCCTTCCTTCCTAGTTTGTTTTTAAATAAGGAGGGGGTTGCTTCCCCCCTCCCCCCAGTTCCCTTTCTTTGGGTTGGCCTAGCCTCGGCCGAGGCCTGCATCCTTCTCTGCCCAGATCCATGAGAGGCATCAGCCTTCTCAGAAATGAGCCTCCTTTACCAGCAGGGGCTCTGTTAGTGCTCTGGAAGCAGGAACAGGTTTGGGGATATGCTTTGTTAGCCTGCAAGGGGCGCCCACAGTAAAAGGCCACGCATGTCAACAGACGCTGCAGGTTCCTCCTCTCAGGCCGGGAGACTCCAATCCTACCACTGCTGCTGACCTAGCCCACGGCTTTATCCACTTCTCATCTGCCTCGGTTTATTTGTCCGCGAAGCTAAATCAAACCCTGTGACAATATATTCTGTGGTGAACACTGAACGCCTGTGTGTGTGTGTCTGTTCGAGGTGGGGGGTGGGCAATTACTAATTAAGATAACATTTCTTTCGTATCTTTCTAGAATATTGTTCAAAACAAAGCAGAAAGGAAGCAGCTAAGCTTTATCTCCCTCTCGCAGCCAACCTAGCCTGGGGCAACAGTGAGTCCCCTTCAGGGGTCCATTGTGTGCACATGGCCTGGAGGGCCAGCATGCAGCTCCACAACGGGACAATCTGCATGAGGCACCAAGTTGCCTCCAGGGAAATTATTTTTCCTGCCAGAGACTTGTTAGCTAAGTCAGAAGAATGCCTCTGTGTTGGAGGGGCGCTGTGATGGCTTCTTCCTCAGAACTTCTGATTCAGTCAAGCCACCCACCCCACCCCACACACTCTCCCCATCCCCCTCCCCCAACCCTAGTCCCAGCCCCGGGGCCTAGGAGTCAAAACAGGGAGGTTTCACCAAAAAACTGAGAAAAATTGGGAAGCACGAGGTAGCTCCGGCCCACAACTCTGGGATGGGAAGGTAACAGATGTCTTTTGCATGTGGGTGTGAGTGTATGCATGCACGTGTGGGTGTGAGTGTATGCATGCACGTGTGTGAGTGTATGCATGCACGTGTGGGTGTGAGTGTATGCATGCCCGTGTGTGAGTGAGCACATGCACGTGTGGGTGTGAGTGTATGCATGCACGTGTGTGAGTGCATGCACGTGTGGGTGTGAGCGTATGCATGCACTTGTGTGAGTGAGCGCATGCATGCACGTGTGTGAGTGAGCGCATGCATGCACGTGTGGGTGTGAGCGTATGCATGCACGGGTGTGAGTGTGCATGCACGTGGGTGTGAGTGTATGCATGCACGTGTGGGTGTGAGTGTATGCATGCACGTGTGTGAGTGAGCGCATGCATGCACGTGTGAGTGAGCGTATGCATGCACGTGTGGGTGTGAGCGTACGCATGCACGTGTGGGTGTGAGCGCATGCATGCACGTGTGTGAGTGAGCGTATGCATGCACGTGTGGGTGTGAGCGTATGCATGCACGTGTGTGAGTGAGCGTATGCATGTACGTGTGTGAGTGAGCGCATGCATGCACGTGAGTGAGCGTATGCATGCACGTGTGGGTGTGAGCGTATGCATGCACGTGTGTGAGTGTATGCATGCACATGTGGGTGTGAGTGTATGCATGCACGTGTGTGAGTGAGCGCATGCACGTGTGTGTATGTGCTCATTACCACCTCAGCAGAGAAGACTCAAGGCATAGTTCCACAGAACAGTGAGTGGACTTTGGTTAGGAGTCTCCCACAGTGAAAGAAGCAGCATCTGGCTGCGGACATCAGTGCCCTCAGCTTGGACCCCGAGGGACCGTGCCCGTGCAGACATCAGCAGTGGCTCAGAGGGGCCTCTGCCTGGCACCAACGGAGAGGGTATAGGGGTGTAAGGGTCCGGCAGCAGATCCCACAGGAAGCCAGAGCGGGGTGGGTGAAGGGTAGAGGGACTGGTAGTGGCCATTGGTAGTGCTGGACTGTGCTCAAAGTCACCTGCCAGATATCTCTTGGAAATCCCCCAAATAGCTCAGGAGCCTCAGTATGAGGGGTGTGTGTGTGTGGGGGGGCAGGGGTTCTCCTCCCACATAGCACATAGAGGCAGAGAAATTCATTCATCCATTAGTTCATTCATCCATTCTATCTAAATGAAATTGAGGAGTAGCTATGTGCCGGGTATTGTTCTAGACGCTGAGCAGGGGAAAAAAGGACAAAAACCAGTGTCCTAACAGAGCCTTCATTCCAGTGAAGGGAGAGGCAATAAAAAATGAGCACACATATACATAATATGGAGTCCCTTGGTGAGAAGTAGTAAAGAAGAAAATACGACAGGATAATAGAGAGTGGGGGTTTGCAGAGAAGGTCAAGGTCTCTGGAATTAGGGAAATGTTCATATTGTTGTCAGATGTACACACAAACATACTTTTGAATTTTAAACAACAAAATAGCTTCAATTTTTGTTTCTATTTTCAAGAATCTTCCAGCCATCAAGTTAAAAGAATCCTATTATACCCCAATTTAAGTTTTACAAGGAATTTTTAATGAACACAATTTTTTTAAAAGATTTATTTATGTTTTGAGAGAGAGAGCGAGAGAACGGGGAGGGGGGATGGGATGGGGCGGGGGGGGGGTGCAGAGGAATCTCCAGCAGACTCCCTGCTGAGTGGGACGCTCAAATGACTGAACCACCCAGGCACCCTTGTTCATAATTTTTATTGTATTTAGATTTTTGTGTCATAAATTATGATGCAAAGGAAGTGTGCCATAAACTAAAGTTTACAAATCTTTGCTAACCACGGACTTTCTTGAAGTGATGTTTATTTTATCCATTGAATGAGTGAATGAATGGAGGCATGATACTCCGGTTAACAGATGGGTTCAAAGTTATCAATTACTCACTTGACTCTGAAGCCTCTATTTCTGTAAAATGGGAGTAAAAACCATAACCATAGGATTGTGAAGGTAAGATAGTGCGCTTAAAATGTGTAGCACCAGGGCTGCCTGGGTGGCTCAGTTGGTTGAGTATCTGCCTTCAGCTCAGGTCATGATCCCAGAGTCCTGGGATTGAGTCTGCAATCGGGTTCTCTGCTCAGTGGGGAGTCTGCTTCTCCCTCTCCCTCTGCTTGTGCCTCCCCCCACTTGCGTGCTGTCAAATAAAAAAAAAAAAAAATCTAAAAAAAATGCATTTAAAATATTTTAAAAAGTAAACAAACAAAATGTGTAGCACAGATTTGGATAAACGGTAAACAGGTATTGACTTTTTTAAATTTAAGAATAAATACTAGGATGTAATTTATGTGAATTCTAAACTATTTGTTTAATGAAAATTATTTAAAGACAGGCTGTAAAATAACTTGAGCCTAGGATTATTCATGGAAACCTAGTAGGCATTCTCAAGAAAAAAATGGAATCAGTTTGTTGCTCTTAGATTCATTAATAGAGTTTACAACTAAATGTTTTTTTTTTTTTTAAGATTTTATTTATGTATTTGACAGAGAGATAGAGAGAGAGCACAAGTAGACAGAGTGGTAGGCAGAGGGAGAGGGAGAAGCAGGTTCTCTGCTGAGCAGGGAGCCCGAGGTGGGGCTTGATCCCAGGACCCTGGGATCATGACCTGAGCTGAAGGCAGCCACTTAACTGACTGAGCCACCCAGGCACCCCTAAATGCTTTTTCTTAACCTAAAACAATAAAATACATCTTTCCTCATCCTGGTGTCTGTGAAAAGCTGTACCCAGATTGCATTAAGAAATCAAGGAGAGGGGCGCCTGGGTGGCTCAGCTGCTTACTCGTTGGACTCCTGATTTCAGCTCAGGTCATGATCTCAAGGTCATGAGATGGAGCCCTGCGTCGGGCTCCACGCTCAGTGGGGAGTCTGCTTAGGATTCTCTCTCCCCCCTCCCCTTACCCCTCCCCCAGAATGAGACACGTGCTCTCTCAAATAAGTAAATAAATCTTAATTAAAAAAAAGAAAAGAAAAAAGAAATCCAGGAGATCTGTTCAGAGGCTTTGGGACCCTCTGTCCCAAACAGAGATTCGGGATTTGCATGCGCTGTTGACATTCACTGAGCAACTATTATGAGTACCAGGCATGGACCAAGACCTTTAGAAATGGACTCTCTAATTTAATTCTTTGAAAGCTCATATGAGGATTATATGGAAGCTACTTCTCTCCTGAGCAGATATGTCCCTTCTCTAGGCCAAATGATAAAAATGTCCATTTTACTTTCATGTAAATGCCAAATACATCACTGTTGTTTTCTTTCTGATAACCAAAGTAATAGTTTCCTTGCAGAAAATAAATCACTTGTTACCCTACCGGGTGCCACTAACAACTTGGAATATTTCCTATGTTCGTTTTTTTTGTTTTTTTTTGTTTTTTTTTTTTTTTTAATTTTATTTTTTTATTTTTTTTAAAGATTTTGTTTATTTATTTGAGAGAGAGAGAATGAGAGAGAGAGCACATGAGAGGGGGGAGGGTCAGAGGGAGAAGCAGACTCCCTGCCGAGCAGGGAGCCCGATGCGGGACTCGATCCAGGGACTCCAGGATCATGACCTGAGCCGAAGGCAGTCGCTTAACCAACTGAGCCACCCAGGCGCCCTCCTATGTTCGTTTTACATCTCTTTGTTTCTCTCTCTTTTCTTCACTCTGTTGTTTTTTTGTTTTTAAGATTTTATTTATTTAAGAGAGAGACAGCGAGAGAGAGCACAAGCAGGATGAAGGACAGAGGCAGCAGACTCCCCACTGAACAGGGAGCACAATGCGGGACTCGATCCCAGGCGCCTGGGATCATGACTTGAACCGAAGGCAGATGCTCAACCGACTGAGCCACCCAGGTGCCCCACTCTCTCTGTTGTTTATCTGCAAAATTGGAATTATGTAAATAAACATTCTTTGAACAAATGGTTTTTAATGGCTTTTAATATTTCATTATAGGATAACCATTAAGTAACCCTAAGGGAAATATTAGGAATTTAGGTTATTTCCAGATTTCCACCATTACAAATAATGTTGTAATAACTATCTTTATACATATCTTTGGCTTCCTTCCCTTCTTAGAATAATAATTTGATCAACTTGAACATGAGCGTCTTCATGGCTCAAAAAATTGTCATCCAGAAAGGTTGTAACAATTTACACCCCCAGCGGAAAACACCCACTTGACCTTTGCTTGAATTGGCAGCATGATTTTAAAAACACATACAAGCACAAAATGGCACAAAAACTGTCAATTTCCTAGACAAAAAAATTTATGTTACTGTTTTCTTAAATCTGCCTTTTTTTTTTTTTTTGGCCAATAATAAGGTCAATATCACTTCTGCCACTTCTGTGTATACTGTTTTCTTTCTTTTTTTTTGCAGACCACATATTTATGTCCTTTGCCCATTTAAAAATAACTGGATTGTTAGAAATATCCTTATTGTCTGATAAAAACACTTTTTTTTTTTAAATATTTAAAAAAAAATTTTTTTATTCATGAGAGGCAGAGAGAGGGCAGAGGCAGAGGGAGAAACGGGCTCCCTGCCGAGCAGGGAGCCTGATACGGAACTTGATCCCAGGACCCCGGGATTTTGACCTGAGCCGAAGGCAGACGCTTACCCATCTGAGCCACCAGGTGCCCTAAAAACACTTTCTTTGTTAAAGATATTAAATCTTTTTTTCGGTAATATTTGTTGCAAATATTTTTTTAGTCCATGGTATTTACCTTTTTAAATGTTTACTTTACTTTTTGACCTAAGGAATTTCAAATTTGAATATATTAGACAGGATTCATCTCTGCCCTGCCAAGAGACCCTTTCTGTCCAATTCATATCCCTTTTTTCAGAGAATTTGTTCCTGCCCAGAAAGCAGTAGACACAGGCTGTTTAATTGAGCTCAGATTCCTGGTCCTTCCAGAATCCAGGGTGGCTTCTCTGCCTCACCCCGGGAAGGCCCAGCCCAGTCCCTGCCCTGGTGTTAATCTGAGATCTTTCTCTGGTCAACCCTCCATTTATGTGTGGTATTTTGAGTTAGTTTAGTTCCTCAAACTCATAATCTTTCCTAAAACATGATGAAATAAAAAGAATTCTTTCCCTTGTGGTTTCTTCCACTGCTTTTGTATTTCAAAATCCTTCCCCCTCCCACTATTGGTTAAGTATTCACCTATATCTTTCTCCTAGATTTTAAAAGAATCATCTAAAAAAAACCCACATGGTTCTCTAGTTCCCGAGTTTATTCTGATATGTGGTTTGCTGAATAATCTATTTCCTCCCCCACAGGTTTTTTGTATTTCAATGATTATAAATTGGTGTCTGTGTGTCTTTGTGTGTATTTCAATGCACTGTTTTAATTACTGTAGCTTTATTATACATTTTAATATTCGAGATAGCATGTTCCTTTTCATCACTTTTTAAAAATTTTCATAGCTACCCTGTCCAAAACTATTTTGTTATCAGAAGATATCTTTTGGGGGGCTTTAGAGTAGGGGAAATGAGGAGATGTTTGTCAAAGGGGTCAAATTCTCAGTTATAAGATAAATACATTCTGGGGATCTAAATGTATAGTATGTGGACTATGGTTAATAACAGTGTATTGTACACTTGAAATTTGCTACGGGAGTAGATCTTAAGTGTTCTCACTACAAAAGAAAAAGGTATCTGTGTGAGGTAAAGGATGTGTTAATTAACTTGATTCTGGAAATTATTTCACAATGTATTAAATCACACTGTACACCCTAAATATATACAAATTTTGTCAATTATACCTTAATAAAGTTATACCTTAATAAAGTTGTACCTTAATAAAGCTGGAAAAAGAGAGAGGGAGAGTGTGGGGAGGGGCAGCAAAGGGAGAGGGGGAGAAATCTTAAGCAGGCTCCACACCCAGCACAGAGCCCATCACAGGGCTCGATCTCACCACCCTGAGGTCATGACCTGAGCTGAAATCAAGAGTCGGATGCTCAACCGACTGAGCCACCCAGGTCGCCCCTATCTTTTTCTTTCATAATGTCACTAACTGGCTATCTCAAGCTTTTGAAAGTCAGTTACAGTTTAACCAAGTCTAGTAAGTCTGTCTTTATAAAACCAGAAGAGAACTTACTTCTGGAAGGCCAGATCTAGTTACTGGCTCAGCAGTCCTGCCAGATTAAATCAATAAGGCAGCTACAAGAGATTTTGCAAATATGCTGTGGGCAGCATTATAATTTGCCTTTTTTTAAATTGGGTGAAGAAAATTGGGTAGTTCACAAAATTAAAACAAATTAATTTACTTCCCTTCCAAAAGCTTTTTGTTTGTTTGTTTTTTAAATAGACATTAACATTACAATCTGGTCTAGTACCATATGCTTTCCTTGATATTGAGATCTTTCTAATTTTTAGGCATTTATTTCTATTATTTGTTTTTTACAACAACATATAATAGTTATTGGTACTTCAAGGGAAAATATCCATGAACATCTCTAATCAACTACTATATTTTGTCTTTCACCATAGTTCTGAAGGCATTTTCTATATATGATTAGGTCTTTTCAGTAACTTTTATGTTTATTTAAAATTACATGAAATAGGGGGGTGGGATGGCAGGGATGGGGTGACTGGGTGATGGACACTGGGGAGGGTATGTGCTCTGGTAAGCGCTGTGAATTGTGCAAGACTGTTGAATCTCAGATCTGTACCTCTGAAACAAATAATGCAATATATGTTAAGAAAGAAAAAAAGAAGAAGAAGAATGTAGCAGGAGGGGAAGAATGAAGGGGGGGAAATCAGAGGGGGAGAAGAACCATGAGAGACGATGGACTCTGAAAAACAAACTGAGGGTTCTAGAGGGGGGGGGTGGGAGGATGGGTTAGCCTGGTGATGGGTATTGAGGAGGGCACGTTCTGCATGGAGCACTGGGTGTTATGCACAAACAATGAATCATGGAACACTATATCTAAAACTAATGATGTAGGGCGCCTGGGTGGCTCAGTTGGTTAAGCGACTGCCTTCGGCTCAGGTCATGATCCTGGAGTCCCTGGATCGAGTCCCGCATCAGGCTCCCTGCTTGGCAGGGAGCCTGCTTCTCCTTCTGACCCTCCCCCATCTCATGTGCTCGCTCTCTCTCTCTCTCTCATTCTCTCTGTCTCAAATAAATAAATAAAATCTTTAAAAAAAAAAAATAATAAAACTAATGATGTAATGTATGGAGATTAACATAACAATAAAAAAATTAAAAAAAAAATTACATGAAATACATGAAGATACGTAGGAAAATTAGTCATTTGGAGACCTTACTGATAAATTTTTCATTAAAAAGAGAAGGGATGGGGGCCCTGGGTGGCTCAGTCAGGTAAGTATCTGACTCTAGTTGCCTGTGTTTGTAATTAGCGTGTTGTTTCCTACGTGCCTTAGCTCCTTCTCCAAAGGAAGGCACCCTAAACACTGACACTAACCAGAAGTCTAAATTTAGTGAAAATAAAGATCTAATTTTTTTTTTTCTCATTCAAGTTCACGGGTTCCCAGAATTCTGTCCACAGCCTTAGGAACTGCTTAAGTACTGGATTCACATTGCACGTACATGCCGCACAAACTGCCATAATGAACTGGTGATGAGCGTGAGTCAAACAAATAAAGACGGGTCAGTTCCCGGGTCGGGCACTCTACGGTGACGGTTCACTTGCTCTCTCAGGGACAATTTAACGCGCCCACCCTCCCCACCTAGAGTGGGTCTGTGTGCGCACGCCTGCATGTCTGAGTGTGCGTCAGAGGTGGGAGATGAATTACCACACTTCTGAAAGGCACCTTTTTAACCTGCCTGACCAGTGCCGGGCACCTGCTGACCCTCTGTCCTTCAGAGCATGCAATGGAGGTACCACCAGGAGGTGATGGCTGGTCTTTGGGAAACAGACCCTGTTAGGTTGCCTGAAGGAGGGGTGAAGCGAGGAGCAAGGAGGTGAGGCCCAGCAGAGAGTAACGGCCTTCCCAAAGCAGTAGCAACCTCCAGCCGTGGTCCGGAGGGGCAGGGACCACCAGAGTGGATGTGGATGAGGCAGCAGAAACAGGTGTCTGTTTCCAGTCATGTGACTCGCCCACCTTGCAGCTGCACACTCTGATGCCTTAGGTCAACATTTCAGATTGTTATGAATGTCAAACACTCCTTTCTGAGAAATTCTTGTCTGATACTCACCCACATCATCTTCCTAGAGAACAGCATATTCATTTTGATTGTTCTTCTCATAAATGATAAGGTATGTTCATTTAACCTATTCAAGTTTTTAAATTAATTGAAGATGTGAGTTAAAATTTTAAATACCTGAAATGCTGCCAAAAGAAAATAGACAAACACATTTGGCTTTATTTCCTTGACTTTGTATGTGGGAGAGAACATTCCGCTGTGTGCATTTGTGTGTGTATACATGTGTGCCAGTCATGGGGAAAAGAACAGAGCTTCTTTATGATTTTCTAGATTTCCTCCCTGTGGTTCTCAAGAAACTGTTTTCCTTGCAGCAAGCCCAAGAACTTGTTTTGAGCATGCACGCCATTTGCAGTTTTTCTAAGAGAGAAAGACCTAAGTTTATATGTATCCTTAATTGCCAAGAAAGTAGGATCATAATTAGAAATGTAAACGAACAAAGACTGATTACACTTGACAAAAAGGAGGCAGAATAATTCAGTCCCTATATAAATGAAAATTCGAATGGTACTAAAAAAAAAAAAAAAAAAAGAATGATACTCCAATTCAATTCCTTAGCTTGGCCTTCAAGGCTATCCTCCATCTGGGCCTACTGACTTGTACAAGAAGAGCCTGCCCTGTTTGGTCTGGAGGTTTTCAGCCACTCTGGTTTCATCTCAACCCACCTTTGCCCTCCCTCTCCTTCTCTAGTCTCAGTTCCTGGAACATCCTAGGCTCTGTCCTATTTTGGGGACTCTTAAACAGTTTTCTCTGCCTGGAAGACTCTTGATGGTCTTCCCCACCATCCTTCCTCCATTGTCTAGTTAATACCTACTTATCCTTCCGGTCTTATCTCAGGCCTGCCTAGATCCTCCAGGTCAGACAGGCTCCCAGAGCCTGTGGATTTGGTTGGGCAGGAGGTGCTCTAAATAAGGGCTCCTAATCAAGGGGGGTGGGTAGGGAGGAAGGCTGCTCTGCTGGCCAAGTCATGTGCCCTGGGACTGGGCTGCATCTGCCTGGAGAAAGATTCCTTTGTGTGAACTAGAAAAAGCCTCCATCCACTTGCCAAACCATGTGCCCACTGTGTGCATCTACCTGGAGGGGCTACCTTTTAATTTGTCCACTTAGGGGGGATGGCTTTTTCTAATCTGCACAAAGGCACTGTCACTGGCCCTGCAAGTCTTCTTGCTTTACATCTGCAGGTAGACTCCTCATTCATGGCCCTGATCAGAGTCTGAAGTCATTGCTTCCTATGCTCAATTGGTTAGTGGCAGTTCTCCCACTAGACAGTAAGATCCACTTAGGGTAGGGACCATGGGCTTTTGCTCCTGATTCTACTTCCAGTCTCTAATACAGTGTCTGGCATGGAGTAGGTGCTCGATGCATATTTGTGGAATGAATTAATAAAAAGGAGAGCCACAGAGATGCTGTAATGGAAGAAATACCCAGACTTGGGGACACAAGAGAGGTATCTAGCAAACATATTTACTCTTACTGAATAAATGAGGATTCAACAGATAATAAGACGTGGAAGCTGGCAGACCAAAAGACAGACTTCATAAAGCAGAATTTTCACTGAAGCATTTCACCCCAGGGCTAGAAACAAACATGCTGCTTCTGGAAGAAAGCAGAGTCAGGCCAGCAGTACCCCGAGAGCTTGCTTGGGTATCAAGGGAGTTTTAGACAGGACGGCAAGCTGGGAGGAACCCTACGTGAGACAAAAATCTAATGACTCATGAGATTCCAGGTAGACCAGGCATCTTGGAACTTGCAAAATTTATTGAAACGAAAATTCTTGCCCAGTGGCTGAAGATGCGGAGGCAGAAAGCCTCTACGTACCACTCCGTCAATACACTGCACAGCAGGGCCATGGGCTGCAAATGAAAAGCAGAGTCCAGTGTAGGAACAGTTATGGCTCAGAAACTCCTGCGGTCCTCAGGGACTTGGAAAAGAGAGATCTGTGTGGTGCAGGACCTTGGTGCTGAGGGGGCAGGGCACGAGGACTGTTCAAGCAGACATCAGTGCCCCAATTCTAAATTTAAAAAAATTACTCATTAGGGAAATGGAGGGAGGGAAAAAGATGAAAGATAATCACTGGTAATAGTTTTTCATTCTAGCAAAAAAATGTATGCTATACCAGATTACATGTATCCTATAAAAAAAATCTATATATCATTGTATACTACTTTCTCTACCTTAATTTTTTATTTCATAGTATATTTTAGGGATATTTTTATATCTGCACATATAGATCTCATTCTTTTTTTTTTTTTCTCAGAGAGAGAGAGAATCTTAAGCAGAATCCCCGCTGAGCGCAGAGCCCGACAGGGGGCTCGATCTCACGACCCTGAGATCGTGAAGCTGAAATCAAGAGCTGGATGCTCAATTGACTGAGCGACCCAGGCAACCCAAGATTTTATTCTGTTTTAACACCTGGCACAAATTCCACTGTATGAGGCATCGTGATTTATTTAACACAGAGATGGCCATTCAGGTTGGTAATACAGCTTGGGTTTTTGTTCATTTTAAAGTGGCCACACGTGGTTGGCAGCCTTCAAGAGGACCCCCAAGAATTTCTGCCTCCTGGCTGTCATACGGTACCCGGTTGTTCTCTGTGGCCCAGAATCTATGACCGAAATGATGGTCTAAGATTGGTTTATAAAAGATGGTGGCTTCTCTCTTGTGTGTTCCCTGGCTTGCTTGCTGGGTCCCTCTTGGTTCATACGCTCTGGGGGAAGCCAATAGCCACGTTATGAAGACACTCAGGCACCCTGAGGGGAGGCCCATGTGGTGAGGGAGTGAGGCCTCCCAACAACCGTAACAGTGAGCTCAGAAAAGAACTCCCCACTCCCACTGAGCCTTGAGATGACTGCCGCCCTGTCTCCAGTTTGACAGGAACCTCATGGGAGAGCATGAGCCAGACCCACCCAGCTAACCTGTCCCCCATTCCTGAACTCAGAAACCATGAGATGATGAATATCTGTCATTTTAAACTGGCTACGTTCTGTGGTAATGTGTTACATGGTAACAGATGACTCATTCATCACACACAGTAAAGTCCTAGCAAGTGGCCTACTAGACCAAAGGTATATGCATTAATAATTTTAAAAGATCCTGCCAAATTGTCTACCAAAGAGGTGGCAGCAATTTATAACCACACCAATAAAGCAGAAGAATGTCGGTTTCCCTAAAGCCTCACCAGCACCAGAAACTATCAAACTTTAGCCATTGTGCTAAACTATTAAGTGAAAAACAGTGTCTGTTTGCTTTGATTTGTATTTTTTATTTCAAAAGTTCTTTTGAACACATACCCTGCATCATCAGAAATGCAAAAGACAAGGTGCACTGTAGGGTTCCAAATGATTAATTACAAATGAGATAGTGTGGGCCGCCGTGCCTCAACCTTCAAGCCACTATCTATTTAAAATTTATATCAAATTATTAATTTTATAAAAGTAATAACCACTGGAGTTGAGTCTGGGAGTGGAAGTAAGCATCTGGTTCTAATTACTTTCTCGAAAATGCACAGAACATTAAGTAATTGTAACAAGAGGCATGACCCTGAATCTCAAGCTCGGAGCCCTAAATTAGAAGTGATCTAAATCTAAATATTAATTCTCTTTAGTGGTTCTGAACCAGAAGTTTAAAAACAAAAATTGAGTGAGTGAGTGGAATCAAATGGGAACTAAATGTCTGTATTTTTCAAAACTACTTAAATGAAACATCACGATAGTCTCAAATCAAATATAAACTCAACTGAATCTTATACGGCTTCAGTTGCTACTGAGAATAAATGGTTTTGGAAAAATATCCTTTATCTTTTATAAAAAATTATCGAGGCGATTGGAATTCAGTGATATTGGAGAAAAGCAGAAATCCTGCTCTTCACTAGAGAAAAGCACCTGCAGTCATCACGGGTCTCCCGCTGCCACACCCCAGCTTCATGATAGTGAAAACAAAAGCATTTGGTTATTTAAAAAAAACAAACCTTAGGGAGGCCTGGGTGGCTCAGTCTGTTAAGCATCTGCCTTCGGCTCGGGTCATGATCCCAGGGTCCTGGGATCGAGTCCCACATTGGGCTCCTTGCTCAGCAGGGAGCCTGCTTCTCCCTCTGCCTGCCATTACCTCTGCCTGTGCTCACACTTCCTCTCTCTCTTTCTCTCTCTCTGACAAATAAATAAAATCTTTAAAAAAATAAACCTTATTCTTTTGATAACATTTCACTAAATTATAAAATATATCAGTTTCCCCTGCCAGAAATCATAAAAAATATTTTTAGAACAACCAATCTACTTTTCGTAACAATACAGTGGACATACTGCACCAGGGAAATTCTAGAAAGCATTCCTAAATATCCAAGTATCTAGGGTTGAAAACCAAGACAAACTGGTTGCAGATGATATCAAATGATCACTTGAAGCACATAAATGAGCATGGTAGAAGGCTCTGTATGGTTATTAAACTAGTAACAGTTGACCCTTGAACAATGAGTTGGTTAGGGGCACTGACCCCCCATGCAGTTGAAAAATCCACATAGAACTTCTGACTCCTCCAAAACTTAACTACTAATAGCCTATTATTGCCTGGAAGCCTTGCCAATTACCTAAATAGTTGATTAATACATATTTTGTATGATGTATGTATTATATACTGTATTCTTACAATAAAATAAGCTAGAGAAAATGTTATTAATAAAATCATAAGAGGAAATACATTTATAGTACTGTAGTATAGTTATCCCCCCAAAATCTGCATCGAAGTTCACAGTTCAAACCCATGTTGTTCGAGGGTCAACTGTAGTTGACTTCTCACTTAGTACATGACAAGTAAATGACAATATAATTATCACTGTTGCTTCCCCAGGCTACACTGGCCGAAGGCAGTAAAAAAGAAGGATGTGGGTACAAAAAACAGGGTCTCCTCTCAGGGGACGCACTGGGACCCCCGTGTCTCCCCTCCAGTTTTCCTGGCAGAGAAACCCAGGGTGGACAACAGGGCACTAAACTTCTCTTGCCGTTCTGCCCTGCTCCAGAGATACCTCTAATGGGCAGCTTCTGCTCCATCTGGCTCTGACCTGGGTTGGTCTAACTGTTCCTGCCATTGTCCTGGGCTTGTGACAGGCTCTAGGCAGACCTCCCCAGGCACCAGCGTGCATGTATGTTCTTCCGGAGTGAGGGAGGGCACCCTCCCTAGTACTGGTGCAGCTGGGTCACTGAGCAATGTGAGACTGCACTTTCAGTGACCCTTGGCCCTCTTACTGGCTCCCACAGTAGGATGGACGCCATGCTTGCGGCTCTCCGAGGTTTGGGTGAGAGGACATTTTAGTCATCCTACACAGTGTCTGTCATCCTCGAAAGCACTTCTGCCCATTCACGGTTGAAGAGAGCTTTGGATAAAGCCATGGAACTGCATCTCTCTCTTTCCTCACCAGGATGCTGTGGCCATGGGAGGCAGGCAGTCTCTGAGCTCTGGCAGGAGCTCTGGGCCCATTTACCGTCAACTTGACTCTTGCTCACTAAAGGTCTGCTGGATCCTCGGGCAAACACGAAGATGATCACCCCTACCATGTCATTGCTACATGCTCCACACATGGCATGCACCCTGAAGAGATTTTCTGATCATCTACCTTTGTATAAGCACTGTCTGTTACGGTATCCACAACCTCTACTAACTCTCCATGCAGAGGTGATAAAGGATTCTCCCACGTAGAAGTGTCTCATCCAGTAGCAGCTCAGAATTCTGACCTGCTTGTCAGGTATTCATCTATAACCTTCCTACAATAAAAACCAGTATTTTGCTAAAATATGTATTTCCTTTCTTTGAATCATCATTGATCCTATGATTTACCATTTTCAAGAGAATACTACTTTTGGGTGATTGGGTCATTCCAGCTACTGGAGCTAGACTGCCTGGGTTTGAATCCAGCTCTCGACTGGTTGCATGACCCTAAGTGCTTAACATTTCTTTATCTGTGAAGTAAGGATATTAAAAGCATCTCCATAGGTTGTTATTAGTATTACATGAGTTAATGCATGTAAAGGGCTTAGAACCATGTCTGGCACAGTGTTTACTGTTGGTGTATCACATGAATTGCCTGTCTTATATCTCAGTAGCCCCACATGGTGAGATCTGTAGGTGAGATCAGTTATCTAGCTGCAAGTGCCTAAGATGACGAGCCTCCCAACGTGTTGTGACAACAACCTGCTGACAAGCTAAAGACTGCACCCTGTTTGGAGGAGGAATTTGCCTGAAAGCAAAAACAGGAGCACAGTTCAGGCAATTAATCACTCTCATCCCTCCGCTCCCAGAACATTCAGCTTCAGCAAATTCAGGAATTTCTACACTTAAGAAATTGTAAAAAGAGAGCTGGCCAAGCTGACATGCCAAAGCTGCCAGAAGTCACACAGAATGCTGTCACCTTCCCATTCAAGTTCAGGCGGTTCTGACTGAGCAGCTCTGCACATCAGCCTGTGATACCCTCTGGTTTCCAGCTTAGTAAGTGAAGACGCACACCTTGGCACACCTTTCCCAAAAGCCAACCAAGATCATGAACTTCCCATCTGGACAGCCAGATCTGCTCTGCTTATGCACAAGAAGAAAGCCAGGCACTGCTTTTCAAGTTTTAACTGAACAACATTATGAACAATTTTGGCTCTGTGGGCCCTCAACATCATCAGGGGACCATGATGTGATCTCTCAGTAAACATTTAAGGATCTGATATTCTCTCCCCATCATTTCTGCTAGGACCTGAACACAAGATTTCTATCCTTATCCCGTCACCGGAAGACATCCAGACAGGTCACCTGTAAAGAGTGCTGGTCTCAGACCTAAAAAAGCGAAGTTACGATTCTGTCTTCTGGGATGGGGAAGAGCAGACCAGACACACAGGAGATCAAACAGATCGAGGCTGTTTCTTCTAATGATGATAGGAAGCATATTCACTTAGGATGATGCTCCAAGTTAATCTTCTTAGGATGTTTACTTAAAATAAGTAAACAAACAAAAAAACCCAAAACAACAAACAAAAAAGCCCCTAGTATTTCAGGATGAGGGGAATCACACACTGGTTGTTGTCAAACAATGAGCAAGAAGTGTGATCTCGCTGCTCTTCTACATATGCACTTGGGCAAAATCAGCAAGGGACATAGGTCCTTCCCAGGATTCTCCCACACCACCCCCTCGGGGAGGCAGGATGCCACTGTGGATATAGATGGAGGCTCAGGGGGCCACACAACATGGGTTAAAATCTCAATTCCTTCACTTCCCACTAGGTTGGGCTTCAGGAGATTTCCTAGTTTTCTCTGTGCTTCGATTTTCTCATGCACAAGAGGACTGCTATGAAGACTGAGTGAGATAATTTATGTAGATCATTTAGAATACTTGGTAAATAGCATGCAATAAACGTTAGCTATTATTCATTGGTTTTGGAACTGACTTTTAATTAAATAAAGTGACTCTTAAAAGTTGTTTTTACATTTACAAGTATACTTTGACACTTCTTTTAAATGCTTGAAAAATGATAAGCATTTGGAGAAAAAATTGGTATGATAGCATTTACATTGTTTGTGGTAATACCATTCACAGGTTACAGATCAGAAAGTCACTGTTTCTGCTCCAAATTTCAGGACATCAGAACTATAGCATAATAAAAACTTTTTATAGCATAATAAAAACTTTTTCCAAATCTAGATTACAAGTTTCTATAACCCAAAATACTGAAGACTGTCAGACTCAAGGACATACTACAAGTCTGTCAATTTCTTTTAAAACCTTGGTGTGCCGTAAAAAACAAAAACAAAAACAAAAAAAAAACCTTGGTGTATCTTATAGCCTAACAATTATGTTAAGATAAGAGGTTAGGGATTGGCTTACTGAAAATCCTGCTGCTAACTACCATGAAGAGACACAACTAAATTAAGCTAATAATTTGAGCACTAGCCATTAGTATTTGGGTAAAAGCATTAAGATGGAACAAAAAGATGTATGCATTATATATACTGCATTTCTTTGGCATTTACTAAAAATGATGTGTTTTTGTTTAATTAATGATTCACTTTCATGAATGGAATGGTAACTGCTTCCCTATCACTTGACATCCATTGATGGGGTATTTTTTAGTTTCTGTTTGTATCAGCCAGGGGGTTATGTTATGGTAACAAACATCCCCCAAACTCAATGGCTTAAAACAACAAAGATTCATTTCTCACTCATGCTACACGCCCATCACAGGTCAGTAGGGGTGCTGCTCTGTATCACCATGTCTTATCTTCACTCAGGGATATAGTCTTAAAGAGAGCAGCCATCAAGAACTTTGCTGGTCACCATGGTAGGAAGTACGTAATATGTAGAATTCTACACTGGCTCTTAAGGGTTTCCCTTAAATGTGACATATATCAGTTCTATTCACATTCCATTAGGAAAGGCAAGTCACATGGTCACACGGGCCAAAAAATTGCCCCATGGACACAGAAGAAGATTTAATGAATATCTGCGGTGACTACCACACTATTAAAAGGAGCTTTGTAGGATTCTTTCACTTTAATTTAGAGGTTATAACATGTCGCTGTATCTAATTCCAGCATCAGATACAGCCTGTCTGCCTTTTCAGTGGCCCCTTGCTATAGAGCCACTTTCTAGGCTGTGCAAGGGAAGGAGTTAGTCATTTGCCTCCAACAGGAACGAACTTGATTCTCCCTCTGAAGAAAAACAAAGTTTGGATATGAAAGTAGAAAGGAGAAATTAAGGTCCCAGTTAATTTGTTTCTTGTTGAGTTATAATGTAAGTAGAGAGAGGAACACACAGGTTTCTTATTTGTTTTCCCTGTTTTGAGGAAAAGTAATCAGTTTTTTCAAACAAAGAACACACTTCAACAGGACTTTGCAATATCCCCCCCTGCTGGACCTTTCGCCTCCTGCCCTCTCCGCCCCCGGCACTTCAAACAGGTACCTACGGTCTCCCATTTTTTGCACAGTTGATGGGAAATTAGACCTGGAACTTGCACTTATTATCATTTATTTTAAAACTAGAAAGGACCCGAGATGTGGGACAGGAGACTGCTTGTTGTCTTCATATCTCTAGCCCCTGCCCCTTCTATATGGTGCAGCATCCATGACAACGACAGGACGTGACAGCCATCTCACACCTCTCTCATAGCTGGGGGTGACCACATGACCGTGTTCTAGCCGAAGGGGGTATGAGTGGAAGGTGTGTGTCACTTCATGCCTTTGAAAGAAAAGGTGTGTCTTCCCCTTGGCACCTTTCCTCTTCTCGTTGGCTGCTCGGTGGATGTGGTGGCAGGTGCTGGAGCAACATTTTTAACCACAAGATGGAAGCTGTATGTTGAGCACGGCAGAGCAACAAGACAGAAGGAATCTGGGATCTGAAACTATGAACCTTCTGAAACAGCCCTGGAGTGTGTTTGCTAGACTATATGTTAGAGAAATACATGTTTACAATAAAGGGTTACCTACTGCCATGTCAGCTGGTTCAAATCTCTTGTTTTCAGATGAAGAAACTGAAACCAGAGAGACTAAAAGATGTGTCCATGGTCATAAAACTATCTTCTCTGTAGACTGTTCATTAAAATGATGGAAAATTACTCAATTCCTTTCTTATTGATTTAATGTCATACTAAGCAGGAGGGACAGAATTTAATGCTAAGAACTATACCATTTCAAGTTTCTTAGGATGATCAACATAGCCTATTAATAGAAATTATTTGATTCAATGTAGATTGCCAGGGTTTAGAGCTAATGAGAAATTCTGGAGGTTGTGGTTGAGGCAACAGCCAAACTGTCAGAAGATATTCTCAAAGTACATTTCCCAAAGTCCACAGGAAGATGATCAGTGGGTTGTCTGTATTTGTACTTCTTTCTGAGAAGGAACAGTAAGCCTTCAGACGTGATTGGAATTTGGCTCTGATGGTGTAAGCACCCAGATTTAAGTACACATACAAGAAACCACAGGCTTAATTTACTAAAATGAGGTCCACCCATTGAACCACATGTGTTTTTAGTTAACTTTTTCATAGGAAAAGACGAAAAAAAAAAGTTCTCAATTCACCATTTCTTTGATATCCTCATTTGCTGTTTTAAATGACATTCAACAGGAATTATGTTATTTGACGTGGTTCATGCATCTGATGCTCTAAGGAGTTGCAAAATGGCTGGGAACTGTTTCAGAGAGCAAAAACATCTGACCTTGTTGGTTTAAGCTTTGGATATAGTTTATGGAAAACCAGAATTCTTTCTTTCCTTTGGAATATCGCTTAGAAGCATTTCTTGTAGGTTCTACTTAGTGTCCTCATGTTTAGAGGGCTGATATTGAGTCTTAACATCACAGAATCAGGGACAACTCAGACTGCAGTGAACCAGCCATCAAAATACAAAGCCATTTGGTTCAATTTTTTCCACCCCTCCTTCTGAGCTCCCATACAGCTGACCGGAGTCACTTTTGCTGCTAGCAGAAATCAGTGTGAATTGGGCTCGCTTTCCTACAATACACTGTTCTCTGCTTCACTCCACTTTTACTTTTCATAATCTTCAACTTGGAACTCAGAATTTCTAGACGGGAACACATTAATGCCAGTTATTTTTAAAATCTGATGTCATCCATCTGTTTTAAAAAATATCAAGGGCTCCCTTTTGCCTAGAGAATGCCTGAGCTTTAACATCATAAGACCTTCAAATCTAACCATCCTGCCTCTTGAGACCTATCTTCCCCCACTGTTCCTCTCTGTCGTAACTACCTTGGACTATTATCCATTTGAGGACATTCTCACCGCATCCTTCTGTTCTCTATGCCTGGAGTGACTCCCTCCGCCCCTTTATCTATTTATTCTCCATGAAATATTCTTGTTGCCTGCCCTCTCTCCTACTCCCACATAGACGCGTTCATTCCCTAAACCTTCCTACCTCCACAGTATCACTGGTTTAACTGTATTTTAATTATTTATGTATCCATACACACCAGTAAGTTATGAGCACCTTAACAAGAAGGATCATGTCCTAATTTTATTCTGAACATCCGGGACAGTTCTTGGCACACAGGAGATGTTCAGTGCATGGTTGCTGAATCACTGTGGGGATAAAAGAAAAAGAAAGGATCCTAAACTACAATGGAAAAAAAAAATCCCAACTAAATGTGTAAAGGAAATAAAAATTTATAATAGTGTCTTTTTGTTCCATCTCTTACGTTGAGACAGAAAGAAGCAAAAAATTTATGCTGTAGAAAAGTTGGATGAGAGGCAATTGATACCTTTACACTAGGAATCAGAAGACCCAGATTTGAGTTTCTTCTCTGAGCTTTCTGCCTCCTTAACTCTGGGCAATTTACATTTATAAAATTGAAATCTAAATCATACCTCATTCCAAAGTAAATCTTAGGCAATAGTTGGCAGGGAATACTCCTTGAGATTTTCTTTTCCTTTTTAAAATTAGTTTAAAATAGAGATGAAAATACCTGCTGTACCTTTGTCGCAGTGTGAGCTTCCAATGAGCAGGCGGCCTCGAAAGAGCTCTGTAACTACTGGGTGACATGTAAATGAAATGCATTACTATCAGAGACGGGAAAGAAAAGGAGACAAGTACCTTTCACTCAACAATCCTCTTCGGAGTGGTTACTGTGGACCAGACAAGGTAGCAGGTGTTAGGGATTCCAAGAAAGCCTGGAGACTCAGGATTGCCCTGGCAAGGTCTCCCTCAGACAGACCCACCTACTCTCAGATGGACTCTCTCTACAACTAATTTCCATCCCCACGGGTCTGAGCATCACGGCCTGAGGGCAAGTCTGGATATGGCAAAGGAACAGGTGCACCTCCGAGGTCAGGACATACTCCAAATAGAGCCACCACCAACCCTCAGCCCCACCCCATTTTGACATGAGATATAATTTAACCTTTTTCTTATGTGAAAGAACCAATAACTGCAAATATCATATTAGGACGTTTATTTTTGAAGTTGTTTATGAGGCATTCATTTTTCCTTAGCATCCAACCTGGCTAAGTCTTGGATCTACCGGAAATATTAAAAAATCAAAGACCATGCCTACTTTAGCATCATGTGAAAGATTATATTCATTTGTTTATTCATTCATTTATCCTATAAATATTTATTTAGTGCTTATGACATGCTAGGCAGTAATCAAGGTGTCTGGAGAACAGCCATAGTCAATTAGAGGTGGCCTAAAGCAAACAGTTACGTAAGTAACTTTAATTACAAGGTGATAAGGGTTACAAAGGAGAAGCACAGGGCTCCATGCTACAGTGAAATCTGTGGGGGGCGGGCAGTGGAGGGGATGGTGGAGGGGTGAGAGAATGCTCCCTGGACCAAGCACATTAGGGCTCAGACAAGGGAGACGGAGCTGGCCAAGGGAAGGACATGAGAAAAGCCCAGGGGCAGGAAGTGCGGGACTGCAGGATTGAGGTGGGAAGGAGCTTGGCTAGGAGGGGAGGGGAGAGAGGAGCCCAGAGTGCAGTGCAGGGTCATCCCCACTTGGGTCAGAACCTGAGAGCAATGGGAAGGGCTTTCAAAAGGGGAGTAACATGATCAGATATGCAGTAAAAAGCAACATCAAAAGGTGACTTTAATACCCAGGACAGTGGTAAGAAAGAGAGAGAACTGGACTGGGGTGGGAGGGGAAGCCATCAAGATTGTGTACATTTTGTGGATGAAGACACTGAGCCTCAACAGTGAAGTCACTTGACCAAGAACACAGAGAGAGATACTGGAAGAACCACCCTCTTTTAACTCTTGGTTCAGGTTTTTTATTTGTTTCTTTTCTATACAAGCACCCTCCATCCTATAACTGAATTTGGAGTCACGGCTTTCCCACTCTCTGACTCCCACCTACGTAATCATAGAACTGACTTTGCTTTCTCACCACTTTGAACTGAACGATGCTACTAGTAATAGTAACAGTCATTTATTAGGAACCTGCCATGTACCAGGCAACTTGGTCCGTGCTTTCCATTTCTAGTCTTTACAACAATCTTGTCAGGTAGGTATTATTTTTACTGTTCCATAGTTGAAAAGATGGAGGCTCAAAAATATTTTGTAAACTGCCCAAGGTAACACAGATAGTTAAGTGGGATCGGGGTCCACAGCCACTTCCCTCTGGCTCCAAACCTTGCCATCACACCATACTGACTCTGGATTTTATCACTGTCAAATGCCGAATTCTGGTCTTCTGGGAAAAATCAGAACAGGGAGGGAAAACTTTCTCTCCCTCAATTAAAAAAACAACAACAACAACAAACCTATGTGAAATTTTCTGAAAAGTTAACTAAATATATACAGCCACAAGGAATAATAAGAATTGAGAAAATTCAGAAGAAATTTTTCATTTTTCATCTACCACACTAATGGCATACACATTTTTAAATGTTCCACCAATCTGTTTCAGGAGATAAATATTGGCAGTAACCACATGGCCGGGCAAGATGAAAAGGTCCCCTTAAAATGGTCTGATCTACAGTCTCAACTGGAGGAATCGTACCGCTGATTACTGAAAAGGGTAGGAGAGCAGAGAAAAAAAAGAATTCATCTCTGGTAGATCTGATCCCAACCTCCCAAACAGGTGGAAATTGAATTTAAAGTCAACTTCCATATAGTAGACACTCCAAAATTAAGAGAGACAGTTTAAGAAAATATACCAAAAAAAAAAAAAAAAAAAAAAAAAAATCTGGCCCTAATGAGAAAGTTACATGACCCAAAGGAAAAATGAAAAAAACTAGACGATCTTGGAAACAATTATAATCCCCCTAATGTAAATGTTGCACCATGTGAGAAATTTTCAAATGATTGTTACTCATTCCCAAGGAGGTAAAAAGAAACATCTCCATTAAGAAACAAGAACAGAGCAGGATGTACTCACTCCACGAAAGAAGAAATAAGATCATCAATGCATACAGTAAATATTAAAATCCAGCAGAAAAATTGAGTTAGTGAATCAGAAATAGGTACAAGAGACATACATGGAAGGTTGAAAAATAATCAGACATTGAAAAGAAGGTGAGAGATGACTGACATAGAAAATAGAGCGTGGAGATGGTAACTTACAAGCAAGGGGAGTCTCTAACGGGAGAAGAACCAACAAAAAATCGTCAATTTTCCAGAACTTAACACCAAGGCCAAATAGAAAAAACCTATGGATTGGAGATTGGAAATGCTCACTTTGTTCTCTGTTATATTCGTAAGCAAAAAAATACACTAAGGCATACCTATTTAAGATACAAAGCATTCTGAAGTCTAAAACCAGAAAATCAGATCACTATCAAATAGGTGAAAATTAGTATAGCTTCAGATTTTCCCTGTAAAAATTGAATCTAACAGAGGAGGTAGGATAGGAGTACAAGGACTGGGGGCTGTGTGTGTGTGTGTGTGTGTGTGTGTGTGTGTGTGTGTGTGTGAGCATGCGTGCACCAATGGGTGTATGTGAAACCTACAAAGAATATTTAAATGGCTTCTGCATGCTAGAAAGGCTGTATCATCCGAATAACAACTCCACAGAAATCTGAGACTGTTGTTCCAAATATCAGGGACAGAATAAAAGAGGAATACACTTACTGGGGGATAGTGATGTTGAAAAAGGGATGGGTGACCATGGAATCAATTTTCCATTCAGCAATAAGTAAGCAAGATCACCAGTTGAAGATAGTTGTAGATTTAAAAAAAAAGAGCCACAAAGAAAAATCCTAAGTATTGATCTTAACAAGTCTAATAACTGATGAGATTATTGAAACAGAAAAGAAAAAAAGAAATGTAGATGAAACTTCAAGAGAAAGGAACAAGAATTTTTAAGATCCTCAGAATAAGCTAATGAAGTACGGGAAAGGGAGAGAGTAAAGAGAAAAAAGTCAAAAGGCACTGAATTACTCATATTCTTATAATAGAGTTATTTTGTCCAAAGAGGTAGCTATCACCATGACCACCTCCACCACCATCATCATCATCACCACCTCCACCACCAGCATCATCATCAAAGCTATCACTGATAACAACACTTACTATCTGGCATTCTAAGTATTTTAATCCTGAAAAGAAACCTATGTGGTGGGTGGTATTATTGTCTCCATTTCACAGATGAAGAAACTGAGGCCCAGAGTGACAAAGTAACTTGCTCAAGGCCCAGAGCTAAGTGGGATCCTAACCCAGCTGTTAACCACCTCACTCTCCTGCTCTGTTGTGACTAGTTATGACTAGAAGAACACAGCATGTACGGGATGTGCTTAAAAATAATCACTAGTACACATTTGAGGTAATAATGATCATTCTAGCAGCTACTATTTGCAGAGGACCTATTATTGCCAGGCATTGCATTAAGCATTTTAAAGACATCAGTTCATTTAATCCTAAGATCCTGCAAGATACTGTAAAAGAGTTTATGTAAAGATATTGTGAAGATCATAAAGGTATTAAGATTCTTGCTCAAGGTCACCCAGCTAGCAGGTAGCTAAGCCATGATCTGAACTGGGGTCTATTTGATCCTGGAGCACAGACTCCTTCTCTACTACACATTCCATATAGGGACAGGTATTTTTAAAATCAAAATGGCACTGCAAGATAAAAGAATATCAGACCGACTTGGTCTTTTAAAAAAACACTGCTTCCATCAAGGTTACCAATGCTAACAGCTCTTCAACAGATGCTCCTCCACTCACTCATCCGGCTGAGGTTACCACTCCTCTTCTCAAATTCCCTCCTCCCATGGCTGTCCTCTAATTTTCCTACCTCACTGCCCTTTTCTTTCCATTCTTTTACTGGGCCACGCCATCTTTGGCCCTCTCCTTACTTGTCAGTGCTTCTGGCTCTGGGCAAATGTTCCTCTTGTCACCCTATGATAATGATGACCAAATATTATACAGGCCCAGATTTCTGCCCACACGCGCACACACACACACGTATCCGCATCTGCCTGCTATAAATACACTCACACATACACATGTACAAACAGCATGTGTATCTCTTTCAAAATGACTCAAGAGCCATTGCATTCAAGAAGTATGTTCTTCCTTGCCCTCTGCCTTCCTACCACAGGTGGATACCTATCATAGTCCTTATCACATGAAGCCAAAGTGGTCCTTAACCCACTTATCTCTCCTGCCAGACGGTAAAATCCCTTATCTTTCACTTCCCTTCTGTTTCCAAAACAAGGGAGTCCAGGTCTAGTACAGATACTCCAGAAATGTTTATTAATTGAATAATAAAAATAAGAGTAGAAAGAAAGCATAAAAAGGCCATAATATTAGGTGACCCTCCATTTTAAAGTATGAAAATAATAATCAAAACCTGCAAAAAATAAAACGGCCTTGGGTACCATTTTCATTCTCAATTCAATTAGCAAGAATTTAAAAAAAATAAAATGCACACTGCTGGAGAAGTTATCAATTGGACCTCTTTATCTTAGTGTTGAAATTGGCAGTCTCCAAACACTGCCGGTCCAAACACTGCATGAGGCAATGTATGTCAAAAACAATAAAACTATTCACAACCATCAACCCAGTGAGCCCACTCCTGGAAACTTATCTAAGGAAATAAATCAACAGAAGAATATGGCTGTATTTGGGGATATGCTTACAGAAGCATTATATGCTATATAATAATGAGAAATAGGAAATAGACGAATACCCAACAGCAGGATAAAAGCTAAGGAAATCAATTTGAAGTACTTTTACACATCTGTTAAAATTTAACATGATGACTGTAAAGGAAAACGGAAAATGACCTAATGCTAAGAAAAAGCTGGAATGCAAAATTACCTGCCGGTTATGACTGCCACTGTGGAAAAACGATGACTTGCACCTGAGGAAGGACAGAAACCATCTGACGAGAATTCACAAAAATAAAAAACGTGTTGCGATGATCAGGTTTTATATTATCTTCTAAAAATCCAATTTTAAGATGCGATTGCTATAATATGAAATGAAACACAGTTTGGATACAGGTCGTGCACTTAATTAGCTGTACTACCTCAGGCAAGAAGCTTGACGTCTCTGAACTTAGCTTACTCATCTATAAAATAAGAAAACTCTATTTCTAACTCTTAGCAGATTAAATTATGTGATACACACTTACTATGTACCTGGCACCGTTCTAAGCACTGTACAATTATTACTTTAACTAGCAAAACAACTTTTTACGATGACGCACAAGGAAGTTCAGTAATCTACAGTGACGATAGCAAGAGAAGAGTAACTGTCAGCAGCCTTCCAATGACCACTGGATCAAATCTAGCCTCAAGAGCACCTGCTAACGTGTACCGCGTGTCTCTAGCGTGGCAAGCACTGTGCTAAGGGTTTTCTTTGCATTATTCTACATAGTCCTTATAGCAGTCCATTACAGAGGTACTATACTTGTGTCCTCACGATATTCAGCCTCAGAGGTTATGTAACGTGCTAAGGAGTGAGACAGCCAAAATTTGACCATGTGTTTGTCTGAGTTCAGGGCCAACCAGGTGCTTCGACACTATGTAATGATGCTTCCAATTTTTGCTAGGATGGTGTACACAGTCCTTCAGAGCTTGACCGTGGCCCACACTCTCCTCACTCTGGATCTGGGGGAGTTCTGAGTTGACACGATGACCTTTTAAGTCCCTGGCCTTAGCTTCTTCTGTTCCTCACCTGGTCTTCTTCAAAACTCTTTATCCCTCAAAATTCCATCTCCCTTACCTCAAGAGGCATAATTAATTGTTCCCTTATCTCCTATCTCTCTCTCTATTTTTTAAGTAGGCTCCACGCACAACGTGGGGCTTGAACTCACGACCCTGAGATCAAGAGTCGCATGCTCCACCCCCCGAGCCAGCCAGGCACTCCTGTCTGCTGCTCTTTTAGCTAGTAATTCATGTTTGTAAGTCAACATCTGCCATATTGTTTCTATGCTTCTTTACCAGGCTGTTCCTTCCCAATTACGTTTCACAAAGGCAAAGAGCATGTTTTACACAGTTTTGTATAGTGTTGTATTCCTGGCTTTCAGCATGGTTCCTAGCATGTGATAAGGACCCAACTCCTGCTTGCTGAATGAACAAACACTTCCAGCTGGGAGGAGGTTTCCAGACACGCCGGCCAACACTGGAGCACCCTTCGTTGTGTGCAAAGGATGGAACATCAGTCAGGGGCCCATACTTTCCTATAGTTTTTCACAGAGCTTCGATGGAGGTAGTTTAGCTAAAATGAGGATATAAAGGAGACCCACCACTTGGACTTCCTAATGTACTACGTTTGGATTAAGGGTGCATAGTGCCATGTGGTTACTTGTTGGGCCTGTTAGCATATTCCATGGGAATTGCTTGCTCACTGGTTTGCCTTCCCCTTCTAGATAGGACTGTAGGTATTCCACACAATCCCTAAAACCAACAGTAACTGGTATGGAATTGGTGATTAAGGAATATTTGTTGAATGACTGACTGAATGAATAAATAATGGGGTTGAGGCATTTTTCTCTCCCTGGGTTCTTGAGAAAATATTTCAACTTGTAGCATGCTCTACTAAACTAGTGCCAGACTTAAAAAAATATAACGTTTCAATTTCATGATGCTCCCAGAATTCTGTGTAAATATTAAATGAACGACTTCAACAGTTAAACTACTTGTCCATCTATGTTATATCCTTCTCTACTCTCTTCAATGACTAGGAAATCACTGGAAGCTCTAACTTTATAGAGGATCTATTTTTCCTCTAAAAGCAGAATAGAACCTTTTTAGAAAGTAAAAATGCTTCCCACTTAACATTCTTTAAAAATGCACAAAATAAGAAGATTCATTTGGTGGACATGTTCTCTCTCTTTATCCTGACATTGGTTCAGTGCTGAGGAACTATTATTAGAAAGCTCTCAGTTGAAGAAGATGCCTTCAAAAAGGAAGATAAGATGTAGGATACTGTGTGTTCAAAGCTTATTTTAATTATACAGGCTATAGGGTTACTGAGATATGCCAAACATTTAGCTAATTAGCAGACTCTTGAGACAAGAGGGCCGCTAGAGATAGACACAGTTTTTCCTCATTAATGAGCGATGACAAATTCTAGTTAAACACACATTTTTACTTGTACTATAAATTCACTTTATTTGTTCTTTCTTAAATTCCAAGAACATGAACTCATTTAAACTTGAAATTTAGACATTAAGACTAAGATGAAGATCTTCCACTTTAAACACAATGACCCAACATTGACCGCCATATTGGGAACATTGGAGGGGGGGCTAAAAAATTATTTATAAGCTCAAAGACTCAAAATTGAAATTAGTTAGGAGACTCCATTTAAAAAATTCCATAGAAGGTATTCAACAAAATAGTAAAACCTAAGTTAACAAGCACTGAAGTGTCTGTAACTCTCTAGTAACTGGTACGTTTTGAGGGCCTATCATACAAAGAGAAATGAGAAGAACAGAGATAAGAAGAAAGTAGCTATCTTTCATGGAGTACTTACAATCTGCTGCAGTCTACCAAGTGTTTTACAAAAATCACCTAATTTGTTCCTCAAAACAGCCCAGGAAAGTATAAATCATTTTTCTTATTTTATAAATGAGGGATCAAGGCATATGGAGTTTGAATAAGGTCATCTGGTTAGAAAGAAAGTAGCTTGGCTACGTTTGATGACAGACTGCTTCTCTTAGGCTCACTACTGATGTCAGCTTGTATCTTGAGAAGATCTTATGAACAACATAACAGGTTTTTTGTTTGTCTCCCTGGATTAGATATATTTAGCAATTTGGGTATTTAGTACTTATATAAAGGTGTCTTCCTCAGGACATAAGCATGAAGTAGCTGTGTTCCTCTGGCAGCTTTTCTTTCAGAATAAAAATTAGATCCAAGGACAAAATCTAAATTTCCAATCTGTAATCAGTGGGATTGCCCACAATGCTTTTCACAGAAAGTGGTCCCTACCCATCCTGAAACTTGAATAGGTTGGTGGCTGTAGCAGATTGCGGTTCCCAAAGATGGTTGCTACGTATCTCTGTTTCTGGCTCCTCCATCATGAAACCTTGCTACTTCCCCACCAAGAGGTGAAGGCTATTTTTCCACTCCCTTTAGAATATGGGCAGGTTCTGTAACCACTCTGACAAACAGAATCAGAAGTGCCACTGCTTCTAGGAAGCCAGTTGTCAGGTGAGAAGCATGACTACTATCCTCAGACCACCATGTTGTGAGAAGCCCACGCTATGTGGAAAAGTCATTTTTAGGTGTTTGTTGATGGCCCAGTTGAGCTCATAGTCAACATCAATTGCCAGCCCTGTGAGGGAGGCATCTTGAACACCCAGCCCAGCCAAGCCTTGGGGTAACTGCAATGTGAGCCAAAATCTAAATGCAAGTGTGTGAGAGATCCTAAGCAGGAATTGTCTAGCTGAACTCAGTTAATCCATAGAACCACAACATAATAATAACTTATTATTTTAAGGCACTGCATTTTGGAGTGGTCTGTTACATAAGAGATCATCAGAACAGTGGTGTTGGTTTTCTTCTAGAATGAAGCAACTATTTCTTTAAAGCAATTGAGGGTAGATTTTGGGGGCAGGGGATATGTTAAAATCTCACACATACCCAAAGTGGTAGCTAAGCAATTTTCTAATTGAGGGTTATTCCTATAAAGAATTGAGGGACTACGAAAATGTACCTACGTAAACATTCTTATATTTTGGGCTACTTTTCAATAAATTAGCCATACAGAGGTATTATGTTCCAAAGCTGATGTTTTATTAAGAAAACAGAGTGGGTTCTCAGCAAAATGATTAGAAAATATGGAGTCAGTTTACCATAGTGCTGTCAAACTATTCTCCTTTTTTAAAGCAATAACCAAACATGATTTAGTCCCTGAACAGCCTCAGAACGCCAATAACTTGATTTACTTTTATATTACCTGCCAAATTCCACCTGAGCTGATGAGAGAGAATTCAGCACTAATGATCCCAAGAAAGAGAATAAAATGCTGGGAACAGAATGATGTTCCAAAAATACTTGAAGGTTAAGTATAAGAGAAAATAATGCTTAGATAAAAAATAAACTCTTTTCTAGGGAACATCAGAAGGCTAGCACAGATTTTGTCAAACCTCTTCAGCTTTTGGATCTATTGCTTATTTTTTGTTTGTTTGTTTGTTTGTTTTAACAATGACCTTAAGGTCAGGCAAGATACTGAATCATGAAAGAAATCATGAAAGAAAAATTTATTGGTATCATGAAAGAAAAATTTACTGGTATTTAAGATCCTGCACTTTTAAGCAAAGAGAGGGCAAATATATTTAAAAAAACAACTTTCAATAACAAGGCAAGAATAAAGGAATTATGGTGCTTGATTAGCACACTCCAGTCCTGGGGCAATTTGGTTAACTCAAGTTTTCTGTCATTAGCTCTAACAATAAGATTTAAAAATTATTGCCATTTTGCTAATGGAAATAATTTCACAACAGTACTTTCATTGTGTCTTTTAAAGAACTCCTAAAAAGGCAAAGCAATTTGTCCACATGGTGAATGTGTTCCCCTCCCTAGTTTATTAAGTCCTGGAAAGTTATATAACGGCTGCATTCATTCATAGACTACGACACCTGTGGCAGGATGAAGTTTCCACTGATTCTCGAGATAGAAACAGGATGAATGCTCCTTTCCCCACCACTCACAGAGATGTCCATTACAAGAACAAGAGCAACAGGGGCGCCTGGGTGGCTCAGTTGGCTAAGCATCTGACTCTTAATTTCGGCTCAGGTAATGATCTCAAGGTCATGAGATCAAGCCCCGCATGAAGCCCCACATTGGGTTCCACACTGAGCGTGGAGCCTGCTTAAGATTCTCTCTCTCCCTCTCCCTCTGCCCGACCCCCAGCCCTCTCTCTCCCTCTCAAAACAAACAAAAAAAGCAGCAACTAACAATTGAGGTAGCATGATGTTTTGCTCCACTATAACTCCTTGTGTTTTAAATGCTTTTTGTATAATTTCCTTTTCCTAAGTTTTAAAAGTAGTAAGTGTTCACTAAGGAGGAAAAAATTTTAAATGCAGAAAGGAATTAAAAAAAAAAGAAGAAGAAGAATCTTCCACAACCCTGCTACCAGAGAAACCACCCTTCCCTCTACTCTTTTGATCAGTTAAAAACAACACCACTGTTTGATTATCTATTGTTGCCTAACAAACCACTACAACTTCTCTTGTAGTTTACTCTTCAGACGAAGTTCATGATCTGATCACAAAATTCCTGTGTATATCACAATGCTTATGTGGGTTCTGCTTACACAATCAGAACCCTAAACTTAATCTTTCTTAATGCCGATGGGATTTCTTGGTTTAAAAACAAAACAAAACACAAAAACCAAATGATGGAAAAGCAAAATGTCATGAAACAAAGGGATAAGATTTAAATGAATAGATAAAATCAGAAGCTCACTGAAATATGGTAGGAAGAGTACATTGTATAAATTTTATAACTGGATTACCAATTAAGATTTTAAAACTGGAAGTTAATCTTCCATGGAAACGGGTGGAATGAAAATAATTATAATGACCAGAATTTTAAAAATAAAACAAAGGAGGTCTTTAATAGCCAAAATTATGTTTAAAATAAAAGCTATTTTTTCCCACTCATCCCTGCAGGTGTATTGTTTGTCTTTGCCTTAAAACAAAGCAAAATATCACTATATTGCAAAAGCTTAGATGCAAAAGAGTCTTGTTCAAGGAGTAAAAAAATTTACCATTGCTCCAACTCAGAAAATACGTGTATTATTAGCAGGTAACCTCAATGTACTCCCAAACTGATGGATACTTTTAAGAAGTAACTTTTGAGAATATTTCCTACAACAAAGTGAGTAAGACCAATAATATCCAGTTCAAAGAGTTTCATCTTAGCTCAATTATCTCATTTACAAGACTACAAGCTGCCCTGAGGTTAAGGCAGGAACCTTATAAGTTCTAAGGCTCCTGGTCCACAACACTGAGGAAGGGTGCTCTTCTTCAGGAATTTGAAACCTGCTGAATGACCCCAACCCTCAAGCAGCCAGTGAAATGGTACTGTCCAGCTGTATTTATACATTTAATTCAACACTGTTGGAATAAGTGATGACTATTTCAAAACCATTTAAAAAGTACTACTATCCCAGTTCTGTATCCTAATTGAATGGAAGGATAATTATGGTATCTTCAAATATTCACAGTGTGTACAGAACAAGTCTGGTTTTTTTTGTACAGTGTTAGATTAGTTTCAGGTGTACAATATAGTGATTCAACACTTCTATACATTACTTAGTGCTCTTTGTGGTAAGTGTACTCTGAATTCCCTTCACCTATTTCACCTATGCCCCTACCCACATCCCTAGGATAGGTCTATTTTTTTCATACTTAATTAACTGCCATAATTTAGAATAGTTTTAACTTACAGACAAGTTGTGAAGACAGTACACAGTTCCCATATCCTGGACACCCGGCTTCCTCTATTATTAACACCTTATATGATGATGGTACACTTGTCACAATTAATGAACCAACACTGATAAGATATTCATATTTCCTTAGTTTTTACTTGGTGTCCTTCTGTTCCAGGATCCCTTCCAAGATACCATATTACATTTAGTTGCCATGTCTATTTATGTTCCTCTTGGCTCTGACAGTTTCTCAGGTTTTATTTATTTTTGATGACCTTGATAGTTTTCAGGAGTACTGGGCAGGTCTTTTTGTAGAATGTCCCTTAACTGGGCTTAGTCTGATGTTCCTTCTCATGATTACACTGAGGTTATGGGTTTTTGGAGGAAGACTACAGAGATAAAATGCCATTCTCATCATGTCATATCAAGGATGTATGCTATCAACCTAACTTATCGCTGTTCATTTGGATCACCTGCCTGAGGTAGTGTTTGTCATGTTTCTCCACTGTAAAGTTATCTGTTTTCTCCCGTATCCATGAAGTATTCTTTCTAAGAAAGTCACCATGCAAAGTTATGCTTTGCCTCCTTGAGGACAGAGCACTACATAGATGATTTGGAATTATTCTGCACGGAGATTTATGGAGTCTTCTCCATTTGTTTATTGAGTCATTTATATCAGTATGGACTCATGGATATTTATTTTATAATTTGTTCAAAGTAAATACATTGTTATACTAGATTTATAGCAAATCTAATACGATATTATGAATTTTGTTGCTTCAATTGTTTCAGCTTTAGCCACTCCGAGTTCTTTCAGTTGATTCTTGTGTCCCTGTGACATACCCCATCATTGTGTGTGTATGTGTGCATGCACTTGGGCACTTCCTAATATTCTAGCACTACAAAATGCTCTAGGCTCATCATATATATCCCCTAGCCCTATAATAAGCCATGTATCCAAGGAATCCTGGTTCCTTTTTTTTGGAGAATGGTTCTAGACACAAGATCTGCATGGTGGATATGCTTCCTGCTACTGGGGTATCATTGCTTCTAGGTCCTCTTAGCTGACAGCAAGAAAACGTGTGTGTGTGTGCGCTTATGTGTGTACACCATGTCTCTACATGTGTATACATACATGTATACAAATACATGCATGCCCACTCGTGTATGTGTGTTTATACATATCTATCAATATTTCTACATGTAGCCATCTGTATCTACATTGGCTAAACACCAATTCTCACTGATGTCTCCAACTGTGATGCACTGCCATAGGATGCTTCTTTTTTTTTTTTTCAGAGAGAAAGAGAGAGTGTTTGCGCACATGCTCAGGGGGAGAGGCAAAGGGAGAGAATCTCAAGCAGGTTCCACGCTCAGTGCGGAGCCCGACGCAGGGTTCAATCTCATGACTCTGAGATCATGACCTGAGCCAGAATCAAGAGTCGGATGCTTAACTGACTGAACCAGCCAGGCGCCCTACCACAGGATGCTTCTAGCCACTTCGCTTGTGTGTTTACAACTCCCACTCCAACAGTGAGAAACCTGGCTCCACAATCCAGCCACCACTAATTAATTGTTTTTAGAATTTAGAATTGTTAACTCTTAGCTCCACAGTAAAGGTGTAGAGTGCCTATATACAGTTACTTTTACTTACAGTTTTAGCAGATTCTATTCACTTCCAAAGTTACTTAGGTCAGCACATCTTCCCCCCACCATCTTCAGTGAGGTTATTTCATGTATTTGTAATACTGTTAGATTCCTTTATCAGTCTACATTCTACCCTGGATCCCCTGACCTCCTAAAAGTTTCTATAAATTTTCAAACATTAAAGTTCACTCTGTTTTTTGTAGCATTCTATGTGCTTTGACAAATGCACAGTGTCATGTATCTACCATTACAGTATCATACAGAAGAGCTTCACTACGGAACAGACTCCTAAATACAGAGAACAAATTGGTGGTTGCCGGGGGGTGGGGGGTGGGGTGGGGGGATGCGTGAAATAGGTAAAGGAAATTAAGAGGTACAAACTTCCACTTATAAATAAGTCATAGAGATAAAAAGTACAGCACAGAGAATATAGTCAATAAGATTGTAATACATTGTTATAACATTGTATAGTGACAGATGGTGACTATACTTATCCTGGTGGGCACTGAGTAATAGACAAGATAGTAGAGTCAGTAAGTTGTACACCTGAAACTAATACAACGATGTCAACTATACTTAAAAAAAAAAAATCCCCTGTGATTCACCTCATCAACCTTTCTTTTCCCACAAACCCTTGGAAACTACTGATCTGTTTAACACCTCTATGGTTTTGCCTTTTTCTGAATGTCACATAGGGAGAATCATACTGTAGATATCTTTCAGACTAGGTTCTTTCACTTAGCAATATGCACTATTGCTTATAGTAATACCTTACGCTAAACGACTGAGCCACCCAGGCACCCCAAGACTACATTTAGTTTTGTAAGAGATGTGAGTCCATCTTGTTCAGAAAAAAAAATTATATTTCTATGTATATTAGGCATACAATTGTAAACAGTTATGTGATTTATGACTGATTTTATTTATTTTCACTCATTTCTGTATTTCCCAAGAATATTTTAAAGTAATTTAAGCAAGCAGCACATATTTAATCATGAAAGAGTTAATTTAAAAAGTACAATTAGGGACACCAGGGTGGCTCAGTCGTTAAGCGTCTGTCTTTGGCTCAGGTCATGATCCCGGGGTCCTGGGATCGAGCCCCTCATCGGGCTCCCTGCTCAGCAGGAAGCCTGCTTCTCCCTCTCCTACCCCCCTGCTTGTGTTCCTGCTCTCACTATCTCTCTCTCTGTCAAATAAATAAATAAAATCTTTAAAAATAAATAAATAAAAAGTACAATTAGATAAGAGAATAGCAGGAGTGAACCAAATCCAATAGCTATGTATTGTTTATCTGGTTTCACTAGCCCGCCAGCTCCCGGCCAGCCGATTCTTCGATATGAGTTTACATGCTGTGAGTGTTAAGGCATCACACAGACTGTGAAGCATTTCACTATAATGAGATTCTCTGTTCTTTCCTTACAGCTAGTGCTCCCTGACATTCTTTTTCAGGGGAAGTCAAGGAACCCGGCTTAGCATTTGGGAAACCCAGATTCATGTCAGTGCTGCTGTACCTTGTTTCTAATAATGAACTTTTGCTTTGTTTCTGACAGCAGCCTTTACTTCATTTTCCAGTTCCAATCAACAGATTCCTATCTTTTTCTGGTCTAAGTGCCCTCAACAGTACAAATGCATAAAGTGTTAAAAAAAAAAAAAAAAGGTTTTTCTCCAATTAAGCAAGCCTTGAAGTGATCTAGTTTTGAGAAGAAGTCTGTCAGTAAATGAAAACCTGTAGTACACCATCACACACAGACAGGAACAAAAAAAAAGGAGTCAGCTCATTACATTTCGGAAAGTATTACTGTCATTGTCAATTGTTTTAATTTTCAAAGAAGGAGGAAATTTGGTATCTCTTATTATACAGAGCACTGAGGAAATAAATTAAATTAGACTTACTACGCACACAAAGCAGGCAGTTACGATGGCATCTTCATATATCTTTTTTAATGTTGACAAGCTAAAACAATACATCCTCCGCCCTCCAAAGATGATGTATGAATTTTTTATGCCTGGTTATTTATTCCCACCTTTTCTGAACGACAGGTATAGAATCCATGGTTAGAATTACCAGGAACTTTTTAAAAACAAATGAGGTTGGCAAATCCTGTATCTCTGTTAATCCTGGGTATTACTTGCTCACAAATAAAGTCCACAAGAAGAGAGAGACACTTATCAAAGCCCAGACTCGGAAGCATTACCATGTCTTTTGATACTCTCACCTCCAGGGCATAAATTATTAATTTCGAGTGAAGTTACCTCACGGAGTTTGCCAACTGATGAGTGAAACTTATATGCTTTGGTTTTATTTTTAGCATCGCATAGGAGATAAGAGAGAAATATGAACAACCTGCAGAAAAGGCACACCACTGTTTTTGTTCTAGAAGCTCTGATAACGGTGGTAAAGCCTTCGGCGACTCTCTCAGTTGTCACTCACTTCCCCTCACTCCGTTGTTGAAACTGGGCCACTTGGGTAGAAAATGCCCATGTTTCAGTGAGATAAATAAATCTGGCATCTAGAATGACCATGGGGATCAGACAGAATCAAGCTTTGAAGAGGGCTCCTTTCCATTTTCTACTTAAATATCAGGGTACTGCTTTTGGAGATTAGGCCAAAAATTGAACTCTAAGGTACTGTTTGTGTTTGCTGTACTTCCCAAAGTTAAATGGGGAAAATTTCAGAGGATATAGTAGAAGCCAACCTTTCCCGGGCAAGAGAAGGTCAAGAGTAACTATGTCCAACAACTTTTAGCCAGCACCCTGCATCCAAGGAAAGCATATTTAAAAGCAATCACATTTTGCAACAATGCTGAGAAAACGGAAGCCATTATCAACACCCTCAATCTTCAAATTAGAGGAGCAGAGGTGTGTTCTATTTACTCTGTAGTTACAAATGCTGCAAACTGGCAAAAGCCTGTGGCTCTCTGTAAACCAGAAATTAATGTGGTGATGGAAACGAAACAAAACAAAAAACAAAAAAACCCCAGCTAAAACACACCAACTAACCAAAACACTTCACAGCGCGCTCCATCCGCCTCCCCACCCACTCATTATTTGTGCCACATCTTCGTGCTTGGCTCTCACTATTCTGTTGCTTGAAATCCCTTGCCCAACCTCATCTGCCAATGAAAACTTGCTTTCCCCTCAAGGCCCTGTGGGAATGCCAGCTCTGTGAATCTTCTCAGATATCCCAGTAAGGGTCCCCCATTCCATTCTGGTTCTCCCCCAAAGACTCTATTAGAGACTTACAGCGTATCTATCTGTCTCCTGGTGTTTCCCGAGAGTTACAACTGTGCCTCACCAATCCTCATATTCTTTCAGTGCCCCAGACAATGCCTAGCTGCCAGTGAGAATTGAGTCCATTGAAATAGGGATTTATTCAAGAAATATGTTGTACCAGGACCCTAACTCTGTTCATCTGCATCTGGTCAGTTCAGTGTATTAATATGGGAAAGAGAAAAAGCCATTTGAAATGGGATTTCAGTCATGGTTTGCTATGCCTGGCTTTTCACAGTAGTTGCTTTAAAACCCACCTTTGATTTACTGATTTCTGTATCTACTGGGCATACACTTTGCTGCCCCTTCTTTGTGGGAGAATGAAGGGTGCTATGAGGGTACATGCTGTACCTTACTTGTGTTTCTACCATGGAATAACAACGAACCTCAGGAACGCATCCTGGTGTCCTTTGAACTAGTAACAACAACAATCGCTATCATTTGCATTGGGCTTATGTTTACAAAGCACTTCTGTGGGCATTCTTTTATTCTTATAATGTTCTGTTCCTCAGTCAGGAACTGTGCTTCCGTACAACACTTGAAACTTAGAAGGCTGATTCGACAAATCCCTCATCCTTAGAGAATTAAACTCTACTTCTGTTCTGCTCTAAAACAAATCACAGTGCTAGAAGAATCTGGAAGACCCTGAATGTGCCTGGCTCAGGTAGCACAAAAAGGCTGGCTGGAGAAAGGACGTCTTCCAAGAAAGATGAAGAGCTAGCACTCTTTCCTCTAATTCCTTCTACTCCACGACAAACATAGTAAAAAGGAATGATACTACCCAAACCCTCCACTCATAAGAGCTGTTATTCCCTTAAGAAACTAAAAGGTTCAGGCGATCTCCCAGTTATATGGAAGAACCAGAGGCTGATGTCAACATCATATGCATGAGAGAAGAGGGAATGAGAACGAGGGTCCTTGAGTTGGAAGCAGGTGAACTTTGGGGAGGGGTCTTGTGCTAACGTGACTGTTTCCAAAGCTGCTCTACGAAGAGGCTTCTCTTGTCTAAAGTCAGATACCCTCAAACCACTCTCCATCTTCACTTTGGTTTGGGAACCCTCAGTCCTATCGAATTTCCATAAACCAAAAATTCTCTACCTCAAGTCCAGATGTCCCCAAACAACCCACCCAATTCCAGCCCCAGCCTGAGCTCCAATCCAACCTGTACCTGGAAGGAGGGAGGGGAGAGAGAAGAGGTGCTCCACAGAGCTTGACCCTTTGTCTGGAATATCAGCTTTACTCTTGTCAGTTTATTTTACTTTATTCTCAAGAGTGCTAAGAGTGTTTAAATAACTTGGGAAATTGGGACAATTCAAAGTCATGGTCTTTTGCTATTATATTAGCTGCTCTGTAGAGTCATAGAAGTAAACATGGTTGTATTTGTTAAAAAGAAGAGTTTAAACGGACTCTTAGAGGGGTCCCAACTAGGAGAACGCCTTTATTGGAAGGTCTATCGCTTAGTATAATAAACATTAGTGATTCAAAGTTTACAATGTTCATTCACATAAGTTTATTTCTTACAGGTATGCTCTAATATTTAGAGTGATGTGGTGACTGTGGTCTTGAGCACTCAGCCTTCCTATTGACCCTATGGTTACGAATGGAAACACAGACTCATCCCCGGTTTCAGATCGTCCGTCAATACAGTGCTTTGGAGAACATTAGCCGCCTACAGGGAACTGCTTGAGCTGTGGGGCAGGGCGACTTGCTGATTGTTACCAGCTGGAAACCACTGCTCCAAAGAGAGCTCTCAGCAGTTTCTGGAGCATTTCCTCTAATCAAAGAGGTCTCCTAATCTCCAGGTTTTCAATCCTGGAACTGGATGCTCTGACATTTATTGGAAATCTAATGCACTAGAGATACATATGGAAACTCTCACAAACTCAGCAAGTAGAAGGAGGATGTAGCCACACCTAAAGTTTGATTCCACTCTCCTTTCCTGCTCATATATATTAGAACATTCTTTTTATAGCATCATTTGATTGTACTCAGGAAGTGATGACTTAGACAAGCATGTTTCAAATCAATTCTCAACTTCTATGGATAAGGATGAAGTCAAAAGCATGGTGGGTGCAACTATGAGATAGGTCACTGGCTACAGAAGAATCTTCTCACGCATACAAAGCTATCTGGAAATAGTGAATCAAAAGCCATTGTAATATATGTAAATCTAGGAAATATATATCAAAAAACCCCTCCATAATCAAAGAATTTATTAACTCCTAAGGGAGGATAGCTTAAGAAGGACAGCTGCTATGGAAAACAGACAATGTTTTAGCAAATAGTAAGAGGAAGCACTTTAAAACTCAAACTGGAATGCCTTTCATTAGTCAAGATATTTACTTTGGAGAAGGAAGGGACTGAATGCTGCCAACTCTGGAGTAACTTACCTATTAAATTATTTATACGTAGTTAACCTACATAAATGAAGTTGGATGATCCCTGAGCTTTCTTCTACTGCCTTTTGTTAATCAATATCAGAGAATGACAAAAAACTGAGGATATTTAAGATAATGAGAAAATGACATAATCCCACTTACATTACAGATTCCCAAATAGTCACAATCTGAGTTTTGCTACTACCATTCCCCTTTTAAAAAATTAATTTCAAATCACACAAATAATATACTCATATTTTCTTTAAAAAATGAAAACCATAAGTTTAAGGGTAAAAAAAAAAAATCCCCTTTTACCACCACATACAATTCTTTCTCATCCTTCCTACATAATCTAACTCCATTGCGGACACTAGCCAACAATGGCATTTGCTATGCCAGAAACCATGCTGAGTTTACAAGCATAGCTTATTTAATTTTCACAATTTCCTGCTAAAGTGCATTCAATTATTATCCCCATTTTGCAGAGGAGGAAAGTTAGCTTCAGCATGAGTACATCCCCCATTACTCAGGTACCCACTGTTAATGGTTTGGGACATATCCATCCAGGTTTTTCTATAAATCCCTATACATCTATGAGTATTCATAGAAATTGTAGTGTGTTGCTATTTTGTTTTATTAAAAAAACCTTAAATGGGATCATACTATACAATTTGCAGATTTCCCCATGACAGTTCATAAAGCTCTACCTCATTCTTTTCTAATTGCTCTCTAGTATATTACAGCCGTACCATTCTCCTACTGAGAAGAATGAAGGTTATTTCCAGTTTTTCAACAGACACAATGCTGAAGTGAACAGTCTTGTGCAAGCTTCCTCATGCACACCGGCAGCTGCTTTGGGTGGATACCAAGATGTGGAAGTGCTGGGTCACGGGTGTGCATGTTTCAATTTTAATAGATACTGCTATGTTGTCCTCCAAGATGTCTGCCGCCAGTATGTGAATACATATTTTCCTACAACCATGCCAAAATCTGATATTATCAAGCTTCAAATTTTTGCCAGTCTAAGGAATCATGTTTTAATTTGCATTTCCCTGATTAAAATAAAAGTTATATTAGGCAATGCCATCCGGACTGGTAATTAAATGGTAAAGTGAGTTAAAGCAGGGCAACATAAAGATGTAAATATACACTAAGCATACGATTTTATTTTAAAATACATAGATGTTCATTTCCTCTCTCACCTTTTGACGTAGGAACAAGGCTTCTGCTTCAAGTAAGGAACCACACACGGAGGCTCCACGTGTTCCTCCTGCACTAACCACACTCTTATAAAGCACATCTAAGATCCCCCTGGTTTGGTTTCTTAACTGAAGTGAGACTATAAAGACGTTGTGAAATAATCTGAGTGCAGAAATTAATTTAATTTAATTTAACAGCAAGCTTTTTAGTCATGTGCCTTCATCAAGACTTTCTAAAGCACTTAATTTAATTTTCAATGAAACAGCTCTCTTTCCACACTTGTGTTTCAGTGGCTTACATATTACTTAATAAATTACATAATCACGATGACATTCAACCAGTATAAACAGGTTTGGGAACCACCACACGGGCTCTTGGAAAACACATTTAACTGAGGCAGCACAAGCACAGAGGTGTTCTGGAGAGTAGACCACGAGCCATCGGGCGAGCACGCTGTAGGCTGCAGTCAGCTTCTTTCAGAGAGGGATTTATGAGAGTCTTCTTATGCGGCGAGTTGGATAAGAGAGTATCCATTGTACCAATGATGTGGAACATCTTTTCATATGCTTATTGCCCAATATCCTCTACTGTGAACCATCTGTTTCTGTTCATTTCATGTACCTGCTTTTCTCGTGGATTATCTTTTTCTTAATTATTTATAAGCATTCTTTATCAATCCCTTATTAATTAACCTTTTGCCTTTTAGAGGTCATAAATATTTTCTCCCAGGCTGTTGCCTATCTATTAACTACTTTTTGTGGTTGTTCCGTTTCATAAAAGTATTTAATTTTAATCTAATGAAATAAACTACTTTTCTGTCTTCTAAGCTTTTGCTTTCTATGTCTTATTTAAGAAAACCTCCCTTTGCTAAGATTTTAAACATATTTTTCTATGTTTCTTCTAATACTTGAATCATTTTGTTATTACCGGGCTCCAGATGAGGAAGTCAAAGTTCAGAAGTTTTAGACGTTTGACCAAAATTACAAAGCTAGAAACAACGAAGCTAGGATCTAGATTGATACATATCTATATATAATCAAAGCCAATGAAACAATTTCACATCACCTTCCTGAAGCAGGAATTAAAGTGTGAGAGAAGTAAAGTGGAATATAGAGATGTCTAACAATGATGAAAATTGGGACAAATGCACATCTTTGCACTGAGAACACATAAATGATCGACCTATAAAGGATTCATCATCACCCTCAGAAAACCAGCACAATCTCCTCCACCCATAGAAACTGCAGCCAAAGGGCTCGAGCAACTGGAGATCTAAATACCACTGAGCAACTAACTACGAGGTGACAACTGTGACTCAGAGGTCCAACTACTCTTATTCACTCATGCATCCATCCACTCCAGCAAACAAAAATATACTCAACACCTAACATGTCCCAGGCAATGCTCCTGAGCTCCACACCCTCACTTTTGTCCTTTGCTAGATTCCTCCACACGGATGTTCTGCAAGTTCCTACAGCTTTGCTTACTCAAAACCAAGCTCTACGTTCACAGTGTACCTTGGATTCCTTTGGTCATTCAGGTCTCATGCCTTCTATCTGCTACCAGAAAGTGAGCTCTCTCAGGTGAGATTTACATCTGATGCACCTCTGAGTCCTCCAAAGCACAGAGTCTAAGGACCCCGGCAATTCAGGCTTTCTGTTACTGCACTCATTACATTTTGGTGTGATCAGCAGCTTCACTTTCTCTCTTGTGGACTACACTGTGATGTTTTTAAGGGTGGGCCAGAATGAATAACGAATGAACAAAAAGGAGGGAAGGAATAAACCTCTTGTATTTTCATCAAACCCTATCTTCCTAAGTGATTTTCCCATTTTGTTTGATGTCACTATTTATTCTCACATCCACCAGTGCTCTTCCCCCAGTGGCCATGGGAATTACCATGATCTTCTGATTCCTCTGCCTTCTTTAGACATCTATAACAAGCTATCAAATCTTGTTGCTTCTACTGCAACTTTGTTCAAATCTTTTCTGTTCTCTCAGCCACCATCTTGCTTCAGGCTCATTGTCTCTTGCAAAAGCTATTATAAATGATCTCCAACCCAGGCTCCCCACACCAATCCATACGACACCCACTGCTGCCACATAAACTTTCCTCATTCGTAATCTCATTCTGTCAGTGCTTTGCTTGAAACCTTCAAAGGTTCCCTATGATCCATGGAATTCATTTCAGACCTCTCTGTTGGACATGAAGGCTCTATATAATACTCCATCTACATTTTGGTTGTAATTTCCCCCTGCTGTCCTACTGACACCTTCTCTTCCCTCCTACTCCCCAAACAGGACTACATGCTTTTCATTAAATATACCTTGCATTTTCCATCTCTGTCACTTCTGCCTGGGCCAACCTTCCTCATCCTATCCTTCGAGGCCCATTGCAAACAACAGCTCTTTCATGAAGTAGGTCCAGACACTCCAACAGACAAGATCTCTGCCTCCTTTGATATCAGCAGCACTTTGTATTGCCTTCTTGGAGTCAATCTTGCTCGCTTGATTGATTTATGCATTTCTTTATGTATTTAATCCTGTTTTATTTATAGTCCTTTGGTATTCACCTTGTTTACTACCATAGAGCACCTTAAGGTAAGGGTCAGTGGTTTCCTTATTTTGTGTTTTTCTGCAGAGTCTAGTACAGAGGCTGGTACCTAGAGGCAATCAATAAAATATTTGTTGGAACTGAACTGTTCTCTAAACTTTGCTATAAGCTCTTTGAGGACAGTGACTTTAAGTATTGCCATGTCTCTTGATACAAATAAAGGCCTTGTCCATAACAGGTGATCGAAACATACTTGTTTAAATAACTTCATAGTTCCTGAGCAAGATTTTTCAAAATACATGTCATACTGACATTAACCTAAAGTATTCATTTAGAAACCTCTCACCAAGTAACATAAAAGAAAAAGGAAAGAAACACTGACCCTAACATTCTTTTCCATTTATTTTATATGATCATGCCTAACTCATACTAGGTGCTTATCATGTGCCAGGCTTTGTACTCCAAGCCCTACAATGCTCATCTCAAGTTGTCCTCACTGTGACACCCTGAGGCCCTGCCTTTTCCCCACTTGATGGGCAGGAGGTGCAGAGAAGAGAAGTAACTTGACCCCACACTGAGCAAGGGGCAGAGCTGAGATCCGAACCCAGGCAGTTTCTGCCTCCAAAACCCATGGTCGTCACCAGCATGCCACACTATCTGGACTGAGTTTGCTGAGGCCTTAATTTTAACAGTTAGAGTAAAAAGAAAAAAAAAAGCTTCTAAAAATACTAAAAACAAGAACTTCTTGTCTTTTAGATTCTATTAGTGGATGGAAAAATAAAGAATTGTTGCATCTATTTCATCCACCTCAATGTAAGCTTCAAATTTAGGAGACCTATTAGTTTTCTCAAACAACATGCATGGTCCATACTCGATTATGCATCCCAAAGGACGGAGCAGATGACAAAGATAATATACCAGCAGACAACTGAAAAGTCATTTAATTTTGGGAAGCTGCCTAGAAATCTCAGAATCAAAGATAACCACTTACTCCCCCTTCTCCATGAAAGTCATTATACTCTTGAAAACTCCTGTTGGTGGTGTGGACTCTGATTGGTTGGCAGAAAAGGGGTGTGAGGGTTGTCACAGATAGTCTACAAGTAAAAGAAAAAAAAACAAAAACCCAGAAATTTCTCTCTTTTGAATTTTCATTCAGTCTGCACAGAAAAGCACTAGTGCCCATTCTGACCAAGTGCTGGAAAAGAATATATTAGCACCAAGGAGTTGAGAGACTATGAAATTGGAGAGTAGGAAAAAGTTGTATCGGCTTTAAATATGATGAGAGGGCACACTGAGGAAAATATTACATGCTGTAAGATATATGCCGTTGCTTCCCTTAGGATTTCAGAGATACAAGCATGCTAAGTAGAGACGGACTCTAGCATTAGATCCAAGGAACACCACTGCCAGACTCTTCAGCCTCCAATGGAAATATTAAAGATGAGATTTATAACTCAAGCCGAAATTGTATCAAGCAAAAGGACAAAGTCTGATTTTCAGTAAAATGAAGTAGAAAAAAACCAACTGATGCTTCAACTCCTTGGGTCACCTATTTATCTATTCAAAGTTAGAAAAAATTCATGTAAAAAGTCGGATCATAGTAACTCCCACTATTAGTCGTAGCTACTGTTTTCTAGATCTAAGAGCTAATGTTAAAATAGAGCATACATATGATGAATCTCGGTGACTCAAGCAATACCTTAAAATCCAAATCCCATTTATGAAGCAAAGTTTTATTGCAGAGTATTTCCACCCTTTTATAATGATCTAAAATAGCCGGTTGTTGGTAACTTCAGTATTTCAAGGTGTAGATCGGATGTTTAGAGAAGAACAGAGGAGAGAAGAATTAGCCCATTATGTTCATTAATGTATCATAGAAAATGACAGCGTGAAATACTCATGAGCGCTGGCCAACTTCCTATGCTGTAGCAGAAATCACAAAAACAAAAACAAAGCACATAATGGAAAAAGGAGTTTAAGTCAAGCGAAAACACTTCATGACGTTTCAAGCTTCTTAAAAATACATCCACTCAAACATGAAAAGCATAGCAAATAATTAATCCCAAAATAAAATACAAAAACAATGTTGCTCTAACACACGGAATAAATGCACATTCTTAACAGTTTGTGAAGTCTTTTAAGAAATCAGCGAATACGGCATTAACTACGTGTTTTCACAGAGATGGAACATTAAGGTGTAGTATGTATACCAATTCACATGAAAGAAAGAGGCTCCTAACTTTCTGTTTCAGATCACTGCCGTTCTCACATTCACTCAAAAGCCCCAATACCTTTAACACTGTGAATGTGAACTGCTGACTATTTTGATAGAGACATATCCTCTCAAAGGCAACTTTATCCACAACACTCGGTGTCCAGAGTAATGAAGCTTCATTCTGACTGGGTAAGAGTGAAAGAGGTGGAACGAAAAAGAAAAAAATATATTGGTCCTCCCCCCATAAGTCTCAATCCTACTTCATGCCTTTTCCTTTACATTTAACCATTTTAAGACGCTAATAATTTTGCCATATCCCCCCCCCCCCCCCGTCCCCCGGGGAGCATTCTCTATCAAGATTAAAGAAGGGCTTATTCAGGAACAAACAGGATACAGGACTGATCGTGCAGCTTCCAGGCAAGCTATAAATAGCAACAGCATTTTCAAGAAATCTTGTGCCAATGTGTAAGTTACAGCTGAAACATGCAGGGCAGATTTTATTACAATGGTGTCACCAAAATTCATTATTATACGAGAAATGCAATCTTACCAAGTTTTCTTGGTTCCTGGCTGCTATTTTCTGCTCCTCTTCTGCCCCATTTTTCATGTACTTGACCTCTTCCACCGGTTTGATCCTATACTCGTCTGAGCACCAAAAAAAGAAAAGACATTTTATAACTTTTTCACAATGGTAGAAAAGTGTCACTGAGAAAAGCCCCCAGTAGCGTAATTTGTCAGAGCCTTTTCCCCGCAGCGTTTCTATGTGGTTCATTTGAAACAATCTGGAATACGCTTAACCAGCCTCTTTCTGGGAGGTGCTCTCTTCTGCCCTTTGGGAAGAGCTCAGCACCATAAAGGCAGCTAATGAACGTGGCAGCGCCTGGTCCTTCCACCGAGAGCAGATGGTGGCGGAGGAAACGGAGGGTATTCCACCTCTAAAGACGATCTAGAGTCTACACATACCAGGGCATATCACACAATGGTCTAAGGAAGCTTTTTCTCCATGAGAACATTAATTCGAAATGCCTGCGGCAGCAACTTTCAGCAGGACATTCACACCTTAATTTCCCTCTTTTGCAAAAACAAAGTATTGCTTAAGACTAAAGAGTTTAATAGATCAACAAATAGATGTAAACCATAGGGAGCTGAAATTTTCCTATTTGTGATCCCCATATTAAATGTGGAGCAGTCTTCAATTACTTCATATGCTGCACACATGAGCACATGCGCGTGCACACACACGCACACACACTTTAATCTCTCTCTACAGTCACATGCATGAAGAGCCACAGTATCTAAGGGAGCTAACAGGTATATCACTCAAGACTGGAGAGGCAGTGGGCCTCTAGGTAACGGGATCTAGACTTCCCAACAGCCAGAGAAAGAGAGAGTACAATAAATCTCAGTCTCAGTACACATCACAGGACAAACTCTGGAATAAAGCTCTTCCCCACGGCAGCAGTTTGGTAATGACGGTGACGCTTCCATCAGATTCCTGTCAACAGGAAATGACTTGGGAACCCTAAGGTCCAAATAGGTGTGACTTCGAGTCATCTTTAATTTGTTGGAAAAATTACAGAAATTGTGCAAGTGGAAAATTTCACCAATCAACAAACTGACGATTGCCTAGCATATGGCATGGAATAATGCCTATGATGGGCTACCTGAAAGACAGATGTTTATCGCTAAGAGAGTTTGCATTTCAGTTCAGGAAGTTGTAATGTAATAACCCTTAACACACTACCCCCAAAGATGTCTGCTAAAGTAACATTTTCCCAAGTAATTATACTGTTCAAATGTTTCTCAAAATGATCACCTTATGAAAGTAGTACATTTGCATGTATCTGAATAAAGATTCCATGTTCAGGCTAAGCCAATTGTTTTTTCCACCTGACAATTCAAGGTAGTTATTGATTCTGCTTCTTTCTAAAGAAATTAGAAAGACTAGTGTGAGGTTACAGTAATGAGCCTTCAGGAATACAGAGTCCTAAATGTATTAACAAGTTAATCAGTGGACTCCGATCCACAGTCACGACACAAAAGAATTTCACATTCCAATTTGTATTAAGAGGAAAAAAAAGGAAAGTAAATGAACAAAATAGACACATTTAATTAAGGATTACTTATTCAGAAGTTAAAAAAGCACTTGTTAATTACCAAAAAAAAAAAGACATTGACAAATTATGCCTCCAATATAATTACACAGAGATAAAAATAAAGGTAAAAAAAAGTTATGAGCCTCCCTAACTTCAGTTTGGGACGTTAATATTTATAAACCATGGTTCACTTGGATAAACTAACATTTCACTGGACTAAACTGTGATCTTAAGTACTTCTGGTCTCTATTTAAACATAAGTTACACACACACACACACACACACACACACACTGTTTAAACATAATTTCGGTGGATTTCTATGACCGTCTGTAGGATCCTACCCCTCAGATGATAAGAAGGAAAGCACAACATTTTAGGACTTAAGCAGAACCTTCTGAGATGGTACTTTGCCCAATGCACAGCAAAGGATCTGCCCTCGAGAAGATCCCCCCTTGCCTCGCCCCTTCCTCTCTACCTACCCACCATAGCCCACTGTCCACACTCCCTGAGCGGTCTAGCAACATTCAGTCTTCATTTGCTTTTTTACCCTCCAGGGAACACAACTGAATTGAAAGTAGTAGACAACCTATTAATATTTTCCTAATATTTTTCTTCAATGAAATGGGAAACCCGCTGGCTACATGACTTTCAAAGCAGCATTATCCCAAATACAGCCTTTTTAAAAAAAAAAACATCAAGGCAGAATCATCACCAATTCAAAAAGAGGATACGTTTTAGTGTGTCATTACCAACCACGGCTGGCTGGCCAATGCGGAATACAAAGAAAGAAAAAACAAACAGCCATGACTACAAAGCCAGACCTATCATTATTACTTACACAACACACTGCCTAAAATCCGTTGTGGTATAAAACAAAACAAAACAAAAGGCCAGCAAGACCCTTAGAGAAGCCACAATTTATACAAAGTAAATACTTAAAAAAAATGGTCTGTTCCATTTCTCAAAGGCTGGCGCTGGGAAGGAAGGTGTCCATCTGGAAACAGACAACTCATCAACAAATGTGTCACACATTTCCATGGCGATGTCGCCGTCAGGAGCTGCACTCGCCAGCAAGCCTCAGCGCAGACGAATGGAGCATTTCGGGTTCTGACAGTGAACCAGCCAGACAAAAATCCCGTTTTCCTTTTGTTTAAGGCACAGGGGAATCAGTGTGGGACTCTGGGCCCCGTTCGTCAAGCCCCACGCTGGAGGCCATTAGCACAGCCACCAGTATAAGCCAGAGAATCCTGGCATCAGAGCAATGTGCCAACTTGATTAAGAAGGATGGAGGGGCAGGACCATCTTCCTCTGGCTCCCTCACACCTGTTCGCAATTTTTCTTTTCTTCCTGTTGATCTTGTCAGGTGGCCTATTAAAACGCACGTCAGGAACAGGAGGCCGACACCCCGTTCCGAACCTGCTCCCCCTTCTCTCTATGTAAACAGTCGCAAGCTGTGCTAGTCAAAATAGATCTGGGGTAAAAGCAATGAGCTGGTGATATTTTTAGCATTTTATTCCCTAGCTTACACCAGAAGAGGGGCCGGATTGTTTTTGTGGTGGCTCTGGCATGAAGATACACAGTTTCCCACCAAATCTCTGGGCTTCATTTTTTTTCTTTTTTTAAAGATTTTATTTATTTATTTGACAGAGAGAGACACAGCGAGAGAGGGAACACAAGCAGGGGGAGTGGGAGAGGGAGAAGCAGGCTTCCCGTGGAGCAGGGAGCCCGATGCGGGGCTCGATCCCAGGACCCTGGGATCATGACCCGAGCCAGAGGCAGACGCTTAACCGACTGAGCCACCCAGGAGTCCCTGGGCTTCATTTTGATGTACAGTATATATTATGTGTGTGTGTGTATACACAATATTACAGTTTTTACAGCTAGGAAGGGATCAGTTGGCTGCACATGTTTTAGGCGGTATGGACTCACCCCATTTTCTGGATCCTGTCAATTCTTCCATTATTAACAATGCACAGGCCCTATCCCAGTTGTCCCAAGCTTTGCCTTAAGGTTACCTTTATAAGCAATGCAACTGGCTTCAAAATGAGCCCATTAGATGGAGGTAAGTGCTGAAGTGAGTTTATAATGCCAGAATTATTAAAAAAAAAAAAAAAAGTTAACAGTTTTCACAAATGTATACATTAGATGGGGAATGAAGAAATGCAGAATGCCATTATATGCTATTCTTTCTAGTAAGAAGGGATCTTACAGTTGTTTGCTAATCTGGTGAAATTTGCACCTACTTTCATACCTTCTTATCCAGTCTTCTTTTGATCAATGACACGTATGTGATAATAAATTTCTTGTTTTCCAGGACTGTTCCAACTTCAAAAATTCTGTGCTAATATCCTCATATTAAAAATGTCCAACATCTGGGCGCCTTAACTGAATGCTTTGGATTGCCTCTTTATCCAGAATTTGCATGAAGATTCTCTGGTAGACAATTAAGATATGCTCAGGAAAATATGAGAGCTTGGGCAAGGCATTGCAAGAACTATTTACAAACATAAGCCACTGAAAAGAAAACAACTCTACCAACCTTACGGCATACACTTGTTTCTCTTGGGTTCCTCCCATTGAACATCCTTGTCTCCCAAGCTAACTAAATTTGAGCCTTAAAATCCCGGTACAACTTCAAATTCTTGACTAGGATCTTTATTTCCTTACTTGGTAGGATTTTTCAAGAAGCAAGTATTCATAATGGTTAAAGGCTTAGCTTCTAGAGCTGGAATGCCTAGCCATATGACCCTGGGCAAGTTACTCATCCTTTCTGTGCCCTAATTTCTTCATTGGTAAAATGGGAATATCTACAGTACCTAATCTCACACACAGAGTCACATGAATTAATACATGAAAACAGTGCCTGGCCTATAGTAAATAATAAATGTTAGCTGCTGCTTTAGAAAGCTCTGCTGGGGGGCGCCTGGGTGGCTCAGTCGTTAAGCGTCTGCCTTCGGCTCAGGTCATGATCCCAGGGTCCTGGGATCGAGTCCCGCATCAGGCAAGTCCCCTTGCTCAGCGGGGAGCCTGCCTCTTCCTCTGCCTGCCGCTCCCCCTGTTTGTGCTCTCTCTCTCTGACAAATAAAATCTTAAAAAAAAAATAGAAAGCTCTGCTGGTTCTGCAGGGAATACTATCCCTAATGTACAAAATCCATCAAGATAGAAAAAGAAAAGGCATAATATAAACATCAGTAATTAATTTAACCAAAAATTGTGACTTAACTACGTTAACAAATGAGGAGAGAAGACGTGAGAAGGGGATTTATCACCCATAAGCCTTTAGCATTTTTTTTAGCCATGCACATATATTACTTTAATCAAAATACTAACTAAAGTACCAGATTACTTTAGTTCGAATAATTTTAAAAGAATAACAAACAATTTTATGACTGAGAGAAGAAAAGTGATCATTATTCAAGTGAAATCAGGGGTCCAACAAAATGACGCTCCTCTATCTTCCCTTACATCCTCACTCACTAGTTGCCATGGCACGGCCTCGGTCCAGCCTCCCTTGAGGGCCAAGAGTGAACAAATGAGATTCCAATTCCGAACAGGCAGATTGACTGTTTTCGAGCCAGAAGAGTAGAAGCAGCTCTACAGAAAAGCAATTTGTGGAAGGAAAACCCTTTTCTGGAAGGACAAAGAGGCAGGACTCTCTGAAACTACAAACCAAAGATGGATGGATGGGTCAGCTGCATCGGGAAGATTTGTCTTCTCACTTCGGGAGACTCCAGCCCATCAGCTGTTCCCACTTCCACTGGTTCCATTCAACAAACAGCATTTAATATCTGCTGTGTGCTAAGCCCTGGTCTTTCTCAGGGGTTCATCTGGCGCAGTACATTATGGGGACTGTGTGTCTGTGTTGTTACTCAAAGTGTCTGGCACACAGAAGGTGTTTAATAAAGCCTTCTTCGAAAAGGAGAAGAAAAGCACAGAGCTGACTGTTCATACATGAATAAATATTTCCCCTAATCAGTGAGTGCTTCAGTCCTGTTTGTCTCAGGGGTACATTTTTTTTTTTTTTTCTGCTAGATTTTCCAAGGAAGAAAAAGCATCTCTAAATGAAAAAAAAAAAAAAATCCCCTTCTTTGCCTTTTTTTTCTTTTTTTTGCATCCAAACACAATGGGTGTGAAACCTCTCTTTCAAGTCCATTTTTGGTCTATGGATGTCCTCAATGTGACATTCTTAGCCGAGCTACACAGGCACATCCCAGGGATAATGTGGTTTCAGTTCCAGACCACTGTCATAAAGCGAATATGCAATAAAGTGAGTCAAATAAATATTTCGGTTTCCCACGAGATATAGATTGTTTACACTATATTGTAGTCTATAAAGTATGCAATAGCATTATGTCTCAAAAATCCAATGTACATAACTTAATTTAAAAATACTTTATTGCTACTAAGTAACATTTTCTTCTAGGCTCATGGAGTAGAGTGGAAGTAACGAGCTTTTCAGTATTAGAAACAATTAAGGAAGAATAAGTTTAGATCATTTGCCAAAAGAGCAATCAATATATTTCCTACAATTTGACTCCTAGGGCCCTACCGTAAAGAAACTGGATCCCAAAGATTATAGGTGAGGTCCATATTCGGGTGGAGATCAAGGAAGTTCAACCGAAAGAACTGTGGACTGACTAAAAGTGACAAATCTGGACTGACCAAAGGTTCTTTTTAAAAGGGCTATTTTGGAGATTATGATTTGGACTTTGGAGGCACTATTGTGATTAGCAGTGGAAGGAATTACATGTAAAATTCCTTAAATATTTATTGGCCTTTGAAAAATAATAAAAATAAAAACACTTTATTGCTAAAAAATGCTAACCATCATCTGAGCTTTTAGCAAGTCATAACCTTTTGATTACTGGACCTCGATGTTGATGGTTGCTGACTGATCAGGGTTGTGGTTGCTCAACGCTGGCGTGGCTCGGGCAATTTCTTAAAATAAGACAGCAGAGAAGACTGCCATATCAACGGAATCTTGCTTTCATGAACAATTTCTCTGTAGCACACAATGCCGTTTGACAGCATTTTACGCAAAGGAGAATTTCTTTCAAAACTGGAGTCGATCTTCTCCAACCCTGCAGTTGCTTTATCAAGTAAAGTTATGTAATATTCTCTCTATCCATCCATCTATTTATCTATGCATCCATCCATCTATCTTTTGTTATCATTTCAAACGTCTTCACAACATCTTCACCAGGAGTAGATTCCATCTCAAGAAACCACTTTCTTTGCTCATCCATAAGAAGCAGCTCCTTATCCACTCAAGTTTGATCATGAGATTGTAGCAATTCAGTCCCATCGTCAGGTTCCATTTCTAATTCTAGTTCTCTTGCTGTTTCACCACATCTGCAGTCACTTCCTCCTCTAAAGTCTTGAGCTCCTTTCTAAGTCATCCATGAGGGTTGGAATCACTTCTCAAACTCCTGTTCATGTTGGTATTTACACCTCTTCCCGTGAATCACGAACATTCTTAGTGGCATCTAGAATGCGGAATCCTTTCCAGAAGGCTTTCAACTTCTGTTTTCCAGGTCCATCAGAAAAATCACCTATCTGTGGCAGTTATAGCCTTATAAAATGTATTCCTTAAATAATAAGACTTGAAAGTCAAAATTATTCCTTGATCCAAAGGCTGCAGAATGGATGTTGTGTTAGCTGGCATAAAAACAACATTCATCTCATTTTATGTCTCCAATAGAGCTCCTGGGTGAGCAGGTATAATGTTAATGAGCAGTAATATTTTGAAAAAAAAGACAAACACCCTTTTTTTTCTGAGCAGATCTCAACAATGGGCTTAAAATAGTCAGTAAACCATGTTATAAACAGATGTGCTGTCATCCAAGATTTGTTGTTCCATTTCTACAGTATGGGCTGAGTATATTTAGCATCGTTCTTAAGAGCCAAGGATTTTCGGAATGGGAAATGAGCACTGGCTTCAACTTCAAGTCACCAGCTGCGGGAGCCCCTGACAAGAGAGTCAGTCTGTCCTTGGAAGCTTTGAAGCCAGGACTGACTTGTCCTCTCTAGCTATGAAAGTGCCAGCTGGCATCCAGAAGGCTGTCACGTCTATCCTGGGAATCTGTTGTTTTGTGTAGCCACCTTCGTTGATTATCACAGCTAGATCTTCTGGATGACTTGGTGCTGCTTCATCCTGCACTTCTGTTATGAAGATGGCTTCTCTCCCTCAGCCTCATGAACTAACTTCTGCTAGCTTCCAACTTTTCTTCTGCAGCTTCCTCAGTCTTCACAGAATGGAAGAGAGTAGGGCGTTGCTCTGGATTAGGCTTTGGCGTAAGGGAATGCTGGGCCGGGTCTAATCCTGCAAACCACTCAAACTTTCTCCATCTCAGCAATAAGGCTGATTCACTTTCTTATTGTTTGTGTGTTCACTGGAGTATAGCACTTTTAATTTCCTTCAAGAACTTTTCCTTTGCTAGCTTCCAACTTTTCTTCTGCAGCTTCCTCAGTCTTCACAGAATGGAAGAGAGTAGGGCATTGCTCTGGATTAGGCTTTGGCGTAAGGGAATGCTGGGCCGGGTCTAATCTATGCAAACCACTCAAACTTTCTCCATCTCAGCAATAAGGCTGATTCACTTTCTTATTGTTTGTGTGTTCACTGGAGTATAGCACTTTTAATTTCCTTCAAGAACTTTTCCTTTGCTTTCACGACATGGCTAACTATTTGGTGCAAGAGGCCTAGCTTTCAGCCTATCTTGGCTTTTGTCGTGCCTTCCACCCTAAGCTGAAGCATTTTTAGCTTTTGATTTCAAGTGAGAGATGTGTGACTCTTCCTTTCACTTGGAGACTTAGAGGCCCTTGTTGGGATATCCACTGCCCTAATTTCAATACTGTGTCTCAGGGGCTAGGGAGGCCCAAGGAGAGGGAGAGAGATGGGGGGATGGCCGGTCAATGAAGCAGTCAGAATACACAAAACATTTACCAATTATATACCCATCGTACATGGGTGTGGCTTGTGGTGCCCCAAACAATTACAAATAGTAACATCCAAGATCACTGATCACAGATCATCATAACAAGCATAATAATAATAATGAAAAGGTTTGAAATATTGCAAGAATAACCAGAATGTGACACAGAGACATGAAGTGAGCAAATGCTGTTGGAAAATGGTGCCAACAGACTTGCACCATGCAGGGTTGCCACAAACCTTTGTTTAAAAAAAAAAAAAAAGGCAATATCTGCAAAGTGCAATAAAGCAAAGCACAATAAATTGAAATGAAGTATGCTTGTATATCACTGGGCTATGCTTTTGAACTTGTCTCAGCCCTCCTATCATCCTCATCTTAAAATACATTTTGCACTTCTTATTTTTGCAACAGTAGGTCAGTGCCTGATATCTGCTGGATTGAAAAGAATTTTGTTACGGAGGCATTAAAGAGCAGAGAAAGGGGCACCTGGGTGGCTCAGTCGTTAAGCATCTGCCTTCAGCTCAGGTCGTGATCCCAAGGTCCTGGGATCAAGCCCCACGTTGGGCTCCCTGCTCAGCGGGAAGCCTGCTTTTCCCTTTCCCTCTTCCACTCCCCCTGCTTGTGTTCCCTCTCTTGCTGTCTCTCTCTGTCCAATAAATAAATAAAATCTTTAAAAAAGAAATAAAGAGCAGAGAATAGTGAAAGCTTTGATGACTTCAGCATATTTAACCCTAGTTCACTTCTAAACTCTCCTCCTCTTGAAAGCTTGTGCTGTTATGTGCTAGGTTCTGTTCTAAACTCCTAGTTCACTTCTAAACTCTCCTCCTCTTGAAAGCATCTAAGAAGCTGTTATGTGCTAGGTTCTGTGACAAGCAATGCAGGGGTAATGGAGGAGGCTGGGAGTGCCAAGGAAGACCACCTGTCTGGAGGGGAAGACTCAGGCTCTGACCACCCCTCTGCTATCCGGAGCACATTCCTCAGCACACATAGACTGACCCCATTCCACTTGGCCACTGCTCACCGGGGCTGATTCTAAATCTGTAACAATCGTAGGCAAAGCAGAGACTGGGTTGAAGGAGCTCATAGACCATTATCAATTCTCTGAGTCAGGCAGTCCCTTAGTGATAATTATTGTACCTCGCTTGTAGAAAGTGATTTTGCCCTTTCCAATGTAATAGTTATTATTAAGCAATTTCTAGGGTAATTATAAACTGCCCATTATAAATGTTTTGAACATTTCAAAACAAGGCTTTGGTACATTTAATATAAAACACTCTCAGCTCTTTTCAGAATAGGTCTCAAATCCACCTAATAAAGGAAAAGTGATTTCAAATTAAGATTGTTTGATACATTACATTCTAATGATCTAAAAATAGAAGTTGTTCAAAAATAACAGGCAAGAAAATTATATTTTTAGACTTTATATGTGTGGAGATTAGACATGGAGAGGTCTGACCCGGGGGTTTCTACTAGGGGAAGTAGGAACATTGTACATATTTGTACATATCCCCCATTATCTCAAAATCCCCAAATGTTAATGTCACAAAGACAGCAATTCTCCTATGCTTATTGCATCCTTATTCTCTAGTGAAACCTAATGTTTGCTTGTATTTGAAAACCAGAGAGAAAGGCCTTCGGGGGTGCTGTCTCCATTTAGTCTTGCTTCAGTGGTATAAAACTCATTTTAGCACCCCTCATCCATAAAGGGTACTATCCTTTTCAAAAATATGCAATGAAGTGAAGGGTGGAAGCGGTACGTAATTTTTATTTTAGTTTGATGTTTCAGAATTTACCAATGACACTGAGCACTTTTTCCATGCATCGATATCATTCATTTGTACTTCCATCCATGTGAAGCATCTCTTCATATCTTTTGCCCTTTTTTTTCTTATTGGAGTTACAGCATTTTTCTTACTGACTGCTATGAGCTCTCTGTAAACTACACCAATTTAGGACACACTTCTGGCCCAAAAAGGTCTGGGCAAAAACACTCTTGATTTTAGTTTGGACATGAGAAAGTGAAAGGAACCAGCTGCTTTCTGTCTTTGAGTCAAGTGTTGGGGTATCTTGTGCTGCTTTTCTGTGTTTCTTTCCTTCAGCAATATTTACTGGGCACCTACTATCTGCCAGAGAACGTAGCATTCAGTCCTAGGGATTAGGTCTAGGAGGCGGAAGCAGGCCCTGTTTTGAAAGAGCTCACAGCCTCCTCTGGGGGAGTGGGTGAGGAAGGATACAAGAAAATAAGGAAGAAGACCACACAGTGTCTATCACTCTGAGAAGCACATGTATGGGGTGGTTGTGATAAAAAGGAGAGACCCCCTAAGCATGGTTGGGGAGAGCCTTGGAGGAGGTGATAAATCTCAGTGGAGCCCTGAGGAGCACTAGTGTGTGTGGGAATGACAAGTTCAGGCAACAGGCCAATGAGTTCAGAGGCCAGTGAGAATATGGCAAACGGGAACTACAATTAATTCAATATGGCCGACATGAAGAATTCCAGGGGGGTACAGTGATGTAAAGAGAAGAGCTGATAGGACCAGTCCAGGAAGACCTGATATGCAAGTCCCACGGAAAAGTCAGCCTCTCTTCTGGATTGATGTGGACTCTCCCACCAGTGCCCAGCACTGAAGCCACCATTTAGGTCAACTGTCTGTCCTTTGGATTGTCCTTACCCATCTCTTCTGGAGAGACCCCAACCACCTTAATCCAAGGCTTTCTGCTTCTCTCTGAGAGAAGGTGCGGCAAAGGAAGAATGAATGTACATCTCGAGATTGACCAGTTGGTCGAGGAAGGTTAGGAAGAACATGTAAGGAAGACAGGGAAAGAGCCAGAGAGAGAATTCACAGAAAGTTTCAAGAGAGTGGAGTCTTTATCCTGGATTCAGCCAATGGCATGCCGGTGGGGCACTGGTGGGTATAATGCCACATGTGTCAGAACGTGTGTTTCCTGTCTCCCCCAATGGGTATGCCTTCAACTGGGGATGGGGAAGTGCTGCAACACTAAGAATTGGGAGTGGTTGAGATGGGGATGTATAACCTCTCCTAGGGGCAAAAAGAATGTCACTGAATCTGATGTCAGCTCCTTCCCCTTCGATAGGACAACAACACATCACTCCAGATGGAGCACTGGTTTCCAAGGCCTTTCTCTTCCAGACCTGCCTTTGTGACTTCTCAGCTGTGTGCCATGGAAGCAGGGTACCTCTCTTAGTGAACTCTGCACTGAGATGCGTGCATGGGGTGCTTATGGTCTCTTAGCATTCTTAGGTCTTGTCCATGTCTTCGAGAGAACAAGATGAGGGGCACCTGCAGCTGCAAGGATCAGAGGGTGACAAAGCCCCTCTCACTATAGCACCTTTAATCATTAACACTCGACCTGCAGGCCCCATTCCTGAATCATTTAATCATTTCAGAGGCCAGACAACACATTTCCTTCATTCATTTGGGGGTACATTATTCAGTGACCAGGGAACTATTATCCAGTCATTAAGGGTCCCTGGACATTCATCTTCTGACAAGCTCCCACGAAAGACACACAACCAGATCCAATCCAGCCTGGATTCCTTTATGAATTCATATGCACAGCGAGGCTTCCAGATGGGGAGGGGGTGTAATTTCTATACCATAGAGTAATAATTTCCGATCAAGAAACAGAATGAGTGGTTGAGGAAGATTCGGAGCTGCTTTCAGAGAGGAGGGCTTGCATGGTTGTTCTGACAGCAATTTATCAAGTTTCTCAAGAGCCCTGCTCTGACTCTTCTTAGTGCTGGTTCCCCACCCACTGCTGAATCGCTGGGACTCTTGAAAAGTTGGAGGCCAGCTAATTCCTCTCTGCTATTCTTAGTTGGCCTCCTGTTATCTTAGATAAGCATTCATGATAAAAGCCTGCACAGTCACCTATGCTCTCTTCTGCTTTGATTTAATCCCCATGTCAGCTCTATGAGGCAGGAATTATACCCCCTTTCCACAGATGCAGGGATTAGTCTTTGATTGGCTGGTCAAGTGGCAATGCTGGTTCAAATCCAGGTTGGTCTGAGTTGGGGCCAGGTTCTTAACCACCAAGTCAGTTATTTTTTGTTTTTGTTTTTTTTAAACCACAAAGCACAGTAAATAATTACTTTGGGAGATGATATAGGCATAAAGCATAAATGGATTCAGAAAGGATTTGGACGGATTTGTAAATCACAGAGATATGAATAAAAGTTACAACGACATCTAACCTTCTTGGAAAGTAACAACAGAGAAACTACTAGACCCTCCCTTGTCAGGTGTCTGGAAACTTTATCAGTGGAAGATAGCATCCCTGTGCTCTTTAAGTTAGGAACTAATACACCATCCAAAGTAAGTGCTATGTGAAACCTTTTGTTAAAATGGTGATTTGACCAGTGCTGCATTTAACAGAAGAAAACTGAGTTTTTCTCCAATATATAGTAATTACTGCAATGTCTTTACAAAAACTTGTTTTTTGAGAGATAACTTAATTTTAAGGCTTCTGGTATACTACTACAACTCTGATATATGATCATTAAGACCAAGGAATAAATCAAGGACCTCTTCCTTCACTGGAGTAAGGAGAAGGAGGAGGGGGAGGAAGAGGGGAAAGAAGAAGAAGTGGAGGAGGAGGAGGAGGAGGAGGAGGAGGAAGCATAAGAGAAGAAAGGAGAGCTATCATTTATAGAGCCCTTTTAATGTTCCAGATCCAGTTCTGAAAACCTGACATACAACAACCCATTTAATACTCACAAGGGCTCTATGAAGTAGAACCATTAATGTCTCTATCACACTAAAAAGGAAACTGAGGCACAGAGCATTCATTCACCTAGCTGTACCACCTAGTGAGTGGTGGGATGGGGCTAGGTCTTGAACCCAGGCAGTCTGATTCAGACCCCATGCTCTCATTCAACTTCCCCACAAATGTATAGTAAAGTGAATTTCTGAGAAAAAGAGAAATTCTTTTTGTATACAGAACTATTACATGTTTTCACACCATGTACTCTCTGCCTGAATGGAAGTCACCCTTAAGATAAGCCTTTTCAAGTCAGTCATTAAGAACTGTATTATCATAAAAGAAGACCTAAAGTAATGTGAACAGTAAACTGTTAGGGTAAACTATAAGGCAGTAACTAATATTTCTGAAGAGATACCTAATAGCGTGGCTCACGTGCCTCCTCTGTACATGCAGCTGATAAAATTCCACTGTTCTCAAAAGGGCCTGAAATGTGAGTTGTTTTTCTAGGGCTGGCAGTAAATTTCTGCTGATTCATTTGTAGTCAGTTCCTCACTACATCCAAGATCAATGGTCATGAATTTGCAGGGCGGCTCTTCAGGATGAGGAATTTCAATGACCATTCCAGAAACTCTCTCCCATTTACTGTGGCTGCCACAGCCATCTCAAACATTGAACAATTTGTCCAACGTGTGTGTGTGTGTGTGTGTGTGTGTGTGTGCGCGCGCGCGCGCGCGCATACACGTTTGTGTTTGAGGAAGAAGTACATTTGAATGTCCATTTGACTTAATTGCTTTAATTGGGTTCTGACTTAAGTGGATTTCTGTTAAGGAAAAGATTCACAGATAATAACCAGCACAGAGAACAGTATTAGCACTCGAGCCTCCCAGCACCCCACCGCCGAGCCACCTCACCGATGAGCTGCGTGAGGCCAGACCTGCTTGTGTGATTTTGTGCCACAGACTGGCAAAGGGGTGAGGAGGTTAGTGGGAGAGCTGCGGCAGGCCAGATTTACACCAGAAAGGGGAGGGCTAACAAGAGGAGAAGAATTGTTAAGGCCAGGCACAGAAGACCTCAGGTGGCCTCGGCTAGAGGGGAAAGTTTTGTGGACGATGAGACAGAGAAAGAGGGAGATTTCTGAGATGGTAAGAGGAAGACAGACAGGGTCACTGGGGTGACAGAGAGCTAGAGATTTCTGGGAGTAGACTTCAGTATGTTGTGCTGTGGTTTATGAATGGCACCTCCTTGTGATTCTTTGAGATTACTCAGTAAAAATTTAAATTGCTTTTCAATGATGTTTAATGTTTCTTTTGATATGTCTCTGGATTGAAGGTGGCTTTCAGGGGCCTGACTCAATCTGGGTTGGACAACCATGAGTGGCAGCAAAATCATTAACAAGAATAGAAGGAGACTGGATAGAGTCATTTCCAGTTAAAGTAATTCCCAAGTTTGTAAGCACTGCCACTGAATTTTGAAAATGGAAAGCTAAAATACAATTTGTGATAAAATAGTGTAGCATCTCTCCTTATGAAAAATATTCATGACCTGACTTTCACTGCACAGATCTCATGAAAAGAAATGCTCACACTCGTGGAGAAAGGTCCTGGAGTGTTAGGGAGAGCGCTCATTCACATGTGCACAGACAGAAGACAAGGGCTCTCGCGCTTCTCTCCTTTGACAAGTCTGTAGATCTCTTCTCACAAGAGCTTCATTCACATAAAACTAAAGATCATTTCCAGTTGCTATGAATCGCCAAGTTATCTTCCCCTCAGAGATGAAAGTGGGCTCAGACTACAACAAAGAGTAGCTCTTTAGGAATAATGTGTCTGGGTGAGAGGGGGAACAGCATGCTCAAGGATAGTTTAATGGTGAGCGACACAGTAAATAAGATCACACCATCTTCCACAACCCGTTTCGTCTGAACCAGCCTATTTTAGTAACCCATTCTGCTCAACTGGTTTGTGAAAGACAGTGGGCATTTATCTTTTGGGGAGAAGGGATGAGGACTCATTCAAAAGGGCATCTGAGAGGTTCAATTAAATTCAAATCAGCTAACTTGTGTGACAGTTGCCAGGTAGGCTCTGTAGTGAGAGTCCGAGGACCAGAGCTTATGGAGAAGTGGTCCTTAAGGACTCTCACCCACCATTTCTACATAAGCTATTTAAATGTAGTTTAGGATCACAAAACTTCTTAAAGCTGACATTCCATTTTGCTTCCTCAACAGGGATGTATAGTAGCAAACAAGACAAAACAAAATAAAAAACCCTCCTGTATCATCTGATACATGTTAGAATGGTAATTATCGAAAAGACAAGAAATAACAAGTGTTGATGAGGATGTAGGAAAAAAGAGAATCCTCATGCACTATTGGTGGGAATGTTAACTGGCGTAGCCACTATGAAAAGCAGTATGGAGGTTCCTGAAAAAATTAAAAATAGAACTCCCATATGATCTAGCACTCCCACTTCTGGGTATATATCTAAAGGAAAGGAAATCAGGATCTTGAAGAGGTATCTGCACCCCCATGTTCACTGCAGCTTTATTCACAATAGCCCAGATATGGAAACAACCTAAACGTCCACTGACAAAGTAATGGATAAAGAAAATGTGACACACACACACACACACACACACACACACACTGGAATATTACTCAGTTGTGAGAAAGAAGGAAATCCTATCATTTGTGATGACTGGAATGGATCTTGAGGGCATTACGCTAAGTGAAATAAGTCAGAGAAAGTCAAATATGTATGATATCACTTATATGTGGACTCTAAAAATGTTAAACTCACAGAAATAGAGTAGAATGGTGGTTGCCAGTAGCTGGGGGATGGGGGAAATGGGGAGATGTATGTCAAAGGGTACAACTTTCAGTCATAAGATAAATAAGTTCTGGGGATGTAATGTACAGAATGGTGACTATAGTTAACAATACTGTATTATATACTTGAAATTTGCTAAGAGAATAAATCTTAAGTGTTCTCCCCACATACACAAAAAAAGGTAATTATGTGAGGTCAAAGACAGACATGTTAACTGACTTATTCTCATAACCACTTTCCAATATATATGTGTATCAAATCATCACGTTGTAGGGGCACCTGGGTTGCTCAGTCGTTAAGCGTCTGCTTTCGGTTCAGGTCATGATCCCAGGGTCCTGGGATCGAGCCCCGCATCGGGCTCCCTGCTCAGCAGGAAGCCTGCTTCTCCCTCTCCCACTCCCCCTGCTTGTGTTCCCTCTCTCCCTTGTGTCTGTCTCTGTCAAATAAATAAATAAAATCTTAAAAAAAAAAAAAAATCATCACGTTGTAAACCTTAAATTTATACAATGTTATAAGTTGATTACACATAAATAATGCTGAGAAAAATAATGGAAAAAAAAGAGAACTGCTGTAATTTCTAAGACTTTGGATGATTTAAATCAGAAATTTTTAACATAGGGAAGTATGAAAAGCCCACACATTTCTATACACACAGGCCAAAGGAGAATTTGGGAGGACAGCTCATAGAGAGGCACAAAATAGCCAGAGTCTTTTAGCACATCTCCTGCACCACTTTCTTTCAGCTACCCTTCTTTGAGATGTTGCTTGGACTCAAAGGCCTAAGTTAGGTAAAATCTCAGAGTTCAAAGATCTTCAAGTATAATGCACGACGTGGACGTGGTTCAAGGTTTCTTTTACTTTGAGTTACATCTGAAGCAGCACGTATAGTGCAAAGAGGCCTTGCAGCCGATCAAGGGGTGATTATGGCTCATGGCCTTTTATACCCCCACCACGTCAGTTTCCAGAAACAACCTCCATCACCATTTGGGACATCTGTTCCCTATGGACTGAGCCACATCACCCACTCTAAGGTGTGGGTTTCAGGTTTTGAAATCCCTCATGGTCTAGGACTTCGGATCTCCCCTTACCTAGGGGACAGCCCAGAGGTTAGTCACTTGTTTTCTCAGGATGCTCTCTGGGTAGATCTGGCCTTGGATTACCAAACCTACTCTACTCATCCCTCTCTTACTTGCTCCCTTTTCTACCCTTTCCAGTCGGTCATCTAATCTCCTCTTCCATTTTCGGTCAACTTCTCCTCTTTCCACAATCTGTGGAGGCAAATCAAGCCCCCCTCTTCCCCAAGCCCAACTTTCTGCAAAAGGTGACATTTACACATTTACCACATCTTTTCACAGGTGACTTTTTTCTTCTGTAAGATTCTGCTGAGCACAAAAGAGTATCTTTTGTCAAGTACCTCAAAGAATATGGATGCTGTTCCTTGGTGATGGAGATAGCGGGGGGTGGGGGTTGGGGGCGGCAGGACGAGGAGTGAGGGGATTGATGTTATTCATTCCTTGAAAGGTAACAATGCAGACTGGAAAAGAGATTCACAATGGAAAATTATCTGGGGGCTTGATGTACCTCCCCAGAAATGTTTTATTTGTGTGTATCTGTTCTCTCATCTCATAGGATGCTGTTCCTATTCTGGGGAGATGTAAAAGGTAAGTGAATTGGGATGGTGCATATATTGGAAGCAAAGAGAACAGGAACAGGGACCACAGCTCAGAGCAGGTCAGGGGAAAAAAAAACTAGAGCTCAGAGTTCCATGAGGAGCAAAGAGGGCAGGAATAAGAGTCGGTGTTGGGGGCTAGGGAGAGAAATGGCAAGCAAGGGAAGGGAGGTGAGAGCAGACATGTATCTCCTCAGGTACCTGTGGCCTTCAACCCACTTGCTAAAAATGAAAAAAACAAGTCATTTCTGAAGATCCCTTCACAATTAGGTTGAGTGAAATGAAACATGGTGGTTTCTATCAGATCCGATGAAATGCTCAAGAGAAGAAGCACCTCACACCAGGAGGTTCTGGAGTCCTGAAGTGACTCTCTTTACCTGGGCCATGTCCCACACCTACGTACAGCCAAGCACCGTAAACTAAAGAACAGAACCAAGTCATATTTTATTCCTTATAACCCTGTCTTGAAAAAGTCCTTACTTGCACAATACCATGTTGCTAAGCCTCAGAACACAGTTTCTGCTTCAGAACCTATAAACCTTGCATCCCGTGAACCACTTGGGAGCAGGAGCCTCTACTGGTACATAATTCCACCCAACACTCCCACTCCCTCACTGAAAAACCTGCAGGTGAGATGAGCTCTAATGAAGACCATATTTAAGCATCCCCCGAATGTACCTGGAACCTGCCCATATCGCCACCTCCACTGCTACCTCCCTAGTCCAGACCACCATCACCTCCTGCCTGACCCAGGCTCTAACCATCACCTGCCTCCCCTCTTGCCTTGTACAGTCTATTCCCATCACAGCAGCCAGATTAAGCCTTTAGATTAAAACCAAAGTCAGACTACATCACTCCCTAACTCCCTAAACCCTCTCCTGGCTTCTATTTAGAATAGAATCTGGCGTCTATACATGAGCTACGGGGCAACATAGAGTGAGTTTATCACCCATCACGCTCCTGGCCTGAAGACCTCAGGCTTTTCCCTGGAACCCACCAGCAGGCTCCCTCTCAGGGATGTGGCCCTGCTGTTCCTTTGCCTGAATGATTCTGTTCCAGGGTATTCCCGTGGCTTTTGTTCCCTTACTTCAGGTCTCTGCTCAAAAAGGTCAACTACTCAGACAAACCTTCTCTGACCTATGCATTTAAAATAGCCACCCGTCCCTCTCTCTCCCTTCATTTTTTCATTGCACATATCCCCATCTGACCGGGTATTATCCGTCTCTCTGCTTAGTGTCTGTGTCACTCCCTAGGATGTGAGCCAAATGAGGGCAGTTACTGTCTCACTACATATTACATTCCCTAGTAAAAAGCCAGTTTATAGCAATGGCTCAATAAATATCTCTGAAATAAGTAACTGTGATTTTCAGAGTTCCATCGGAGCTAAAAGCATATTGTTTTTCATTTCAACACTTGGCAAATGAGCGATTGCATTAGGGGGAAACAGCCAAGGAACAAAGGAGGAAAGCCATGGTCAAAACCCAAGGTCTAAACACCTTTTTTTAAGGAGATTTCTTTCCCGCTGAGCAGGGAGCTGGACGTGGGGCTCCATCACAGGACCCTAAGATCATGACCTGAGCTGAAGGCAGGTGCTTAACCGACTGAGCCACCCAGGCGCCCCAGGGTCTAAACACTTTTAAATAAAGAAACATTTCTTGAGTGAAAAAAGGCAACGAGAAGTAAAAGATTAATGAAAAATATTGTGTTAAAAAGCAGACATAATAAATGCCAAAATGTTGGGTGCAACATTAAAAACAAAATCCTATTTCACGTATCATTTGATGGTATCTTCTTTGGTCAAAGATCAAAAACAACAGTGACACAGAGTGAAGCATGGGTGCATGTAGCTAGAAGGGAATTTAAATGCAATTCAGCTTGTTGTGCATGGGGTTTCCAAAATGGAAATGAAACTTAATCCAAATAGAGATCTGTACCAGTTTGGCTTTGTTTCACATTTTGAAAACTTCATCAGTTTCATAGATTGCTATTATAGTGCTCTGCTTTTTCCGTTTGCCCTTACTCTTTTGACTTTCAGTCTTAACAGCCATGCACATAACTTTTGAACTATATTTTAAATGAAAATGTAAATATCCATTTACAAGATAACTTAAGCATGGATTATTGTGTCTAAGGAAGTGAACTGTGCACATTGTGTCCCATGCAGCCTTCCTCCCTCTCCACCAATTCCTTTCCCCAGCAATGGCCTTTCTAGCTAAGAAACTTTATGCAACCTTTTAAAAACCATCCAAGACCATTTTTCAAATGTACTATTATGTTATGGAACATTATTTATGTATATATTTAATATCATGGCCACGAGACTTTTATCTCTTTGTTACGCTTTAGAATTTGATTTTGTTAAGTTCTGACTTCCTTTTACCCTTTTAAAATCCAGCAGAACCAACAGAGTACGCCTATATAAGTTAATAAACAAAATCATACTCTGAAAGTGACCAGCCTACGGTAGAGTAGTTTTTGCCAAAGTCAGCAACCTGGGAAATTAAATGTTCTCTTTTTAGCCTAAATTTCATTTCAGACTATCTTCTATCAAACATTTCATTATTCCTTTCAAATAGCAGAACCCATGTATGTCACCCACTACTTCTAACAAAACTTTAAAACAAAAAGTCAGCAGAACGAATCTCATACTGACTAGCAGCCGCATAAGAGCAACGTAAACAAGCAACGCTGGATGGAAGATAAACAGAAAACCCACGAGCCGGAATGGAAGCAGGGATCGTACCCCACACTTCCAGCTTTCTCACCTTCTAGCTTGCGGGAATGCTTCGAAGCTACAGATGATATTCGTGATTTTTGTTTCTAATTTTTTAGAAGAAAAAAAATGGTATCACCAAAGCCTTGGTCAACTTGGGACCATAAAGCTGGTAGCTGTGAACACTATCAGCCCCATCGTTTTACAAAAAAACAACAACAACAAAACAATATCATATATAATCTTTTCAATGACCCCATGGCTAAAGAGAAACCAAGAGCACAAAGTTGTGTGACCATAGTCTGGGGAACAGGTAAAGTGAAACCTTTGAACATTAGTGCTCAGCACACCCACAGTGATCACCTAAGTTCAACACACTCACTCCCAAGATGGAGAAAGAAGCTCACAGGTCACCTTGTAGCCATTATTCCACAGCAGAATCCAAATGCACCCGAGGTCCCCACCCACTAAGTCAGGAGCTCCTCGATACACTGGGTTTACTAGGCTACAGCCATTTGTTTTGTTTGTTTTAATGAAACCTTATGCAGTATGTAGCCCACTATGTTCTCTAGGAGAAGTTACTATACTGTGAAGAATTATTTATAGTAGAAAATCTGAGCACAACTGAGAACTCACATAGGATGAGGATGGCTCAACTTCAAGCTGGTCATCTGTCAACCCTCACATCACCCTGCTCATTTCTCCTTCTTTTTAAAAACTAGTATGCTATTTATTTATTTGTTTGTTTGTTTATTTATTTATTTATTTATCTATTAGAAAGGGAGAGAGAGAGCACAAGCGGGGAAGAGGGGCAGAGGGAAGGGGGTTAAGAGAGAATCTTAAGCAGACTCCGTACTGAGTGTGGGGCCTGATGCAGGTCTCAATCTCACAACCCTAAGATCATGACTTGAGCCGAAATTAAGAGTCAGGTGTTTAACCGACTGAGCCACCCAGGCGACCCTCATTTCTCCTCTTTAAACTTTGAAAGGAAGAGTAAGACAACTGATAGGTTCCTGCTAGAACCTACATTATAAGGTATTATGAGGATTGAATGAATTAATAAATTAATAAATAACAAAATACTTGAAATAATGCCTGCACATAAGAAGTATTCAATAAATACATAGACTTCTTTAAGAAAGTTTTATAGATTATTCCCTTTCATAAACAGCACATTCATTAAAAGTAAGGATCATCATAGTGTGTTTTGAAAAAAAAAACACATTTATTTAATTGTTTTCAAAAACTTCATTTAGAAAGAGATATGGAATATTTGGAAACTATAACAGAAGCACAAAGACTCACTGGTAATCAGCACCACCCATAGATAATCATTATTCACCTTTCCTGGTAAACACCTAGAAGCTTTCCTTTCAGTCCATGTACATATCTATTGACTATCTATTGCCATTTGATAGAGTCATTCTATATGTATGAGTTTCATACCCAGCTTTTTCTATTTAACATCAGAGTACTTAATACAATGAACAAATAGAAATGTCCAAACAAGGAAATGAAGCATTTACGATGGTAAACTCTCTTATCTTTATATCCCCAAAGTCCAGAATTTGGAATTATTTGATGCAATTAGGTTTTCATTGGGTTCAAGGAACTGCAGAGCCAGACAGAGCCAGACATGCAGATGAGTTCCACGCCTCTCAAACAGAGGTGCCCTTGACCTTCCTTGGGCTCAGACGTAGGTTCTCCAGACCCTAGTCCACAGAGTCAGCTCAAGAGCAGGATACAATATGAGGGGGTATCTTCCCACCACTATTCAATGGTTGTTTGCCGACAAGAACAAAAAGAAATTCGATGTAAAACATGGCTCATAACATCTGTGTGCCTTCATCAGACCCCTGTAGCTCACTGTCATGGGATGATCCAAGTCGGTACTGAGAGCCATGGGCCAGGGGGCTGCCATCCGCACACGGGGAGCAGGCCAGAGTCGAAAGGCCTCCCATCTAACAGGGCTCAATATGTCAGTGCTTGCTGAATGAGAAAGGATGAGGTAGGTGATGCAAGGCTTTGTTCTTCCATTACACTGAAAGTCCCTAGAACAGAGGAACTATAAACTGTATCTTGTATGTTTTAAAAAATCCCTTACTATGCCTAATGGAGTGCCTTCCTTGCTTCCTCTTTCGAAGCACACGTTTGTTCACTGAAGTTCTGAGGTCAGACATAGCTGAGTTCCTGACCAGATTCCAGGTTAACATATTACCCGTGTACACTTAGGCAAGTTATGTAACTTCTCGGGGTCTCCACTCCCTCACCTACAACTGGGCGTAACAGCCCCCCGGTAATTGTTATTAATTGTTATTAATATCCATCCATTATTATCGAACGACTTATATGTTGGGCACTCGGTTATGTTAGGCAAGAGTGGTGTGTGATTCAATTATAAGCATTATCTTCAAGGAACTCAAGTCAATGATCATAAAAGACTGACGATTTACTGAATAGTGGCTAGATTTTTCTCTAAGAAGGAAACATCTTTATTTTCCCATAATATTTTCCTCTTCTCTCTACCCTTAAAGCAGCCTGTATTTATTTTTTCCATTGTCCACAGTATTTGGGGACCTGTTGTGCCAACAGACACTCAGTGTAGCACTTTGCTACACATATTCAAGTCTCTGTTTCTTGCTGAATTATTTCCTGTGCATAAATGGTGTCTATTCTAAAATAGGGTAAACGCTTTATGGGCAAGTCACCTGATTCTGCTTCTGTTGTATCCACCACTCACCAGCTCACAGGTCCTGTTCATAAACATGGATTCAACTGGAACCATTCTAACCTTATAACTGGCCAACCAACAACCGCTGACTGGGGATTATTGCTTTAGGAGTTACTAAAAGGATGAAGCAATTTTCCTCACAACAGTGAGGAAACATTGGAACATTGTTATCAGAAACACAATTAAACTGTGACACCAATTTATGATCACAAACTACTCACCTAGAAATATTTAACAGCTGAACTCTTAGGAACAATGGGTGGGTGCGTGAACAGTAGACCTCACCTTGCTCTGCCCCAGGGGGATGGACATGCCATTGCTACCTCCCTTTGTGTCTCAATCCTCCCCTCTAAAGATTGCCAAAGACTCAGGGCTTATCTGCAGCAACAAGTTCCTGCATGCTTCTAAGTGAGTAACTACTGCCATGTTTTTGTCTTTATTTCACCCCATGTGAAGAATTTACTTGTGACATATGACGCATATAGAATCTACTTTGAAGACACCACCAGTGTGCAATAATAAATAACAGAGTCATGTTCTGATTCCCACATGGGACAAACACCACACCATCAAATTCTGTCTCAGCTGGTTTGATGGTGTTTTAATGATAATATAGTCTTAACATGTATACGAGGCTATATTCCGGGATTAGTGTTTCAGGGTCTATGATTATTAAAACTGAAGTGAGGCTAACCACTTAGACAGCTTAAGGAATTAGCATCAGATCTTCTACACTGTCTGTCCAGTGTTTTCTAAATTCTCAGCCAACTGTCTGATCTCTGACATAATTCTGATTCCTGTACTGCCTACGTGAACTTTTCAGTATTTGGGGGGAAAATTACAGTGTAAAATTTCCAAATATTTAAGACACTTGTTCTGATGTGAGATTCTCTAAAGTTATTTCCCCACTGGATTGGTAAAGCTTCCCAGTCTCCTCTTGACATACCTGGTGCACAATGCACCCCTGAGCCTTTTCACGGTCCCTCAGCCTCTCACTCCTGCCCTACCTCTGTTCTTTTGTCTGTTACTCATCTTTTAAAACTCAGCTGAGGGGCGCCTGGGTGGCTCAGTCGGCTAAGCGTCTGCCTTCGGCTCAAGTCATGATCTTGGGTTCCTGGGATATGAGTCCCGCATTGGGCTCTTTGCTCAGCAGGGAGCCTGCTTCTTCCTCTCCCTCTGTCTGCTGCTCCCCTGCTTATGCTCTCTCACCCTGTCAAATAAATAAATAAAATCTTAAAAAAAAAAAAAGACTCAGCTGAGATCTTAATCATCCTCTTTAAGAGTCTTCCTCTACTCCTGGGATAAGAGACCCTTCTGCATGATCATCATATAATGCTGAGATGCCCATCTGTTGCATCATGATCAGTTCCTAAAAAACAGGGACCAGGCTTCCTTTATCTATATAGTCTCAGTGCCTAGCACAGTGCCTACGCCATGTGAAGTAGTCAATAAGTGCTTAGTAGAACGAACTGCTAGCCAACAAGCGCCTTTGATCAGACTCCATCTGTTTACCTGGGCAAACAAGTCTATTAGTCAAATCCCTGTTGCCCTGGGGCTATTTCCAGTGATAGAACTTTCTCCTATGGGATAGATTTCACATTGTTCTGAAAGTACAACTGCTGGCCTTCGGAAAATGGAAACATAAAATTCTATTTATCAAAATAAACAGTTGTATCGAACAATAAATGTTAACCATCAAAGATTTAAATCACATAGAAAAATTTCAAGAAGAAACTAAGAATCACCTGAGACTTCACAAGAGACTTGCCATTGTTAATGTTTTGGTGAACAGCCGTCCCAAACATTTTTTTAAATACACTTACCCATTTTACATATATTTTAAACAAAGTTTACAAACAAGATATGCTGTAAAACCCTTTACTATTTTCATTTATTAACACGCCATAGACTTTTTTTAAATCTCAATAAATATAGAGTAGGGGCGCCTGGGTGGTTCAGTCGGTTAAGCGTCTGACCCTTGATCTCAGCTCAAGTCTTGATCTCAGGGTCATGAGTTCAAACCCCACGGTGGGGTTAAAAATAAACAACTTAAAATACTTAAAAATAAACAAACAAATAAATAAATAAAGTACCTTAATCTTTAATGGCTATATCTGATATATGTTTCATCAGTGAGAAAGACCCTGGAGTATATAGGTTTGCATGCTCGTCCAACTATTTCCTTATGATAAATTCCCAGAAGTGGGATGGCTGGGGGTGAAGGGCATGCTCATTTACATTCTATATGTATATATATCTATAACTATTTGGTGCCCCCCCCAGATTCCCAGTTATATCGTGAGATAGATGCCCATTCCTGCCGATTTGAGTGGTGAAAAAGGTTTTGTTCTGCTTTCTTTGGTGTCATTTATTTGATTTCTAGGAAGCTGAGTGTCTTTCTGCCACGTTTATTGGCCTTTTGTATTTTTTCTTTTCAATTGCTTGGTCATAAACCCTGTCCACTTTTCAGTTAGAGTGTTAGTTCTTTCCTTATAGATTTAAGAATCTTTTTATACTAGTCTTATTAATCTTATCTATGTTACGAATATTATGACATTTGTCTTTTAACTTAGTTTATGGCAGTTCGTTGCCGTGCAGAGAATTTTACATGGTCAAATTTATCAACTTTTCTTTATGGCACTGGATTTTGCAGCATTACAAACCTAAGATGATAAAAACACTCACCCATATTTTTTTTTCATCCATATTTTTTATAGTACTTTTACGGCTCCATATTTTACAGTTCAATCTTGATTCATCTGGAAAACTCTAATATGGAGTGAGGAGTTAAGGAATTCAATTCTTAATATTAGACTTATAAATAAAGTATTTTTAAAGAATAAAATGTGAATTGAAATAGTATCTAATTTGTACATCTTTTTATTTCAGTTAGTTATGGATGCATTTATTCAATTACAATCACTGAGGGCATCATCTGTGTCTGTTGCCTCCTGGCCTCTCCACAGTGCTTCATAAAGAAATGTCCTTATTTCTATAAACATCCTCACTGTGCATGATAAACCCAGGAGTAGGAAAACGCTACAGTGTATTGTGTATACATTCATGCTCACGCGCGTCTGCACACGTACACACATATACAGAGATTAATGTGTGATAAATGAAAATATATTTGTTAACTACTAGGATGGCACTATTTTTTTAAACCACACTTCTACAGAAATAAGGCATAATATTATATTTACCACTCAAATCATATACTTTAGTCTTCTGATTTAAAGACACACACATGCTCACACACACTCATATCTTACACAGAAGAGAAGCTGTTCTAGGTCAAAAGAGAAAAAGAACAAATTATAGGAACACAAATATTTTAAAATACAAAATAAAGAAATAAGTATTATGTGGATAATTGATAAACTTTTAAAGCTTGGAGAATTACATATCTGTAATAAACGCGTTTTGCTTCCCCAACCCCCCAGCATAATCAAGGAAAACTAAGGCTGCTAATTCAATATTAACAAATGGCACTCACACAGTGCGTATTATACAGCAAGTCCCATTCTATACACTCATACACTAAATCTCACAACAGTCCTCTCTGAAGGCAGGTAAGTACTTGTTCTCCCCATATTATACAAATGAGGAAACTGAGGCAAAGAGAGTAATTTGCCAAGTTACAGGTTGGTGAGGAGCTGAGCCAGGATTTGAAACCAATTTGCCAGATTTCAGGCCCATGCATTCACCATGACCATGAATTTCAGGTCTCCTGAAAATAGCCCTAACAACTATAATAGAGCCTTCAGATATCCTCGGTTAAAAGCTGGGGCTGAGCTCAAGTGGCCTATTAGCAGTTACTTCCCAAAGACTCCTGAGCAGAGGCTGGTTTAGATGTAATAGCAAAGACAGGTATCTTATTCCTGAGAGGGGGATCTCCCTTAGTCAAGAGTCTGCATCCTCAGTTCTAGCCACAGTCCTGCTTCTTTAGGTAAGTGAACTGGCGTGGCTCTTGGCTTCATTCTCCTTTTGCATCAAATGGGGATAGCAACAGAAACTGTAGAATATGAGTCTAACAGTTGCTTTGATATCATAATTCAGGGGCAAAAGAAACAGACACATTTCTGGCTCTGGGTGCTGAGCCGGTCTCTGCAGAGGACAGCCAGGTCCCAAATGAGGTCTAAGCATCGGGCAGGTGCAGCCAGGGAAGCACTGCCAGGTGGGTGGTACCAGGCAGGTGCTGATGGCAAAACACATCCTTTCTGCCACACCAGCCAGGATTCCAGGAAGGAGCCATTGTTTTTGAATTTCCAAATTCTGTGATGTCACTCAGGAGAAAGTAAGTCAGAGGAGAAATGCTGTGGGTCAAGAAACCCTCCCACCTTCTCTTGTGTTGCTGAGTCACCTTCTGAGAACCTCCCCCAGCAGAGAACAAGCCTTGCGGGCAGCTCCAGTCCTGTGTGCCTTTCACTGGATGGTACCAGAACCATCTCCACTGCCTTCTGAAGGGCCAAGTGCTTTCTTATTTTCTGCCTGAAAAAGGGCTCCAGGCAACTCTAGAGAAGACCAGGCCCCTGGGGGGCAAGAGAGCAATTGAAAGAAACCCCCAGACATAAAACCAGAGGGACACCACCAAGGGCCCTGCCTGCATGTCCCTGCCAATAGTGTCTGTGAACTCAGAGGCTCCCCAATCCTGCAGTCAGGCTGCCTTGAAGCCATAAGTTTCCACTTATCTCTCTATATAACATTCAACAAACATGTTCATGATACCAATGGCAAGGGAAGGAAAATAGTACTCGGATTTTTTTTTTCTTAAGATTTATTTATTTGAGAGAGAGAGAGAGGGAGAGAGAGAATCTCCAGCAGACTCCTCGCTGAGCACAGAGTCTGACACAGGGCTCGATCTCACGACCCTGAGATCATGCCCTGAGCTGAAATCAAGAGTCAGACACTCAACCGACTGGGCCACCTGGGCGCCCAGATTTTTCTTTTTTTAAATATGGAAAGTGTTATGCTAAGCAAAATAAGTCAATCAGAGAAAGACAATTATATGATTTCACTCGTGGAATTATATGATTTCACTCATGTGGAATTTAAGAAACAAGACAGAGGATCATAGGGGAAGGGAGAAAAAAGAAAATAAGACAAATCAGAGAGGGAGACAAACCATAAGAGACTCTTAACTATAGGGAACAAACTGAGGGTTGCTGGAGGGGAGGGGGGTGGAGGGATGGGGTAACTGGATGATGGACATTGGGGAAGACACGTGATGTAATGAGCACTGGGTGTTATATACAATTGATGAATCACTGACCTCTACTTCTGAAACTAATAATATACTCTGTGTTAACTAATTGAATTTAAATTTAAAAGATACAGAGTTTTCTTGACTTTCTGTTACAGGAAATTCTTCCAAATAGAAATTCAGACTGACTCTACCTCAGCTAGATTAGATTCTGCATCACAGGACATTCCAGCATGGTATATTTTGAGGTGGGTGAGGGGCAAGAGTGAAGAGGTGGGGCAAATTTATTCATATTTATAATTGATGCTTGGGTGCTAATTATGCACCAGATAATGTTCTAAGTGCTTTCCATTGTAAATTCATCTGATCCTCCACAGGACTCCTAGTGGTGGATTCCACTATTATCTCTGTATCATAGATGAAAAAACCTGGGCACTAATGAGTTAAGTTACTTGCCAAAGGCAATACAAGAAGTGGGGAAGCTGGAAGAAACCCCAGCTAGAGAGAGAACTCACAATCACTGTTACGTGCTCATGATACAGACTTGTCTCTTGTCAAAGCAACAAGCAGCTACCAGAATGGCCCAGGAGCCATTTGGGCACCTTCTCTGAGCCAGGCACTGGGCTAAGCACTTGTACTCTGGAAGAGTATGATGAAACCCCCTGGCCAAGGCGGGCTGACCTCTATAATTTCATGAGCTCCAAGTACACTTCAAGCCATTGAGACCATTGTGAGGCTCAGCTCAAGACACTGTGGAGTCTTCAAAGACTAAAACCCAGGGCCATGTTCCTCACTCATCTTGACTTAATTTTTTTTTTTTTTCCAGCTTTCATGACCATGACCTGGCTCCATCACAAACCCATCAAACAGTTCTCCTGCCCTTAAGGTGCTTTACCTACTCGTTGAAAACAAACACACAAAAAAAGGCGGGGGAGGCGGGCAGAGAGAATGATTTCTTCTCTGATCTTTGGGAAATAACAATTTCAGAAGTCAACAGAAGCTTCCCTAGGCCAGCAAAAGAAGTTATGTGAGAGGCAGCTAAAGACTACCACTAATTAGCGCAGAGAGATGAGCAAATTAGAGTGTGCTCTTCCTCATCTGCTAAGCTGCTTCCCCATCTCTGCCTTTCCAGCTGTCCTGTTACCCCAATACCCTGCTCCCCCACCTGTCTCAGCCTAACTAACTCCTTTTCTCTTGGATTCCAGACTGAGTAAACTCCAAAGCTGAAATGGGAAAGAAAAGGGAGCTCTAAACACCAGCACTTCCTTTCAGGGACTTAAACCAGCATCATCCAATAGAAAGATAATGTGAGTTATGGATGTACTTTAAATACTTCTAGGAGCCACATTAAATGCGCAAAAAGAAACTGATGAAATTAATTTGAATAATGCATTTTATTTAACCCAACATACCGAAAATATTATCACTTCAATACATTAATTAATAAAAAAATCACTAATGAGCTATTTTATTCTCTCTTTTATACTAAGTCTTTAAAATCCTGTGTGTATTTCATGCTCATAGCATATCTCAATTAGAACTAGGCATATTTCACATGCTTCATAGTCAGAAGTGACCAGAGGCTACTGGACTGGATGGCACAGAGGTAACATCCTGTTACTGTCTCACAAACACAAATGCAGATTAATTTTAATTAATCTTCACTTCATGCAATCAGAAATCACTGCAGAAAGAAACAGTGAATTATTACTTTGCCTTCAATTGCTTTGACTTTCTGAATGAATGTGATATATTCTCTCATGTAATCTTCCCATAACCTGTGAAGTTGGTCCCTACAGTATTTTAGATGGGTAACAGATTGGATAACACCATCTCTCTCTCTCTCTCTCTCACACACACACACACACACACACACAAGCCTGTTATATGTTCCCAATTTGCACAGCTGAGCATCAGCACTTAACTGAAGCTACACAGCAACATAGAGCCCAGGGGAGACAAAGTAGCCAAAATCTTGCTTTACTGCTTCCCTTTTATAATCAGTCTTACACTGCTATTCCAGAAGAATTTACTGTCATAATCTAAGCACCTCCACTTAAGGGATATTTATAAACCTCAGCCTCTCTTGGCCCTTCAGCCAAACTTGGCCACCTAGTCATATAGGGAAGCTGGTGCGGGCAGGGCCCAACCGGATCCCCAATCTCTCTGCCTCCAGCTCCCAGGGTTCTGGGAACCCAGGTTTCTCTCAATACCTGCAGTCCCTGCCTTTAAGGGGCTAACTGGCTCATAAGAGAGATGACACATAAACACAAATAATGAGATGAGACATATCAAGAAATAATCCAAATACGTAAGTATGTAAAAAGGTATTCTGGGATGGCAGGAAAGCGATACTTTCTGAAGGTATAAGAAAAGCTTCATGCAAGTTTGGGTGAAGTTTGAAAGAACAGCAGGATTTAAAAAGAGTGTGAAACAAGGCTGCCAGGGTGGCTATGAGCACTCTGAGAGGCCTTGCATGTTCACTAAGGATTTAGGATTTTACTGGCTAAGAACTAGGCGCCACAGAATGTTCTGGAGTAGGAGAATCAACACGGGTAGAGGAGCACTTAGAAAAACCTGACAGATTCCGACAATAGCGCAAAAAAATGGAGAGTTAAAAATGAACAACAACAACAACAAAAATCCAAGAAGAAAACAAGCAACCAGGGGGGCTCATGGAGCTCAGGTCGGAGGGCACTGCGCTGTTCTGGGCGATGGGCTGTAGCAACGGCAGGAAAAGAGCCTCTGGGGAAAACTCCAAGAGTCACAGGAGCTGGGAACTGGAAGAGACAAAGGCCTCCAGTTTAAAGCCTTTTCAAGACTAAAGCCTATATTCCTGGAAGAATGGTGGGGCCCGGGCAAATAGTAAAGTCAATATAAGTAAAGAGCTTTCTCCCCTTGGGGTGGGCTGCAGAAGAGATAATGATCTCAGGTTTGACACGTTAACTTCCCTAATAATATTAGGCTTGACTCTGTTACGTGCACCTACTTTAATAGTCTACGTGAATGGCTATTGAAAGAAATCCAATAAGCACTTGGCTTTCCTTAGAACTTGCTTAACTAGTTCAAGATAACTTGAACCTGCTGGTCACTCGTTTGATGCAAGCTGGTTCTGGCAATCTGCTCAGCTGTCCTCCGACTGACCTTGGCAGATCTGCTGACCACTCTTCACATTGGCCCTGACGGCTGGGAAGGAAAATTCCAATCTGGAGATGGAGCTTTCTGGTCTGGATTTTACTTCTCAACAGGCCACATGGATGCGAGGCACAACTTTAGATCTGAAACTTTTTATGCTTCGGCATTTAAAGGGAAAGAAAGTCTATAGGTGAACGACAGTGATAAAGTTCCCCGTCAACGACCTCCTGAATTCTATGAAATCTAGGAGTCAAGACACTCTTTTGTCACTTAATCCTCTATGGTGGAGTATTCTAGACATATTCTGTCACACACATTTGGAGCGGTCGCTCTCCTAAATAACCAAAACATCATGAAGACCAAACTGCTTCATAAAAATGGAAATTACCATTTGTAAAAACACACTGTTTATCAACGCTCCCCAGCATGTCCTTAGAAGCTATGAAACTAAATTCACACCTTTAGGAAAAGGATCGACTGTGTGTGTGTACACACTCAGAGACACATACTTCAGAGCCATCCCCAAATATGCCATCCTTCACAGACTTTGTCAACTCTTCAACAAGCAGTAATAACATTTTTTAAACATTTAAAAACGGCTAAGAAAAGGTGAACAAGGCAACTTTGTTCAGTAAAAAACAGAGCAGTGATTTAGAAAGCAGACTCTAACTGTCCAGGTTGGAATATAATCCAGTCATGGGGTTCTCACTGCCTCTCTCAGTGGTTGAGGTAACTAGTCTCCAAAGATGGCCCCCAACAATTCCTCAGACTCAATAGATGGAGACTTCTAGCTCTCTCAACTCTGGGATGGTCTTGTGACTTGCTTTAATCAACAGAATGAGGCAAAAGTGACGTTCTTGGACTTTCAAGGCTAGGTCTTCATAGGCCTGACAGCTTCTACTTCCTCTCTTAGAAACCAGCCACCTCATGAAAAGTTTGACTTTCTAGCTAAGAAAGAGAGACTCGAAGCCATCTTGGTTACTTGAGCCCCACTGAGCTCCCAGCTAAATGCCGCTACCTGGTTGAGTCCAGGCAAAAACAGCAGATGAACCCCAGGCACCCCACAGAATTGTGATAAATGATAAATCAATGCTTGTTTCAAGCCACTAAATGTGGAGTTCTTTGTGATGCGGTAATAAGTTACTGAAACAATGGGTGACAAAGATATCAAGTGGGTAAAAGTAAGCCAGATCTGCCAGTTACCTGTGACCATCTGTGATCATATTGGGATTCTGTCCACTTGCTCTGCTTGCAAAGTAAAATTTAAGTGGAGAAACACAAATAGGACCTTCTCTTGTCATACACATACTCTAGCATTCAGTAACACTACAATAATGGCACTGATGTTCAAACTGCCCTCTGACAATTCTACCCCCAGAGCCCTGTGGGACTATCAAAAACCATCTCCCTTGGCCGATTCAAGAAGCTCTCTCCCTCCTTGTTCTGCTGTATCTAACACCATGCAACAAACCCACAAATGTTTACGTTAGAAAGAGTAACAAGATGATGAATGCTGGAGTGAATAAATCTTCAGTGTAAGTATTAGGAGGCTGGAAAAAAGCTAACAGACTGCATGAACCGCATGCAGCCACACAGGCAGCAATGACTAGGCAGGCTGGGGCTGGACTGAATTGTTAGCCCCAATTCTTGACCCTTCTCCGCATCCGCACCCTCGTCACGAATGCACTGCCGTCAGATGGGTTTCTCTGCCTCTTGTCTTTGAGCCCGTTCATGTGACTTGAGTTGACCAGAAAAATGATGCTGTGCCAGCTATAAGCCCAAGGTTAAGAGGCATCTTGTGTCTCGCTTGCACTTTTACCCTTCTGCAAAAGAAGAGCATGCCCCCCTTTCCCCTCCCGCGGCTCATTGGTCCCAGGAGGAATATGAGAGAGACATGGAGCAGAGCCACTCCAGCTGACTCACCAACTCGTGATCAAGAAAGACATGCTCATTGTTGAATGCCGCTGAGATCTTAAGGTTGTCCAATACCCAGCGATAGCTGACTAATAGAAGGCTCCTTTATTAGATGCCAACTTTTGCCAAATACACATAGTACTTTAGAATTAATAGAAAGTCTCCTCGCCTATAAAAGCTGAAACTGAATTACCAACTGGATGGTTAGGTGGTCTCATTGTGGGGCAGAATATAAGTGCAATATACTGAATATCACTGATTTTTGCCCTTACAGTCTATCTTTCTCAAGACTGTAATTTGGTATTCAAAGTTCTCTATAATTTAACCCTAACTTAGTTTTCTAACCAATTCTCTCTCACTTAAATTTTACACTCCATTCCAACTGGATTATTTATAATTCTCAAGTAAGTCTCACATTACCTCTAGCCTTTCTTCATCCAACAAGTTTAGATTCTCGTGGTCCTTTAAGGCCAGGTTCAGATGTCCCCTCTAGAAATCTGCTCTGATCCCAACTTTTAAGGCAGTCTCTCCATCCCCTTGACTCTTATCATGATGTATGTCTTTTCCTTTCCTGGTGTTTGGCTTATTCTGCCTCATAAAATTTCCTCATCCTCTTATTAAGTCCTAGGAAGGGAGGTTTACGTATTATTTACCTCTGCACCCTCCGTGGCATTTAGCAAAAGGTCTTGGCATATCCTGTACAGGCCAATGCAATTCTTTTGCATTGAAGAATGAGTGACCAATGGGAGGCAGCAGGACGCCAGGCATCAACATTGAGAAAAACAACATGGGCTCTGGAGTCAGAGAGACCTGAGTCTGTGGCTTCCTAGCTGGGCAACTTGGGACCTGGTTAGTCTCTCCTGTGCTTCAGCTTCCAAATATGTAAAACTGGGATGACACATCTTTCACAGGATTGTTGTGAAAATTCACCATGAAAATGAATGTATAAATGCTTTGGCATGTTTAACATATGGTGGCAGCTCCATTAATGGTAGCTCTTGTTACAAAAATGATAATGACACAGAATATCATGTAGAAGTTAGTTTGAACAAATCCTTGATACTAGATTATGTTCTCTTAAAAGTTAAGTGTTCGAGGGTGACAGAATGATGCTGGTTCCAATTAACTGTTTTCCCAGAAACTGGTCTCAGTGATCCGAAGTCGAGTTTTATTTAGATGCTCACATGTTACTCTTTGCCACAGTTCTCAATTTTCTAGGCAGTCCCCACCAGAAGCAAATTTGTTCCAGGCAACACATACATTTCCTTAAAACGACACAACACAAAATCCTCCTCCCATATATACTAGCCCACTTTTAGCAGAGCATTAGTCTTCCCACAACACCCCAATTCCTCACCAGGGACCGGCATAACCATTACGATGGACCAAAATGCTGGAGACTGACTTGACAGTGACTGAACACAGGAGTGCCATGCATGGGTCCAGTCGTGGGTTATCACTGTTCAAGTAATTCAGCAAAACTGCTACGTCTGCCTTCCTAACTGGAATTTTGTACTAACCCACGGCCATGTGACGCCAGAGCAATCGCTGATCTTCTAAGGGACCAACTCATCACCAGGCAAACTCAGAAGCCTGTAAGTGGCCAGGCAGATGACGTTCATGAGTGAAAGGGACTGGATGTGCTGCTCTCCAGGGCAGGCTCAGCAGTTCCCGGGAGGCCACAGCTGGACTGAGGGGGCCACTGCCTCAGGGAAGACAAACCCGGTGTTGCCAGATTTCCTGAAGAAATTTGGGGGTTTTATGTGAAACATCCTGAGTTTTGAACCCTGCCTTGCGCTTTATTTCATAGTTCTCTGGGAGCCAAAGAAAATATATTTGCAAGCCAGACATGGCCATGGGTTGGCAGTTGTGATCTTTGCACTAGATATTCCCAAGTCACTTTGACTCACCAGAGAAAGGTTAAAAGACAATTACTAAATTCATTGTATTTGTATTTTTTAATCTGAAGAAATACACATAAAAAGTCACATAAAGAGTAACTACTAACCCTAAAAAACACCTCACTCTCTCGTTTACAAATCCTCACTCACTATACTTTTGGACCTCTGTGTTTTCGGTCTTACAGTGAGCGCACCTCTACCAGGACCCCCCGAGGTTGCTGTGCTATGTACCCATTTAAGTCCTACCAGTTATTTAAAACTTGACTGAAATACTAGCTTCTGTATAAAACCTCCACCATGCTCCTCAAAATCCTCTATGTATAAATTATGGAAATTGCCCCACGTAAAAGATCTGCAGTGATTTCTAGCCATATCTCATCAGCCCTTTACCAGCAAAGCCCCCCCCAAACACTACAAAGATTCGCTCCCGAGAAAGTGAAAAGCCCAGGTCAAAAGGTCAAAGGTAAAGTTCAAGGGCACTCACCGCCGAACACATCTCCGTTCTGGTAGTTCTTCCCTTTCTGGGCTTCCTCTTCATTTTGAACAGTGGCAACATGCTTAGCCGAGGCACAGCCCATAGTCTCATTCGGTCAGCTTCAGCCGGGCTGGGCTGCAAATCATCTCTACAGACACAGGGACATTATTTTTTCTTTAAACGCAAAGAAAATCCACCTTACTGCTGAGTTGGTCAAGATGCGCGCACCTGCAAGAACAGAAAGCTGGATCAGAATGCGTGAAACAAAGCCTGTGTCTCGTTGTGGATGTGATCAGCAATGCACTAGGATTCCTGCATGAACCCCCTGCACTGTGGGGGGGTGGGGTAATTGGTGCTGAAGGAGGAAAGGCAACATGGCCCCTTTTCATCTGATTTTCACTCGGAAAGCAAGACTAGAAGGCATGCCCCCTACGACACATGGCTGAACTTGTTGAGATAACAAAAACATACGTATTTGTTTATTCAAATAAATATTTGAGCACTACTCCTTGCTACACATAAAGTGCACGTATGTTTGCTAATGTTCTGGAATCTCAAAAACCTTCAGAGTAAGGAAAGCACATTCATGAGATCTACCAGGCACAGGAAACTGGGAAAAATTCTCCATCTTCCCCCTCCTGCCTTGCAAGCCAGCTCTTCTCAGATCCTCAGTTTTTTTTCCAGAACGAAATGGTCTTCCTCTTCAGGCTGAAATATGGGCTAATTTATAGATTTCTAGTGGGTTCTGTAAGGAACTCCGTATTTTATTTTACCTGAGGTGACAGTGTTTTGGAAGATAAAGGAAGAAGATGGGGGCAAGGATTCAAACCTACTTTTGTCCATTTTCTGCTTAGCTAGCTGAATGCTTTAAGGATTGAGAAGATGTGGGAAGATCAAGAGAAGAAAACAAGGCAATTTCCCACCTCTTATCAGAGCCTTTGTACATCTACTGGACCGCTATAATAAAGACTGAAAGAGAATTTATGGATAGACCACAGAGGAGATAGTCCTCTAGTTAACTTAAGTAAATATACCTTCCCCACCCCACCCAAGGTCGCTTCCCAAATTCTCAGGGTTTGCTGTTTATTTATTTTATTCTTTTATCATCCTTTTCCAGCCATTTCAATCTTGTAGATAACTTATGCCAGTCTCATAGATGTTTCCTTTGGGTATCTACCCATTCTTTCGTCTCCATCCAGCCTGCCATAGCACAGGCCCTTACCTCTTCACACCCAAGCAGAGCAAAAGAAGCATCAGGCCATGCACCTGATATGAATTAGCACCTGCACCTCCCCTTTATGAACATCTGATGTTTCTCAGCCTCAGGAACAGGGCTATAGAAACCGAAACACAGCTGCAGGCCTCCTTCCTAGAGCTCCAATTCTACACCTATGGATGTAGAAATCTAATCATTTAAGCCATAAAATATCAGCAAAGGGAATTTTTCAAATTAACCTAATACTGAAAGGTAATTCTAAATCAATATCCAAAACAAACTTAGATACAAAGGTAATGATCTTAAATGAAGCCAAGCAAATGCAAATTGCAGTATTGACCCTATGGCTATAACACTAGTCCTGTCTTTGTATAGTTCTTCATACTACTTTCTAGCACTGGTTCTATCAAATCATTAACAGGAAGTATAGGGTTAGGGTTAGTTGGTCAAGTTTTACAAAAAAGGAAGATTTTTTTTATTCCCTAGACAGTTAATGTTTGTAGCTTCTCTACACGATTGGGTAACCTCTTGTTAACACATTTTCATATTTTTAAAGCTATATGGAGCGCACACACACACATTTAGCAGTAATGTCGTTAAAGCTACGGTATTTTGATTTGATGGTCTATTCATACTGGTATATATAACTCAGGGCCCTGACAGGGGAAATGTGCATGCGGAAGACATTTTTTGAAAATCCACACAATGTTGTGTAGGAGTGCCATGATAGAGGTTTCACAGAAATCTATGGCAATGCAGAATTAAAAAAAAAAAAATGAAATTATGACTGGGCAAAGACAGGAATTAAAAGAGGAAGTAGTATTTTGTAGAGACTTAAAAGTCTGGTAGAATTTTTTTTTTTTAAGATTTTATTTATTTATTTACTTGAGGGAGAGAGACAGAGATAGAGAGAGCATGAACAGGGAGGAGCGGGAGAAGGAGGCTCCCTGCAGAGCATGGAGCCCGATGCGGGGCTCGATCCCAGGACCCTGGATCATGACCAGAGCTGAAGGCAGACGCTTAACCGACAGAGCCACCCAGGTGCCCTCTGGTAGAAATTTGCAAGGCTGCAAGGACAGTGGCATCATCCAGACATAGGAAGTGCCTGAGTGAAGACACTAGAATGTGGAAGAGTGCGTGTGTGCGCGTGAGTCCATACTCACCCTTGCTTGGCGGGAGGAGGTGGGAGCGGGGCAGGGAAGGGGACTGCGGGCTGACGCTCTGAAGGGCCTTATCCAACTTAAAGATAAGGACGTCTCTCTGGTGCCAAGTTGAGCACACTTTGAGAGATGTTCAATTAGTAGTGCAGAAATCCATTCTGTCAACCTATCATAGTTTTTGAAGAAACACCACTGAATTGTGAGACAAGAAGAATGAGAGATGGGATTCAGTTCCGAAGGTAGAAGAAGGGGAAAATTCCTCTCCAACCGGGAGGCTGCTGAGGGTCCTTGCTGCCACCATCGCCATGCGTTGCCGGCCAGCACGTTCTCGGGGGTCAACCTCCCTCAGTCCCACCTCAAGCATCACCACCTAAGGGAACCAGATTCCTCACTTTTCAGAAAGGAATGTGGGAAAGCAAGCTCATGCGTCCACAGGAGAGCAAACTGAAGTGAGAGGGGAAACCTCCCCGCTGCCACCTCTTCAAAACAAAGTAAAAACAGGAAGGAGAGTGGGAAACCCTAATAGAATCCCTGAAGGACAGTGGTGATCCAAGGGAATTTGACAACTGTCCTCTCTGGAAGTCCCTCTCGCTGTCCTCGTCCTCATTCCAAATTCCTGCTTACAGCCTCGTAAGCGATCCAAGAAGTTAATGTAAGGATCTAAGATGTGAATTATCCTTTGCTACCCTTGAAAAGCATTGTGTGGTGTTTCTTCCGTGTCGTAGAAGCTGTGTTTGTATCAAAAAGTCTTACTTGCATTTAAAAAGGTGAAATCACACGAAAATCAAATAAACTGCAGCAGGCTAATAAAAATGAAACATGTAAGAATACCTTTTAGGAGGACTTCTCTGTTATTCAGGCATGGAGGTGAGGGGCATGTTAATAAGCAGATTAGACATGATTTACATCCAATTCAAGTGATGACTCAGGAAGCTTCCATTTAATTATATTTTTTAAAAGACACGCATGATCGATATGAGTTCTCTCAGAATCCTAACTAGGTAGGGATTTTGTTTCTGAAACACACACACTCTATATTTTACAGCAGTAATTTAATGAGTGGTGTTTTCAAGTTTTACAACTTCATCAGAAATATATTTTAATATTTTGCCTTGGGGGGGGCAGAGGGAAAGGGAGAGGGAGACAAAGAATCTTAAGCAAGCTCCACGCCCAGTGTAGAGGTGGACACGGGGCTCAATCTCACAGCCCTGAGATCATGACCTGACCCGAAATCAAGAGTCGGATGCTTCACCGATTGAGCCACCCAGGAGCCCCAATATTTTGCCCATTTTGAAGGTTATGATTATGAAGTCATTTAAGAGGCAGAAGATCTCTAATTCATAAAGTTAACCATGGATCAGTAAGGAAAGCTTTTTACTATGTTATGTGGATTCTGCACATAAGCAATTGTCCAAACATTCATTCATTTAATCAACAAATACTTATTGAAAACTACTAAGTGTTTGGCAAGCATGGGGTATATAGAGATACACAAGATACAGTTTTCCTCCCTATCCCCACAGAACATGAACATTCGGAGAGAAGCGATCACGAGAGAGATTAGTTTCCCAGCAGTGATGGCACAGCTACTGTGAGTCAAATCCAGGAAGAGAGGTGAGTTCAGCCCACAGGCACCTGATTCAGCCTTGAGAGAGGGAATGTCAAGAGAGATCAGGCTTGAGGCCTGACCATAGCTAAAGAGTCATCATTGAAACACCCCCGCATTGCACCTCTTCCATAGCCTGATGCAATGTCACGGTTTCATTTACACTGAAAATTCTCTCACTTCGACTACAGTCCCACCGAGACCTCAAACTGAGCAGACCCTCAGAAATGTCCCCCTAACATCTGCCACGATAATCTGCTCCAAATGCTTCCCTCTGGTTTGTACTATCCCTCATAGAAACCCTAGCATTTTTTTTTTTTTTTTAGCTTCTATTTTCTCACTGGCTTTGCTCAGCTTTTCTCTGCCAACCCCTACACCCTCTATTCACGCCCCTTCCTGAAACCACAGCACTTAGAGAGGTGAGTCCGATGGTGCAGATGAACATGCTGAGACCACGAAGCTGGGCAGAGCTGAGTCTCGTTTTCACATATTGTTATCAACAGCATGCTATTTCTGAAGTCAGATCACAGTGTGAGAATTAAGCTGAAGTATCTCTTTGATGTTTGATAGAATCTTCTAATAATACCAACTCCCACTGAGGATAGTTTTAAAAAACTAAATAATCTATATGATAGGATCATCAGGTACCTCTAAAAACACGGGATCCACTTAATTGCCCATGGCTTTGTGTAAAAATCTCCCCCAACAGTTGTATGGGTACATTATCCCATACCATGAAATTAGAAGTTGGAATCCCTATCCACATAGTCAGTTGCTATGAGCCAACTGACTTTAGGACCATCTTTATAGGATATTTTTCCTGCCTTTGATAAAATACATTAGAAATTTGCAAATCCAATTCAAAAATTTTAAAAAGGGCTAAAACATTTGTAACCATGCATGTTTATCATTCCTTACAGTATGCCTCAGGCCTCTTTAGGTGATGCTTTGAGTATCACTAGGGGAATTACTCTTAGAGAACACTCCACATTATAACACTAGAAAGTTCTTTTCTATACACAACTAAGCCCATTACCTTTCTATGAATACCTATTACATACATGTGACATATTTGTCCTTTTATAAGAAAAGATTATGATTATGGCTTTTTCCCAATGCCAGTGATTTCTCTTTGTTTTTTTATGGTTTTCAGCTTTACTGAGGTAAAACTGACAAAACTGCAATACACTGCAACTGTTCAAGCTCCATAAAGATGATCTGATACCCCCATACATTGTGAAAGGGATCCCACTATCGGGTTAACACATCTAACAACTCTCCTATTTACCTTTCTCTCTCTCTCTCTGGCAAGAACACTTATGTTATACTCTCTTAGCAATCTGCAATTATAAAATACAGTGCCAATCAACTACAGTCACCATGTTTTATATTAGATTCTCAGACCTTATTCATCTCATAACTGAAAGTTTGTATCCTTCTACCAACCTCTCCTTATTTCTCCCACCCCCCAGTCCTTGGCAACCACCATTATACTGTTGCTGAGTTTGACTTATTTTATTTTTAGATTGCACATACAAGTGATGCCATGCAGTATTTGTCTTTCTCTTACTTCACTTAGCAAAATGCCCTCTAGTTCATCGGTGTTGTTGCAAATGACAGGATCTCTTCCTTTTTTTAAGGTTAATATTCCAGTGTGTGTGTGTGGGAGAGAGAGAAAGAGAGAGAGAGAGAGAGAGAGAGAGAGAGAGAGAGTGTGTGTGTGTGTGTGTGTGTGTGTGTGACATTTTCTTGATCCATTCATCCAGGACACTTAGGTTGTTTCCACACCTTGACTATTGTGAATAATGCTGCAATGAACATGGGAATGCAGCCATCTCTTTGAGATAGTGATTTTGTTCCCTTTGAATATATATCCAGAAGTGGAATTGCTGATGGCCTTTTTCTTTACCTGAATTTTTTTTAACTGGAAGCACAGTTTCATCAGAAAACCTATTCTTAAAAAACTGGGAAGGAAGGAAATACACAAATTCTGTTTTGAGAAAAATCAGAGACATATCTGACCTTTTTTAAAAAGAGGAAAAACATGGGAAAATATTTCTATTGATGTAATATTATGGATAATTTCACTTCCCACCAATCAGTTCTAGTCTTTTTCATTTTGGATGAAAAAGCCAAAAGTACTGTAGACAGTTTCCTTGTCAAGAAAGACACTTCTAAAAAAACGAATTAAAAGTGATAAGCTCCATAAAGAAATCCTAGGCCAGAAAGAACATGAATGTACCACATGCAGCTTGGAGGATTGGAGAGAAATCAAATTCTGATTGAAATGGGTACACAGAGAGCTATGAAGTCAGTAGTTAAGAATAGGATATAGCCACATTATTAATAGATCAGGAGCAAAGTGCCCCCTTTTTCCCTCTGATTAAAAAGGGAAATCAAGACAAGGCAACATCTAAAAACTCCTTTCTTTTATTAAAGGAAGAGCCAACATCTAAGCTCCATAAAGAAAAAATATATATATATAAATAACTAATCAGTCTGTTTGCCCATCTGCTCTGTTTTGCTATAATGAGTGTTAATACAGCAACCCACTGTGGGGGGAGGGGGGCGGGGAGGAGAAGAAAGGCAGCCTAAAAGTGATTTCTAATCTTGAAGCTTTGGTATCCTTGGGCTTCTGTTAACACTATTTCACATTTCATTGTGAATGTTGAAAGTAATACATAAAGAGATGTCACATTTGACATGAGGGTAATCTGGGAAAGTCAAATCTTCTTACCAGCAACTGCCGGCATCCCAGAAGATATTCATTCCTCACCTCACACTCGTTTGGTGGCATGACACTCAACAATATGCTATTAACTCCAAGAAACGAATTTTGGCATCTGCTTTCTTTACAAGAAAACTCTCACTTCCATAAATAATAATTGCATGGAGGTGTCTCTCGGAAACGTTAACAATCATAAGTCCTTTGCAAGATGATACACCTCTGCAGGATTTGGGCAGTGAGGTGTGGGGATGAGGAGGCATGGCGGCAAGGGCACCACAGTGGGAGTGAGAATCCCAGCTCTGGTCTCAGGCATCACACACATGCCTGGCTCAGTACCAAGGCTGGGCTTCACCTCTCCGTGCCTCTCTCCTTGATTCTATGATCTACCTGAACATATGTCCGAGGGATGCTAAGGATGAAACTGCCACTTACAAAAAGACCATTTGTTTTGTTTTTATCTAGATTCAATTTACTTACAAACTTTGCTTTCAAAACTCACCCAGTTAGGATATCTTGCAAGTCTAAAACCCCCCACATTTTGAGAAGCCCTATGAAGTCTATGGATTATTACCAATGATGTTTGGGCCTGAGGGTGTTGATTTCAATTGTGTATAAAGTGGAAAGATGAACAAAGCTTAGCTCTCCTATCTCCTCTTCTCTATCCTGCCTTTAATGAATAAAAATAAATTTTAAAAATGTTTCTTATAGGGAGCAGATTTTAAAAAAGCCTGTAGAATAATTGTTCTTCAGCTAGGGACTTAAGGGTTTGGTTCCTTTATCCTACACCTGAAAACTCCACTCTTGTGTCACCTGTGTATGGTCACCACAGTTCATGCATGGCTGGCACTATTTCTGGGAAGGCAAGAGAGGAAAACAGCAGATCCTGATTAGAGTCACCCACGCACACTAGGGTGAACCTATGCAGAATTATGTTATTTCTAGATTTGCTCCTCAGTGATCAGGCCAATGGCAAATATTCCAGGACTTGGGAGTTCTCATTCTTCCTTCCATTTCTAAGACTCAGTATACTAAGGGTATGTGCAGGAAGTTGTCAACCTGTGTCACGGGGGGGACCTTCTGTACCAGGCCACCCATGACTGGGGTCATGACAATTATGCCACTGGTTCACCATGTCACTTGAACCAAATCTGTGTGATTTCCTTGTCAGTATCCTAAGAATAACAATTGTAGCTCCCTCTCTTTTTTTGGATTGTTCTGGAAATCTAGGTAGATAATGAAATGCTGGGAAAAGCACTTATAAATGCTAAATGCAAGGTAATATTCTTCTATGCATACTTTGCTATGCCAGGTGCAGGACATTACTTTTCAGGAGCACTGGGTGGAATCAGTTTGCCCAGAGGGATCCTATAGGTGGCCCCAGAGAAATGAGAGAAAACAGATGATAAGGGAAAGATTTAAAAAAAAAAAAATCAAGAAATAACCAGAAAGTGAAAGTAGAGCAAGTACAAATTACTAAAGAAGCACAATTTGATTTTAGTCTAAGTCAATAGGGTCATGATCCTTCCTGAATGGCCAATGAAGAACATCCTGGGTGATCTGCATGTTGAAATATAAAGAACAAAGAGGATTCCTGCCCTTGAAGGGCGAGCATTCAGAGAGGCTAACAGATCAGAAACATAATGAAGTAAACTAAAATTCCAATACCTGATGCACATTGCAGGAAAAGAAGGGAGCATAGATGTTCTTGAAATTCATAGGATGTTTCAATCTAATTAAACTAGTGCTGTCCCAGCTTTATTTTATGCAACAAGAGATGTAGGAACATCAGTACAATGCGCTACTCTCAGCAGACCCTCAGTAAGCCTTTACTGAGGAGGACAGTGAAACAGAGGTTGTGCCAGTTTTGAGCTGTTGATCCTTTTTAACACCATAAACTACAACAGAACTGCAGCTGGATTAATCCCTCGGAAATCTGAATGTTACTCTCATGGTGCCGAGGGGGCAAGAGTTGAATGCCGGTGATCCCGGTCTGATGCGCGCACTGGGAAAGCACGTATCATGTTTTCATCCCTGAATCAGAAAGTGTCAACTTTCACACAAGCCTAGCATGTTCCTCCTTTTTTATTCAATGAAATCTCTGAGCTTAATGCTGACATGGCATATCTCAGCCTTAAGCTGGTTACTGTGGCAGATAAAAAGAAATAGGACCAATAGATGCAAAAGATAGGAATTATCTAAACTAACCATTAGAAGCAAATGTGAGAATTATTTAAAAACAAAAGAGCCTGCTTATATTTTCTTTGAGCAGTTTGGTACTAATATTTAAGTATGGATATATTTAATATCTTCAGAATTATAAATACTTTTGACAAAGTAATGTAGTAACACTCTAAAAAGTGTTGAATACTAGAAGTTGAAAAACAGTGTTTCCCTCAAAAATCTAAACATACATCTCTCTTCCCTCCCACAATAGCCTCTTTCCTCCCCCACCACCCCTGCTAAAATAAATGAAATCATCCCTGAGAAACTGGTGCAAACTCCGTCTTAAGAGCTCTCTCTCCCTGGGCTCAGACTCAGGCCACAGTATCCCATGTCTGAGAAGTCAGCAATGATCCAGTGACTGAGGAAACCCACCTCTCTCCAATTGGGCAGAGAGCTGCTGACTGAAATGAGCATCCCCAAGGGAAAGCCTTGGCTACCTGAAATTCCGCCTTCTAGAACCTTCCAGTTCTATCTAGAACAGCTCAAGATTTGGAAATGCCCTGAAAACTTAGAAGGCCTTGTAAGGACATCATTCTTAAATAGTTCTTTGTCATGGAAAGTTAATCAAAGATTTAAATTTCAGCAAAACCCAAATGACAAAACTTAGAGCACACAGATAAAACCTCGTTATTGGTAAAGGACTTAGTGTTTTTCTCTCTCTCTTCCTCATGCACACGTACACCTACACACATATACCCACCACAAAAGTTGTAGAGATGCAAAGACTATACCCAATATTCTGTGATTTTCCGAGGGGAAAGGAGTTGTGTGGCTTTGGGCAAGTTATTTACTTCACAGTGCCTCGGGTGCTCATTTATAAGATGGGGTAAAAGTGCATGAATTAGGACAACTCTTGACAATTAGTAAACAATTGATATGTGATTCTTACTGCCATTATCATTACTACCATCATTATTACTTAATGGGATGGCGATGAACTTTAAGAAGAAATGGGGAGAGGCAAAAGAGACTAGAAAGGAGAAATGGGAAGAGATGAGGGGTTAACTGAGACAACTTGGTAGTTCTTAGGAACTGCACCAAAAATAAGCAGGCAGACTCAACACAGAACCAAGAGACAGCAGTGCTGTAGCAGAAACCCGTGGTCCGTGAGCAGCACCTGCAAAGGGAGCCCTGAGCAGTGCCTGTGTTGCTGCCCGGTTGGAGGTGGGGAGGTCAGCTTCTGTGTGGCACATCCCAGGGCTCTGAAGGCCAAGGCTGCTGTGTGCAGACAAACTGAAGGTCAGTGAGCTCTCCCAAGCTTTGCCACAGCCTTGATGATGTGCAGCTCTCATCTCGCTACTCTTATGTGTTTATGTATCTGTCTCCTTCATCAGGCCGATTTCCAAGGTTACAACCATATCCTAATTATTCCTCCCTATATTCCCTCTGTTACAGATCAGGCACACAGTAGGTCTGCAATAGATGTTGAACTAATGAATTCTCTTAGAAACCTTTTTTCACAAAGAGATGTCCAGGGCTTTTAAGGAAGGGAGCTCTCCTAAGCCCCAGGCCCTAGGTCAACTGCATGGATGGTTGAGTTCTTCAGTACATCACAAGAACTACACTTAAAGATACTCGTCTGAGCCATCATAGACAATTTAAAACTATGCTCAGTATATACTTCCTTTTTAAAAGACAGGAAGGGAGCAATATATAATATACTAGTATGATGGAATTTTGAAAGCTTTTGGCACTTGTATGGTTGGCCCTAACCTGCCTTGGAAAACTATGCTATTTATTTATTTCAACAATCGTTTTTGGGGAACTTGCTTAGTTCTCAACATTCCACTAGGAACCAGAGATACCAAAATGGGTAAGTCAGCCAGACCTTGACGCACATTTTCTGACTTTCAGTTAGAATCCAGAAATGTTTAGCAGCGTTTCGAAAACTCATCTGTCGGAAAAACAAAGTCATTTTGGGTTTTGCTGAAATTTAAATCTTTGATTAACTTTCCATGACAAAGAACTATTTAAGAATGATGTCCTTACAAGGCCAAAAAATTGAAGTTATAAATATCATTTTCAGGTGGCATAAATCCATGTCCCCTTAACCTACTGAGTTTTTGTTTTGTTTTTTAAAAGGGCACATCGGTTCTCATACTGCTTTCAAGCAATGCAAAGACTTTGGGGGAACTTCGATTTTGCAGAGCTCGGCCAAAAACACATTCTGTGCAATTATCTCCTTTAAAGAAAACAAAAAGTAAGAAACTGAAAGACTAGACCCAGAGGACAAAGCAGTCAGCTGAGTAATGGCCAATTCTCTCTAATGTCCCAGCAGAGGCCCTCTCCTGCCCCTCCTGAGTTCACTCAAGACTCTACGTTGAATGTACCTACCACCATCTCTGTGACATGTAGTAGGGTTTGAGTCATGAAATGTAAAAGGGAGGGCAAGAAGCTCTTCCCTGGCTTTGATGCCCATCTTCAGCCACTAAACAGCTATGAAAGAACAGGTAGGGTTATAGGCTATGAGCTATTATGACCTCGTAAATGTTACCAAAATTTGCAGTCTACTCTATAATCATTATTTTAAATCAGCCCAATGTTCCCCCTTTGAAGTAGCATAATTAGTGAACATGGTGTTCTTCCCTACTTGTCCAGCAAAATGTACTTAGAGCAAGAGACCAGAGTGACACATACTCGGCAGGAGTGGAAAATGAGAGCAAGAGCAATAGGACTGGGGGGCCATCAACAGAAGACCACAGCTGAACATCAAGACGTATCAGCCAGTACTCCTTGGCATTAACACTCTCCAACAGATCCACGTTCGGTTCCAGTCTGACACATGGAAGTTTCAAGTCTTCATCTGGACAGAGAACTAAATACATGGCTTGATGATAAACTGTTTTATTGGAGAATGGAATAGCAGAAATAGGTTACATTGAGGATTTGACCACATTCTATTCTAACAAGGCCTTTGTCCCGCTGCCATCTCTGTGGGACCTCCAGTGGGTGGACAGGCTGAGGAGGTTGTGGTCCTGGATTATGACAAAGGCACATCCGGCAAGCTGTGTCGTATTCCTGTATCTGGAAGGATTGCCACCCCATTATCACCTCTATTGCATGACCACCCCAGGAATGGTACTACAAAAATAAAAGACATACATTTTCCAATTCCAAGGTCTCCCTGAAAACTTTGAAGAATTTTTAGGATCTAAATTAAAATTTGGATTTGTAGGTCACTTTTTGGACTCAGCTCTAAACCTCTCCCTTAGTCATCAGGCTTTTCTAGGCCCTATCTTTTGTTTGGTTTTTGCTTTTTTGAGAAAGAACTCAAAAGGCAATGTGCAGTGGACATCAGGGTGGTCCCACTAGCAGTTTTAAGAACATCAGAACATGATTAAAGTTTTTAGTAAAAAACTGTACTTCTCATAAATTAGTAATTATCCCATTAATTTTCTACAATAAAGAGAAATTAATCTTTTTAATGCACTGATTTCTGTTAGGTCCTTCCTCTGTTTCAAAATCCTCCAGAACTCATTAATGCCTTGGGAATTAAGCCCAAAATACCTAGACTTTCAAGCTAGACATACTCTCAGGGACCACTAAGGTCAAGGTTCCTAAATTTACAAATGAGAAAACTGAAGGGCAAGGTTCTCCCAATGGGACCAAGACTTGTTGACCCACTGTTGTCTCTTTCTACTGCTCCAAGGTCATGAGTATCCTCTTCATCACACCAGGTGGGTCTCAAAGACCATCCTTCCCCCTCAATATTCTGCTCACATACCCACCTCTCTACAACTGCTTCAGCCTTAACTTTTCTAGGAAGAAGATTTCATACTGTTCCATGACTTCCTTCAATTTTCTCTTTCCTAAGTCTTATTTCTAGAGTAAATTATTTGGTGTTTCTTAGATGTCTCTCTCTGAAAAGACACTAAGTGCTTTGGGGGCAGAAACCACCTCCTGTATTTGTCTTCCCCACTACTGGATGTGTGTGTGGGGGGATGCGCTGCTAGGCAGATAGTATGAACTCAATAAAACTTCAAAATGGCTATCTTTGCCTTCCCACCTCTACACCTGTTATTCCCCTGGCTAGAAAGCTCTTCTTCCTCATCTTTGCCTGACTAACTTTTGGTCTTCATGAGCTGTCCCTTCCAAAAGGTCCCAGTGCACCAGATAATTCCCCTTCATGGACCCATTACAGTGCAGGATGTTCTCAATTCCTAATTGCCTATCGCTTCCACAGGTCTGGAGGGCATACTCCTCGTGAGACAAAGACTGTGTTTCTTGATCTCTAGTGTATCCCCAGCTTCTCACGGTGCTTAGTTCAAAATATGTGCACAGTGAATAAATAATAAATGAATGTATCCAGAAGAAAGTTTAAACTTCTTCTCATGGAAATCAAGGGTTTCTATAGGTACCTTGCTCTAGCCAGTCTAGTCTCCAGCTACTATGCCATGGACCTATTTTCCCAGTCTAACCCTAACTGCCTCTGGTCATGGTCTCACCTCAGATAGAAAGCCCTCCCCATTAATCTCTGCCTGTCATTCGAATTCTACCTGTCTTTAAGGTACAGACCAGTCTTGTCACCTCTAAGAAACCTTGCCCCAGGCCACACAGATCTTCCCCTTCTGTAAGCTCATCAGCAGGCATGCACATGACCATTCATCACCTACCCATGTTGGGACATGTCCACAGTTAGCATTCCACCTCAGTCTAACTTGGTCTATGGGAGCCCCCCAGCCCCTGCCCTGGAGGCAGCATTTAACTCTCTCACTCAGGAAAGAATCACACACACAGCTTTGGGAATCTCCATTGTTTTATACTGTTAATTTTTGTACATTTTTGTGTTGGCATCCTAATTCATTTTTAACTTTTTCAATGCTTTCGATATCTGGTCCTGTGCAATTCTTGGCACAAAGTAGAAGGTTAACGAATATTTGTTACCTGACATGTTGGCTAGAAAACAAAAGTGTGCAGGATGGGAGAACTATAGACGTTATTTAAAAAAAATAACTTTTGCCAAAAGTGGAGTTGAACATTTCTGATTATTAGAGGCTGTTCTAAAAGGTCAAATGTTGGTAGTATAATTATACCATAATTTGGTAAAATTACTCTCTGAACAAAGGTTATTTTTAAATAGAAACTTTTGTCTATATGAAAAAAATTACAAATAGAAAAGGAAATTTAGTAAAAAAAAAAAGGAATAGAAAGAAAAATGTATACCTAAGATTGCCACCCCCACCTCTACCCCTAGATCAGGAGGGTTGGCTGCAGCATCCACAACTGAATCAGTTGACTTTTATTACAGAGTCTAGGTCATGACTGAGTTCACATAATGGCTCTATAAAGGCTGGCCTAACAGTTCAGTGAACATGAGCAAAATAATTCTCCCGATGGTGCAGGAGTAGGAGGAGGGGAAATCAATCTCTTTCCTAATTTGCCATCAACATTTCCTTATAATTACTGTTTGATGTACTGTGTCTAACTATTTAGTTTTATTTATTTTACATTTCACCATACTCTCCCCCAAAATACGTGCAGCAGCTGCTTTCAACCATAAATAACAATTTTTAGAACACAAATGCTATGTTCAGGGTTCAGTAATTCAGGGTTCAGTAACCTAGCAACAGATTGTCAAAATCCCCTAATCTCTACCCTCAAGTGTCCAATATCCACATACCCCCAAGACATGGGCCTGCAAACTGCGGTTCAAATCAGGTTTGGCTAATCACAAATCAATACTGACCAGCTCAGGAAATAAAACACCTTTTGCCAGGCTCCAAAAGCCCAGGGTCAAGGAATAGAAATAGTAAATGTATACATTCCTAGAGACTAGCGGCCACAAAGTTGCCGACTGGGATTTGGCCCTAGGAAAATCCCAATTAGCCAGTATCTGTGATCCTCTAAACAACCAACACCTCACATGTGTTTTATACATCAAAACACATTCTTAGTGGAAATGAGCAAATGTACCCATTACCAGGAACATTCTGTTATAGGGAGACAACAAGAGGGAGAAAGAACTCTTTGATGTCTTGCTTTAATGAATTAATGAGAGTTGAATCCTCATCTCCAAGATGTATTACAGGAAATAAAATGAAGACGCATGTCCTCCTCCCTCTTATTTAGTTTGGTTTTGTCATCAAATCCATCTCGTTAATGGACCTGGGCTTGTAGGGACATTTGTAGCGAAGGGTCCCTCATGTCTTAAAAAGTATACATACTTTCCTGGTTTTTTCTTCCCTACCCAGTAGTGAAGGTCATGATATAGGAAAGCGGCTTAACAACATGTTTTTTAAATCAACCATCCCAGCAGTGGCAAAAATAAATGAAATGTGGGAGGCTGTTTATTTGTACGTCAAAGAGAAAGTGAAATTCTCTGTAGGGTGACATAATCATTTGTTTTCCCCAATGAAGCAAACAAATCAAATAGGAATAAAACAGAAGCCACCCTTCATCATTCATGGTATAATGAGTTCTTGCTAGATTAACCATTCTCCTTCCTTGTTACAGTCACTCCAAAAAAACAGATGTACAATGACATCAGCAAAACAGCCAAAGATCATCAATCTACAAGACAAGAAATGCAGCAGCCAGACTTGCATTCTTTTTAAACATTAGCTGACTCCTGGCTGGTGGCTCTGGCTCTGTTGTGCAGGAAATGGGCTCACCGATAGGACACATCTTTGGGTAGCAGCAATGATCAGGACGATTTATCAGTAGCAGTGCCTTAGGACAGAGACCCAGACTGGCCAAGGCTACTCCAGATCAGGCGATTGCCTGATGGTATGCCTGATGGTATGCCTAAGGTCAAAAACCCTAGACTCGCTGCCTCAATGAGAAGTACCTAAGGGTACTTCTCTCCCCTCTAACTCAACCACCCATTATTAGAAGCTGGATACCAACAACATTCTTTCAGGAAGATCAAAGACAGAGTGTATAAAGCACTGGGGAGTCCTGGCCACTGGTATTAGGACAGTCCATTGGATGCACAAGGCCATCACAGTGCATACAAGGAACAAGCCCGTTCAAGCCCTGGCTGGCTGAGCACTCTGAGGTCCTAAGCAAGAGGTCTGGCCAATAGAATGGATGATGTGGGTGCTCCTGGGTCACAGGAGTGGGGCAAGGTGCTCGTACTGAAAAAATGCTGCCTCTGGCAGTGACGGTCAGATGATGGCAGGCATGCAAGCACCAGCATTTTCTGTGAAGAAATGGAGACAGGGAATCCAAGGTAAATGGAGACACCAGGGAGGAAAGGAAGGATACTGGTCCTCGATGTCAGCGATGGAGGGCTATGGAACCCAGGCCTCCTGCTGACATCACAGATGCACAACAACTGACTGTACACACCCCTTTACCACCTGCAGAGCCTTTCACACAAATTGGCTCTGTTGATCTGCCAGGGTCTTCACTAGTGTCTTAGAAGGCACCGCTAATACAACTCGAGATGCCTTAAAGCTAATCCAGATCTAGGGTGTCCCCCGTGTGTGGGGAAGAAAGGAAGGGCTACCTCTAGAAAAGGGTTGGTCACCCCATTTGATTTCCTTTGCTTGAGAGTAACAGAGGTCTTAGAGAACAACAAAATCAGTAAGAGTATCAGAGCTTATTCGATGGTATTTATAACATCTCTGACCTTAGTACCTCTTGCTGCCACACCCACAGCTCAATTTCTATTGAATGTCTACTGAAGCTGCATTTTATTTGGGATGTAAACATCTGCAAAGCAATCTGCTTCTCCTGACAATGGTAGCAGTTGCTTGAATGAGCCGAGTGACAGCTGGGATTTGGGGGCTCACTGAGTGACTTCCTCCCACCGCTTGCTAATCCCCCCACTTCTGATCTATTTCTATCACTACCTACCAACATGATTTTGAATTAAATTTGTGTCTTGGATGTCTAAAGAAAAGCAGTGATGGCTTCCAGTCTACCACAGAGGAAATCTGTCTTTCTGTCAGGGTGCCAGCTTGTGCTGTGTTCTTTGTTGCTTCCTGGAAGGGGGCTGTGTGTAGAGCCCCCCATGTGGAAAAGTCCTGAAGAACAAGAAGAGCTGAAGAGAAACGGGGTGTGAGGAAAAGACATGCTGGGCAACTGTGGGAGGCTGAGGAAACTGGAAGCAGCCAAAGGAAAAGTGAAAGAAAGAAGAAGGAAAAGAGAAGGGAATGGATGCAAAAGCTTGTATGAAAGCTCTCCTTGCCAGGGCAACTCAACCTCTACACTCTGCTCAAAAGCATCAGATTTCTAGGAAGGCTCTGGTGGTTCTTGCTCCCCCTGTGTGCTCTCAGCTCTTCACTGCATCCTCTCAGCCTATGTTTGTCTCCAGAATGAGACCATGAGCGACAAATGTGGGGACTCTTACTCACTTAAAAAAAAAAAAATCCATCCCCAACTCCCAGCACTGACTGATGCATAGAAGACGTTCAACACGTTTGCCAAATAACATGAATCTTAAAAATGGAGAAGGTGTTAAAAAAGGATATTAGCCGTAACAATCCTAGGGCAGCTTCGGGATCTTAAACCCATATACAGCACAACAAACAGTCATAAAATCCTTTTATAAGAAAGGAAAGGCATTCAGTCACTGAGAAATAAACAGAGAAAGCTGAAGGCAGTTCCTTTCCATATTCCACAAGGCCAAATGAGGCACTTTTATAACTGGCATCAATTCCTTAAGGATGCAGATTTAAGAGTTTTTACTCTGACCTAAAAGCGGTCAGGCAAACCTTAAAAGAGTCTGATTTACCCTTCACCTTCTCCAGGAACGATTTGTATTTTGGAAAAAATATAGCCCAATCTGTTAAAGTGATGAACTTCTTGAATGTCAAGGCTATTTACCAAATAAATTACTCCCCAGACCACTTTGTAATCTACTCTTCTCGGGAAGATGGTAGAAGCTGATGCTTCAAGTTTAGAACCCTGGAAAAGTCTCTGTAATGTGAACATTCTCCAGAAAGGGATCAACATGCAGAAACAAAAGCACTTCATAACAAACAGCACAATGCAACATACATGGAAGGCAGTTAAATAATGTTTAAGTAAGTACAAATACTACTAAGATTCTGGGCCTTTAAAAAAAAACAATACACTTAACTTTATTCAAGGAATGGGAAAACCTTTGACAGAATTACCTCTAAAACAGAGAAACCTAATAAAAGTACAAATACCACTCTGATTCCTATTTATTTAAATTTGCTGCAAACTCATTTATGCAAGAGCTAATTTCCCACTCTTTGTGAAGTTCCAGCATTGTATCATTTTGTTTCCTGGCATAAACTTTAATGCCTTTAAACTCTGAATTAGTCTAAGTTTGACTCTTTCAAAATTATTTTTATAGCATGTATTTAGAAATGAATAAATGAATGAATTTATCATGAGAAAATTTCCAATCTTTTATGATAACTGGCAAAAAGCCAGATTGTTGTAAAAGCCAGAGTTAGTATAAATAAATGAAGATGTTAAATTGAAATACTTCTGGAGTTGTTTCCAATTATAGCAGAGTCAAAACCATATTCATTTACCATTCAGTACACATGTGCCAAGCATAATATATAGTTATGGTTTCAAACAGTCTAGACCTAGCAGTCTATATGTTAAAATCCTTTAGTATATATATTGATTCCTTTTATCTGTTTCCCAATCGGGACCCAACAGAGAGGAATGAATGACTAGGAGACTGTGACAAACCTTTTCCCCCATCAATCTTATCAATCAATCTTCTATCAAAATTCCTAAAGAGAAGCAAATATTAGCAGAAGACAGACGAAAGGGCAAATACCACTGGAATAATCTGTACACACCACAAAACAGTAATACTTCCTCTCCTGGGATCAGTTATACCGGGCTTCAAATACCTCTGCTCCCATCCGAGGTTCCATGAAGGCAGGAACAGAGTCCCCTCGACCTATAGTGGACTCAGTCCCACTATAGAGGCGGAATGGGGCAGCTAAAAGAACCTAAGCTTTGGAGTCAGGCAGACCAGGGAAGAATTAGGCTCTGCTATTTACCAGGTATTAACACAAGTTAATCTCTTAAACCTCAGTGTCCTCTTCTATAAAATGGATATAAACACCATCTACCCCTGTAGGATAGTTCTGAGCATTTGAAGCAATGTCTACAAAGCAACGGCCAGGATACCAAGCACTTTAGTAGACACTTAAAGAAGATAGCCGTCATTATAAAATAAGCGAATATATATCAGGAAGTGCACATGCCATTAAATGATAAAAATGGCTTTCTACCTAGCTTCACTCCCATAAAAAACCCCAGGACACTCAAAACGGATGCAATCTCAGTTTCCCTTTATCTGTGCTACACCTCATAACACACCAGACTGAACATGGGGGAAGCAAGCACACTGACAAGATACCCAGGTGCTACACCTCATAACACACTAGACTGAACATGGGGGAAGCAAGCACACTGACAAGATACCCAGGGAAGGGGCTCAAAAGAACCGTGAGCAGATCCAAGAGTCCAGAAGAGTCCAGGAAGTACCAGAAGAGCAGCTTTCAGTTGACTGAGGTCCCAAACCAAGGTTCATGTGAATGATCACAGAGAGGTCACGCTGCCTGCAGCAGATCAATCCCACTTCAGAAGGCACGAGAGACAGAATCTATGTAAATTTCTGTCCAACTCCAGCTGGAATCCGTGCCTCCTCCCTCTGGGTTCTCACAGCACTGTGCTTGCTTCTCCACAACAGAGCTCCTTACAGTCTATTTGGTGATAGTCTATATGGCAGTAGAACATGAGCTCCTTGAAAGCAGGGAACCAGTTTGACTCATTTTTGCTCAATAAGTATTTCTTGAATATATCAACTTTCAGGATGACAGATATAATTCTCGCCACTTCTATAGTCCCCCTCAGAAGTTCCTTCCTATGAGTAAGAATTAAGTTCAGAACATCTGTAAATATCTTCATAGTTTGCTGCTTTATGCAGCAACACCCTCTTCTTATGGGACATTTATTTACAACTCTCAAATACTGGTGGCAGTGCTTTCGTAATTATAAGGCAGGAGATAATGTCCAACCAAATGATCATCATCACCTTTTCCAGAAAGCTGCCCCAGATAGCTTCTGCCTGGTTTGGTCTTCCTTCTCTCCTCAAATGCTCAAACCGTTCATGTGTTTTTCAGTCAACATTTACCGCTGCTGTGGGCCTGCCTTAGATTAGGCATACCTGGACATAATGAAAATATATAGATGGAGTGATTGTCGGAGAGTAAAAGATGAGCAAATCAGAGACTGCAATATGAGAAGCTGATTGATCTGGCTGGCATAAAACCAAGCAGAGGAGATCAAGTTAAAAAGCAATGCCTGGATGGATTCCAGAAAGTCTGTGCAGAAGGTAGGGTTTGAGTTGATGCTTGGGAGAATTTTAACATGAAAAATATCAAATCTGGGACTTGTGCTATCATAGCTGTTTGTTTCTAAAGAGGAAGATTGGGAATATCTTTACTGTGAATGAATATAAACCTACCACAACCTTTCCAAAGATTACCAGGTTTCTATCTCAGAAGTAAACTCTTCATACTGCCCTGGAACTGATTGCTATGATAATGAGATTCCCTAATTTGGTTAATGAAAGAAGAAGTTAAATTTAAGTAGAAAGCAATGAAAAGAGATGAGGCGTCAACCTGACGATTCTCCTCAAGTAAGAACCAGGTTCCAGGATGTATCTACTCTACACTTATACACAGAGAATTAGGTAGCTTTTTGATGTGTTCCCAGGGGGTATTAAAAATTTGATGGTGAAAACCCAAAATGAATGGTACTCATAATGTCCCCAAATCTGAATGTTATATATTTATCCATTTATGACCTCATTCAGCAGGTATTTACTCAGCTCCCAGCATGTGCCAGGAGCATTCTAGGTGCTTGAAATATAATGGGAACAAGAAAGACATGGACCTTGGTAGTCACTGTGAAAGAGTTTTACAGTAAACCTTAATATTAGCAATCCCAGAAAGGTGACCATTTGTGCTTGATTTTCATCGATGCCCCCAAAGCATGAAAATATTGGGACCAACATAATACCCATATGAGAGAATATATAAAAGAATTCCTAATTTAGGGGTGGGGGTTGGCTGTTTCACAGCTACTTTTTAAGACTTTGTTTCTCCAAGTATGATATAGGAGATCAACAGGATTGGGATCCACCCAGGATCTTTCCAGGAATGCACATTCTCAGGCTCAATCGCAGGCCCCAGAATCTGTATTTCTAACAAGATTCCCCAGTGACAAGTATGCAGGTAGAAGTTTCAGAAGCACTGTTCTCAGAGGTTTTATTTACAAGTCTAGTTACAAACAGGTCACTTTACATCTGTGGCTGAATGAGACCTCGAAGGCTCCTTCCAACTTTGGAGACGGTGCTGTGAACAATGGCATGGAAACTCTGGGAGGGCTCATTTGTTCTTTTAAAATGTCAGGTCATAGGTTAGGGACAAACTTAAAAATATCTTAGCTATTTTTTTTTTAAAAAGATTTTATTTATTTGACAGAGAGAGACACAGCGAGAGAGGGAACACAAGCAGGGTGAGTGGGAGAGGGAGAAGCAGGCTTCCTGCGGAGCAGGGAGCCTGATGCGGCGCTCGATCCCAGGACCCTGGGATCATGATCTGAGCCGAAGGCAGACGCTTAGTGACGGAGCCACCCAGGTGCCCATCTTAGCTATTTTTTTTTTCTTTTTTTTAAGATTTATTTATTTGACAGAGAGAGATAGCGAGAGAAGGAACACAAGCAGGGGGAGTGGGAGAGGGAGAAGCAGGCTTCCCGTAGCGCAGGGAGCCCGATGTGGGGCTCGATCCCAGCATCCTGGGATCATGACCTGAGCCGAAGGCAGACGCTTAATGACTGAGCCACCCAGGCGCCCCCCATCTTAGCTATTTTTAATAGTGGAGTTTTGGGAAATTCAAAATTCAGATGACAGGATAGTTATATTAGACAAACAGGCCATATCACACTTCACTAAACTCTAATTCCTACTTTAAGAATCTAGACTGTCTAGAAATAAGGATATAATTAACGAATTTAAAATGGCCTATATAAAAGAAATATATTTACTACTCCCTAATTCCTCCAAAGAATGCAGGTGTCTGAAAACAGTTTTGATTTGCCTGAGATCAGTGGCTTATAATTCACCAAGAATTTAGGGAAACCACAGTGTGGTACTGGATGCCTTCTGAGAGATCCTTATCTCTTCCACACACTATTGACTACCAGGTTATGTTGCCCACTGCTGTTTGGACCTACTATTAAATTTACCTCTAATTATCTGTGACTATAATTACTGATTCTATTTATACCTACTCTGATAATAGATTATCCATATAAAATTAAAGGTTTCTAATCTACTCAACCATATCATAATGAACTGTATCAAATATATCAAAACTTGAAATATTCTCTTTTTCCCTTGGATTCTCAGCTTCCATTCCTGGATAAGGATTAAGTTTTAAACATACAAAATTTCCCTCTCACTGTCTTTCCAAAAGTAAATAAAACAAAAGAAACTCACTCTCTGTATGTATTTTTTTTTAAAGGTTTTATTTATTTATTTGACAGAGAAAGACACAGTGAGAGAGGGAACACAAGCAGGGGGAGTGGGAGAAGGAGAAGCAGGCTTCCTGCTGAGCAGGGAGCCTGATGCAGGGCTCGATCCCAGGACCCTGGGATCATGACCTGAGCCGAAGGCAGATGCTTAACTGACTGAGCCACCCAGGTGCCCCTCTCTGTATGTTTTTTTATTATTATTATTATGTTATGTTAATCACCATACATTACATCATTAGTTTTAGATATAGTGTTCCATGATTCATTGTTTGTGCATAACACCCAGTGCTCCATTCAATACGTGCCCTCTTTAATACCCATCACCAGGCTAACCCATCCTCCCACCCCCCTCCCCTCTAGAACCCTCAGTTTGTTTCTCAGAGTCCATAGTCTCTCATGGTTCGTCTCCCCCTCTGATTTCGCCCCCTTCATTTTTCCCTTCCCACTATCTTCTTTTTTTTTTTTTTTTTAACATATAATGTATTATTAGTTTCAGAGGTACAGGTCTGTGATTCAACAGTCTTACACAATTCACAGTGCTCACCATAGCACATAACCTCCCCAATGTCTTTTTTAAGTGTTTTCCTTATGGATCTGCTACCAATGGTCTATGTTTAGCCTAGAGCACTCGAAGTCCCCTTATGATGTATGTTATCCTTCTCCCCATACAATGTTTTGTTTCTTATGTTCAAGTTTAGAAACAAATTTCAGTCATTCTAGCTGCTGGAAAGAAAATTTAAATATAATCTCTCTTCTCTTTCAGAGTTGACTGTTCAAAATTGTCATTTAAAAGCACATTCTGGGAAAAGCAGGAGAGCAGCTTCTTTCATTAAACTCTAACTGACATAGACAAAAGCTATAAAATATCCGGCATTCACTGTCCCTTAATCCCTAAAGTTTCACACACGAAAACTAACAGCTTTTCTTGAAGAACAAGTCAAACACGGCAGTTACAAACAAATGACCTCATAAAAAACCAGTTTGGGTGAAGATTTCTTCAGAGATTAAAAACTAACATAGGTGGAAGTGTCAAGCAAAGGCTTTGGAACTTAAGAAAGGGCATTAACATCAGGACATTCAGCAAGTGAAGGAAAAGACAAAACACCGACACCCAGACCAGTATTTACACAGGGTTGTTTCCTTCGGGAAAATGAAACACTAGTTTCCTGAGAAACGCAGATCCAGTAAAAAACGTGTTACTAAACTGTATTTGTCAATACTTTAAAATGTTACGGGAAGCAAAGAAAGGACTGCAAAGCCAAGTCAGAAGCACTTGCTTTCTGTGTGACGTATACCCAAGGTGATGCTGCATTTACCTGGGGCTTCATGGATGCCAAAGTCAGGATGCAACAGTCAGTTAATACTGAGTCCTCTCTGCTCAGAGAAGCTCTGGAGAAGGGAACAGGGCTCAGTTCTTCAAGATAAGCTTGGCTATAACGCAACTCTAGCTGCCTCTTCCCACAGTGATGGACACTGAGGTCTGTAGCACTTAGAGGCATTCCATAGAGTGCTTCCCAGCTCTAAGATTTTTCTAGAAACAGACTGTGGCTCCTCCTCATCCAGTTGTTTACCATTTAGGAGGGAAGTGACCCTGGCTGAGTAGAGACCAATGGGCTCTTCAACACAGCAATCCTCTCAGCAAAAGGCTATATGCTTCCTTCTGACTGAAAGTTTTCCACTCATGAGAAGAGGGAAAGCTTTTAAGGCACAAACAATAGAGGTGAAGCAAAGCCACTACATTTTTTAAAGACCTTAAAAATTGTTCATCGAATTATGCTGGGTCACAAGAAAGAGAGAGCTTCAGAGGGGACAGGGCTGACAGAATGCACAAACAAGATGCAGATTTTGCTCCTACCAGGTATAAGCTAAACAATCTCATCAATCCTCTGAGACACCATAGTCATTCATAGAGCTTCTTTGTGTTATTAGCTACAAAAAGGCCAACCGAAGTTTGTTCTGAGCCACCAGCCACACAGACGTATCATGAAAAGGTATACAAACCATGGCCTTCTGGGGCACCTGGGTGGCTCAGTCAGTTGAGCGTCTGACTTCGGCTCAGGTCATGATCTCAAAGTCCTGGGACTAAGTCCCATGTCGGGCTCCCTGCTCGGTGGGGAGTCTACTTCTCCCTCTACCTTCCCCCCCTGCTCATGATCTCTCTCTCTCAAATAAATAAATAAAATCTTAAAAAAAAAAATCATGGCCTTCTGATGTGCAAACAATGCATGTGGTGGTTACACCCTGTTTTTGCCACCTGGCCGTACTCGGGTCAGGCTGATGGTAGTACATAGAGCAAATATGACCTTTAGGATACAAGCAGAAGAACCCAGAACTTACTTTGGGGGCAACCTTAATTCCGTTTCTAACAAGCACAACAGTATCCAGTCACCCACATGCAATGGTGACCCACCAATGAGATGAGAGGTTCAATCTCCCTTTGGACTGATAAGAGAGTTGGTCTCACACCCACCCTTGTAAACAAGGGGAATTTTGCTCTGCACCAGGTTTTGGGGACTGTAGAAACCAAAATCTTTTTAAATGGAATAAGCCCTTCATCAGAGACATGGCAATGATACCATCATTCCTGCCAACCACACCTTCTATCTTGTTAAGAAACAGCTTCCTCCAAGAGGCATTCCACAAAATTTTCATCAGAAACATTTCTACAATGCACACATACATGTCTAGGAGTTTAAGAAGCATTCTGTACACCACCCAGGGGTAAATCTCATCTAAGTAGTTAGCTTTGGCTTTGACTTCTGATTTCAATGTCACAAAATATTTCACCTCCCAGGGAAAGCAAAAGATCACTTGGGGATTAATGCTTTCATTCATCTCCAATAACAAACTAACATTAACATTTATTTCTAAAAACACAATTATTTATAAAGAATGTAATCACTTAATGGAGCCTTTGCTCATTAAGTTTATAAACATGGAAAACTTCAGCTTTCAGATGCTTATAATTTGCTAATGCCCTTTTTGTGAACTTGGAGCAGAAGAGATCTTCAGCGTGCAAGATACTCATTTCAGGGCAGGGAGGAATTCTGCTAACTTTTAATTCAGTTGTTTTTGAGCATGTAAAGAAGTGTGTGTGTATGTGTGTATAGAATTCTTTAGAGCCACAAAGTGTAATATTACAACCGTTGATGGGCAAATTGAGATTAAAACCAGTGTTCCAAAATTGGTGAAAAATAGAAAATTAAAAAAAAAAAGGCATGGCAATTATTTTTATGTGATTCATTTTTTAAAAATTTTTTATTGTTATGTTAATCACCATACATTACATGTGATTCATTTTTTAAAATCATAGCTTTAATGAGCATTTTTTATACTGGTGAATTCAGAGGTCATCTGAAACTTTTTTCTCCATCCTTATTTCTGATTTTAAAGAGTAAAAGAACTCATTAGCACACACACAAAAAGAATGAGTTAGGTTTTCTCCCTGACCTTTATAAAGCTTTTCATCCAGATGGGATTTAATTAAGTTTAATATTGACATGGACAGAGCAGAGGACAGGAAAGTTAAAGGCAAAGAACTGGCAATCTGGCGATATGTGTATTTTGACAACCTTTATCTGGCTGTGTGTGTGTGCGTGCATACCTCTTGGGCGTGCCACAACTTACAAGGTAGGTACTTCGCTGGGAATAGCACCTCTACCACCTGTCACCCTAAAACTCAACAGATTTTCCATTCTTTATATGACAGCACTGTTGACGTCCATTAAAATGTAAATAGTATTGGGAAGACCACATGTTCTATGGTTAACCCGCTTCCCTGATTCAGTGTTACAGGTTAGCTGGTTAGACCCCCAGTAGGCTCTAAGTGGGGGCAAGGGGAGTCCAAGAAAGGGCAGTGATTAGCAGCATCCTGCCTGGAAGGGCACTGGGCTTGGAGAAACCCTGAGAGGTCTGCACCCGGTGTGGTGGCCATGCTCTCCATTTCACTGACCCCAGTGAAGGCAACAAAGGGGCGCTTCTCCGATTGAACCCTGAGGGGCAAACCCTTCATGGAGCCACTCTGCAAGGTGACCCATACAACCATCCCCTCGATGACTGTACTAGGCATCCCCTTACTATGACCTCACTGTGCTATCTTCAAAATAAATGACTCCTATGCCTGGAATTGAAGACACCACACACCCCAATTTTACCATAAAAATGCCTCCCTCCATTTTGTGTTCTGTCTATACCCATATCCTGCATGCTAGGCAGGGAGACTTTTCTGTGATTTCTAAAATCCCATGCAAGCCTTCCTTTCCTATTTTTCAGGACTCAAGGCAGGACACCCTCCTGCCTTCTGCACCATGGAGCTGGCAGGATGAAGTCACTCAACACTGAAGGAAAGCTGTATGGAGATACACGATCACACAGTTAGATACAAACTCACAGCTACCCATCTGTGGGCTTATGAAGAGAATCGAGATCAAGATCTGAATTCTGACTAGTATAATGTTGAGACCACTAACAAAGCCTTTTCTGACTCAAGCTGTTCTCAGAAGATTTAAATAATAATTTTCCAGGGAAAATGGGTCCACTATCAATACGGAGTTCAGTGGCTCCAGGACACCGAGAAATCTAGTTAAGCCCCTATTCTCATTGCTAAAAATACTATAAAATAAGTTAAAAATGAAGTTCAATCCACCGAATTCAGTTAAAAAATACAAAGATTTAGGCAGAAAGTTTAGGAAGAGGGTAGTCTTATTTCAAACCCTTTAGTCACATATTTTAAATTTTTTTTTTTTTTTTAAGATTTTATTTATTTATTTGACAGAGACACAGTGAGAGAGGGAACACAAGCAGGGGGAGTGGGAGAGGGAGAAGCAGGCTTCCCGCTGAGCAGGGAGCCCGATGCGGGGCTCGATCCCAGGACCCTGGGATCATGTCCTGAGCCAAAGGCAGTTAGTCACATATTTTAAAGGGGTCACCAAGAAATGGTAGAGAATAGAAGAACCTAGAAAGGGAGGGAAATAATGGAGTCCCCAAAGAAAAACTTCCACTTGAAAATGCTCTCTCGGCTTCCCCTCCCAGTGGCCACTCAGGATGCCTCTCCTCTCCTCAGGAAATGGGATCCAAGAGAAAAAGAAGCCCCGTGGCCTCCCTGTCACTATCTCCTTGAAAGAGCTCGAGGTGGCTCCCACATGTAGGAAAGGAAGAATTTCTGGAGGCCCGGGTCAGCGTACATCTGGCAACCACTTACCGGAACGCTCATTCCCTCCGTATTGGGCAAGAGCTAGAGTAGTCTCAAAAAGATGCTATGACAGTATTAACAGGTTAGCTTATGACCCTATCAACAACTGCAAGGCAATTAAAGCACCAACACTTAGTGACAGTATGTGCAACTGGAGAGTGAGCATTTGAGAAGAAGCACCCGAGCGCCCTGGGGGACCATCAGGAAGACTGAAGACTTGAAAGGTAAAGTGGTATTTCCCATGTTGGCAAGATGGGGAGGGAAGGTTAGTGGTAAGGTGTGGTGACTTTCAGGGAAAGTGAATATATGAGCAAAGCCTAGGAGATTTGACAAATATGTTATGCTCTAAATAGGACCAAGGAGTAAGTGTCAGGAAATAAGACCGCTTAAGTGGACAAGGGCTGCCTATGAACAGCCTTACTAAGACCTTGTAAGCCACTGATGTAAACAGGGAGGCCAAATGGCCAGATTTCTGTTAGTAACATCATTTCTGGGAACTGAAAGCACTGGGCTAAAGGCAAGGAGATTGGTAACCAGTAGCCAGGTGACAGATGGTGAGCATCCAAATGAAGACATTGTACCAAATAAGAAGAGGACACAAGAGATATCACTTAGGAGGTAAAATGATGAGAGTTTGAGGACTATTTAGATGCAAGAGTTCATGCAAAGAAGAGAGTGAAATCTGGGCTAATTCAGAGGTATCTGGTATGGAGAGGAACTGGGTATCTGGGAAAACCATCACCTAAACATGTTATCTTTGAGGTGGTAATGAGATAAAAACCAGCCAAATGAATGGACAGGGCTGAAGTGCAGGACAGAGCTGAGGACCAGAGAGCAGATAGGAAATACCAAACATGCCCATAGAAGACAAAGCCATGAGGTGTTCTTAACCTTCTTCAATCACAGATCCTTGAAATGCTGATAAAAGTCATGAGCCTAACCCCCTAAAAAAATACACATTTGCAAATACAGAAAAGGCACTAAATATCAGAGAAATTATAGATCCTCTGAAGCTCATCTATGAACCTATAGGCAAAGAATTCTTACTATAAAGCAAGAAGAGAAGGGGGCTTAGGGAGGAGACAGTGAAGACAGGGCGCACGGAAGAAACAACAAGGGCTGCCAAGCATTCGAGACTCTATAGTGAGTGTAGACCACTCCTTCCAGAACTGTATATGAAATAACAGGCAGTATGGACAGGGCTAAGTTCAAAGTAGAGTTTTGGTTTGCTGTTGTTGTTGTTGGTTTTTTTTTTCATGTTTTCTTACAGAAAATTTCAAATATATTCAAAGTAGAGAGACATTTACTATAGCCCCTTCACCTGGTCTGAACTTCAACAATTATCAATTCATATCACTGCATCCCTAAATATCAGTATCTACCTCTAATAGGACCACACCAAAAATACATAACCGTGCTGGCATTATCACATCTTAAAAAATTAACAATACCTTCTTAAAAGCATCAAATATCCAGTAGCGTTCAACGTCCCTCCCCCCATTGTCTCCTATTTGTCGTTGTGTTTTCAGTTTGTTTAAAGCAAGATCCAAAACAGGTCCATATGCTATAACTGACTGACAAGCCTTCTAGTCTCTTTTAGCCTATAGGTTTCCCTACATGACTGACTTTCCTTCTTTCTTCCTTTCTTTCCCCCTTGGTCATTTATTCTATAAAAGTTTCTTTTTTTTTTTTCTGATTGTATCCCTAAAGTAATATTTAACATTCATCTGATTCCTCTATATCTTGTAAATGGGTACCTGGACATAGAAGTTTGATTAGATTCTGGTTCAATATTTTGGCAAGAATACCTCCTACGGGGTGTTGGGATTCCCACCAGGAGACAAAAAGATGGGGCTAACAAATCAATGTGTATCTGCTATGGGAAAGAAGCCCATGAAAAAGGTGAGGGTAAAGAATGGGGAAAAGCATGGCCTGAAAGACAGAGGACAGTGAAAAAAGAAAAATATAAAAGCAATTACATATCCTACTCATAAAGCATCACACTGTGGGACCATTTCAAGCAGCCCCAAGCATCTCTCCATAGTATTAGAGGTAATAACTGGCCCCATCACAGGAATCCTAAAGGCTTCAAAAAGAAAGCTTCCCAAGAAAAGTCACTAAAAAGGAGGCTACCACATCACCCATATAGGAAACTGTTCTGTCTTGTAACCACAGAGCCCATATAATGACATCCCTCGACTCCACAAGGCAAAATATTTAGCCAATAATATAACATCGATGTAATTATTCCAGGAATATGGTAATAAAGAGAGAGATCCAAACACCCTTTTCATTAATTTTCACCATATCCTCACATGACATTTTTTCTAAGGATCAAAACTTAACATTTGACAAAATGCTCTACCAAACACAAGCCCCGTTAACGGATGCCCCCTAAAGGACACATTCATTCCACCGACGTGCCCTCTCGGGAAACCTGTCTTAGTGTCTGCACCCTTTCTCCTGTCCCTGCCTCAAAAGAACAAATTCTACTTCAACATCTACAGCAAGTATGTTCCAATTCACTGAGTGCCCCGTGCACTCTAATTACTCTGCCATTGGAAACAAACACCAGGTCTAAAAAAAAGCATGTTTTTATTTGGGGCGCAGTAGTATCAGGTAAAAAGGGGCTCAGATAAATTAATAGGTTTTTCATCATAAAATTTTATATTCTAAAAACATTCATCTGAAAACAAGCCTGTTTTTTTTTTTTTTTTAAAGATTTTATTTATTTATTTGAGAGAGACAGCATGGGCGCACACAAGCTGGAGGGAGGGGCAGAGGCACAGGGAGAAGCAGATTCCCCGCTGAGCAGGGAGCCCAACTCGGGGCTTGATCCCAGGACCTTGAGATCATGACCTGAGCTGAAGGCAGATGCTTAACTGACTGAGCCACCCAGGTGCCCCCAAACAAAAGCCTGTTTTTAATGCATTTATAAATGCATCAGTGAGGTGATTTCATTAGGATGAATGGACAAGTAAAAAGTCAAGAGATGCTTCCCAGATGCCAGTCCGGAGACCAGTGACCATCCACCATGAAATGGTGGGAGGTCTCTCTCCTGGGAGGACTTTCCATACCCACAAGGTACTCATCTGCCATCTTGCTATTGTCCCATATTGGGTCACATATAATATTACAGCACAATCATGTTACACACAACCATTCAACAAATACTGTATTCATACTAGGTGTTTACACACTGAGGATACAAAAGGTGAGAGGAATCGTCTTGCTTAGGAGAGCACTCTCTTTATCTCCCTGCATGGGGGACCATGTGACACCTGGGTACTTGACACAAAGCCCTGCATGGCGTTTATCCTGTGTTCAGTGAATGCTTGGATGAAGCACTTTCCTCGTGTTCCACACAACAACCTTGTGAGGTGGACGGGCAGGACAGAGATTATATATTCCTTTGTACATAAGGAAATCAGGTTTAAATGTAACGTGACTTCCCCAAAGTCTCATAGCTAGTAAGGAAACCAGTCCATTTTGAGTAGATAAAGGAGAGGACAAGGGACCAAGGTAGAAGTTTCCACTGTAACGATTAGGCCCTGGGAGCTCTTTTCAGGACTGTCCTCATTGGGAGGCAGAGCCCTCCCTCTAAGGACATACAGGTCAAACAAAAGGGGGAGTAAAGGCATTTTAAGAAACTGTACTCCTCCCTGCGCCCACCCCAAGCAATAATTTTTTCACTGAAAGAATGTTCAATAACCAGCTCATTCTAAAAGGTTGTGGTTTACTTCCGATCACTATGGAAAATGATGCCCATACACAGCCTCAGCCTCAGGACTGGGCCTTCTCACCTCCTGCCCAGGCAGGACAGGAGGCTCAAAACACAGCGGAAGTTCAGGCTTTGCTTGGACTTCTGTGCCTGATACCCCATTTCAGGGACTCCAGGCCAGTGGGAACCCACCGCGCCCTGCCATCCCCTCTGCAGCTCTAGAAAATGGGAGCTAGGTAAAGGGAAGTGATCGGATCATCGAGTACTGTCCTTCCAGGAAAACATGGGTGTTGGGGAGGGGAGATGTGGACCCCAGAGGAATAAATCACTGAAAGTGTGATTAGCAGGGAGAATAACTTGAGGTGAAGAATTTCCCCAGTGCCCCTTAAAAAACAACCAAGTAAGCAAACCATCTTTTATGGTGTTGTGTTTATAAAGGACATTTTGCTTTGAGGGCTCCAGGAGCCCCCCACATGGCATCTAGGTCCATGACAACTGTCACTGTCACTCTGAGAGGGACGGGAGGAAAGTTAATGTCCAATTTATAGACTTGGTAGCCAGTGGAATATTAAATCTGGCATCCAGTGGCAAACAGAATTTGGGATTTTAAAACCTGTTAACTCTTCACATCAGAACAGCTACTGCACTCCTAGTTCCAAAACACTGAAAAGAAGGTTAGGTAAGATCTTACATTACATATAATAATCTCACCCAGAGCTCTTTATGCAGGGCACACAGGCACAGCCCACAGAAATAAAGTAAATTTGCATGTAAGGAGTAGAAATGCTAAGTATATGATTAAGGGATTCTGCACCTGAACCTCAGGGAAGATCCTACGAGCGGGAGAACTCCCTTCAGGAAAATGCACAGTAAAATTATTTAGGTGCTTTGTTCATGTTTTCACATTCACATTTCACATTTCACATTTCAGTAACGGCATATTACTATCGTTATTACTGATTTCAAACTACAGGGCTTCACATGAAGTTAGAGAGAGAGGGAGAGAGAATGGAGGGGAGATAAAAGAAATTAAACTGTCATACTTAGCATTAAATTATTTAAAATGTTGATGATCTCAACATGACATTCGGAATCACTGGCAATAGGCACACAGAGCACTGAGCGATCAGATCCACACATTAATGTAAACGGACACACTTTCACAGTCTTTTGATTCGGAACTTTTTTTCCTCATGTACACAAATATTTTTGTTCAGCACAGAATGTATCCAGGAAAATGGAGATAAAGATCAACGGTAGAAGAATAGGAACTCTAATCTTAACAATCAAGTAAGTGGGTTAGGGTCCTGACAATATTTCTAGATATAATCCAAATCATGACCCAGTGAACGAAAATAACTTGCCTCAGTCATTCAGATCATGGGATCAGAGCCAAACTGGGAAACGTCACAGGGAAACTAATGTTCAGTGTTAAGTAAAGCTCTACTAATTCCAGCTCTCTAGAGCTGCCCTGTCCCTAGAGGTTGTGAGCCAAAGGAAGACAGTCATGACCATTTATGAGGGTCAATCGGTGGTTGGACACTTCAGAGATGTCACATGTCACACAATCTTTATCATAATCCTGTGTTAAATATTATCTCTATTGTGCAGGTGAGGAAATAGAAACTCGGAGAGACAAGCAACTTGACTGAGGTGAATGCCAGCAGAGCCAAAACCTGCACTAAGTCTATCTGACCATAAGATCCTTCTCAACTCAGAGATTCCAGGATGGTGACAATTGTTATTAACAAGTGCCATTTTGTTGAATATTTATTCTGTGTAAGGCGCTATGCAACGTACATAACATTTTTCCTTTTAATCATCACAGCAATAGGAGATAGTATTATTCCCATTTTACAGATGACTATACTGAGGTTAGAAGGGCTGAATAGCTTGCAAGCTCATCCAAGAGCAGGGAAAAAGTCAGAATTTGAATCAAGTTCTATTTGAACTGAAAATCCAGGGTGCACTCAACTACAGGAATATCCCAACCACTGACCACAGCATAACTGAACAGAGTACAAGAGTTCTGCTGTGACATTCACTGACATCTACTCATATTACTAATGAATACCAGCCCCTATAAACATCAATAACTGCAGGACATGAACCACCACTAAATGGGCCTACACATTCCTTTTATTATTGTCAGTTTTTTTGGACATGCTTCTAAACCAAGTCAAAAAAATTAACCTTACCTTGGGTTTATAGAAGCTTTAAACACACTAATCAATTTCCAATTAGCTCAGAACTGTACATCTATTAGACAGTATTACCAGGCAGCACAAACACAGTAGTTAAGGTTATCTACTCATCTATAAAGTGGGGATGATTCCACTCATCTGAGGATTGTTGTGTGAGATTTAAATAAAGTCACAAATGGGCATAGAACTGGCACATAATAATCACACAACATTGCTACTGCCCACTTATTTTGGAATTGGGTCATTTAGGTCAAGTAAGAATAAAAGAACTAAGAAACTGGTGAATGAATTCAAACTGGGTTGTAAGACACAAAAATACAAACCGGGAATGAAGCATCTGATTTTGGCGGCAGAACTGACATCTGATTTCTAGACAAACCAGATGTTTTCCTTTTTTTTTTTTTTTAAGAGAAACATAAAAAAAATTTAAAATATCTCTCAGTGTAGGAAAGGTTTAAGAAAAGAGCTGTGGGAATTAATTAATGGAGAAAGAGAAGTAAAAGATACAGCATAGTTAAATAGGGAATGAGGAGAAACATGGTAACTCACTAAAAATAACTCACTCACAAAACCAAGAGGAAGCTGTACTAAAGTAAAAATGCATATGTATCCTGGGAATGGAAGTTTCCACTAACCAAAAGATGAAGCTTTCTTTTATCAGAAAACTTTTTTAATTTTAAGGAGGTATCTCTCCTTTGATGCCTCTCCAAAGGGAGGAGGGTGGAAATGCAGTTTACCTAGGACATCGGATCCAACAAAAAAAAACATCATATAGTTCAAATTATAGGGAGCACTTGGTAAGATTTTCCCCCCTGTATTTTTGATGTATCTCTGGCACCAACATTCAAAAGGAAATGCAAGGACTTTCTAGGACTTGATTTTCTTGGAAAATGTAGATTCTGGCAGGTCTCTCAGCTGGGTTCCTTTAATTGAGAAGGGTAAATCAGGTCTCCTAATAATTTTTTTAACATGAATGCTTCATGCATAACTTAATATATGCTTTTAAGTGACACACACTTCACAAACTTTATGAAACACTCCTCTCTCCTTCTCCCCTTCTCCCCTCTTTCTATGATATACTTGATTTTCGTATCATGGGTTTAAAGTATCAGAGATGTTTTTCCAAACTTACTATATTGGAACATGTTTATTCAACTTTAGTAAACTACTTTCAAAGAAGTTTTGAGAATCATCAGATTTCCTCAAGGCAAATATTTAGACAGGTTCCTCTAATATCAAAAAAAGAAAATTAGGAAACTGACATTTTTCTGGTGCTATTCATCTTAAAGCAAGTCTCAACATGCTAATTTTTACCAAAGCAATCAATATCTATTGTGGAGAAATCAGGTATCACTTCCTAACGTCCTCGGTCAACAACCATTTTAATATCCAGCTCAAGGGCTCCTCAGTCTCATGAGGCTCAGCCCCTATCAGAACTCAAAAGTAGAAGCAAGAAACAAATCTAATATTAATTCTTGGGGGTTTGGTTTATTTAGAGAAATTTATTTATCACCAAGCTGAATTCTTATTTCATTTTAATTTTTGCTAAGTTAACAACCACAAAAACCTTAAGAAATTATCAGGCTCACTTTTCAGCCTCACTTTTCATACCATCTTTATTTGGACCCTCTTTCTAACTCCCAAACATAAGATAATGCCCAGTAACGTATACTGAACGATTGAACTCAAGTGTTTTACAAATCTAGGCATTGTTGGCCATATCCATTTGAACTAAACCACAAAATTTTTTACAAAAAAAAAAAAAAATGCAACTTCTGGACTTCTCCAGAATCTTATGAATGTGGTTGTGTTTTAACAAAAGGCTTCTACCAGGGAATTCTGATGGAGTGATTTAGAGTAAGGGCTTTGGAGTCAGATAGCTCTGGGGTAGGGTCTGGACTCTGTCCCATACTAGATAATATTACTATCCTCACTGTACAAGTGAGGAAACCATAGCCTCAAGAGATAACCAGCCAACGAGTGGTTCAACTGGAACTCAAACCTGAGTGGTGTGATTCCAGGCAGCCCAATGATGCGTCTATCTTTAGTTTTCCAGAAGCTTAGAAAGAATTCTCTGTAGTGATCTCCCAGGGAAGATAATCCTTGTTGCTTTTAAGGCAACCATATTCATGGACTCTCTACCAGTTTTAAAGAACTTTTGAAGAACTATTCAAGAATGACCAAACAGCGCCCCCCTCTCAAGGGGCACATGATCTACTAAAGGAGTCCAGTCTCTCAGCAGTGCTTCCTAACTAGGGGGCCACCAATGGATTCGACGTGTACCAAGATAGCATCTCCTCTGTTCTGTGCTTCCCCTCAACCCAGGCCCCCCTGCCAGTCACCTCTGGCCTTGAGCAACCTTGTCTATTAACCCCAACGTGCCCTGCCACGCTGATCATTTTCTATGTGCACGGTGAAGGGGAAACACATTGGGGAGCACCACACTATGGCATTGGAGGGGCGGCACCGCGGGAGGGGACACTCCGCTCTGCCGGCACCGAGTCATCCAAGTTGACACGGAAGGAGAACCGAGGGACCTCTCTGGGGGGACCCAGACAAGTTCCAAGACCCCTTCCAGCTCTCAGATTCCTCAAAGGGAAATGCAGTTGGCAAGTGAGTTTTCTTCTCAGAATGACACCTGCTCAGGGCTCCCAGGGCAACATAGAGTTTGGAATTGAGCTAAGTTCTATCCTACATTCCTCAGGAATGAGGAGGGAAGTTGATTTTTGAGAGCCCTGAGAATGTGACCTCTTTGGCCTTTTTTCTCTCCACTGGAAAAGTCCATAACGTGGGATTATGGCCGCAGATTAAACGTTAAGTTCCTCTGTGCTCTGCCCAACAAGCGCACAAACAACCTGACACCTCCCGCCGTCCAGCCCAGCTTCCCCCCACAGTGGCTACCTTTCCACCCAGGCTGTGACCCCAGGGAGAAAGAAAGAAGGCTCTCAGCTAAGATAGGAACCAGACATACAGTGAAGGTAGGAGGAAAAGGAGCAAGGGTAGGCCTGGGTGGGACTTCTTACTAGAGAAAGATTTCCTTATTCACTCTTTGCTTGTGGTTCCTGATCCAAGAGCCTTGATTCTGGGTCTCAGGTCAATTTTCTGAGTTCATTTTGGAGTGGGCCTGATCCCGAGATCAAACCGCTTCCTGTCCTTCCAGGATGATTTCCTTTCCCGAAATGAACAGTTGTTGAAATGGAGGGAAGGAGGGAAGGAGGGAGGTAGAAAGAGAGATTCCTTCCACAATGAGATGGAAACATTTTAGCATTTTAATCTTCTGAACACAAATTCCAAGAGGGTTTCCCCGCCCCATCCGAACGCCCCACTCCCACAGGATTCCTCTTTCATCGGGGCTCCTCTTCTCCACCAGGGACAGAAAAGGCCTCCAGCTGTTAAAGATTCTCTACGGCTGGCTTCTTCTTACCCTTCAGGTCTCAATCAAAGGTCAAGTCCCCAAAGGGACCTTCTCAAGCAGCCCCCCTGCCACGACCTGGCCACTCAATCTCACCGCCTGGTTCCTGAGCTGACAGCACTCACCGCGATCTGATCATTGGGGACAACTGTCTCCACCAGGTTATGGCTGCTGCCCCCTGAGAACAGGTGTCCTGTGAGACTGGGGACCTCTCCTGCCTTGTTCCCAGCACACCGACCAACGCCTGTCACTGCAAGGTGTTCCATGCTCGAATAAGGGCGAGCCAGGTGGGGGCGAGACGGGAGGTCCCAGGAACAGCAAAGAGGAGGCAGCAGCAGAAGTGTTCTAACACCTTGTGGACTCAGAGGGGAAAGAAGCAGTACGGCAAAGACCAGATTGAGGTTTTGACCTTTGGGGAAGCGTGTTGCTAAGTCCCTGGCTCCTGGGGGTTGGGCAGAGCTGCGCTCCAAGGCCTCAGACCCGCACAAGTGATGACGTCTCCGGACATTCCTTTTGGGCGCTCAACTTTGCACACACTCCTTCTCTGCCCCTCCCATGTGCACACTTTCCTCGAACTCTCCAGGCTGACCACTCCCAGGTCCTCAAGTGTCGGACTTCACCCCGAACTCTCACCCGTACTCTCGGCTGCATCGTTACACGCATCATAAAGAAAACAGAACGACCCCGTCTTCCCAGCAACAATACCCCCAACTTAGCTGCATCTATTCCACATCCTCTACTTTCCAAGGGGTTACAATACAAGAAATGTTCCTTCTGCTAAGGCCGCGCTCCCCATCCCTTCCCACCTCCCAGGGACTTCTCTCCTGTGATCATCCCCTTTTGCCCACATCACCAGCACCTCCCTTTCCACTGTGTTGTTCTCCTGTTCACATTCTATTTTCTCCTCTTCCTAGCCCTCTTGGGCTTTGGTCCCCACCATGCTGCCATCCTTAGATTTTTATAATTCTTCCTGTGGATAACTGGAGCCATCAGAAGCATCTATGTAGGCAAGTAGTATGTTCAAAGCTGCACTTTACAAAGGTCAGCATAGAAGCCATACCAGGTATGCACTGCGTATTTTAGACCAGACCTTTCTCAGGGCGCCTGGGTGGCTCAGTCGTTAAGCGTCTGCCTTCGGCTCGGGTCATGATCCCAGGGTCCTGGGATAGAGCTGCACGTCAGGCTCTCTGCTCAGCAGGAAACCTGCTTCTCCCTCTCTCTCTGCCTAGCTCTTCCTGCTTGTGCTCTCTCTCTCTCTGTGTCAAATAAATAAATAAAATCTTTAAAAAAAAAATCAGACCTTTCTCAGTCCCTGGCAAAAAGGAGATTGGGGAAGAAAGCCTTCTGCATACCTACCCTTCTCTCTGCCAGCCCAGCAGAGAGCTCTGAGCACCACCCTTGGCAGCCTAAGCAGACAGAAAAAGATTTTCCATGGCTATGGTACTGGAGCAGAGCAAGGAAGACTCTAGGGCCTGGGTGACCACCATGCACACACTCCCACCCCAACGCCCATCCCCGCAGAGGAATTGCCAGATCAGCTATGCCACTGGAGGCCGAGAGATGGCCATGCACTGCTGTCTCAGGCAGCAGCAAACACATACCTGCCTAAAAAATCCCCAGAGTGAGGAGGAATCCAGGGCCCTGAAAACAACTCACCCGCCTATGGCTCGGGACAGCCCAGAAAGGCTGCTACATACAGCTCCTCATTCTGCAAACCTGAGACAACAGAAGCATGGACCTCTCTAGTCTGACGTACCGATCCCAAACTTCAGTGTCACAATTCCATGACTGAATTAAGGTGGTTTTTTTTTTTTTAAGATTCTGACACTTGTCTTTTGATATCCCAAACTCAATAATAAAAAATTCGGGATTCCATATTCTCTTTTGCTAAAAACAGGAAAAAGCAAAGCAGAGGAGTTCCTAATAATCTTAAGGATTCTGCAAAATCTCTCATGTTCTCCATTTAGTTCTTCAGCAAATGTCTTAACTCACTGAAAGCCTATAAATTTTGCAAGGATGTGGTGCTGTATTTTTCCTTCTTCCTCACAGAGGCACCAGACTTCAAAAGAAGGAATGATGAATGGGTATAGTTATAAATATTCCAATGCTAATGAGAACCAAAGATGAACTGTAGAAAAATCTGGTATTTGGGGGTTAGCTCTTGGCGTGTGCTTGAGCTAACGGGTCCTGACCTCATATAAAAATTCCAGAGCTATTTTATCAAATAAGAAAAACAAAGCCAAAAAGTACTCATAAAGTACTGTAAATTCAGATTTCATCAAATATGATTTAATCAAAAAACATGTTTTCTAAAACATAGGTTAACAGACGGCTAATTGAGATATAAATTATATTCACGGACATTTTAAGCATCTTAAAGAATGGTTATTTGTCACTTCATCTTTCGTGGGGGAAAGAGAAATGTCAATCAAAGTCCTACAAACAGTAAAATGTGTTATGTTGGAAATAGCAACTCCTCTCATGTGAGAAGGGGCCCAGTGTGGAGAACATTCAGCGGAACGGAGGCAGGGCTGATTGACTGGTAAGTCTGTTACCTGTACCATACGTAACCAAGATCACAGATTATAGGTGGAGGCTGCCTAGCGTTGCCTGATTCAGAAGGGAAGAGATCACCAGTTAAACTTGAATTTCAGATGAACAACAGATAATTTTTTACTATGTCCTAAAGTATATCACATGGGATATACTAACAAATTGCTCACATTTTTGGTATATTATATTTTTATCTGGCACACACCTAATGCTACCTGGTGGTTGGCGAAGCTGCTAGAACATTTCAGCTGAATATGAGAATAGCAGATCCCTCTAAGTACCTTTGTTGCCCTCAGACCAAAATCCAGTAATTCTTTTATGCCAGATGGCACCAAATGTGAATAAGCAGACACCTCAAGACAACATCCACAGTGTCCATGGAAACACGCTCAAAACCCGTCTGACTGCTTTCCTAAATTAATTTAGAATCATACAATCACAGAATTTGAGAATTGGGAAGATTTGCATAGATCCCTTTTTTTAAAAAAAGAAAAAAATGATGTCATTCCCCAGCGCAAATAACCTTCCTACAACCAGTTACCAGCATGAGAGTTAAGGAAAGTGACGTGGGCACCACACTTAACCACAAGAGGGCCACGAAGTCGCCAGTGCCTCTCCCGCCCCAGCATTTATTTATTTTTCCAATGCTGGCAACGTGAGAGCCCTTTCCACAAGCGGTGATAGAAACAGAGAAGAAACGGACTATGAGCTCCCCGAGGACCAGATGGGTATTGAATTCATCTGTGTAACCGAAATGTTTGGCACTTGGTGGACACTCAATGAATATTTGATGAATTAATGGGTGACTGTGTGTATAGTCTTGAGTCATTGAGACCACATGTGTTGGTTGGGAGAGATAGTGAAGCGGGCAAAAGCAAACAGGAGGGGAGCTCTGAGAACAGGGTAACGGGAGAATGCAGGATGACCACAGCCTTGGCTCTCAGGCCATCTTCTAACTGGATCCTCTTGTTTTCCTATCCCCAGTAATGACGCAAAGATGTCATCATCCCCTACATTTGGGTCCTCAGGAAAGTAACCTGATCGTAGCCCAGGGTCAGCTCAGACCCAGCTGCTTGGCCTCTCCAAGACCATTTCATCCACAGGGATAGGGACACAGATAGTGGCCCGTAGGCTCTCACTAACATCTGTGACCCAAGGGAAAAAGAATTAGTTCCAGAATACAAAAAGAAATCAGACTATCAAAATTAGTACGTGTTTGCTTAGATGACTATAAAACATTACTTTAAGTCAACAATCAAATGGAACTCAATGCTCACATTCTTAAAAAGAAGTCGTATTTAATGGGGAATATGGGTACATTCTATTAATTCTGATGCAAGGTTAAGTATGACCAGCCTTGACCAGATTCCTTCCTCCTCCTGTCGGAAGCTGTTCTAATGTAAATTACCAGGTAGACCACCTCACATAACATTTAGAAAAAGAATAATTCCTTCTCCTCCCTCCTATCTTCTGCCTCCTCAAAGCCGTTCATTATTGTAATGCCCTGACTTTAAATGCTGCTTCATGCAGCAATTTGTTTACCTGTGCAGTCTTACATAGGCTCCTGCACAGCGATGTACCATATGAAACAGCTGAAGAATTCAGTGTAGGTCTGCTGGAAAAAGTTCCAATGGCTGAAGAATGAAAAGAGGCACAAATACTAAAAATGGCATTTGAAGAGTGTTCACCTTAAGACACTGTGCTCACTCAGTGAGATACTAACACCTCATAACATCCACTGAAGTGGGGTCTGGTCTCATCCTCATTTTACAGACAAGGAAACGGAGACCTAGAGAGGTTAAGTATCTTGCCTGAGGTCACACAGCGGAGCCAAGATTTAAACCTGGACAACGTGATCCTGTTTTAGGTAAGCTGTTGACTGTTGCAGCCCTGGAGTTGAATGGACAAAGGGTCATTGCCCAAGAGTGGTTCAAACCTATAAAAATGTTAGGAAGGCCATGCCCCAAATGAGCTAAGACTGAGGGAAACGGTGTGGGAGAGAGGGAGAAAGAAGACGACCAGACAGAGTTTTCTAAGCAGGGATGATCGAAACGATGGAAAGGCAAGATGCACACTCCTCAAACTAAAGGCAGAACTACTCAGACTATATTTTGGAGCTGGAGGGTCACTATATTAGGAAGTTCCTAATACCAGGAGCTGGAGGGATACGTCGAATTCATTCATTTCAACCACCTCATTTAACGGACAGGCAGCCAAAGCCAAGAAAGGTTAAATAACTTGTCCAAGATCACCAGGCTGAAGAGGATTCCAAGGCGTCCTGACTCTATTCCAGGGCTCCTCTCCCTCCAGCTGCCTCCCTGGACCTGCTAGGGAGAAGTGAAAAAACAAAAGAACCTTTAAAAAAAAAAAAAAGCAATCCAGGATACATAAGGAGAACCTGATCTTTAAAGCCTCTCTGAGAAATCTTTGGGGAGCCACAAAGAGTTAAGGGAAGTTCTTGCAAAGGAAAGGAGACAGGTCAGAGTTTTTTGGGTTTTTTATAAATGGGGTAGATCCAGGAAACCAAACCAGTAGACAGAGTCTGTCTAAACTAAAAAGGGGCTCTCACGGACTTTTGTAAGCACTAGGTACTAACAAGAATTCACTAGGAATGTTATGTTGTGTTAACTTTATATCCCGCTTTTTACAGTTTTTGATAAGCAGGAGAAGTCTGGTCCACTTAAAGTATCAAGACTTAGGCAGGGTATATGGTAGTCTCATACCTGGAGATGAAAATGGCAAAATAAAAGGGATTTGGCTCAAACATTGTCTTCTTAGGACACCTTCGGCAGCTCCACTGCAGACATGGAAACCCCACGTACCCCGAGTCCCACAGGTCTGCACACTCGCTCTGCTAGAGCTAAGGTCACAGCTTCCTGTGGTTCATTTACCTGGCTGGACCCCCCTAAGGGGATGGTAAGCTGATGAATCTGGAGCCCCTGCATGTTGGAGGATCTCAATTAGGGTTGGCCGAATGAATTCCTACTTCTCTTTATACGTTCATTATCTACTGAGGACCTACAATGTGCCAGGCACCGTGCCAAGCACCAGGATGCCGGGCTTATTAACAAGACAGACGCGATCCCTGCCCTCGGGGAACTTACAGTCTTCTGATAGGGACAAGGATAAAGCAAACAATCATACAAACAATTATAACAGTTCAGAGGGGAAGTACCGGATGCTACCAAAGGGGGCATTTAGGGAAGACGGTTCTGAGGAAATGACATGTAAGCCAAGAATCAAGATCAGAGTTAACGAAATAAAAGCTAGGAAGAAGAATACCTTCTAGAAGGAGAGCCTGAGCGAAATCCCCGAGGCAGGAAGATGCAGGACATATTGAGAGAACGGAAAGCAGCCCTGTGGGGCCGGAATATGGCCGAGCAGAGTGAGCCCCAGTAAGGTGGGGGGCCAAGCATGAGAGGTGCACAGGTCTCTGAAGACTCCTGCCCAGCGAGCCCACGGATGCACTGCCAAAGGGCTGACGGCTGAGAAACATGATCAGACAGGCTCTCTAAAGACCACTCTGGCTGTGGGTGCAGCATAAATGAGAGGGGAAAGTAAAAGACCACCAATTAGGCTGCTCCTGCAGTCATCCTGGCAAGTTTTGAATGGACAGACAAGTGGGTAAGAGCACTGTTTGGAGGAGTCACCCTTTATGTAACAATCACCCCAGAGGACATTTATGCTTGGGTGACAATTTCAGGAAGATCTTCATCACGTGGGGCCACCGTTTCTCGCTGGCTCCACCCTGGGTCTCTGTCCTTTCCAACACGTTATCTTGATGGGGGTGAGGCCAGGCGGGAAACCAGCCAAACCACTAGTACGTAAAAATCTGGGAGGGATGGCCGCTATCAGAAAGTTCATTGAACCACTACTGGACTCTCTTGTAGGCTCGGGAAAGAGAAGGTTGATAAAGATGAAAACTGAACGGTCTTGTTCTCATGGGACTCCCAGAGGCCCCGGTGGGAAGGGGGGGGAGTTTGGGCCCAACACACTTTAATACGGGGCCTACTAAGATAAGAGCTGTTAACAGCACTATAAACAAAGTTGTATGGACATGCACTAACAAGAGAAATTGATCCTGGCAGGGAAGTAGGGCAAGTTTCTTTCAAAACTGGCCTCTGACCTTCGCCTTTCAGGCTGAGTAACACTTTGAGGGGTAGAGGAGGGGAGGGAGGGGGCATACCTGGGAGCAGGAAGAGTCTGAATAAAATAAGAACAAAGAGGAGTGAGTCTGCTGGAGCCCAGGGGCAAGGCAGGCCTCGATCTATATGGTAAAACATCAGGATTAGCAATGACTTGCCCATTGACAATACCCATCCACAAACACCGTCTCATTTCATCTCACATTCATATCGAGGTCAGTAAGACTGATCTTGTTTGACAACAAGGTGCACGAATGCTCCCCTCACCCAACCACACCCAAGTGATCGGCCCCATTCTCAGGAACTCGTCACCAGTGAAACCAAACAACACTAACAGTGTGCCATTTCACAGAAAGAAAAATAAAGGCCACTAGTTAGGTTTTTAAAAGTTTTCCATACGCTCATGGATGACCGTAAATGTAATACACACTGACAAATCCGGGGCTGCAGCTAATATCAGCTTCATGAAGATACAATTAGAGATTATGGTAAGGAACGGCCCTTCTGTGACCCTGAAGTCAAGAGAGCGCTCAGTCTGATTTCCAGCATGTCCACTTACCAGCTGTATGGCTGTGGACTGGAAATTATTTCATTCCCAAGTGAAGTTTCCCCACATCTGGAAGTTGGGAGTCCTAAACCCACCCCACCGAGACTGCTGAAAGACCAGATGGAAAGTGCAGGGAACCAGGCTGGCACAAACCTGGCGCACTCTGTTAATGTTGGCCTTTATTAACTCTCTTTACAGCTCTCTGCCAAGGTCAGAACACGAGAGACACCATGCTCAACTGCAGGTTCCACGTTTTATGAGAGAGAGTGAAAATTCACAGACTGTTTGGGAAGGGGGATCGTGAGAGAAGGTTCGAGAAAGCACTAGTCTTGCAAGTACAGACACCTAAAAGCCTGAGTTCTTGCCCTAGTTTTGTCACTAACTAGCTCTGTGATCTTAGGCATGTCACAACTTATTTGTGACTCAGATCCTACCTGTAAAGTGATGACGGTTGAGATATGAATTCCAAGTGACTCCTAAAGTCCCATTCAGCTCTAACACTCCTTCAGTTTTATGAATCCTGCCTTATGAGGGCCTTTTAAAAGGGAACGCGATTTTCCAAAAGAAGAAATGATTAAAAAGCTCCATGCTCTAGTTTTAAAAATGATTAGAAGCAGTCACATAAAAGAAGAGTACACTTAGTATGTTTTACAAGAAATAATTATAAAAGTAGGACCAATAGGAGAGAAGCTCAAAAGGGAAGCGGCTTTTGACTCAGGCTAAGGAAAAAAGAACTTTCCAACAATAAAAATTATTTGCTAATGGACACTCCCAGCACCTTGCCCAAAGTGGCACATAATAAACTCAAGAAATGATGGACAGGTGGATGGGAAGGAAGGAAGGGAAGAGGGAGCTGGCTCAGGAGGGAGTACACTTCCCCATGCCGGCTGTGTTCAGGCATCAGCTGGATGATCCTCTGTAAGGGGCACTGCAGAACGGACTTCTATCCCACGTAGAAGGTTCTACTACAGGTCAATGTGATATTTATTTCCTCATTTCTCTCCCACTAACTCATACATACTTTATGTATGTATATTTTTATCAGATTAATTTCCCTAAAGGACAGTTCTGTTGATGTCACTCTCCTACTCAGAAAAATTCAATGGCTCCCCATTGCCTCTTCAGTTAAGTCCACAAACCTGATATTTATTTGAGGGTTTATTCCAGCTCCACCTTAAGGACTTTTATTCATTTTTCAAATCCCAACTTGGCTCTATTCCCCATCAAGAAAATGACCACTCTTCACCTTCTCCCCTACCAATTCTCTGAACTGTGTCTATTGTTGTATATTATTGCACACAATTACAATGAATTCAGTGACAGTCCTTCTCGTCCATGAGACTGTGAAGTCCCTGCATGAGGGAGGAATCTTTGTCTCTGTACCTCCAACAAGGAGGAGAATACTTGACTTTCAGTAGTCATTCTATAACAATAGAAATTGCTTATTGTTTATCATAAACCAGGCATTCTGTTAAATTCCTGATATGCAGTATCTGCTTGGATCTTTAGAACAACTCTGTTGTCCCCAGTAAATATATAAGGAACTGGGGGTAAGGGAATATAAATCTGCACAAGACACAAAGCCAGTGAGTGGTTGGGGTTGGATTCAAACCTGGTACCTCACGCCTCGAAGTCCTGGACAGGAAGCGTTCCGTATGCTCCTTTCCTGCAGCAAGTCCATCTATGACAGCTAAAACACGTTATCCATTCACTCATTCAACAAAGCACTGACTGCGCCATTAGGGGACAGGGTCCGGATGTAGAGTTCCTGCCCTCAAGAAGTTTACAATTTACCGTGTGAAAGAGACAAACCAACAATTATGGCACAGTGCAATAATGCTACCAGAGAGATATAGATAGGAAGAAAAACATTTCAACCAAATTGGGGAGACAGGAAATACCAATTATAGCAATGACTTCTAATTATTGAGCACCTACTGCGTGCTGAACAATGTCTTGAAAATCGTATCACAGGGCTTTACAAATAAACAAACTGCAGCCGAGCAAGATCATAGTGTGGTTAAGTGGTTGAGATAATAGTTTCTGGAGGCAAAGTGCCATTGTTCTAGTCTCGGTACCGCTGGTTTCTAGCTGTGTGCCCTTGCGTGCCATCCGTACCTTAGGTCCTCCATCTCTAAAATGGGAACAGTTCCGAGTCACAGGGATGTTGTAGGGATGAAGCCTAGGCCAAGCACTGAAAATGCTCCCTGATACTGCATAAAGCTTATTAAGTAACTTGACCCAGAGCATACCAAGTATCCGATTCCAGTATCCATACGTACAAAGCCTTTCTCAGGAACGCACCTGTACCCAGGTGATGCTAGGGCTGAACTTTGAAGGCAAATGTAGGTATAAGAGCAGGGAGGGTATGACTGGCTACAGAAACAGCCAACATTCCACACTGCCCTATTCTTTCTTCCAGAGTCTTGACCCAATGAAATCCTATCCATCAGCCAACAAAGCCATCCTATTAGACCCCTTCCATGAATGTGCCCCTAATCTCCCTCCCAGACACTTAGCTGACGCCTCTTGGGTCAGGGTCAGTCCTGTGTATACAGCTGGTATTTACACACTTTCACCCATAAACTATGCACACACATACATGCATATGAGCAGAAATCCATGGGGCTTCTAGAATGCCTCACATTCACAGGGCAGGTACTTTACACAGCACCACAAGACAATGATCATCAGCTCAAGTTCAGAGATATTTGCTATACTAATTACCATTCCAAAGCTAAAATTAGAAACCATCCCCAAACTGCAGACAGCTCTACTGTAAACAATATTTCCTACTCATCCTAACTCATCATCTTGAGTTTTTCACTAATGGGGGAGGTAAACTATGATTTATTATTTAAAACTGCAGCTCCATCTAAGGAGCTTAAAAACAGACAGGAGAATGTGAGACAAAAGAAACCTCTACCCTTCCTAATACATATTTATCTGAAACTGTCACATCTGTTTTCTTGGCTTCCTTGTAAGCTGGAGTGGAAGAAAATGGGAAGCATTTTTACATTAAAAATTATCAGAAGCACAGGGGCACCTGGGTGGCTCAGTAGGTTAAGCATCTGACTCTTGATTTCAGCTCAGGTTACGATCTCAGGGTTGTAAGACTGAGGATCCCCCCACCCCCCAGTGAGCCTCCTGCTCAGCAGGGAGTCTGCTGGAGATTTTCTCTCTCCCCCCGCCCCTCCCCCCCACACTCTCCTCCTCTCTAAAATAAATAAATAAATCTTTTAAAACATTAAAAATAAAATAAAAATTATCAGAAGCGTAATAAAAATTTCCTAACATCAGCCTATGTCAAATATTGTTTTATTTTAAAAACTAAAGGAATTTTATTTTTTTCATGGCCAACTTTTGATCAAGAATGCAATCAATCCACTGTGATAGCAGATCTGGGGGAAAATGCACCAAAAAATGATGAAACTGTGAAGTTAATAAAGGAAAGAGGCAAATATGAATTCCATCTCTTTTCTTTCTTTCAGCCCAATTATAGAAGGGGTAGGCAGATATGAGGCTATAATGAAGGCAACGTTAATAGAAAAAAAGCAAAAGATCAAGAAGATCCAAACATTAAATAATCATCTCTCCTCCAAAGGATTACCTTGGCCTCTGAGCACTGATTTAATCTTTATTACAGGTCTCTTTATTTAAAAAAAAAAAAAAAAAATCATGGGACGTGTGTCGCTGGCTCAGTCAGTAGAACATGTGACTGGATCTCACGGTTGTAGGTTCGAGCCCCATGTTGGGTATAGAGATTACTTACAAATAAAATGTTAAAAAAATAATAATAATTGGCTTAAAAATACCTAGAAAATTAGGGGCACCTTGGTGGCTCAGTCAGTTAAGCGACTGCCTTTGGCTCAGGTCATGATCCCAGGGTCCTGGGATCGAGCCCCGCGTTGGGCTCCCTGCTCAATGGGAAGCCTGCTTCTCCCTCTGCCTCTGCTGCTCCTTCTGCTTGTGCTCTCTCACTCGCACTCTCTCTCTCAAATAAATAAATAAAATCTTTAAAAAAAAAAAACCTAGAAAATTAGAATTGAAAGAAAATTTATTATTATTTTTTGGCTTTGAGGGTTAAGGGATTAACTTATTTCTAGCAACTTAAGGTTAAGCAACAAGAAGGATTAAAGTACATTTTTATGCCAAATAGTACATTTAGGGGGCTTCTCCAAAAACAAAAAGACAGGGATCAAGTACTGGCCAAGGTTAAAAATAAAGAAGGACTAATGGGGAGGCAAACCTATCAGACTAAGTCATTTTTTCCTCATAATAGTCTAAAATTAGATCCCTTAGCAATGCTTACTTTCTTTAAATAAAAATGATATAATATCACAAACTTCCCTTTTAAACACCACTGAGGTACTTGGGTTCCATAAGTACTTGACAGCTAACTACAAAGCTAACCAGACCTAGAGATTTTAAGTCTAATAAAATGTCACAGCCAACCTGGTGAAATCTCAACTCTTATTTGAAGTATCCAGTCTATAAACCCAAAGCTATATGGACAAACACACTCCACAAGTAATTTTAGGGCACAAAAAAGGCCTCAGCTTTCATCCCCCCAAGATACATTAGTAAAATAAATGGAATCAGCCTTTTTCCTTCTTTCAAAGCCTAAATCTGGCTCTCAGAGGTAGCAGGATATTGTGAGGAGTTCCTTCACGTTGGAATCTCTGATGCCCACAGTGGTACATGCAGACCCAGGATCTGAACCCGAATTCCAAGTTCTATTCTAACATGAAGGAGTTAAAGATGACCCCCAAGGTCTCTGCTCTTCATCTCCACTGTGCTCTGCACAGCACCAGAGTGATCCTATTAAAACTAAGTCAGATCTTTTTATCCCTGTGCTCAGAACTCCCCCTTCACCTTCCCTGTCAGAGTAAAAACCAAAGCCCTACAATGGCCTCCAGGCCACTATTGATTCTGACCCCTGTGTCCTCACGTCCTGATTGTCCCTTTGCTCACCAACTCCAGAAACACTGGCCTCTCTGCTCTGGCTGCCCTCTGCCCGGAATGCTCTTCCCCCAAATATCTGCATGACTAATTGTCACCTTCAAATATTTGAATAAACGTTTCCCTCCCAATTAGATTCGTTTAAAATTACATGTCTTTTAAACTCCATTATTTTTCTTTCTCCATGGTCCTTACCACTTTCCAACAAATGACACAATTGATTTCTTTATTGTGTTTCTTGTTTATTAGGTTGTTTCTTCCAGCTAGAATGAACGCTCCTTGAGGGCAGGAATTTGCTTGTGTTTGTTAACTGATGCATCTCAGGTGTTCGGTATGTAGCAGGTGTTCAGCAAATATTTGAAGGATGAATAAATAAGGTCTTCTATTGCTCTAACTTCTTATGATTCCATGAAGTATCCAGTACTTCCCACTTGGCAAACTGATAACTGGTTATTTCCCCACAGATACCAACACAAGAAACTGATTTAGTCAAGTTCAAAAACATTTAATTAATTGCCACCATTTATTGAGAATTTACTATGAGCCAGGTACCATGTTTTAGATGTGTTTTCTCATTTAATCATCACCAAGTGCCAATTAGAAAGACATTACATTCCTCCCTAATTTTTTAAGGAGCCTAAGGAAATGTAGGCTCAGACAGGATAAGAGAGTAACCCAAGACCATACTGTGACCTATGAGGGCCCATGCTGGGCTGTCTGCACATCCAGAGCCATCTGACGCCCCATTCTGCCTCCTTCATCATAAACCTGGTTCCGCTCTTCAGTAGCACAGACAACAGAGACCCCATGGCTGTGTTATGGAAAGACTCCAGGGTACAGTTAATTATACAGAGAAAATCTGGGCTAAAAAAAAATAATAAATGCAACGAAATTTTGTGACAGAATCTGTACTTTTATAATAAAACATATGGTCATTCTTATAAAATCATTCTGATACTGTTAAAACCAAACCAGTAACAACAGAACTTGAAAGGGAGACGCCATGATTAAACTCAGCACTGGTCTCCCTAAAGACTCGCTTATGTGACCAGGATAGCCCCTGACCCCTTCACTGAGCCTCGGCACTACTGGCTGCTGATTTTGAGACTCACTAAGTGAGAAAAATCTATCTGCAAAAAATAACGAATTTACAAAAGAAAGGCACGCTGTAAATTCAACCAGCTCCTGATCACAATTTCTGAGGTTGGTAGGAGTATTTTGAGACCCATTACACAAGCCCAGTAGAACAAAACCTGAGTCAACTCAGACAGCTGAGTTCAGCAGTTCCCAGAGAATGACAGAAAAAGGATAATTCTATCAGAGGCTCTTTTCTCTGAATCATCTTACTGGTGGACCAAAGTCTTCATTGACGCCAACCCACAAAGGAGACACGGCCCATGAGCAAAAGTTTCTGGAAGGGTTAGCTTCTCTTCCCGCGGAGAGGGAAACGGTCCAAAACAGCCACCCGCTTCTATGGCTCAGAATAGGCTGTGTGGTTAGACAAGGCTGGGATGCCCGTCCTGAGGCTACCGTCACCACCTTAACCGACTCCTGAACCCCAGACACTGGGGGGCAAGGCCAACCGAGGGTTCTCCCGACTCCCACACACAGGGCACGACAACGTTAGGTCCCAGTCAGACCCGGCCTATTCCAACCATCTGATTCCATCAGATCTTCTTATCCAAATTCTCCTGGGGGTTTCTCAACCAGACACTGCTTTCACCTTTCTGAGGTGGGAGGTGGGAGCCTTCAGTGACCGTGGACAGAGGTAAAAGGAGAGTCCCGCATGTTGGCGTTGCCTCATCCAGAAGAAATATCTGAACTTCAAAGTATCGCACGGATAACTGAAGTTTTTCTTTTACTTGATAATTCTAAATTGTGAGTTCAATATCTAAAATTAGATTACGCATAAATGCCAAGAATTCCTTTTGTGATAATCATTAAAACCCCAAATTTAAAATCCCTGCTTAAATGGTTTTAATCAAGAGAGCAATCCAAAGTCTTAATTTTTCAGGTCTATTATCTGTAGAAATTTTTACTTTATTAGTAATGTAAAACAAGCAGGCAGTCCCTAGGAAAAAAATTTTTAATTAAAAGCCTTCACAAGTATTCCATAACCACTTTGAGAGCTATCTTGACGCATGGATGCCTTTGGGGGAGGGGTGTACCTAGGCTCTAACTGTACTTGAAAAATAGCATTGTCGCTATGGAAGCAGCTCTAAATTTTGACTGTTCTTCCTTATGCTAGCAAAGGCCATGTTCTTTATACGCAGCTTTTCTTTTCACTGAAAAGGGCTTTGACAGTAATCCACCTAGGGTATAGCATGCCCTGCCTCGCCTAGGCACCACCCTTCTGACTTGCTGTCAAGCACCATGCTTTCAGCTGAGCCCCAAACATAGAGGTAGAGTATAGATCAACGGAAATACCAGCTTCACCAAAAAAAAAAAAGGGTGACTTTCATTCATTCAACCATTCATTCCTTGAAGGAATCACAGATAAGGCCCATTCAAGTTCTTGTCACTGGCCTAATTATGATCTCTCTTTTCTGGACCCTTTACTGACAACTACAGTCTCACTATTGAGCAAGCATGACCAAGTTTTGTTTAAAAACAAATGTTTCAGAGCACCAGGGTGGCTCAGTCGGTTAAGCGTCTGCCTTTGGTTCAGGTCAAGATCTCAGGGTCCTGGGATCGATCCCCACGTTGGGCTCCCTGTTCAGCGGGGAGCCTGCTTCTCCCTCTCTCTCTGCCCCCTCCCCCTGCTTGTGCTTTCTCTCTCTCTCTCTGTCAAAAAAAAAAAAAACTTTAAAAAATAATAATAATAAATTGCAAAATAAATAAATAAATAAACACAAATGTTTCATAAATTTTACATTTAAGAGTACAGGCTTTTGGAGTGGTCACCTTTAGAAAGCAGCATGTCTTCCAGTAGCATGAAGAAGCTGCTCCAATGTTTGCCACTCCTCTTTCTGAGCTGCTTCCATTTCAATAGCTCAGAGACAGTAAGTTGTCATTCTCTGAAGATGTATTTGATTCTGGAAAGCACCCAAAAGGCCTTTAGAGCCCAAGCTTGCCAAATAATGTAGGTAATCATGTTGAGTAATATTGTTTTTCATAAAAATGAGGTGTGACCATTAAAGTAATAAAACTGGTTTTCTTATGAGGATCATAACCAGACTCTGAAGGCAAATGCACAAAAAAGTTCAAAAAGTGTTTGGTGATGGATAGTCTTGGTTTTTGGTTGTTTTTAAGCAAATGGCAAGATCTTTAAAATTAGTACAAAATGAACCAAAGCTACTCCGAAGACAGTTTTTCCCACTTGGACACACATATGAGTACATGCAATAAATTATATTAATAAATTCTGCCAACTGCCCTTAATTTAACATTTTGATTAATTTTCACAAAATCTTATCCTTTTTCCACCATCATTCTCATTAATTTAAATCATTCACTGTGATAGCAAAAAATATTAAAATATATGATTCCCTCAAGGAGCAAATGATCAAATGCATGAAAGCAAAGTCTTCTTTAGCATCTTAGAATTAAAGTGGATTTCGAGAGCATCCATCCAATAGATACTTATTGAGCAAATATTAGCGAAGAGAGAAAGAGAGATGTTCAGTTTGCCAAGATTAACCATCTAAATCTCCTTGAGTAAGTCATCTATTTAGGAGGATGGTTTTGTGGCTGTGAAGATGGAATTTATCCTTAGCAATCTTTTAGGCCTGGGACTGTTATTTTCAGTTTTCAGTAAGTGGAAGGGAGCAGGGCTTCCTATTATATTCCTGGGGAGAAGACTTAGAGAGGCTCTTCTTCGTCTATGTTATGATACCGAGAACAAGCTTCCCTAGCCACAGTGGAATCACCATTTCTATCCTGGGGCCATGGCGGTGGCTATCAGCATTAAAACTTCCATCTCAAGTCAACTCATCTTCTTGAAATAATCAATGCTCCAGGAAAAAGATGAACTCCACAGCTCCTATTTGCACATTCAGGTCAATTAGCAGAGAGTAGGCATAACAGTCTTCTAGATGCCTGGAAGTGGAGTGTTGCTCTAGCAAACCCTTAAAAATGTAGATGGTGGCTTTCTCATTTTACTTGCCCCCAAGATGCCTCTGATATCTTCTCTTCTATTTCATTTTTACAAGGCTTTTCAAAGTCTATTAAATTGATTTCATGACTCATTAATGGGGCACTTCCTACAGTTTGGAAAACAATGACCTACACCAGATGTTTTTGACAGTGTGGCCCACGGTCCATGTCCACCAGAACAGAACATGCAAAGAAAAAAAAAAAAAGCAAATTCCTGGGCTCCATCCCAGACCTTCCACAACAGATGATCTGTTGGTAGAGTCCATGAACTGTCATTTCAATGAGCTTCCGAGGTCATTCTGATGTGCACTGAAGTTTGAAAACTTGTCTTGACCATTACCCAGCCATAAATCATAAGGAAAATAGGTCCAAAGAGGCTACATGGTTTTTCAAGATCATACTGCTAATTAGTAGCAAACCCAACAGCAGGGATCGTGCCTCCTGTATTCCTGGGGAGTGTTCTTTAAATACATAAAGAACACCATTCATGCCCATCTCTGATCCATATCCCCCAAATTTACTCAATGGTCACGCCCACTGCTGTATCTCCAATGCCTAGAACAGTGCTATGTCTGGGTTCGGGGGGTTAGGAAGAACCCCAGAAATGTATGTCTTATCATTTCCAAAATTAATATTCCAAGAAGACAGGAGTATAAAATCATACGTATGGCCAATCCAACAACCAGCGCACTGTTTAATAAGCATTGATCTTCATCAAATGTACCCTGACCTAACAAAACAAATGATTTGCAAGAATGAAAAATGAAATAATGGAGGCAAAGGTGTTTTGCTTTCCCTTTATACAGGTAAGAAGAAAACAGTTGGCCAAAAGGGGCAATAAACTAGCAATAAAAAGTGTCAGTTTTAGTTCCTAAATCATAAAACTGACAAATGGTTTTCTCATATTCTAACAAAGGAATAATATCAACAAAAAGCAAGTCGATCAAGGATACTAAATAAAGCTAACTATATGTAATAGAATAAAAACAGACCATGGAATTGGAACGTTTACCGTCAAATTCGTGGTTTGGTTAGGCTCTCTGAGTTTACCTTTCTAATATCAATTTTTCCATTTGAAGGGCTCCTCCAGTTAATTCAAGTTCCCATGGGTCAGGCGTTAGGGTCCACAGCTATGACCAGTGATCTATGAGGATTCCACTGAGTAATGTTGGCCCTCTCTTCCAGAAGCAGTCCAAGGATGGTTTTCTAGGGTCTAAAATCAAATTAATTCAATATGCATCTATTGAACAACATTAACTTCTGGGTCCAGTGTGATGCTGTAGGAGTAGGAAGGGATGTAAGTAGACTCTTCAGTTCTCAAGTCGCATAATTGATTACAAAAAGCTCTCAGTGCGTACATTAAGTACTAGGTTATTATCAATAACCACACAAGCAGGTACACAATGACCAACTTCTTTACCTGGAAGGAAGGAGCAAGTAATTGTAATGTATACACAAGAGGACTTCTTTTTTTCAGGGAAATATGCAAGGGAAATATTCAGGGAAATATGCAAGCATGAGGTAGAGGGGCCTCTCCGGGGCACCTCCTCCCTGACTTTGAGACTCCTCTGTCCTTCACTTTCCTTTCGACTTCTCTGGCAAAGTCCAGGTAGAAAAAGAGACTTGAAGGTGCCCCGCCCACATACTTGCACACATGGGCCATATTTTTTCAGGGCAGAGAAGGCAGTGGGAGTAAAGGCAAAGCTGACATATTTCTCTCACTTCATTCCCTACATCACTCGCTAAGATTCCCACAGCGTTCTCTGTAAACAAGGGGCTGATGAGATAGTCAACCATGTCTACAAACTCAATGCCTTGGGTTATTGAGCATTTTTCAGAAACATACTTCCCTGGTAACTCAGGTCTGACCGTAGCTACTTCAGAGATTTATTGCCAAGCTCAGCAGCTGATCAAAATAAGAAAGAAATATTCTACAGATTTCAAACACTTTTATGAACCTAAAGAGAAAAAAATCAACTCTGGCATCGTTAAAATGTTAATACAGGAGTTCTATCCTGATCCATAGCAGCTACTCACTCCCATACTTTAATCATCATTAATTCTGTGAGATTTAGTTCAGATAAATTTAACAACTGACTGCAAATACACTTCATAATTTTTATCAGGATTCGAGGATGGGCTTCACCTCTGGAGTGTGATGACAAATACTCGTGTTTTAAGAAATTGTGCCACGGGGCGCCTGGGTGGCTCAGTTGGTTAAGCGACTGCCTTCGGCTCGGGTCATGATCCTGGAGTCCCTGGATCGAGTCCCACATCGGGCTCCCTGCTCAGCAGAGAGTCTGCTTCTCCCTCTGACCCTAACCCCTCTTATGTGCTCTCTCATTCTCTCTCTCTCAAATAAATAAATAAAATCTTTAAAAAAAAAAAAAAAAAGAAAAGAAATTGTGCCACGTACGTTTCATCACACATGCACATATATACACATCAAAACATGCGTGAAGCCCCAATCACTCCTTTGCTTGAAGAATTCAAGAAACTACTCATGCAGGACCCTGCAGGATCACCCCAGTAACACAAGTCCTCCAAAGAGATAACAGAAAAAACAGCAGAGATTGGATTTCTTTCGCTTGCTCTCAGGGTTTTGGGATGACTGTATCTCGAGGGTTAATCCCTCCAGATGTATAAATGTAATGTCTGACATTGCTCCCCATCTGCAGTAATCAATCAGAAGTATCTCTAGAAAAGGCTCAGGAAGAAATCTGGATTTTTCCCAAGCAAAGTTGAACTGTCCTCACTCCGTGTCCCTTTCTCTCCATATGCATTTCTCTCCGTGTGAGGAGAAGCAAAGATATATTTTTATCCTATAACTGAATCTTGTCATTGATAATGTTCCTTCCTCTCATATGGCTGCAGGGAAACTCAGGGCCAGATTTGCAGACTACCTTTAACATAATTAGGCAGAGCCTTACTGAATGCCCTTCTAGATTTTAACACTCTTCTGGTTTCATCTGTGTGATCCGTATGCCACTTTTGTTCTGCTTTCTTCGTCTTTATTAACGTGTTTCGTTAAGAAACAGACAAGTAAGTACCTAAGCAATGTTTATCCTGTATGAGGCTTCCCCTAAGCATTCACCACCTGTCAGGATGTTCCCAAGCATGCAGACATGTTCACATTACCCCGAGTCCATAATTTCTATCTTCAAGCACACATTCCTTACACAAGAAAACCCACTGCTGGCTTGCTGACAATCCTGAGGGGTTCATCCTCTCCACTTAACAGTGGATGGTAGTGCTGTCTTCTTTGGAGTGGTATTTAAACCTGGCTTCATTGTTAACTAAGAAAATCCTATCTGGCAGGATTATTGAAAAATGGGGATTCGGGAAGTAAAATAACTCAACTAAAAACACAGAAATGTAAAAAGCACCCAATGATGTCATCGTTGTCACATAGTCCGTCCCATTAAAAAGCCATCTGTATTCTACAATAAGGAAGACAGAGTAGATGGTAAATTATGCCTCTACATCACAGTTCTCTCTGAAATTTTATTCAATCATAAACCTCCATATCAAATAGTTTCTACATGTTCACTCATCTCTCTCTAATGTCAGGTACGTGATTAGTGCCAGGAAAGCATCATGTAAGTTTTGAATCTCGCATCCAGGTCTGCAACAGTGAGGCGAGCTTAGTGGACTGAGGACAAATTTTAGCTTGTGACAGAAATAACATACAGAACCTGGTAATCTCTCATAATAAACTCAGGATGGGGCATTTAAAAAGAAATTCATATAACCAAGAGCTTTCAGCTACGTTGGTTTTAAGAAGAGATCACTGAACTTAACCACACCCTAATTTGAAAGCACAGAAAGCTGCCCAGCGGCCACACTTTACTGCAAAATATAGATAAATATTCTTATTTTGCAATCATGAATAAGGGGGTAATATTCCCTAGTCCATCTGCAGAAAAGCCCTTTTAGAGCCTAGAAAAGCCAGCAGGTTTTCCAAGCCTGCTTAATGCCGAAACCAAAAAACTAGATAGGACCTCACTGATTCTTGCATTTGATCATAAACTTCCCTGTAAGCCACATGCATTCATGTTTAAGTCTCCATGTTTATTGAAACCAAAAATCACTGGCAGCGTGCCGGGGTGGCTCAGTCAGTTAGGCATCTGACTCTTGATTTCGGCTCAGGTCATGATCTCAGGGACGTGAGATCCAGCCCTGAGCTGGGTGTGGAGCCTGCTCGGGATTTTCTCTTTCCCTCTCCCTCTGCTCCCTCTCCCTCTCTAAAAAGCAAAACCAAAACAAAACAAAACAAAAAAACATTGGCAATAAAATAGAATCAATAGGGCATTTTCTCTAAATTAGAAATATTTCATTAATATTATCTCTATAAGATTTTAGAATTGCCTGAGAGAAACAACTCTAATTGATACAGAGATTTAGGGGAAAAAATATATTTTGGCAAATTAACTTTTATTACATCACATAAAATTAATCCACAGTATATATATATTAGGAGAAAATCTGAAAACCGACCACAAGTTCTTGCTCGATACTGTCATATACCATTAGCCACCTTCATCCACCTAAAATTCGTTGTAATTCATTTCAATATACAGAAATACACTGGAAATGAACTGGCTTTCATTACTGTTTCAACACTGCCTACCAAACCAAAGGCTGAATCTAAGCTATTTCTTGTGCTGTTAACATATTTGATCAAAATCATTCAACACGTTCAAAAATTATTAGAGTATGAAATCCAACATATACACCTAAAAAACATCTTTGGTCTCAGCATAACTCTTCCTCCCAAGACAAATTCTGACTTCTTGAAACATCTTTACCTATCCAGACACAGGTATAATTATGAGGACATTGCTTTCAGAGCCATATTTCCTAGATTAGCAAACTAATCACAGATCTTTTATCTATTGTAGTTCTTTTTCTTTGCTTTTGCTTGCCAGAACAATATATCCTTTATTTATTTTTTTTTTTTAAAGCTTTTATGTATTTGAGAGAGAGATCGAGAGCACGAGCAGCGGAAGGGGCAGAGGGAGAAGCAGACTCCCAGCTGAGCAGGGAGCCCAACACAGGGCTCGATCCCAGGACCCCAGGATCATGGCCTGAGCCAAAGGCAGATGCTTAACCTGAGCCACCCAGGCGCCCCACAATAAATCCTTTAAAAAGAAGAATCTTGCTGCATATTTATTAGATATTATTTTAAAATTTAAGAACAGACTCTTCATTTCTATTATAATGGAAAAATAAATTCCCTGCTGTCCTTACCCTTTCTTCTCCATAGTCTATCACTTTTACCACTCGTAAGTTCGCCAGTTTTTCATACTCTATCCCTATTCTGCTATATGTCTTTCCCTGACATTATACAAATTTATATAAATGTTTTGATTCTTTTCCGTGGTAGCTACTCTGCAGTGCTACTTGAGAAAGGGCATAAATAAGAGCAAAGCCAACTGAGACTATAGCTTAGAACAGTGAGATATTACTCAGCAACCCACAGAGAAGGGAAATGAAACAATGAATACCCAGAGCCCCTGGAGTCACCATAACATTTAATTCAATTCTGTACGATTTGTGGAGGCCTGCCATGAACCAGGCAATGTGCTTGGTAGACAGTGAGCTATAAAGAAAGGGCAGGCCGTGTGGACCAAAGACCTCACGCCACAGGGAGTTATTAATTGGTGGTCTGTAAAGAACTATTAATTCATGACCACGAGAGTTATGTTACTTTGGTAAAGATCACTTTCTTCTTATTCTTTTTGTTTTAATTTGCCAAGATCCATTAGGAAGCCCTGTATTCCTGTAGGACACCTGGGAAGGGATTATGTCACACCCCACCTGCCGTCCTCCCATTCGCCATCTAAAGCCCACATCCCACCTGCATTCCATTACTACCTCATTTCATTTATTTCCTCCCCAATAGTGTGAGGTGCTTTCCTTCTACAAAGGCTGAAGATCAGAATCAATTCCAACACAAGAGCCTACTCACTGACAAACACAAGCAGAGCAGATTTCTGGCCCTCCACTGAAGCTCACCTGGACAGAATAGAAACTACAAGCCAAGAGGTTAGCCAACTGCTGGCTGGAGATCATCCCCACACTACAAAACATGCCGAAGAAAACTTTCTTTGAACATCGAGTAAGAATGAAAAACAAACAAACAAAACACAAAAACAAAAAAAACCCAAAATGCTGAGTAGAAGACAGAAATGTTGGAGGCTCTCCACATTTCATTTTCTCAGCTGAAATAACTCTTGGTAGTTTAGTACAGAAAGGATGCTGATATCCAAACCCATTAGGTCACTGTGAGAATAGCTGTGTGATGAAGGCATAGACTTTGTTCTCAAATTTTCTGATGGAGCTTTGTCAGAACTAAATAAAAGGACCCTAATTTGCCATTTTTGTTATGCATGAGGCTTCATCAGATTGGGATGCTGGAGAAAAGGTGGTGAAACCTGACCAGGCTTACAACAGCTTTTTCAAAGGTCAGACTATCCCCAAAGGATGGGAAAGCCTGCAGGGGGGATCTGCCTTCACATTCTATCTGTTTAGCGGCGCAGTGACTATTCCTATTTCTAAGTGCTTACCAGGGATTCTTTATTCCTTACAAATACCTAACACAGATAAAAATTCCTCCTTGCTTATAAACATTTTGACTTATAGCTCAATTTAGCAAAGCTCCAGGCCCTAGCAAATGACCCAAATAACCCTTTGTTGATCTGGGAGTCAAAATACTAACGATGAATTAAAAAAAAAAAATCCAGTAGAGCAGTGTTTTCTCCCTGATAGAATGGGTCCCACTGTTGAGACATAGAAGTAAGTCTCTTTGGAGGCAGGGTTTGCCAACAAGCACAAACCCTCCATACCCAGGGCTGCTGCAGCAAAATAAATTTACTCACCTCCTCTGTTCATTCAGCTGTCCGTCTCGTTAATGAAAAGTAATGTTTCAGTTCAGGCTTTATGTTTGACTTGCAAATATACTACCACCAACAAAAATAAACCATTGCCCACTGCGATGTTACAATATTAACACACGCTTTCCAGTTTTGATAGAACAATTTTAATGTATTACCGAGTGCACTGAGTCATCTACCTACTTGGCAAGGAAATACTGAATTGCTACAATTTCTGTCTATCTGTTTATTTATTTGTTTGTGAGTAAAGCGATAGAGGTTTATCAAGTGAAGACACAGAAAAAGCTCTCAAGAGTGAGAGGGGTCCTGACAGGGTTGCCTACAATTTCTATTTAGGACACTTTTCTCATCCTGATCTGCCCAATCTCAGTATAATTATCACTGAGTTATTAATTCTCCAACTACTACTCTTTCTTGTGTTGATCATCTCAGGTAACAAGGTTAGAGCCAGGTTAGTAAAAAGGGAAAATGAGAACTCAGACTCCTCACAGATCACCTGATTGACTTCTAACCCCTAAGAGTGGAAGGTCATGGCTCCCTTCTCTATCTGACACCCATAAGCACATCTACGTTGGAATCCATATGCCCATGCGATGCAAAAACCAGACCCTGGGTCTTCTTCACCATGACTTCCTCATGACCGTAACATATCTGTCAGTGCAATGAAGATATGTAACTTTTTATTTTAGACTTCTTTATACCTGATAAAAAAAGATAAACACTCAGGTCAAACCTAATGCTCGTATGGCATCCCAACGGCCACAGATGATTTGCTAGAGACCTGGTACATTTCCTTAAATGCCCCCATCCCTCCTTACTGATCTAAAAAAAAAAAAACAAAACAAAAAAACAAGAAGCCATTATGCCTCAAAGGTAAGCAGGTAAGAGATGGATAAGAACGATCAAAATAACCCAAACTGATGTATTTTATTTACTTCCGAGGGAAGATGGTGTTTGTGGATTTCTGAACTACTGTGCACGCATGTGTTTAACAGATGCATACATGGAGCTAAGTGGACGTGACAGAGCACAGGATGGGACCCATGGGGAAAGTTTTGTTTCGCTTAGAAAGAAAATCTCATCTGAGAGATTTTCTGAGTTTTTCATATTAAATGTTACCAAATGTAGTTGCATATTCATTCAATTATGGGAAATACCATTTAGGCACCTATTTAATTTTTCTCACTCATTTTAGACATATAAAATATTATAGTCACAGTTCCACATTAAAGACTCAATTCCATAGAGAAAGGGGGATCGTGTGGGGAGGGGAAAAATCCACTTACTCTCTTCCCTTACTCTTCCACATACATGAGGCTGGCTCACTAAAGCACAATGTAACAGAGTGAAGCCCATGTCCTTCCTCAGTAGTCCTTTAAAGGAGCGATCTGGAAAACAATCTGAATGCATTTCTGTAGATGACAAGGTTATCTTCAGGCCGTATGGAGAAGACAAGCAGTGCCAACTGAACTGAATTTAACTGCATTTCCCTCGGAATTCGGAGCCTCTCTGCCACTTAACAAATAACCTGCCACACGTTCTAGTATAAATGTTATTTCCCATTGCACAACACTTGATCATAAATACAAGTGCTTCTTTTTCTCTTCCAAGGACATTACCCCTCACCCTCACTCTAATTCCACCTTTGGGATGGACAACAGCTAAGATTCAAAGAAAGGTTCTAGGTAGTTTGGCTGTAAGCATCTTTGATGCAAGCCTTTTTGCCGCATAACCAATTAATTGGCCATAAGGCAATTCTGCATAAAAGATAAAAAAAAAAAAAAACTGGTTGAAAGTGTGGCTTGACAGTCTGTTGGTTTCATCAACTGGCTGACAGTTTAGTTTCATTTCTCCATTTATGCAATACTCCCGTTTTATATTATATAAAATTTAACCCTCACAATTGTCTAGACAGCAGCACAGAGTTTTTAACATACATTTCCCATGGAACCTTGGAACCTCGATCAACAGACAGGTGACAAGATGCCAAGAACAGTGTAGGTTTTCACCACACAATACAACAAGAGCTCATTTACAAATACATTCTAGTACTTGGAAACAGCTATGCCTTAGAATAAAGAAAGAAATATTAGCGAAAAAAGAAAAAGTGTGATGCTGAATGAGGAGATAAACCAACAAGCAAAAAAAAAAAAAAAGTATAATGCTATGAACAAAAGACTCCGAAGACAGGGCTTAAGTACAAGCCACCAAAACAAAAAATCAGTTATTTGCACAGTAGTGCCATGAATCCATACTACACACCTTGAATGTATACAAACATACTGTATTTCGCAATTAAGTCTTTTTATTTTTGTCGCTTATTTTTCATATTTCTTTATGTCCTTTTTAATGAATGTCCCTCTTTTTTGTGTGTGTGATTTTTATCTTTTACAGCAAAATCGCCTTATGGCCAATTAATTATTTGGTGAAAATGTTTGCAGTGAAAATGCCTACAGCAAGGATGCTTATGGCAAAAACACCGGACATGCCAAAGAAGAACCCCCAAAAATCATTATTATAAGATCTAAACAAGTAACAGAAAACAAGTATGAATCTCACAGGCATTTCATTTCTGGATATACTCACGTTACTTCCTTGCTAATCACGGGAGTTTATTTAATTCTATCTGGTTCCTTTGAAACGTGGGTTAGTCTTAACTGTTATAATAAAAAGTGAAAAACCAAAACACTCGCAAGGGATTTTATCTTCACACAGAGCATCCTGAAACTCTCATTTGAGATTATATGAAGGGGAAGTATTTTCTTGACATTAGAACCTAAAGCAAACTTGGTAGAGACTCAAATATAATGAAAATAGAAGGGAGATATAAAGATAGCTTTGGTGTTATAAAAACTATCCTCCTAGGGCTTGAAAGGCACACACACATCCACAGATCACAAGACGAGCTGGGGATTTGCCATCTTCACTTTGCACTGACCTTCTGATTTTGATTAGAAGACAGTTTTTCGCCACATTCATGCCCTTGAGACAAGTCTACCAGCCCCCACAGAAAGGAGCCCAGCAGCCTTAGGAGCTTCGGTCGGCTCCCAAGCTGAAGGCACACGAACCGAAAGAGGAAAATGCTACTGGACAGAGATCCCAAGGAGCCCTGCCATAATGTCTGCATCACTTTGGGGAAGTCACAATTCCCGAGTAAACCAGGATCCCTGGCAACCAAATGCTTACCTGAATGCTCCTTCCCACCCTATCCCCTTCATCTGCTGTGTCATGTCATGAAAATACCAGTGGAAAGAAGAGGATGTAGCAATGGGAGGATTTTGAAAGCAAACTTCAAAGCATAATTATTAGGGCTGGGTCTGATCAGACCACGTCAAATAATGACTCAGATAAAAGACGGGGGGTGGGCAGCGCTGGGTGGCACAGTCCGTTGAACGCCTGACTCTCAGTTTCAGCTCAGGTCGTAACGGCGGGGTCGTGGGATCAAGTCACGCATGGGGCTCCCCACTCAGCTCGGAGTCCTGCTTAGGATTCTCTCTCCCTCTCCCTCTGCCCCCCCCCACCCCGTGCTCGCTCTCTCTCTAAAATAAATAAATCTTAAAAAAAAAAAAAAAGAGGTCAGGGAATGCGTTTCATTTGCTGACATCACAATTTGGGATACATAAGGTAATCTTCAAAGAACAAGGGGGAAAAAACGGTTTTAAAATTTTGACAAGTTGCAGAAATAGATACATATAATCTCAACACCAGAAGGGAAGATGGGCTACAAAAGTTCTGCACAGGCATAGTCAGGACAGGTTTGGGGGGTTCAGGCTAATCTTAAGAATCGGAAACTAGGAGAACCTTCAAATCAGAAAACAAACAGAAACCAGCCCCATCAGGTGTCCCATTGCCCAGCCTAATCCTTTAAGGCCACCAAGTCTCTGAAAGCACACATCACAGAGCAAACTTGAACTGATGTTAAAAATTCCTGTTGACATAGTGAAGAACCGCCACAAGAGATTCAAGGATTTCCTCTCTGAAATTTTAAGGGTAAAAATACCAACTTTCTAGGATGGACCGCCATCGAGCAAAAGGGTAGATTATCACCCGAAGTTCTTAAAAAGATACTCTGGAATAGAAGTTGGGAACATGGGATTTGGGGCCAAACCTTCATGAAAACCCCATCATGTATTTCCCGCTGACTTTCTGACATCATGTAATTTCCTGTGTGGCTTAACCTCTCTGAGCATCAGTTTATTCATCAATAACACAAAGCCCATATGTAATTCTCACAGGACCACTACGTAGGTTAAATGAGTTCATGTACATGCTGCATCTGGCATATAGCACATGTGTAACAAATGTTTCCTATTTATGATGTCCCTTCAAAAGTCATCTCTCTCTGAATAAAGTTTAGAATTGACCATGATGATATTTTGCATAAATGGTTAAAAAAAAAATCACTTAAGTGTCAAAGAACCCATGACTCTGTGTTATTGCACCTGGTGATGTAAGTCACTCGTGTGTGTACACCACACAAGAACATATTTCTTGCTGCCTGACCCAGACACTAAAAAAAAAAGTGTCTTAAAAAAAAAAAAGTAATTGTCCCTAAATAAGAAATGAAAAAAGCCAAGTGTTTCATATCTAACAGAAGTCTTTCTCAAGCATAAATTTAATTACTTGAGTTCTGAGTAATCTAGCCTATTCCTGGGTCTGGACTTTTGTTGTTGTTCTCCTTCTCTTTTGTTATGAAATAATCACATAACATATGTACAATTCAATGGACAAAAGCAAAATGAACGTCTCTATGTGCCTACCTGTAGAACACTGCAAGCACCTTTGAAGTCCCAGGTGTAGCTATTCCTAATCAGACTCTATCCTTCACCCCCAGAAGTAATCACTGTTCTCCTGCATTTTATGTTACTAGTTCCCTTACTTTTCTTTATAATCTTCCCATATATGAGTCAATCCTTAAAGAATGTGTTGCTTTAGTTCAGCATTTTTTAGAATTTTACATAAATGGAATCACACTGTATTATTCTTCTATCTTGCTTTTCCACTCAACATTATGCTTATGAGATTCATCCCTGTTGATATGCACCATTGTACGTTATTCTCACTGCTGTTTATTATAAATGTAGCACAATCTTTTCTCAATATACTGGTTAGTAGGCCTATAGACCTATTTCAGTATTTCGCTGTAAGCATTCCTACAGATGTGTAAGAGTTTCTAAGGCTGTGTTTCCCAATCTTCTTCATAATCCCACTTATATAAAAAAAAAAAAAAAGTATCAGAATGACAAGCTATAAAGTTATGAGACAAAACCGCTCCCACTCCAGGCTTGCAATTTGCTCTGCTACCCCGATGACTAAGAGGATCAGGGGACCATTTTCCAAGGAATTCCAAACTTCTTTCCAAAACCATTATACCAGTTTCCACTATCACCAGAATCATATGCATATTCCCTCTGCTCTATATCCTCGCCCAGTGCTGGATGCTGACAGACATTTACCAGCGTGGTAGGTATGAAACAGGAGCTCATCGTGGTTTTAATGTTAAAACATATTATACCACCTCTATAATTGAAACAGTAGAGAACAGAATAGAAAATGCAGAAAGACAGCCAATTAAATACTTATGGAAATTAAATATACAATAGGGGCACATCTCAAATCAGTGGGGAAGAGATGAGACTTTTTTTTTTTAATCCTTTTTTTTAAAGATTTTATTTATTTATTTGACAGAGAGACACAGCGAGAGAGGGAATACAAGCAGGGGGAGTGGGAGAGGGAGAAGCAGGCTTCCCGCTGAGCAGGGAGCCCCATGCGGGGCTCGATCCCAGGACCCTGGGATCAGGGCCCAAGCCTAAGGCAGACACTTAACAACTGATCCACCCAGGTGCCCCGAGATGAGACTTTTAATAAGTGGTCTGTGACATCTAGATAGCCGTGTGGAAAAAGAGAAAATTGGATCCATTTTCCCACACAACAAAATAAATTCCAAAGGGGTCACATACTTAAATGTTAGTGATAAAACCACACAAGCACTAAAAGAAAATATGGGTGACTCTCCGTAACTGTCCAGAATGGTAGTCATTATCCACATGTGGCTACTAAGCACCTGAAATGTAGTTAAGTGTGCCTGAGGAGCTAAACTGGCAGTTTTAATTTATTTTAATTAACTTATATTGAAATTTTAGAATACTTAACTCAGTTATTGGAAAGCTTTCATGTACACTTGGGACAACCTGGTTATGTGAATTTATTTTTTCAACAGCAAATTTTATGAAGTCTAAAACACAGATCAAGTATTTATTATGAAAATTTAGTGACCAAACTGAAATGTGCTAGAGTATAAAACACACATCAGTTCTTGAAAGTTCAGCATGGAAAAAGAATGTAAAATATCTCATTAATTTAAAAATACTGATTAGTTATTGAAACGATAATATTTTGATAGATTCAATAAAATTATTATTAAATTCTTTTCACCTGTTTCTTTTCACGCTTTTTAATGTGGCTACTAAAAATTTACATATATGGTTTCTACTGGATGGTGCTGCTGTACGGTCTAGAAGGAATTTTTTTTCTGCATCATGATTCAAAACCAAGAGGCAATAAAAGACTGATAAAACTGACTACAACAAAGAAAAAAGTTTGCATTAAAAAAAACAAAATCTGGGTCGCCTGGCTGGCTCAGTCAGAAGAGCATGTGACTCTTAATCTCAGGGTCATGAGTTCCAGCCCCATCTTGGGTATAGATTACTTAAATAAAAACTTTAAAAAACAATAAAAAATCAAAATTAAAAAAAAAAAAACAAACAGAATCAGAGAGAAAAGACAAGTGATAAACTGGGGGGAAAAAACTGCCGGCACCGCCCATGCACCTGTCCATTCAGTTAAGGAAAAATGTTTCAGTCCCAGCTTTATGTTTGATTTGCAAATAAACCTCCACCACCAAAAACAATCATTCCCACTACAGTGTAAGAGCAAGACTAGGAACAACCATCTATCCAAATGAATAAAGTGTGGTGTATTTATACACTGGAGTCTCTGCAGTTGTAAAATACAATGAAAAACTTTATATATGGCTCCAGGGTGATCTCTGAAATACAGTGTTAAATGCAAAAAAACAAGGTGCAGAACTATAATATGCTACTCTTTTTCCTAAGAAGAAGAAAATGAAGATGTTTGCATACATTAAATAGAATAGGGCATACGTCGCATAGGTCACACATACACACATATACACAAACACATACCTATACACATACATATGTATATTTTCCTAACTCTGTCCATTGAACAATGACCAGCCCAGAGACAACGAGAACTCCTAACACCTAGACTATGGTCTCTAAATACCATTTACCACTAAACTGATCTGCAGTAGAAAAAGTACTCGGTAAGTCTGAAATATCTTGTTACCCCAGAAAGTAAAAATATCATCAAAGACCACTATAGTCATGTCAAAAGGATTCAGAAGCCAATTTAAAGAGTCTTCCACATGCCAAAGATAATTAGAGCTTTGAAAGAAGTAACCGCAAGGGATTGAAACACATATAACCTGTGTTAAAATCCCTGAGTTCAGAATACTAAAAAAAAAAACCAAAAAACAGAAAGGAAAAAAAAACCAACCTCTTTAGTCTTCTTTGGAAAATGCTAGAAAATCAACACATTTTTCTGAATATTATTTAAGATGAGGGAATAAAACCAAGCATTAATTTTCCTATATAAGCTATACTCTGAGGTAACCAAATAATTGATGCGGTTCATTTCTTGACAGAAAAACTCCAGCTAACAAATGCAGAAATGGATGGCAGGATATCATCATTTTACAACCCTTATTGAAACACTGTATCTAAGCAATGACCATCAATGGTTTTTGAAGGGCCTGGGGAAACTTTATAATGGAGAGATCATGCTGACAACACCTAAATCCACTGATCAGTCTTAACCTCACAAAAGAAGAAACAAGAAGGCACGTGTGCCTCCTAAAGTGTTGTCATAGAAGTACATAACACTTTGTATGATGTACTCTCGCCAAACTATCTGATCAAGCTTCCAGTCTAGATCAAACTACCAGCTTACAGGAAATATGAGAAACAGAAATAGTGAAGAACACCAAGAAAGAAGATGCAATCAGCAAACTACAGAATGAAGGAAATCCTACAGAAAAATCCCTGTTTCTTCAACAAACAAACTCCCAGGAAAGAAGCAAAAGAGGGAAAAATAGAAAAAGGAAGTCTATAAATAAGGACAGATGCATCTTTCAGGTGTGAAAACTGTCTGAATCCAGAATGTAACAAATTAATCATTAAAAATAATTATGGACCAATCAGGAAAATTTGCTTTCTGATTGGGTATTTGATATTAAAGAATTACTGTTGAAATTTTTTAGGCATGATAATGATATTGTGGTTATACTAAAAGAAAAAAAGTCCTATCATTTAGAAATATAATCTAGTATGCACGGACAAGATGGCATAATGTCTGTGATTTGCTTCAGGAAGAACAAGTAGGTGAGGGGAAGGGAATAGGTGTGTGTGGCAGGAAGAGGAGATGAGTATGGAAAAAACAGAATTGGCCAGGAGTTGGTAATTAAAGGCCTGACTTTATCATCAGAGAGCTTGGGTTCCAGTCTTGGCACCACCATTTGACAGCTACAAAACCTTGGTCAAGGTCCTAAAGATCCCGAGCCTCAGTTCTTCCTTATCCCTAAAGTAGAGGTAATGGTAGGAGGTTCCTCATAAGGCTGTTGCAAGCATTAAAGAAGATAATTCATGTAATGTACTTAGCACAGTACCCAGGCACCGAGTAAGCTACTCAATACATGTTAGCTTTCATTATTATTACTGTTAATTATTACCATTGTTATTCAAGTTCATGAAGCTAGAGTCAAAAGATGGTAGAATTGGGATAGAAATACCGAATTCAAAGCCCTCCTTCGTTCCAATACATAATGATGCCTCCCCTACCTCTACCCTGAGTGTCTCAGTGGAGACCGAAAACACGTAAAAATACTTTGCAATAAGAGTCTCTTTTTCACAAGACAAGGCTTTGATGACATCGCTTCTAGAATCAGACAACGAGCCATCCTTTGTCACAGTGTCATAACTTCACGTGTCTTTACTGTTAATGGTTTCTCATCTGGTGGCATGTATGCACTCAAGTATTTTAACCCCCTTAAATCAATATGCACACTCATAAATTCACAAGAATTAAACACTGCGCTATTTCACCATCCTCCCAAAATATGGCCTCAAATTTTTACTACATCAGATGCTGGTGTAAATTATATAAAGCAAACCTCAAAATCCCAACATATCAAACTAACAGTGATAGAACATCAAACTTTGCATGTAGCACAAGCTAACATAATATTACGGCGCTAAATACCTGTATCTGGCAATCTCCCGCAAGGTAAATATTTCCACTTCTATTAAATAACAGAATTACAAATTTTGAGAAACCTCTTCAATATTATTTTACTTCTTTGTTGGACCATGCTGACCATATGCTGATTTGTGACCCACCCTGCTTACTCCCTGACACCAGGCCTGCCTGTCTCTCCTGCCTCTCTGAGGGCCTGTACTGTTTATTCTTTTTCCCTGTCCTTTTCCATCCACAGCCCTAAATGTCTGTATTGCCTGGAACTCACTGTGCAGTTTTCTTGTACTTACTCTCCCTGGGCAATCTCACACCAAACCACATAGCTTCAACCACCAAATTTACAAAAATTCTTTTCCTTTCTTTCCTTTCTTTCCTTTCCTTCCTTTCCTTCCTTCTTTCTTTCCTTCCTTCTTTCTTCTTTCTTTCTTTCTTTCTTTCATCCATCTACTCACTCACTCACCAAACATGTACTAGGCCCCAATTGTGTGGTAAGCTGTCATGAGGATACAAGAGAATTAAAAACAGATATGGTCTTACTCTCATGGACTTTACAGTTGGGGGGGTGGAGGTGGGCAATCGGTATTTGAAGAACCAAAAAATAAATCTGCAACTATAATTGTAGTAAGTACATGCACACAAGGGGTATGGTGAAGCTGGAAGACAGAAAAGAGGGATCTAACCTCATCATGGAGGTTAGGGAATAATTCCCTAAGAAATGCTCACTGAGATTAAAGCAGTAAGTCTGTCCCAAATCTCTCTTCTGAAATCTAGACCAGAATTTCAGTATATCTCCATCTAAAAGAATATAAGCACCTAAAACTCAACATACTCCAAACTGAGTTAATGATCTTTCCTCCCGCTGCATGAATTCTTCATCTCAGCGAAAGACAGAATAATCCATCCCCAAATTTTGCAATTATCCTTTACCCTTTTCTTCGCTCTCCAGTGTCAATCTGTCACCAAGTCCCACCAATCTTGCTTCCTAATACCTTTCCTGTCTATCTTCTCAATGTTCAGGCATTAATTCAGTTCCCATCAGCTCTCACCCAGTTGGGACCAGAGTTCCCTTGCTCTGACTCCAGTCTCCTACCCACACTTGGAAGGAACTATCTATCATGCAAATGACGTCTCTCCCCTGTTTACAATCTTTGAGTGCCTCTCACTGGTTGTATTTTGCAGTAAGTCCGAACTGTTTACCATGAAGCCTTGTGTGGTTCCTCAGCCTCATCTCCCACTGTGTTCCGTCACACGTGTAAACTCCAGCCATCAGGAGCCACATCCACATGTCTCCACACCATGTGTATCTTCTGCCTGAAATGCTCTACTTCATCTTCCCTTTGTCCATAAACTCTTTTATCCCCAAATGCCAGTCTGTGAACTAGTCTATGAATCCATAGTAACGTGAGAAAAATAAAGTTAGAAAGCCAATGTTAGCCGCCCTCCAATATTTTTAGAAATGTAAACAATACCGTAGAGGACTCTTGTGTAGCTTTTGAGTGTCATCCCAAACACCTCCTCCTCTGTGAAGCCTTCTAGGACTTCTTTATTTTGGGGAATCACATAATTTATTGCCCAAACTGGGAGACTTTTGAGGGCCAAGGGGGTATATTAAGACCTATGTGGAACACTAGGCATAGACCAGGGCTGTCCCAGGGAAACCAGGCTGCAAGGTCAGCCTACCTGTAGAGAGAATTGGCTTTCTTCCCTCAACTCCCAAAGCAGCGTCTATTCACCACCTATCATGTGTTTGCATGTCAATTTACTCACTTGTCTGAGAAGCCCACAAAGGCAGGGCCAGGCCTTTTTATCCGTATCTCCAGCATCTCTCCAGTGCCAGGCACGGAGATGACACAAAGTGTCATCAACAAAAGTAAATGTTTGTTTAACAAATTATCTGAGTGAGTAAGAAAGATTAGATGCCTTAATCTCGGCCAACAAAGGAATTTTAAAATTCCCATTATCTTTTCTCATCCCACACTATGCTTCCTCATTTGGTCAAAGAGAGTTTCAAATGGGAGCAAGGTCTTCACAGAGAAAAATTCTAAGCCTCAGACCACTGACCAGCTGTCAACCAACCAACAGAGCCACTTACTCAGCATAATACACCCCCAGGGGGCAAGACAAAAGATCTCATCATTTGGTGGGGCGGTGAAAAGTACATAACTGAAAACCAAAACTAATACTGAAAGAAACAGACATCAAGTAAGGGTTACAGGCATTCACAAATGGTAAGGGAGGAGCCATTCTTATGGTCAGAAAAGGGTCAGAGACAGGATCTGAACTGAGAACTGAGATCCCCAGGCGGGGTTGGGGTGGGTGCTAGGGAGGCCACCAAGGATAAGCACAAGGTTTGTTTTGGTTGCTGTGTCTAGACTGCCATGGATTCCTGGCACAGAAACCAGAACATCTGAATTCTCAGCGAATATTAAGGGACTCAAAGAGGCTCCTGGATTCTCATCTCCTTCATCAAAATAGTAATCGTATCTTTCTGAGACATACAATGAGATATATGTTGCTTCTTCATTTATAACCTTTTAACTGCAAGAACTGTCACAAAATTATTTTAGGGAAATTGCTTCTGGCAGAACTTTCCGAAGGAACTGCTGAAGTCACCCCTTGGCATGTATTAACTACCTGTGTCTTTAAAAAGCTCCCTGCAAACCACAGTCTGGCAGCCTGCAGCATCTCCTTACTCTACACCTGGCCTTTCAACCTCCTTGTGATAGAAACAGTAGTGGCAATAGAGGGGTTCCACTGCAAACAACCATATGCAGACCTCTTTGTCAACCTGGGGCTCAGGGGGAGGCTTTCAGGAGTGGCTATTATACACACTAGCATCTGTGATGATTGGTATAAAAAAGATCCCCACACTCCAGCAAAGACTAAACTTCGCATGACCTTTTCCCTACCCGGCTCAGTGGGGAAAATCCTAAGTCACCAAGTGAGGTGGGGTATGTCCTAACACAGGGTTTACCAATGAACTAGAACTACTGTGGTATCCATCGCAAATAAAACACAGACTCATCAAAGAAAGGGAATCCTTACCTAAAAACTGTTTGCTCTGCTCTGCTTTAAAGCACCGGCTTCCAAAAGCCGAGGAGCACTCAGGATATTGCATAACTAGTGTTGGATCTACTTGTGAAGTACAATTTTATAAAAAGACCAACCCAAGGATGTATGTAATGAGTCAATAGGATATGTTTTTCTAGGAGTTGTCCCCATTAATACTTTTTCTCCCACTGACTCCCTACTGATGGGGCCGACCTAGGTTACAAATTTACAGGGAAAACCAGTAATATTAGGTCTTATTAGCTAACAAGCTAATAATATTAGCTAAAGAATCCTTACTTGGCAGAAATGTGTCCTGCAGGCTTATAAAATTTTCATGGAGAGCAGTAAAACCATAACAAATGAGAAAAAAAATCTGGTTCAACTTACAGTAATATTTATTTAACCAAAGGAGAAAAAAATAAGGTAATGAAGATGACATTAAATAAGCCATTCTATTTCTGTCATTAGTCAGTAGATTTTGGTGTACAGCAAAGCCTTTCAATGGTGCCATTACGAAAATCTCTGAAATGCTTTTCAAGATTATTGTCCAAATCTTTAAAAGTAACAATATCATTGAGATGTTCCTTTATTGTCCAACACAGGATATAACAGCTAAGCGAAGAAGCGAAATACTTCAGCTATTACTACATGGCTTAAGAACCTTGAAAAATCCAAAATATAGTAAGGTCAAAATGAAAACAAAGGCAAAAAGATCCCTAAACTCAGGGGTGCTCTAATCCCATTCTTCTACAAGGCACAAAACATGTGGACTTGAACTCATGAATGCTATAAATGCATCTGTTAACTGGCATGAGCCTGTGAAACAGGCACAGGCAGGTATGTGCTAGAAGATCTAAAGGCTTGATGGAGAGAAGTGGGTGGGAGTAATAAGGGAGGTGTGGGGCAAAGTAGGACAAGGTAGGGGGGCCCTGAGGGCAGAAGGAAGAAGCTCCCCAGAAGCCAGAAGGCTATACTTGAACAGGGAGGTGGGTGGAGTCAAGGAGAAAGTGGACCTGGAGATGAGGTTAAAATACTGGACAAGATTATTCAAACATAAAATACCCAAGTGCTGCAGGCAAAAGTAAGGTGGGAGGATAAGATGCAGGAGGCTCTATGAATGAAAATCTGTGGGACAGAAAGCCATGTAAAAGCTCCAGAAAGGACTATAAGGTGAAAGGGACATTTGGCAAAGGAGTAAGGTAAAAGGCAGCCCAAAGAGTGAGAACAGATGTAGGGGCAGAGCCACGGGATGCCAGGAGCCTAGTGAGCTCCCTGCAGGAGACAGGTCTCCACTTTCCTCATGTTAAGTGATTTTAGAAGGAGCAGCAGTGACTATTGATTACTGACTCTCTTGGGAAAACCTGGTAAACCAAGAGCTGGGGCTACCTGAGCCTTCCCAGACCGTCTCCCCCACTCCTAGATCCAGGCACATTCTGGGATTCCAGCATAGGACACCTGGAGCACAAGTTCAGTAAGACAAGGTACATGAGAGTTCTCCGGAAACCATAAAGCGTCCTATCTATATGAGGCATTGTTATTCACCGAACCGCTTAAGACTAAAAAGATAAAGACCATAGTCACAAGTCAACACTCATGAGTGAAGAAATATTTGTTAAAGATGGATACTACATATAATCCCAATCAAGATCCCCCCAAGTAGAAATTCCAGTAATGTGAGGGGACATTACACTTGGTATGTTTACTTGCCTGTTAAATATTCTTCAACAATTAAAAATCCCAACCGAGGCAGAATACGGAGCTCTTAATAAGCTATCATACTGATTTACTGAAATGGAAGTCCGTAGCTAATGTATTTCCAAGGAGTTTTTTGACACATTACAGACCTTAACTAATTAGGTTAATTCAATTCAATTCAATCACTCACTGAGTAACTTCCAAGTACAAGGTATTGTGCTGGCTACTGTGGGGTTTGCAAAGATGACCCAAACCGCCTGCCTTCTAGTCGTCTTCTAGTTTCCTGGCCAACTCATCTTCTCAGTTTCCATTGCAGATCGGGAAGGAGCTATCTCTCCTTTCACAAGTGGAGACGGAAGGCAGTCTTTACATTCTGTGCCTGGCCTACAACCCAGGAAATACATTTTCCAGGAACAGATTTCATTAAAAAAAAAAAAAAGTCAAGGAACTTCTTGATACTTGCTGACGGAGGACGCTGTCGGGTGCTCATTTCTATGTTCATCCTAGCCCAGCTTACATCTAACCACTCTTGTCATGATTGCATAACCATACATGTCAAGTTGTTTCTTGCTGCAACTGTAACTTGTAAAATTAAACTTCAGAACTGAGATAGTCAAGCTAAATAATTGCCTACTTTAAGAATATGTATATGTATAATCTGTGTGCCACTTTAGATAAGCCCTTGAATTATGAGCTCTTAAAGTCACAACTGTCACCAATTTCTAAAATACAGTTTCAGTGTTGCAATTCCCCCTGCAGACAGGCCCTACCCTTGTCTTCTCAGTTGTCTAAGCAGTATGTTATACTAGTCTATTGCGATCTGCTTTTCGTGTTTTAACAAGAACTTAATACAACATTTACTTCTCCCATGCTATGGGACTTCTGAAAGTCCCAAGAAGGACCATAAAATGGCCCAAAGTGTACTTGTATGTGCCTCAGGTGGCACCAAGTTGTACTGATAAGTTCAAGTGAAGCTGGGGATATCTATCACACTTAGGATCCCCCCACCACCATGACGGGATCGAGTCCCTGCCCTCTCCTGTCTCTCCTGACCTCATGGGAGGGGCCGTGCCACCCCCTCTCTCAGCCTGGGGTGTCTCACTCTCTGAGAGAAAATATCCAGTAGAAAGGGGGCTGGTCACGAAGAGCCTGGAGCAAGCCACTGGAAATGTAACAGTCAAGGCTTGCCTAGTGGACAATCCGGCACAGTGCTGAGCCACCATCTGCCTGGAAATGAGACTCATAATCGGGCAAACCACCTTCCTCCTTGGTAGGATTTTTAATCAGTCACAGCAAGTAGTACCAATTAATGAACAAGCTCTTGATTTGCACCCTGTGATTCTTCAAGAAGCTCAAACCAGGGGCGCCTGGGTGGCTCAGTCGTTAAGCGTCTGCCTTCGGCTCAGGTCATGGTCCCGGGGTCCTGGGATCGAGCCCCACATCGGGCTCCCTGCTCCGCGGGAAGCCTGCTTCTCCCTCTCCCACTGCCCCTGCTTGTGTTCTCTCTCTCGCTGTCTCTCTGTCAAATAAATAAATAAAATCTTAAAAAAAAAAAAAAAGCTCAAACCACTTCAAACAGTGGCCTATTAATTCCCAGAAATCCATGTGAGATGATAAAATAAGATAGGGAGAAAGGGGTGACGGATAAATTACTAGCCAAGAAAACAAAATGATCAGTTCTCTCAAAAGAGTGAAAATGAGTCAGTGCTGCAGAGGGAAGCTAGAACCTCAGGGTTCTTCCAGGATGAACTTTCAACGTTGGATAAAAGACCTCCACACCAACCAAGGCCATTTTTCTTGGGACCTATGCTCCAAGGGAGGTAAGCTTAACCCCAGAAGCACCCACTCCTCCTCAGGCATCAGTTCATCCAAGAGCTAAGTTTGCTTGTCTTTGCTTTGCCCAGTGGCCCTCCAGAACTGTTCTCTGAACCCCGTTTGCCCAGCAGGAAACGTGAGGGGAAGTGACATTTCAGTGCTGCATTTTGTGATCAGTGAGTAAGTGCTGGTCCCAGCAATGGTTTAACGCAGATAAATACACTCACCTATCACCAACACTTCCCATTTCACAAGGGGCAAAACAAAAATAGCTGATCAAGTCTAAATTAATTTCCAGGTCTGTTCAATTGTATTTCCAGAGAGCCAACACACAACATGTTCTATTGGCCCTACAATCCAGCTCTAGAAGTATGAAAAAGGGGAGAAAACCCCCCAAATTGAGCATCTTGGAATGAAAAACGCTTCAAAAACATCACCTTCTCCCCCCGCCCCCCCAGACCTAAATAGCCCAGACCCACACTACCCATGATTTTCTTCTACCCTGGTACATTCCAACTCTACCAAACTAAAAGGTTATTATTAGGTGAAAAGTGAGTCCACCCCCTTGAGTAGGGAGGTTTTCATAACATTTCTCTGTGTAATGAACATGCCACTTCCCCAAACAGTCCATACTGTTTCCTTAAAAAAAAAAAAAAAAAAAGTGTTTCATGGAATCTATGGTGTGTCAGCCCCCCTCCCAACGTCTGAGTCAGAGCAGAGCAAATGTGTATCTTCAACCAAGGTTCTGGATGATCAGGGTGTATCACTTTCAGAGTTGCTCCAATAGCTGAACTTATGGCTGTCTTCCAGCCACACACAACATAAGCACTATCTATTTTAAAACAAATTTCCTAACCCACATGCGATGGAAGATACCTCATAGGGAGGTAGGTTTTCCTACTGAAACAAATCGCTTCTATTCCCAACTGTGCTTGTCATCACTCAGGATTAATGCGTGTTTCTGTGTATGTATTTTTATCTTTGACCATGTAACTCCTGGAGAAAAGAAAGCCACCTCAAATTTGACCAACGTGCCTGAGCCAATTCAGAGCTTTAGAAGAGGAATGAATGGGAGATGAGAGCCCTTAAGCCCAGGGACTTCTCTCACACAAACAGTAAGTGGGGGGTGGGGGGGAATCCCTCCGTGGGGGGAGGAGGCAGGGTGGATGATCGGGGAAGGACATCAGCAGCCGTGGCGGCCGCACTTCGCGGACTGCCTGCAGAGGGGAGGGAGATCTCTTCCGTGTACAGTACCCAAGCACCCTCTGCTGCTGCCTCGCATGGGCACGAATAATAAACACACCGAGGTGAGCAAACAGATGCACCGAGGCAAGCCACCCCCAAAAGGTCAAAACTTCAGAAATCCCGGGGATCCCAGCACCCACCCAAGCACATCAATCGGTCGGAGCGGGAGAAGGGACTCGAAGACTTAGCACAGGATTCTGAATTTTTTTTCTTTCCAGATCTGGCTCGCAAAGTACGGTGGCTATATGCACAGCTCCGAGAGGAGCAGGCAGGCTGAGGGCGGGGGGGGGGGGGGGGGGGGAGGGTGCGGGTGGGAAGGGAGGGGTGTCTCACACCAGCCACCCAGGCCTCAATGTGACGAAAGTCGTCAGCAGCCCCAACCGCATCCCAGCCCCTCCGCCCCGGCGAGCAGACGCCCCCACCCCAGCTTCCGTCCCCGCACTAAGCAGCAGCAGCCCCGGGCCGGGCCGCGCGCCCGCAGCGCCACCACCGCGGCTCCCATCCCTTCGGCGCGGCAGACTCCCCGCAGGCCTCCCTCCCAGCCCACCCGGGCTCGCCGGGGAGCAGAGCCGCGGGGCCGCGCCGCCCGCTCCCCCCCGCCCGAGGCCGGCGGGGGCCACGCTTACCTTGGGCGCTCGCGGGGGGGGCCGAAGGTGGCAAGCCTCCCGCCCCCCGCCCCTTTCCTCCTCGCCTTTTCTCTTCCTCCCTCCTCTCCTCTTCCTTCGCCTCCCCACAGTGAGTCCGGGTGTCCCCCTCCTCCCCGCCGCTCGGAGTAGACGCCGAGAACCCCGGAGCCCGGCCCGCGTGCGTGCGTGCGGGAGGCGACGGCGCGGGGCCAGCTCTCCAGTAACTGAGCGCGGCGCGCAGCTCCCAACTAAAGTGTGAAAGAAGCGGCGGCCGCGGGGCCGCGGCGCGGAACGTTCCCCCCGGGAGTGGGCAGGGAGCGAGCGGGAGCGGGCTGGGAGCGAGCGAGGGAGGGGACCGCCAGGGAGGGGCGGAGGGAGGGAGGGGCCCTCCTCGCCCAGTCACTCACTCGAGGGGCGGGGGCAGCCAGCCACGCCCCCGCCGCCGGCCCCTCCCCGCGCCCCGCTCCGCGCTGCGGCTCACTTCCCACCCCCGGGGAGGGGCCTGCCGAGACCGCCCGGCAGCCAAGCCCCGGGAGGACCGCTCCGGGCGAGCGGGCGCGCGGGGCTGCGGGGAGGAAAGGAAGGCGCCGGCCGGCACATACGCGCGCGCGCGCGCGCGTGTGTGTATGTGTGTGTGTGTGTGTGTGTGTGTGTGTGTGTGTGTGTGTGTGCGCGCGCGCGCGGGCGGGCGCGTGCTAGGAGCCCGCGGGCCGGCGGGAGGGGAGACCCCGGCGGGAAAGCTGCGTGCGGGCCCTGTCACCCGGGAGGAGGCGCGGGTGTAGCGGGGCAGCTCCGAGGCCGGAGGGCCCAGCTCTGTGGTAGACCCGGCCCGCCCCTGGGCCCTGCTGCGGGGCTGCGCCTGCTGGGAGCGGACGGAGGGAAGGCCGGGTACCCTGGGCGCGCCGCGCGGCCCCTCCCCTCCCTGGCTGGATGGCCGCAGTGCCGCGGCTCCGACTCGGCCACCGAACCGCCTCCAGCCTGCCCTGGAGCCGCGGCGCCTTCCAGATGAATGAAGCCCAGGCGACCCGGCGGAAGCGGCCCTGCGGGGGAGAGCTGTGCGCCTCCAGCCCTGGCCGGAGACTTCGCGCCCTGCTCCCCCTCCCCGCCCTTCCCGGCCTCTAGGGACGAAAAGGGCGGAGGCCGCGTGGGCTGGGCGCGTCTGGGATGGTTGAGGGTCCAGAAAGATCGCCGTTCAGTTTTCTGTGGGCACTCACAAGAGGCCACCCAATTTTCCACCCTTTGGGAGAAGCTATTTCATTTTTCCCCTCTCCTCGGTCACCTCGGGTGTTCCGTGCGAGCACCGAACGGATCTTTCCACATTGATAGCGGTTGGACGTCTTTTGTGCGGCTTCCCGGCGCTTCGCTGCTGCGGCATTGCCCCAGACACGTGAGGAATGCCAGGCCTCCAGAGTGAGGGACGCCCTAGAAAACAATAGGGGCAAAAGATAACCCTCGGGTCTCGTAGATTGCACACAAACCGAACCGTGTCTCACTTTCCAAGATGAAGTTGGAAAATGGAAAAGGACACGTCAGAGCCGTGACAGTGATGAGACACTTAATTGAAAAGCAAATTCATAATTTAGTGTAATGAAATGAGTTAATAACCACCCATCATGGATGGGAAGTCAGGCTTTTAAAAAAAAAAAAAATGGTTTTCCAGTGCTTTTTCTTTCTCAATTTAAAAGGCTGGTATCACGTTGTTTTTGAAAATAAACTTGTGTTCTGTTTTTTAAATTACCCATATTCTAGTTCATTTTTCTCCTTGGAACCAGAACTCTCTGTCGTCTAAAGAGGAATGGTTAAGAAGGGAGAAGGGGCAAATTAGGATTCCAATCAGGCGCTGCCAGCCACCATCTCTATCACCCTAGGCAACCCGTTTCACTTCTGTCAGCTTTCCTTTCCTCAGCTGTAAAATGGGATTGATGATACTGGCTCCGGCCTCATAGGCTTGTTGTGAAAGTAAAAGGAAAATGAAATGAGGTGCCAATGTGTGTAAAGCACTTTGCATAATGACACATGGTAAGAACTCACTAAAGATGAGCTGTTATTTCAGATATATAGTTTAACCCCAAATTTGGTAGACTTTTTTTTTTCTAATCTTTGCATTCCTTCTTAAAGTTGGGGAGGGATCCATCTGCTGGGTTTATGCAAATGTAGTCAACTCTTCTTTGGGGTTTTTAGGCCATGCCTATGCTAAAATGAAAGAAATATATGACTAAGATGTGTGTGTGTGTGTGTTTATCTATGTAAAAGGATCCTTACGAGTAACAAGCTTTTGTCTCCCCCACCCCCCACTTCCCTCATCTACACAGACCACCCTGAATAGACCAACTCTGTAAATTGTTGACCTGGGTTGAATTCTGTCCCTTCAGGCCTCAGAACAGTGACTGACACTGTGGATTGTTGAGGGCAAGGCAATGTCGGTCTCCTTTGACTTGGTCTCCTCAGAATTAACAGAAGGCCACAAAGCAAGCACTTCATACATGTATAAATTAAAGGGCATCTGTACTATGAACTTTTAAAGCAAGTTTTAAATTATTCAAAGGAATACATGTTCATTGCAGAAAATTTAGAAATTTTGGAAACTCGGCCAAGTATGAAGAAAAGAAAAATCACCATAATCCTATCATCCAGAAAGAGGTACTGAATAAGTGCTTCAAGGATATTCATTTTCCCTTCATTTATTTCATTATTATTTCATCAGCAAACATTTATTAAGTACCTAGACAACTTCCTAGGACAGAGAACAGGTTGTATGTTGTTAAATGTTTGTTTCTCAATAGACACTACTTAGAAGTAACATTTTATATGGTAGTGAGTTTCTCAGGATAGTCTGCAAACAGTCCATGAAGGGAATCTGTAATTAAACAATAGTGTTGACCAGAAATAATCCAGGTTTTACAGGGCTGGGAGCACAATTTGGGGAGCCAAATCTTCTAGATAAGGAAGACAAAAGTACAAAAACCCTTTGGAAGGGTTCATGTGAAATGAGGGGTCTCGAAACTTAAGCCCCTTTTAGCTTTTTAGTAAACCCCCTTTGGTGCTGTAATTTTTGTAGAAATTAACTGCTTTGGTAAACATTGTTTTAGTGAGAAAACTCATTCTTCATTTCACCTGGGATCCCAGGGACACCTCTCCTCCATCTGTCCTCCCCACCACATGTGGAAGACACAAGAGTGGAGACTCCCACCACACGCGCGCGCACACACACACACACACACACACACACACTTCCTTGCACATGGTCATAGGAGAGACAGTGGGACCGTGGGGACTTTGGCAAGGACAGCAGAAGAGAAGAGCACAGGAGGAAGGGAGGGGGTAGACAGGAGAGGCTCTGAGGGGCTAGAGAGGCAGGATTCTAGCACAAACCATGCAAATCTGTTTTGGTCAGCACAAGCTAAATCTACTAGATATGTTATCACAGAATAATCTCTCTAGCTATTCATAATTATTAAGATAACTCTAAACATATAAAAATAATGAAAAACATGATTATCCCCTCTGGTTACAAGTAATAAAACAATCACCTCTTTGCCCTTCCATCCACCCCAGCAGAATCTCTGAATTCCATATCTTCAAATGCTCTAACTATAATTTTCAAAGAAAAATGATATCCTTTATGCTCAGAAAATTTGCATTTTTAAACTTCAAAGTCTCTACTCTTATAATTAATTTTCTTTTATTCCTAAAGCTTTAATTTATAAATACTTGGCACTATAGGACCATTCATAACAAATAAGTTTGAATGTTTTGTTTCTTATTTTTTCTTTTAAGTAGATTGAACGTTTGTATCCCCCCAAATTCCTATGTTGAAGCCCTAACCCCAGTGTCGATGCTATTAGGAGGAGGTAGAACTTTGGGAGATGAGGTCATGAGGGTGGGGTCCTCATGATGAGATTATCTCCCTCATAAGAAGAGAATACAGAGCTCTCCCCTACCCCATCCCACCCATGACACAGCCATCTGGATGGAAATGGAAGCCAGGAAAAGGGCCATCACCAAAAACTTAACCATATTGGCACCTTGATCTCAGACTTCTGCCTCCAGGACTGGAGAAATAAACATCTGTAGTTTAAGTCACCCAGTCTGTGGTATTTTGTTATAGCATCCCCAGCTAAGACAGATAGGTTCCCTTCCCTATTGACTATAAAAAGGAAATGAAGGAAAATTCAGGTTGATTGAAAAAAAAGTAGTAAATGCTGTATATGCCGCCTCCTAGAATATCTCATATTGATCAGCATGAATTCATTTTATGTCATTTGTTTTTAAAAAGTACTAATCAGGTTAATTTTTCTGAATGATCAAGTTAAAAGTAGTTTTGGCAGGATTATTCAAAAACAAGCGATCCTAAAATAAGTACTACTCTGAAATGTGCTTTCTTTGTATTTGCTCCATGCAGTAACAGCTAACACTGATTGTCAGCTGTGTATTAACCAGGCATCATGTAATTCATAATGTATGTGAACTAACTCACTTCATCTTCCCCAACAATACCATCAGGTAGATACTACTGTTCTCATCATTCCCATGCAGATGTGGAAATGGAAGCACAGAGGGGTAAAGTAATGAGAGCAAGGCCAAGTGTAAAGCCAAGATTGGTTCTCACTAGTCAGATGCCAGAGCCCACACTCTGTTGGAAATATATTTTCTCTTCCATCTCCTCCACTTTTTTGCTTCAATTTTACTCATCCTTCAAGGTGAGGCTCCAAGTCTAAGTCCTAAAGGGAGGTCTATCTGAGCAACCCCAGCCTTTAAGTCTCTGAACTTTTGTGTAGCCATAGTCTTCCTCCTTTGCTGAAATTTTGCAACTTTATGCTGTTGGGGACCTTCCACATCTTTTATGTTAGCTCCACCATCAAGACCAGTAGCTAGTGGTTTGAGACTAGATAGCTGTGTGTGTTAAATCTGCCTTTGGGGAGGGACCACAATGCACAGGCAGGTAAAGCACCCAACAAACAGTTGCGGATTGAGGGTTGTTTATGTACAGGTATGTTTATACTGGTTAATTCCAGTGACACCACACAGCCCCTCTGAATGGTTGGGGCTACATCAGAGCAGGTAGCTTAAAGTCAGTGCTAATAACTTGCGAATGGTTCTAATTGGTCTCTCAATGATGTGTGAATTACTCTGAGTAACTTGCTTTTCTAGATCTGTAAAATAATGACTCTGACTTAGATCCATTTATTTCTTCCTTGGGTTTCTCCCTAGGGTCTATATGTTCTTTTATCTCGCTTTCCAAATCTGGGTAGACAGAAGATGAAAACGTGTAACAGTCACTCGAAGCAGGGAGTGTTAAGAACCCATAACCAAGAAGTGAGATTCAGCCCCAGGCGAAAGAGATGAAGGAGGGCGGGGATCTCAGACACCCAGGAGGGGTCAGCTAAGCCCCCAGGCTATCTGCTACCTCTCCTCATTTCACAAGCTTTGCCCAAATAGTGGAAGTTAGCTTTCCAGGTGGAGCCCCTTTTTCTGGGTCACACAATGGCCCTGCCACTGTGGGTGTAACAGATGAATCCCTAGACACTCAAGTCATCGGTTCTTACTGGTATCAGCTGGAACACTGTCCTGCTTCCAGCCTGTAATGTGTTAATGGTAATTGTTATTTCACGGTTGGTCTTGTCTCTCCAGTGGATTTTAAACTCTGCGGGAAGAGGAGGTCTTGCTCTCTAAATTTCTCCATCATGCACACAAAACCTTCCGTAATTTGGGTCCTGCCTCCCTTTGAAGATTAAGTCCTAGTTCCAGTTGCTAACTGGAGGGATGGCCCAGCTACTTGGCTGATTTGCTAGTTACCATCCATCTTCCACTATTTCTACCCTTACGCACTTGCACTGTTGTTCCCTCTGTGTAGACTACTCAAACCTCTGCATATTCCAAGAGCTCGCCTGTCAGCCAATCCAACTCTTTCTCTGCACGGACCAGCCATCTAGACCTCTCTGAGCCTCAGGTTCTTGGTTTGCAACAAAGGGACCATACTATGTATACAGAGAATTAAAAATAAAGGCCTGGCATTCAGCACATTTAAAGAGCAGATATGGGTGCTTTGTAAATGGCTATTATAATCTCTTGTTCTTTATGGTCTGACTTAAATGTTTTTGTTCTGAGAAGCTTTCCAAAATCCCCCTTGTCAGAATTGAACTCTTCCTCCCCCACCTCCTATTGAAGTTTTGGGCTTTTTTAAAGCCTTTGAGATTTGGTTTATTTGTTGTAGTAGTTAACCAATTCTGACTAATACATGGCAGACGTGTATTTTGCAAACTGTACGATTCAGTTGTTTATTGTACAATCACATGACTACGTAACCATCAACACCGTTCCATTCTGGAACATTTTTATCACCTCAGAGAATAGGAGGGTTTCAATTTTTCCACATCTTCACAGTCACTTGTTAATAGCTGTCTTTTTTGTTGTAGCTGTCCTAGTGTGTGTGAAGTGGTATCTCATTGTGGTTTTGGTTTGCATTTCCCCAACGACTAATCGTGTTGAGCACCTTTTCATGTGCTCTGTTGAAGTTTGCTTATAATTTTGTGATGGCAGTTGCTACAGCCAGCACTTGGTTACTCTTCACATTTCCTATAACCTTTTGCTTAAAGCTTTGTAAATTGTGGGTCTCAAAATGTGTTTATCGAATGAGTTATTTATTGCTGATATCACCCATTAGGTATCCTGATGTCAACTGACTATAAGAGAGAAGAGAGAGAACAAAGAAAGTATGCAGAAAAGAATAGAGCAAAATATGAAAGAATATGATGCCTATTATTCTGAGAGTATACAAGTTATATGTTGAATAATGCTTTATAGCTATTAAAGATATCCTGGTATTTCTACCAGCTGATCTGCTTTCATTGTATTTTTTTCCTTGATTACTTGGGCGGATTCAATAAGGAGGTATTATATACAAATTAAGACTTTTTAGTTTTAAATGAGAAAAAAAGAATTAAACTGGAAAATGTAATTTTCAACCAATGATGGTAATTGGAACACAAGGGCTTTACTCCTTCATGCTCCTTCAAAGGAATTTTAGAAACAGGAGCAAACCTGTAACTCAATTAAAGTGCTACCACATTCTAGAAAATCTAAAAAATATTTGTTAGATAAAATGAGACTCATTTGAAAGAAAAAGAAAGGCAACCTCCAATTCATGAAATGCAAAAGCAAGACCTGAGGAGTGAGAAAAAGGAGTTTGCAGTGGAGTCTCACTGTCACCCATGCTGGAGAGCCTGGAGCTACAGTAGCCAGGGAGGAGCAAATTGATCCCTATAGAACCTCCCAGAAGTGTACCAACAGCAATACTCAGAGTCAGATCCCACTACAGTGGTCAGAACCAGCTGCTAAGGGGGACTGTTGGACAAAGGGCCCAGGCCAGCTAACAGTGAACTACCTCACAGCCACTCTCCAGGGTTACCTCACTCCCTTAGAGGTCTGTTGTTTAAGTTTCATGTCTACCTCCTCAGGCTACTGATCTGATGTGTACTAGTCCCTTCTTCCAGTATGTGTATGGTGTTTTAGTTAGGCTTTGTTGGTTGTAAGAAATAGAGGCTTAATTCTACCAGCTTGAGCCAGGGGGACCAGGGAGAATTACTTTAAAACATCATGGGAAGCAGAACCCTTCGGGAAATTCAAGAACAAGAACCCTAGAATGACCAGAGCTCTTGGACATCAGTGTAAAGATGTGACTCCACATAGCTTCCACCTGTCCCACTATAAAGAACTGTAATGCTTCCTAAGCATTCTCATCACAGGGGAAAAAAACCATTTCTTTCTTTCTTTCTTTCTTTCTTTCTTTCTTTCTTTCTTTCTTTCTTTCTTTCTTTCTTTCTTTCTTTCTTTCTTTCTTCTTTCCTCCTTTCCTCCTTTCTTTCTTTCTTTCTTTCTGTAACTGTATGTGATGATGGATGTTAACTAAAGGTATTGTGGTAATTGTTTCACAATGGATGTAAGTCAACTTATTATTCTGTACTCTTTAAACTTATACAGTGTGCTATATGTCAATTATGTCTCAATAAAACTGGAAAAAAGAAAAGGAAATATAACACTAGTGAATGAGAAAGGTATTAGTATTGATATATCAGATGAACTCTAATTCATATATACATCAGTTGCAAGTTTAAATATTTTATTAGCAGTAAAATTTTACTTTGCAACACACCATACAATAGTTCACAGTGAGATCCACTGTACTTGACAAAAAAGAAATACCCATACATTTACCAAAGTAGAAAAATGTATAGGCCACATTCTGAAGACAGTGCACTAAAACTGGAAATGAATAAAAAGGAGATTTTTAAAACCCACAGAAAAATTTAAAATACTCTCTTTGTGTATAGTAAAGATGAAAATTCAAATAAATGGGAAAAGATAGATTATGCCATCAATAGGGTTGGAACAAACTGATAACAGTTTGTAAAATAGCAAAATTAAATTCCTACCTTGAGCAATATTTAAAAATAAACTCCATATGGATGACATATTTATTTATACTTTTTGCCTCAATTTCTTCATCTTTATTTTTATTATTTAATTTTTTTTAATTTGAGTATAGTTGACATAGGATGGCAAATTTAAATGTGAAAAGTAAAGTCACTTTTATTTATTTTTTTAGTACAGGAGAAAACATAGATTTAAGATTTTGTATAATCTTGAAATACACAGACTTAGCTAAGCAGAAATCATAAATGAAAAGATTGCTAGTTTTGAATGCCTAAAACAATTGTATATTGGGAAAACATCATAAACAAATTGAAAAGTAAATGACACACTGAGGTAATATTTGCAATATAGTTGATAGGTAAATGATTAGGCCATTAGTATGTAAAGAGTTCTATAAACCTATAAGAAAAGATATGAATCCAATGAAAGCTGATCAAAGATATGACAAAATAATTCACAAAGAGGAAATATAAACTATTAGTAAAATAAACTAAAAAGTTCAATGTTACTAGTGTTTAAAGATTTTATTTATTTATTCATGAGAGACAGAGAGAGAGAGAGAGAGAGAGAGGCAGAGGGAGAAGCAGTCTCCCAAGGAGCAGGGAGCCCGATGTGGGGCTCGATCCCAGGACTCTGGGAGCATGACCTGAGCCAAAGGCAGACGCTTAACCATGTGAACCACCCAGGCGCCCATCAATGTTACTAGTGTTTAAAGAAAATAAACATTATGCCACTTTCTCTGTATATAACTGGCAGATTTTTAATAATTACTATCCTTAGAGTTGAGGAAAGTTTAGAAAAACAGGCACTCTCATATACTGCTGATAGAGTAATTTATCAATATATATCAAAAGCATTAGAAGTTTGTATGCCCTTTGCCCTAACAACTACTAGCCTTCTAGGAATTAAACATAAAGAGGTATTCAGAGATGTACACTAATATATACCATGTTAAAGCGTTTTTAACGATATGGGGAAATGTTTATGCCACATTATACTATAAAAGAAGATATCAAATTGTATATATAACATGATCATAAAAAGGTTAAAATATATACACATGGCTTTAAAAATATTAAAATGTTAACAATGGTGGTTTCTATGGCAGAATTTGGGGCAATTGCTTTTTAAAATACATTTTCTCAAAAAAAATTTTTTTTCCTCCATTTTTCAAAGAGCCTATTTTACTTTTAGTGTTACAGAAAAGGGCAAGTGAAAAAAGAGTCTACTCTTTTAAGAGTCGATTAGAGAAGTATCGCTCTTGAGATTGGAAGCGACCTTTAAGATTTTTAATCCAAACCCCCATTCTGCTCACTGCTAGCCCATCAGCACTTCAACTCATACTATAAAGAATATATTTTGAGGTTGCTCTTTCTTCTTTAACTATATATATATATATATATATATATAAATTTGTTTATATAGCATTTTCAAAGGAGAGTCATACAAATAATTCAAGGATCAGAACATAAGACCTATGTGAATAGGTAAAGATGCTGGCTCGAAGGATGAGAGGAAGCTCTTTTAATTCTTTGCTCCCTTGCAGCAAATATTCTGGCTATGCTTTTTCTAGGTTGTCTCAGAGCCTGTTAGGTACCAGAGATGGCTTCTGTGGCTCTTAGGAAAATGCACCTGCGGACCTCTAACCAGAGAGAACACTATGAATCACGGGCCCCAGCTTTGCTGCTCTCGGAAACCCATTGCCGTGTTTGTGCGGAGGCCAAGCTTCCCAGTGGGTGCTACAAGCCAGTGACCGAGTGCATTAGGGATACTACAGCAGACCCACTCCTGGGAAACACGGGACTCGTTGGACCCCAGATCTTGCCCCCAGGACTCTGTGCTCTTTGCTGAACCAGTGAAGCCGACTCCACCGCAGCAGAGGACACCTCCCCCAACCTTCTGTCCCTTCCTCCTTCACTACTGCTCTTATTTGCTCTCCCAGGCTGGTCTCTCCGCATTTTTTTTCTCATTCAAGTATTTTTCCCTAAGAAAATCCTTGCATATTTAATCCCGTCTTGGCTGTTTGCTTCTCAGAGGACCTGAGCAAACAGAGCTTCCCAGCAGTGTTGAAATCCCAAGCCTTGCCGGGGGTGGGGCGGGGGGGGGGGCCGCCTCCCCCACTCCTCACAGTCAGCCGCCATCCTTATCACCAATGCATGTCAGTGAGGCAGAAGGAAAAGAGTTGGAATGGGATTAACGGGACAGACAGCCTGTTGCAGTTTCAGGCTCTGTGAGGTAATAGACACAGATTTAGTCACATTTCATCTATTCAGATCCATCTTCCATTTCCATTACTGTTCATTTCTCCTCCCAACTTCTTGGAGTCTGGATAAATTTCTGCTGAACACACATTCACCAGTGAGACCAGTGCTGTCCAATGGAAATATAATGTGAACCACACATGTAATTTGAAATTTTCTAATAGCTGCATTGGAAAATAAAAAGAAACAGGTGAAATTACTTTTAATAATAAATTTTATTTAAGTCATTGTATCAGAAGATTATTACAGCATGTAATCAATATAAAATTATTAATGATATATTTTACTTTTTCTTGTAGTATCTCTTTGAAATCTGCCATGTATTTTATATATATTTATTTATAGCACATCTCAATTCAGACTAACTACATTTCAAATGCTCAGTAGTGCCACATAACTAGAAGCCGTATTGGGTGGTACAGAACCAGACTATTAAGTACCTTTAACATAAAAGTGAGTTTTTCCCTATTTTTGGCTTAGAAGAGCAATTGGGACTAGATGGGCATTCAGCAGATGCTTCATAGATACTTGGTTGGTTACTGTTAAATGAATATAAATAGTTGGTTATTGTTAGGTGAATGACCTAGAATGTGTGTGATATAAGGGTGTCTTACCCACATGGCTATAAGGACTAGGGAGTAACTTGGATGATGGCCATAGGCTAGGTGGGGACTGAGGTGCATAGGGGTGCCTCTCAGCTCTAGGTGGTTATTGACATCTGTGAAGGTGAGTCTTTTGTGCTTTATCAGGAGAGAACAGAAATCTTGATTCCCATGTGAAATCTTCCAGCTTTTAATGTCAGCAATCAACTTAATTTTTTTTTTTTTCTTATTTGACAGAGGGAGAGAGCAAGCCAGCACAAGCAGGGGGAGTGGCAGAGGGAGAGGGAGAAGCAGGCTCCTGCTCAACAGGGAGCCTGATGTAGGGCTTGATCCCGGGACTCCAGGATTGTGACCTGAGCCAAGGGCAAGACCCTTAATGGACTGAGCCACCCAGGCGCCCCATCAATTCAAATTTAAAATGTGTATGGGTCAGTGTTTGCTTGTGGAACACACGTGTTTGTGACTAGTACTCTCTACTATATGTAACTCATTTGAAGGCAGACAAAATATAGTCACAAGTTAATTAGCATTAGCAAGAGAATTAAACAAAAAAATTATAAAAGCTGCCATGTTGCTTTTTGTGGGGGAAGGGAAGGTGTCATATGTTCTTCAAAGCTTGGGTTAGCCTCTTTCCGAAATGTTAAAATCCTGTGATTTCAGACTATGATTTCTTAATCTTTTTCTATACGTGTACATATAGATAGAGATATCTTTAACATTTCCCTGTAGAAATATAGTTAGTTGGGACACAACACCTTTAAGTACTTGATATCACTACTGCTAACTGAACCCATGGGGCAGAAAATGCTTATTTAAATGGGACAATGTCAAGGTCCTTCCCACCCTCAACTACCAAAGAGCTTCAACCTGTTGATGGTAGATATAACCTGTCAGGAAGTCACCTTGGGATGCACAGTTACTGCACCACACCACACCACAGCTGTAACCCACACTCCCCAGAATTTGCCTGAGGTTCAGAGTGGCCAACAAGCTAAGGACCCATCCCTCTATGGTGTCACCTCCAGTGAGGGTTGAGGAAGGCGCATGTAGTAGGAAGCCCCTCCCTCCATAGGAACCAGTAGGCTCTGATATGAAATATGTGTCAGCTCTGCTAACCAGTGCCATAAACATTCTGGAATACAATCCTCTGCATCACCCAGGTTGATTGCCACATTCCTGTGGGTGGGGGATTCGGCAGTGATTCTGCAGATCTGGCCTCCAAGTTCGAGGACCTGCCATTTCTACTGGAGGTAATGCCGCTGAAGACAGACAAAACACAGAGGCAAACTTCTGTGAGACGGGTGGAGAGCAGCATTCCCTTCACCACCGGTACTGACCTGCTGTCACTCCCTTCCGGGTCTTAAGCAGAAGAGGCCGTAGAGCTAGTCAGAATAATTCAGGATTTAAACCCAGAATTTTCTGATTCCAGGGCTAGGAGGCTCCCATGAAGCTCACTGGTTCCTGGTCTTCATATCTTGCCTTCATTGCTCTCTGCTGTGCCATCCTGTGTCCCCACATCCTTCCAGCTGTTTTAGATCCAACTGGACTTTGCCATTGGATATAGAGGTGGGGTAGTAATGATTGCAACAGCTCATATTAATCAAGGCTCTTGGTCCAGCACTGAGTGTGTGACCTGAATCATTTCCATTGGATCCTCATGGCATCTGCATGGGGGAGATGCTACTATTATACCCACAGACATGGAAAGACTCAGAGGCTCATGGAGTTTAGGTCACTTATTGAGTGTTCAAAGTTGCAAAGCTAAAAAATGGTGATCCAGATTTGAACCTGGGTTTATTTTTTTACATGCATTCATGATCTCATATTCTTCTAAAAGGATTTGAGGTTGGTATTATCGGCAGTGATAAAGCATAGAATATACTTTTATAAGAAGAAATGATTCTAATGGAAAGTAAGGGTGAGAAGGGAGATTCAGGGCAGGCTCAACCAAACCACTCTGTACAGGGGAGGACACATCTAGACTACTCTGTGTCAAAGACTCATTTAATTTAGGTTGTTCACTGTAAATTAAGGTAATATTTTACTGGGCTGTCCACACTTGGAGCCATCAATCACTCCTCTCTTTCCTACTCTTGTCCAATCAGTTAGAACTTAATCTCCTCAAATTTGTCTTTTCTCTGCCCTCACTGCTGCTCCCCCAGTTCAGGTCCTCATCATCTCTTGTTGAATATCGAAGTGGTTTCCCAACACTTCCTCCTCCGTCTCTTTTTTCCTCCACTGTCACCATAATCCAGTTGCTTTTACTCCCTAAATAACTCTTTCTTTCCATTTCTTCTCTGTTTGTTCCAGCTTAGACCCTACTATCTCTTGCCTGGATATTGTGGTCATCTAACCTGTCTCCCCAGCCCCCTGGCCTTGCCCCACTCAAATCCACCCTCCACACGCCAATTGGAAAATATCTATTCTCTGCTTAAAATTACGTATTGCCCTTTTGTGCATCAAAGGGCACTATCAAAAAAGTGAAAAGCAACCCATGGAGTGGGAGAAAAATCTTTGCAAATCATATGTCTGATAAGCAATTAATAGCCAGAATATATAAAGAACTCCTGCAATCCTACAACAAAAAAGCAAACAACTCAGTTAAAAAAATAGGCAAATAGGAAAATAAACATTTTCTCCAGAGAAGATATGCAGATAGTCCATAAGCCCATGAAAAGAGGCTCAAATCACCGATCCTTAGGGAAATGGAAATCAAAACCACAATGAGATATCACTTCATACCCATTAGCATGGCTACAATGAGACAAAAAAAACCAAAATAAATGTTGGAGAAGATATGGAGAAACCGGAATCCTTGTGCATCACTGGTGGGAATGGAACAGGGAATGGCTGCTGGGAAAAAGAGTTGGATGGTCACTCAAAAAGTGAAACATAGAGTTACCATATAATAAAATAATTCCACCTCCAAGTGTATAGCCCCAAAATTAAAAACAGGGACTCAGATAGATACTTGTACACTGATGTTTGTAGCAGCATCATTCATGATAGCCAAAAAGTGGAAACAACCCAGATGTCCATTAACAGATAAGTGCATTAACAAAATGTGGTTTGTGTGTGTGTAATTCAGCCTTAAAAGATGAAATTATGATTCATGCTACAAATGGATGAACTTTGAAAACATTATGCTAAGTGAACTAACACAAAAGGACAAAAATTGTATAATTCCACTTCTCTGAGGTACCTAGAATAGGCAAATTCATAGAGATAGAGAGTAGAATAGTGGTTGAAAGTAGACTGGGGAGGGGGCAGGGGGAGAAATGGTAATTCTCCATTAAACATTAATTCCATGTTTAATGAAGAGAGTTTTTGTTTGAGATGATGAAAAGTTCTGTGAACAAATAGTCGTGATGTACAACAGTGTGAATATACTTAATGTCACTGCATCGTGCACTTAAAAATGGTTAAAATGGTGAATTTTTGGTGCATATTATACCACGATAAAAAAAAAAATTACTATCAACAAGATAAAGTCCAGGCTCCTTAGCATGGCCAAAAAACCTTTTATGACCTGACCTCCGCCAATACCCCAGGTTCATCTCCCATAAGTCTCCCTGCCTATGATAAGGTATTTGAATGATCCTCCTTTCACTGTGGGGCTCCATGCCCCCTCCTTCATTCAAATCTCAACTCAGACTTCTACCACCAGGAAGTCCCTCCCTCCCCTGACTCCTCATTCTTCATTCAGCACCCCTCATTCGTACTTTCCATCTTGCTGAAACACACAAACTTCTACTTGTCCCTCAACATGGAGTGCCATTGGAGTCCTTCTGTGAAACCCTCTGCCCTTTCTTTGGCAGGATAGCTTCTCCCAGCATCATGTTCCTCAGTCTCTTTGTGTGGCAATCATCAGTTCACCCATCTGTCCCTCTCACTAGCTCAGGAGATTTTCTAAGGAAGAGACCACAGCACCTCAATGCACAGCAGTATAATGGAGTAAAAGGCCCACTCAGAAGCCCTTGCTGGATGACTGAATGTCTATGAATGGCCACATCTCAAACCTTTTCAATTTGGACATGAGAAAAAAAAGGCCATTGTTCTCTAGGGAAATAGAGGAAGAACTGAAATGTACTTTTCCCATCAAAGCCTTAGATGGTCTTATTGACAACCTGTGAGGAAGTAGATTCTAAAAGACATCCAAGTTTTGTTTAATTTCATTTTTGGTGGGTTGGTTCTCTTTTAGTTCTAAGGCTATACCATGAAGACCAGAAGTCAGCATTACTTCTAGCTTTAAGAAGAAGAAAAATACTAAGGGGAAAAAAAAGAAAGAAACTTTTAATAACTTCCAGGAAATGTGATTATTTGGGGGATATTTTGTTCAAGCCCTGTAACATACCCTCACCTTAAATGCCATGCCTTCATATTTTTATTCTGACTTGTATTAGCCCCTAACCTCTGCCTTCTTAACATAAATCATTATATCATCCCTCACTATTGTTTTCAGTTGTCCCTTCCAAAATCAAATGTTTAATGACAGCCAAAGTCCTTCTTAAATATAAACTTTCATGAAAGTCTAATACAGAAAGAGAGAATAAAAAATAAAGATTTTGAATACCTATTACACACTGCCTCTGGACACTGCCTTTGCCTCCTGCCTTGGTTTGCTTGGGCTGCCATAAAAAGGTACCATCAACAGGGGCGCCTGGGTGGCTCAGTCCTTACGCGTCTGCCTTCCACTCAGGTCATGATCCCAGGGTCCTGGGTTTGAGCCCTGCATCGGGCTGCCTGCTCAGTGGGAAGTCTGCTTCTCCCTCCCCCACTCCCCCTGCTTGTGTTCCCTCTCCCACTGTGTCTCTCTCTGTCAAATAAATAAATAAATAAAATCTTAAAAAAAAAAAAAAGAAGATGCCGTCAACAGAGTGGCTTTAAACAACAAAAATGTATCATCTCACAGTTTGAAAGGCTAGACGCCCAAGGCTAAGGTGTTAGCAGGGTTGGTTCCTTTTGGGGGCTTACAGAAAGAATCTGTTCTGTACCTTTAGCATCCGATGGCTTGAGGGCACCCTGTGTTATCCTGGTGTCTAGAAACATCACCCTGATCTCTGCCTTCAGCCTCACGTGGTGTTTTCCCTGAGTGTGTGTGTTTGTATCCAAATTTCTCCTTTTTATAAGGAAACCAGTCACCTTGGATCAGGAGGCCCCCCCTGGTCCAGGATGACCTAATCTTAACTAATGATGTCTGCAGTGAACCTATTTCCAAATTAGGTCACAGTCTAGGAGTTAGGACTTCAATGACATGAATTTTGAGGGGCCACAATCAACCCACAGCACCACCTCATTTAATCTACCCAGCAACCCACTGAGAAATTTGTTGTCATCCCCATTTCACAGAGGATGAAATCGAGGCTCAGTGAGATTGAGTAACTAACTCAAAGGAGAACGACCAGTGAGTTGCAAAGCTGGGATTTGAAATGCGGTCTTTCTGATTATAAATCGCCGTTTTTTCCTCATTATATAAGCAAAATACCATTGTTTTCAGTCTCTGCCTGATTTCTTCTAGGCTTAGTAAATACCTGTCAACTTAGGGAGCCTGAGCCTCTTCACTGTCACATAATGATTTAGTTCCATTTCAAAATATTTAGTGAGTGCCTGCTACTGTAAGTATTTCAGACACAGGGTTCAAAGATGACTTGAAACATGTGTGAGGTTTCAAAGCACTTAAATTTTTTTTTTTTTAATTTATTTATTTGAAAGAGAGAGACACAGCGAGAGAGGGAACACAAGCAGGGGGAGTGGGAGAGGGAGAAGCAGGCTTCCCGCAGAGCGGGGAGCCTGATGCGGGACTCAAACCTAGGACCCTGGGATCATGACCTGAGCCGAAGGCAGACGCTCAATGACTGAGCCACCCAGGTGCCCCAAGGCACTTAAAATTTAATGGAAGAGACAGACATATAAACAAGTCACTATTTCATAAGGAAACCTTAAGTGTTAGGCAGAGATTCAGACAACTCTCCTGTGGAGGGATTAATACTAATCAATAGGATTCAGCCAATAATTTTTATATCCTTGCACGGACGACAGGGGACTGAGGGAAACACATTTCCTCTGCTCTGGCATGCTCTCCCCTCCTCCATGGGGCTATTGCACAAGAGCTCTCCAACAAGGAATTAATTTCTGAAGCAGAATAGCTTCAGAGAAGCCTGGTCTCAGCACGATGTTCCTTTCTCTCCTTTGAGGTTATTCAATCTCTCTCAGTGAAGAGGATCTGGTTCTTGAGACATTTAATCTTAGCATGAAGCAGCTTCCCTTCTTTGAGTCTGATGATGAAGTTTCCGCAAGAAAACAAGAGGGCCTTTTCTTCCTTGCCCAGGCTCACCCTGAACATCACAAATTGGCCTTTCTCTGGGGGAAAGTACACAGGAGGTTGAACGGAGCCAATCTTTTCTTTACTCTAGCTACCAGAATCAGTCTGATGGATGAAATAGTTCCCAGGAAGGCGCTTCTTCAAAGCAATGTCAAAGTCCCTTGCCTTTGAAGTCATCCATATAAACCAGTTACTATAGAACAGACACAAGTGTATGGCCCTCTCAAAGTGCACACACACACACACACACACTCCAGTATGTTACAGACTCTCAACGAGCAATGATGAATTCCATTAGGGCTTCAAAAAAAAATCTTCTTGTGGACATGAAAATACTCGTTTTAAAAATTTTCACAGGATCAGATAATTTAAGATTCTGAAACTTCCAGACAGAGCAAGCATGAGAATCAAGGCAAGAGAAAGAGAGGGGGTGCTCCTCGTTTCTAAAAGGGGAGCTCTATCATACTTTGCACTCTGGGTTTAACTAGATGTGGCCGAAAAAGGCTAGCTAGTATTTGGGTTTCGACCTCAAAAATAGAGCCTCAAATATTTTCAATTCTCTAAATCCTCCTTGCTGTTATATTTACAAATAGTTTATTTACACATACATCCAACAAATATTTATTGAACAACTATTATGTGTCAAGCCCTGGGTGTATAGAGAAGTTTTGGAGGAACTCAGACTCAGGATTATGGTAATGACAATGTCAATGTTAACCACAAACAGATAAAAATGCCAGCTTTTGTGTTGCTAAGGACTATCCTTCATTGTGCCTGTGTCTGGGGTGGATGGGACAACCATTCTGTTGTAGGTTGATGCAGGACCAAAGTTAATGGCTCACTTGGGTCTTCATGAATAAGAGTGGTAGATGTAAAATACTCTAAGACATAGCTCTGTGTTGGAGATAAGCTATGTCAGTAAGGGAGAAAACTAAGAAAGAAATGAGTGAAAAAATCTTTCTTCCAACAGAAAAATTGCCAGTGCTAATATGTGTGTTTTTGGAGTAAGCAGACACTAAGTATAAAACAACATTCTTTTACATTTGATTATGTGGCTAACGCAGATGTATTAGTCAGAACGCTTTTGGCTATAAGAATAGACAATCCATCCAAAGTGGCTAAGATAATAAGGATATTTATTATTTTACACAGCAATGAAATCTGGAGGTCAGGTGATATCTGAGGTGTTTGGTTTGGTTTTGTTTTTTGTTTTTGTTTTTTTTAAATATCTGAGTCTTTAATTCAGCAGCTAACAAGTTCATCAGGGATGCCACATTCTTCCCATCTTTTATTACCTCATTCTCACTGTGTTGGCTTTTGGCTCCAGACATATTCCCTCATGGTGGCAAGATGTCTACGGCAGCTCTCAGCATCCTATCCTCACAAGACTGTATCCAATGGCCTAAGGAGAAAATCTTCCTTTGCATTCCTTTTCAACAGCAAGGAGAACCTTCCAAAATCTCCCTCTGCAGACTCTCTCTCCCGTATCATTGGCCAGAATTATGAATCCCATGCTTATTTTTAAACCAATCACTGGCAAAGGAAGTGAAATTACTATGATTTACCTAAATGATCAAGATTTTGCCCCTGGAGCCAGCCTCCCCTGAAGAATATGGCTATCTGACTCTTGAACAAAATGGGAGTACCTATAGCAAAGAAGATGGGCAGTAGTTGGTGGTGGGAGGGAATGGGTATAAGATAGACAACCAGAGGGACCAGCACAGAAGAGTTACAAAGCAGTAGTTACCTCCATGCAAGGAGCGATTCCCTCAAGGGAACCTTCTCTAAGGACCACTGGGCTTGACCTTGCTTCACAGATGAGCTGCTCTTACAGGAATGAGTTTTGCTGATCTTTAGGATAGCTGCTAAGGACACACTGTGCTGTATGTTCTGCTGGTTCATATTACACCACCTTGACCTGAAGCCAAATTGTGCATAAGAGTTCTAAAATGGTTTATGGCTAGAGCAGGCTAGCTGATGTCATTTGTCAAATGTGGCACTCTAGAATTATCTTACCAATATAAAACCATACAAGGACTTTCCCACAGAATATTTATAGGAAAATGTGATTTTGCAACAAGAATAAAACACCCTACAGCTTACTTTCTGTGGAATAATGGGATAATGGACTCGGCCCATTGTAGTAATGGCGAAGAGAGTGAAATTAGTGACCAATGAAGATGTTTCAGGTTGAAACTCACTGACAAAGGAAATATGGATGGAGCTCCTTGAGTTGTTCTCTCCCTGTAAAACTGAAGTTCTGAGCTTCTTGAAATGGAGAAATTCCCTTTTCATAAGCAAATTATTCGAAGGTAAAAAAGACCATACTAATATACCTTTTTTTTATATTCCCGCTGTACCTAACACAGTGCTTTGTATCCAGTACTGAAAAGCTATCTTGATGAGCTGATTGTAGTAAGATTCCTTCAAGAAATTGTCAAAACAAGAAAAGACACCAAAGTATGAGATACCTCGGCACTATTGGTGCTAAATCTTTCTTTGCAGATGCAGAGGCCCTCCCCCAGCCTTACACAATGGGCTCCCAACTGTGGATGCACACTGATTTCACCTGCAGGGCTTTCAACACCTATGACTCGATCCCACCCACAGAGCTCCTGATTTTTGTATAGAGCAAAGTCTGGGTACTGAAACATTTTAAAGCTCTCTAGGTGATTCTAACGTGCAGTCAAGGTTGAACACCTACATCAAAATCCCCTGGATGGTTTACTAAAACACAGATTCCTGGACCCACCTTCAGAGTTTCTAATCACGAGGTCTGAGGTGGGGTCCAACACTCTGCATTCACGGGTTCCCAGGAGATGTCCATGCTGCTGGTGGGGCACGCGTCAAGAACCCTGGCTCTAAGACGCAGTTTAGCAAACCCATAATCCCATATAGGTCATGGGTCTGATTTGGACTGTTTTTTTTTATAGCCCATGAGCTAAGAATGGTTTCACATTTTTAAAGGGTTGTAAAGAGACAAAAACAAAGCAACAAAAATAAAGAATATGGAACAAGGACTGCAAAGCCTAACGAGATCCAATATCGGGCTTCTTACAGAAAATGTTTGCTCTTGCCCTAGACTCCTGCTCTAGAATATCATGAAGTCTGATGGGGGAAAAAGTAAGAATCTTAAGGAACAAGAGAAGAACTGTGGTGGGAAAAATTGTTCTGGTAGGGAGGGGGGAAACTATAAACACAGCTAAAAGATGATTAATCCCCTACTATGTGCCAAGAGAATGGCATACTTTCCTTTATCCTGACGACAATACATTATTATTACTCCCATTTTATAAAAGATTAGAAAATTGAGGCTTAGGAGACTTAACTTACTAGACTATCCAGCTAGTAACTGATAGAACTATGATTCAAAGATTTCTCCCAACCACACTATGTCAGAAAAAGTTTCTAACTCTGTTTAGAAGTGGCTGTAACTCCCAGAGTGAGTCCAAAAAATACAGTAAATACTAAAAGTACTATTTTTTTTTTCCAGTGGTTCAATTCAATTTGTTGTTGACTGATTGTTTCTCAGGCACTGTGCTATAAAAATACATGAACTATTACCCCTGCTCTCAAGGAACTTACTGTCTAGCGTGAGAGACAGACGTGGGAGGAAACCCATACAGAGTCCAATGAGGGCTTAGAGGACAGAGTGGGCCGGCAAGACTTCACAGAGCAGAGGCTCTTGAAGGATGTTAGCTGTCCAGATGGAAAGGCTTAGGAAGATTTCCCAGCAGAGAAAACAGTATTGATAATCCAATACAGACAAATCCCAAATGGAAGAATTTTACTCCCAGGATTCCTGCAGCCAGAGAGCTCACTGTGGCCTCAGGCTCCAGTTGTAGAGACAGCTAGGCAGCTAACAGGGAGGAGACCCCTGGCTTGCAAGCCTAGGAACAGCCAGTGACCATAGCAGTGAGTGTGTGACCGTAAACGTTGGTCCAGTTTCAGTAAAATGAGAAGCTTTCGATTCTGTTTCATGGTTTGGGGCAGTCATTTCCAAGCAAAGTTATTAAAAGAAGGTCTTGTTTCAGTTAATGGTTAGTCTGTTGATGGACGGGGAGAGTTGTAAGTGAACATGCGATAATAATGATACAAGGCTTGGGTTTCACACACCACTTTTGGCCAGAACAATCTGAAACCACCGACTTGTCGTGCCAGATTGAGAAGGCAGGCAGGGTTCAGTGCCACACTTCTCTTGTTAGTTTCAAGAGACTAGTATTTTCACTTCTCATTTGAATTCGTTTTTAAGGGTCAAGGTGCAGATGAAGCCATTAGGCAAGGAGTACTTTTCTGATTGATCAGGACTGTGTTCTGAGGCTACAGAGATGAGTAAAACGGAGGCTTGTGCACAAGGAATTTGCAGCCTGGGCAGGGAGGGGAGAAAGGCACATGGACAGATTATCTCATTAAGGCAGTAAATGCTGAGGGCAAGTCAGGGCGACAGAAGAAGCCCGAAGAGGAACCCCTAGCCCTCCAGGGGTTCAAGGAAGATTCCCTCAGGAGAACAGCTTGTTTCTAAAGTCTGACGGGGATCCCTTTGACTATTTCTTGGTGACACTCTGCCCTTTTGAATTCTTATTACAAGGTACATCTGACCCATCAGATCTGACCTGGCTTTTAGTAATTTAGCTATAGTCTTAGAGAATTTGTATCATCCATCACGGAAGCGCACCTGCCCTTGGGGAGGTAAGTTGAGAACAGATTAAGGACATGAAACATCAGAATGCAGAACCCAGAGGCACACAAGGAAATAACTCATCTAGAGAAAGCAGAATGTTTATATGGAAGCATTCTAGAATTTTCCATTTAGATCAGGCATTTCATTTTTTATTTCACGTGCTACTTTTTAAAGCTTGGGAGAATAATATATGATCACTGTAGAAAATTTTGGGAAATAAGGGAAAGGTACAAAGAAGAAAAAATGTAATTAGCAAAAGATAGAATTAACATTTTGGTATATTTGCTTCTAAAATTTTTCTATGCATATACAGATATATCAATTTTAGGTAACTGAAAACACCGTGTGTGTATATGCATGCAGTTTTTTTTTTTTTGTCATTTACTATTATTTCATGAATTTTCCCATGATTCCACAATTTCATCAATAATTTTTCCATTACATTGTTTAATTATTTTAACCATTCCTTCTCTCTTTAAACATCTAGATTCCCCCCCCACCCCGTTTTTGACCATTATAAACAATGTAATAAAATTAATGTCATACGTACAACCTTGCCCTGGTTTGCCTGGGAGCCTTAAAGGTTTTTGGTACCTACTGCCAAAATGCTTTCCAGAAAATCTATACCTTTATCAGTATTAAGTATTATTATTGTGGAAATATGTATTAAAGTAATACATCAGACTGAGTATCTCATTTTAATTTTCACTTCTTATTATTAGTGTTGACCATTTAAAAATGTTTTTAATGGCTATTTTTATTTTTCTGTTATTAAAATTGTCAGTGTCCTTTGCCAATCTTTCCGTTGAGAAATTACTCTTCTTACTGATTGTTTGAGTGCTTTGTAAATGAATGCTATTAAATCTTTACATATTTAAGGAAAATATATTCTTACTTTTTGTTTGCCTTTAAAAAGTTTAAAGTTTAACTTTAACGTAATGAAATTTACAATTTTTAAATTAATGTTTTTATGCTTAGATTCTGTTTTTAAATGTGGGGAAGATAAATATTCATCTAAATTTTCTTTTAATTTTTAAGAAATCATTTCACTTTCTACATTTACCTCTTAAACTCCTCTAGAATTTAGTTTGGTTTATGGTATGTGGTAAGGATCACGCATAAATCATTGAGAGAAGATCCCAAATAAAAGCAACATTATAAGACCAGGAGGTGTCTTTCATTCTCTGTAAATGAAATTCAGTAAGAATCAAATGACACAAAAAATTCAGAACTAACAGGACCAAAGGTATAGCATAGTGATCTGAACATGCAAATTTATTATTATTCAAATGCAAATTGTTTCCTAAACAAGCTTTCAAAACCTAAAGCATGTTGGAGAAAATAATATAAGAGGGTCCTTGATGTTCATTTATTCAATGCATATTTATTGAGCACCTAGGTGTACCAGGAACTGTTCTTGATTGGGAAGCATCTGGAATTAAAATTGCTATTTGAGGACACAGCTCCAGTGTGGCTGCTCTGTGAAGTAGAAAAACGCTGTCAAGTTAATATGTTTCATATGTATGCAAGAAGCAACTCTTCTAAAGTATAACTAATTCAGAAACGCCTTATTATAGGACATAGTAATGTTATGAGGGAATACAATGACGAAAGTTTCTGGCAAACTCTAAAAATTACTTAAAAGGGAGAGAGGAAGAGTATTATTTTATAAGGGCTTACTCAAAGATGATACTATTTTTTAGTATTACTGTCATTAGAAAGTTATACTATGTAGGGGGCTGGCAGTAATATCCCAAATGTAGAAAATATTCTGCAAAACTATCAAATTCCCTTTGGGATTATCCACCTACACTTCTCAGTCGTCTATGTTCTTTTTTTGGTATCAAATTAGACCACGTTATCTTGACCCACTATGGAACTATCTTCACTGAATTATGCCTAAGGCTATGCCCTTGGCATTTACTGAAGAATAGCCTTATGAAGTTCATTGCTGCATTTGTCATTGAAATAAGGACACTGTCTAACAAATCACCCATCCCTCCTATGACATTCTGCCCAAAAGCTTTTCTTCCCTCTCTCCCTTCCTTCCTTCTGCCCTCTCTTCTTTCATTTTCTTTCTTACCTTCTGAAAGCTGTTAATTTTTTTTAAAGATCTTATTTATTTATTTGTCAGATTGAGAGAGAGAGAGAGAACACACAAGCAGGGGGAGCAGCAGGCAGAGGGAGAAGCAGGCTCTCTGCTGACCAAGGAGCCTGAGGCTGGGCTCGATCCCAGGACCCTGGGATCATGACCTGAGCCAAAAGCAGACACTTAACAGACTGAGCCACCCAGGTGTCCCAGAAAGCTGTTAATTTATATTAAGTTCTAATGACATTAACTACATAAAGCCATGCCCCTCCCATCTTGACTTCCTACTTTTTTTTTTTTATAATTCCTTAGTTCTAATTTATTTTCACTTGTGTTATTTTCTTTCCCAATTGTATTTTTTGGTAACAGATCACTTGCTCTGATTTCATTCTTGCCAAATAATATTCTGATACATTTTTCCTTCCTCGGTACCATGATATCAGAAAGAACAGAAATGGTAGCAAGGTTTTATGTTGCGAACCAGCACAGATCAATGGCGATGGTCGTCTGGAGTGCTGTGTTTAGAAGGAAAGGAGCTCTACACTCAATTAGCAATGTCTGCTTTGAGCATAGTATTAGAAACTGTTGGCATTTTTACCAGCTATTTGACATTTATGTCTTAAATAGGACACATGAATATTCTAATAACAAGAAAGCACAAACAAGTTGATAAATTACTTTCAGATTTGTAAACCAGTGATTTGTAAGTTTCACTAGCCCCAATCCATTCTCCAAGGCAGGAACATACCTATGTAAAATGAAAAAAAATTGGTTTCTAAACTTGACATAGATATGGGATCTTTTTCGTAAATCTTACTAGCACTGGCTTCATGACTAGGTAAATTGGGTTCCTTCCTAGAAGCAGAGATTTAAGAAACCTGATCCCTAAATCTTTCCTAGTGGCTTTTCAATATATGAAGGTTTATAATTGGAGATTCATTTCTGTAGATTCTAAAATCTAGCTCTTAATGACTCCTTTCCTAAAAGACAAATTGTCCTATGGAGGGGTAATACTTTAGCTCTTACCAGTTAATTAATTGGTTGGCTGCTAGTTAGGAAGGAAATGGGAGAGTGGCGTAGGGGGGTAGATTAGGAGGATATGAACACCATAAAAAGGAGGGACAGCAGAGCTAGATTTTGCTTATTTCAGTCTTGCCTAGCTTAGTCCAATAGCTCACTTGAGATAAGCACTGAGTATGCTTATAGATGCATTTTTTTAAGTAAGCCCAGTTTGGGGCTTGAACTCGTGACCCTGAGATCAAGAGTTACATGCTCCACCAACTGAGCCAGACAAGCGTTCCTATAGATGCATTATTATTGGCCCTAAATAATGAAGCACCCAGTAATTCTCTAACAAGGAGTTGAAGTAAACATACAGGCAACCATTAACGACATAAATGTTATCATATGTAGATGGAGAATTCTTAAATTTTCAGTAAATAAATTGTTATTCTACTTCTTTCCAATCCAACAGACCTATGTCTGAGAGAAGCTTATTTTTTAGAACTGGCATATTAGAAGGACTGGGCACCAGGATTCATTCATTCACTGCATTCTGTGAATAAACTGACAAATGTTTCCTCTGTCCTTACAGATGTCTAGCGCTGGGCGATGTCATTCTGTACGCAAAAGTAACGGAGACCCAGTTCCTGCCTCTGAGGAAGTTACATCTCAGCTGGGAGATGAGTGATACATCCATGAAACAACCGGGGCGGGGTGGCGGGGGGGGGGGAATACCAGGCTGGAAAAATCAAGTGTTAGAATGTTTGGTTCAGATTGCAAGCAGTACAGAAATTCAGAAGCAATAAAGATCACACAAGGAGAGAAATCAAAGGGCAGTCACGTTGAAAGAGATTGCAAGAAGCTGCACTTCCTGTCTCAGCTGTGTCAGCAGTAAATTGTGGCCCTTATCACCCTGGGAATGACTGAAATCAAGACTGTGTGATAGTCCACACCTGCCCTGGACAATTCCAGCACATCCAACTCAGCTCAGCCTAACCACCCAGAGAAGGAAACCAACCATGGACTCTTGAAAGTTCTGGAATAATTCAAAATGGAGGTGCCCGGGGTGCTTAGTCTGTTAAGCATCCGACTCTTGGTTTCAATTCAGGTCATGATCTCTGGGTCATGGGATTGAGCCCCACATGCGGCTTCACGCTCAGCACAGAGTCTTCTTAGGATTCTCTCTCTCTCCCTCTGCACCTTCCTCCCCTGCCCTGCTTGAGCACTCTCTCTCTTTCTCTTTCTAAAAATAATGAACTAATTAATTCAAAATTGGAAAAGCAAACAATTCGTATTCTTGGTGTACAAGTTCTTTGTGCTGAATTATGAACTTCACCATTCTGGAGAGAGCATCAAGCCTGAGTTATGGGCTTGGGTGTAGCAGGTATAAATCTCAATCCAGACAAAGTTACATTGATTTCTATTCAAATTTAAGAAAATATTGATATAATCCCATAATCTAATATGCAGTACATATTCAAATGTACAGGCCAGTTGTTTGGTAGAATGTCCTTCAATTTGAGTTTTACCAATTGTTTCCTCATAATTAGTCATTTAATGTTTTATAACTCAACTTAATTTCTATTTTATGGCCCCATTAGGCCAGTCCTTTGGGTATGGCAACTGAAGTGGCCATTTCAGCTCCAAGCTTGAAGGGTTTGTCATGAGACATTATTGCACCTTACCCATGTTTCCTAAGCATCACTGAAATTAAATTTCAAAACTTCTGTCTTTAACAATATCCCGAAGAGCCTATGAAAGGTGCTAACAGCATGAGCCCTTTCAAATGCACTATGTTGGTTGCATCCTCCCAGATCCCTCATCGTTTCAGGGATGGCCCTGACCCTACTCCTACATGGTGGTGAAAACAATCTAAGTCCACTGGAAATTTCACCACTTTTCCTCAGTTCATGGCTGAGTTTGGGAGGTTTCTGAGGTGCTAAGTTGTCAGGGTAGGAGGAAGCAAATCTTCTCTATGCACTCATCTCTTCACGCAGGTATCGACTGACATGTCATCACCATGGTTGTCCTTGGGCCTTGGTTCATGAAGGCCACTTTGAAGATTATCCACCTGGTCCTTTGTGGACTGCTGGCTCTTTCTACCGCTTTCCAATGACATGTGGAAGCAGGAAACTCAGTGAGTTTCCTAAACCCTTCCTTCTTAAACTTTATTGTTTCCCCAGAGCCCGAAGTGGGCAGAGCCTTTCTCTGTATAAATCATGGACATGTCAATGCAGTTATCGCTTCTCTTCCCCGCTCCCAGCTCCCTAACTCCTCAGTCCAGAAAATCCTTTTCTAATCTGGAGCCAAGGAAGTCTTGCATTTACTCAAGCCTTTTATGCAGACCAGGGGCTCTTATAGTGTGATCCCAGGACCAGCAGCACCAACATCACCTAGGGACTCGTCAGAATGCAAATTGTCTTCCCTTTTAGCTAGCCCTGTTGAATCAGAAACTCTTAGAATAGGCTTTAGTGATCTTCATTTTAATAAGCTTTCTAGGTGATTCTGATGCAGCATAAAGTTTGAAAACCACTGATCGTTACCTTGAGTTCTTTTTCTTCCCCTAGTGCTATCGTTCTCAAATTTTAACACAGATGAGAATTACCTGGAGGGCTTGTTAAAACAGATTGTTAGGTCTTACAAAATTCCTGATTCAGTAGGTCTGGGAGAGGCCTGAGAACTTGCATTTCCACCAAGTTCCAAGGTGATGCTGATACTGTTGGTCTGGGGACATTTCAAAGAACCATTACCCCCAGAGGTCTTAGCTCCATAATTATCAATCCTCTTCTTTCTATCACTCCCAATAGGTTTATCTAATTATTATTGTTAATGTAATACAACACATTTTGTAAAATCTGCTTATGTACAGTCATTTACAATCCAGGACCATGGATCACCGATTTGACACGGGCGTATACTAATGTTTTCCAAAGCCAAGTTCTGATGTTAGGCCAACAGTGCTTTAGATTTTTCATTCCTGGTCCCTCTCCAATTCAAAGGCTCCTATACCCATTCTGTCTGTAAGATATCCTGCAAGATTCAGAAAGAGGGGAAAAAAAACCCCCTCTGCTCATCTTGTAAGCGCTGCTTTTCAAATAGCACATCAGAGTTCCATTGGCTTCTTCCCAGAACACAGAGATTGAGCAAAATGTGGTTCTTGGAGAATACAGAGGAGTCAGAGAAAAGGGAATAAACAGGAAGGTCAGGGGCAAAGGAGTGAGAAAATGCTTTGAGAGTCAGTTATTATTTCTTTGAGGTGAAGACTTTTTGTCATGGTTTGGGGCTGAAAGGAGAAGTAAGTTAACCCCTTGAAATCTTGCAGTAATTTTTGGTTTCAATATCCTGAGACTTGAGAATAGAAAGTGGCCACCACCTCTCCTTCCTACTCAGTTGTATTTAAATCCACTTCCTTGCCTGAAGCATCATCAGGTCCCCAAAGCCCTTGATCCCATTTATTTTTTGTTCTCTATCTGGCCTCTTAAAGAGACATAAAGTCTTTTTTTCTTTTTGCTTAATTACCACAGAACAATTACTTTAAGTCTGCAGGGCACAGTCACATTCTCAGTTAGACAAAGAACCACTCCAGAGAACATTCATCCTACATTTGGTCTTTTTTTTTTTAATGAAATCCTATTTTGTTGGGTGGCCCATGTGGTTCTGGATGAAAGTACCTACCAAAAAACATGCTGAATATTTGTTACCGTAATTATTTGGATGGTTCGCATCATTTATTAATACTTCCAGGCATTGCTATTATTAGGATAGTCCTGAGGGTTTCCAGAACATAAATAGGATGATTTCACTTAAGCAGAGTTGCAAAGACTCTCCTGCTGAAACTGCTCCCATTGCCACCATAGTGATGGGTGCAGATTTCTTTCCTTACGCTTGTGTTCCAACAGAATAGGATTATTTTGTTCTTCAAATACTTGCTGTGATTTTCTACCTCCATCTTTTTACCCTCCCTAACACTAAACACAGTACTTTATACTTCATAGACAGTCAATAAACATTTATTGAGTTGAATTAAAATAAAATAAAATAAATAGTAGGGACTTCCAATTAAAGATTGGAATAAAGGCTTTTCAATTCCACTCTTCTCTGTGAACCCAACAATAACAAAAACACAATAATAACAAACCACAGAGAAGAACATGAAATAAAGAAGGAGTGATGTCGGGGAATGAGTCTATGAAGAATAGCTGTCAAGTACAGTAATATGTGGACCAAACACGGGAGCACAGCAAGAATGGGCACATACCTTGACAGACCTTGCGGAGCACATGGATGTCTTCAAGGTAGTTGGCTCAGGCTGAGGGCCAAACCATTATTCACTTTCTTGTTGATACAAGAAAAGGTCTGTGGGTCTGACAGGGTGAAGGTGGGGTTTGGGAGTACCCCAAGCATGGTTTAACACCATAGAAAGCAAAGGGTCATCTGTGCAGACCTGCCATCTTTGTTAGAAGAAGCTGTCAGTTTGATGGGAGAGTTAAGTGAACATACATAATAATCAGCTCACCTGCTGCTTATAGATGAAGAAGATAACCAGGAGCAATATTCACTAAATCACCATTTAAAAAAATCATTGCACAAAAGAGATGGGTGAACTTTCTGCTCAACCCAAAGGTAGTTCCAGAACATTAGAATTTGAGAACATGCAATATAGACATGAATGCAGGAAGTATGAGAAAGTCCTAAGCCCTTGTCTCTACTCAGGTCTTGAACACTTCTCACACAACCTTGTGGGAGTAATTGGTCTAGAACTGGTCCAGTTCAAAGTTGAGTAGTAATCAGAAAACGGCCATAAAGAAAAAGGTAAATGAGAAGCAAAAATCAGATAAAGAATAATTCAACAGATAAAGAAAGACGTATGCCACGGACTATGTTTCCTCCTGATATCAAGTAAATTAAAGAATATGTGGTCTCTAGAAATAAGAAATTAAAAGGGAGATAAAAGTGTTCAAAGATAAGGTGAAAGGAGATGAAGAGTGAGCAGTCAAAGCTTTGGAAAGAGTGAATGTAAAGTGAAACCATTATAGATACAGAAGCAACAAGAGAAGCAGCAAGAGTTAATAGTAAGGGAATGGAAGACAGGAGAGAGCTAGACAGAAAATAAAAATGTAAAAGAATGTATTTAAAGAGACTCTGAGACAAAAAAGAACACACAGAAGACCAAGAAAAACTACTTGTTCTACTAGAAGAAAAGAACAAATTAAAGAGAAAGGAGAAAAGTGCTAAATGCATAATAGGAAAGGGTTTGGTGAACAGCCAAGACTTGGATCTCCTCACCTCACCTTCTTCAGGTCTCTGCTCAAATTTCACCACATCGGCAAGGTTTTCCCTGGTGGCCATATTTAAAAAACACCCACCTTGGGTCTATTTTTCTTCCCTACTTTATTTATTTTTTTGTGTGTAATACCTGAAATGAAAATTACCCGGAATGGGATTAACAGCAGCTGGTCAACAGAAAGTCAAGCCATGATTGAAGCTTGGAATTTTCAGCATCACGCCCCATCCTCCAGGGAGGGGAGAGGGGCCGGAAATGGAGGTAATGATTGATCATGCCTACGTGATGAAACTCCCCTAAAAATCCCAAAAGTATGGGATTTGAAGCACTTCCAGGTTGGTAAAGATGTGGAGGTGCTGGGAGGGAGGGGCACCCGCAGACAGCACGGAACCCCTATGGGTTCCCACAGAACCCCCGCCCTGCCTCTCCTCTGTCTGGATGTTCATCTGTATCCTTTATCATGTCCTTTTATAATGAAGTGGTAAATGAAGTCATAAACAGTAAGTAAGCTGTTTTTCCTGAATTCTGTGAGCCGCTCTAGCAAATTAATTGCACCCAAGGAGAGGGGCGAGGGAACCTCTGATTTATGGCCAATCAGAAGCACAGGTGACAGTCTGGATTTGGGACTGGCATCTGAAGGGCAGCTGTGGTCCCGTGGAACTGAGCCCTTAACCCACAGGATCCAACACTACCTCCAGGTAGAGTGTCAGAACCGAGTTAGGTTGTAGGACCAGGTGCTGTCACAGAATTGCTTGGTGTGGGGAACCCCCCCCCCCACATGTGGTGTCAGAAGCACTGCGAGTGTGGCAGCGGGAAGGAGACACGGGGAGAAGTGGGTGTGCTCACACGTATTGTGAGATTGACAACATGTATAGAAAGAATAAAAAGGTAAGTTGGAGTACACTGTTGTAAGGTTCTTAAAATACATGGGAAATGTTATAAAATTATTTGAAGGGAGACTGTGATAAGATGGAGATATCTATTACAAACTGGAGCAACTACACAAGAAAAAGAGGTGTTTCTAATACACAGTCATGGATAAAATGGAATACTAATTTTTTTTTTTTTAAACACAGGTAAGAGAGGGAAAAAGGAGCAAAGGATAGATGGAACAAATAGAAAACAAATAGCAAAAGGGTAGATTTAAACCTAATCCTATTATATTAGTATAAATGACACAAAAGGTTTCTCTAAGAAATCCACCTTTTACATAAACAAAGAGGTTACAAGTAAAAAGATAACACTGAGCTAAAGTATTTTTTTTTTTAAGATTTTATTTATTTATTTGAGAGAGAGAGAGGGAAAGCACAGAGGGAGAGTGTGAGGGAGAAGGAGGCTCCCTGCTGAGCAGAGAGCCCGATGCGGGACTCGATCCCAGGACTCTGGGATCATGACCGGAGCCGAAGGCCGACGCTTAACCGACTGAGCCACCCAGGCTTCTCAGTGAGCTAAAGTATGTTGACGTAACTATATTAATTATCAGAAAAAGAGATTTCACAACAAGGAATGTAACCAGGAGTAAATAATGCCTTTCAATGTGTTGTGTATGCTTTGGTTAATTTCTAAAATTTGAAATGATTGGTTTTTTTAAAAAGTTTTGTGCAGTTTTATTATTGCTTTTTGGGGATAGTATGTGCTGAGCTCCTCACTCAACCTTTCTGGGAGTCCCATTCCTTCCCTGGAGTGTTATAGGAATGATTGTTGAATTTTTTAAATGCCTTTTTTTTTTTTAATCATCTTTGGTATGATCACATTTTGCTCTTGTTGCTCTAAGGAATTACTTTGGTAGACTTCCTAATGTACAACCACCTTTGTATTCCTTGAATAAATCTTAATTATTCATGTTGTTATATTCTTTTATTACACTGCTAGATACTATTTGCCTTTTTAAAGAGAAAATTTTGCATTTATATACATAAGGGAGATTATAGTTATCTGTTTCTATACCTTCTTCACAAAGTTTTGGTATTAAAGTTGTTCAGGTTTTGTAAAATCAATCAGAAGCATCTATATTTTTTTTCTGGCCAAGAATCATTTAAATAACATAGGAACTAGCTGATCTTTAAAGGTTAGATAGATTTCAGCTATGAAACCAGTAGGAACATTTTTAGTGAAAGATATTTTTGACCTTTCTAGTGTCTTCTGCAATAATTAGTCTATTCAAAGTTTTTTGTCTTCTTCTTGGGTTAATTTTGGTCATTTTATTTTACTGAGAAATTACCTATCTTCTTTAGATTTGCAGGTTTGTGGCAATGGAGTTGTATGTAATTTCACTATATAATTTAAAATATCTCTTATATTGTAGTTTGTCTCTTTTTTCATTCCTAATCTTTTCTATTTTTACTTTCTCTCTTATTTCCTTAAGCAAGTTTGCAACAGGTTATGTATATTATTGATATTTTTGAAATAGCAGCATTTGGATTCATTTATTGTTCTATTAAATTTTGCTTCTCATTTGGTTAGGTTTAATTTTGATCTCTATAAATTCTCTCTTCTTAAATGGCAAAAAAAAAAAGTTTTCCTATTCTTTTTCTATTTCCTAGGTAGATATCAAATTTCTTCATTTTTTTATCTTATTTATTTATTTATTAATTATTTTCCTGAGAGAGAGCACGTGCACATGTGTGAACGGGTGTGGAAGGGGTGCGGGATAGGGGCAGAGGGAGAGGGAGAGAGAGAATCTTAAGCAGGCTCCACATTCAGTGCGGAGCCCAGTGTGCGGCTTGATCTCACCCCTGAGATCATGACCTGAGCTGAAATCACGAGTCAGATGCTTAACTGATTGAGCCACACAGGCACCCCAATTATTATTATTTTTTTAAAGATTTTATTTATTTATTTGAGAGAGAGAGAGAGAGCACACGAGCAGTGGGGGAGGGGCAGAGGGAGAAGGAGAAGCAGGCTCGATTCTAGGACCCTGAGATCATGACCTGAACTTAAGGCAGACACTTAACTGACTGAGCCACCCAGGTGCCCTTTAAAGATTTTATTTTTAGCTAATCTCTATACCCAGTGTGGGGCTCAAACTCACCACCTCAAGATCAAGAGTCATATGCTCTACCAACTGAGTCAGCCAGGTGCCCCTTGTCTTTCTTATTTAAAATAATAAGAGCATTATGATTATTTTTTAAAGCTCTGAGTACATCTTTCATGTATGATGTGTTCTCCCTTTTCATTGCTTTCTATATAGAGTTTATAATTTTAGCTTTGAGATCTTGATCTAATGGCTATTAGGAGTGTGTTTGTGTGTGTTTTTAAGTAAGCTCTATGCCCAACGTGGGGCTTGATTTCACAAACCGGAAGATCAAGAGTTGCATGCTCTATAGACTGAGCCAGCCAGGCACCCCTCGAAGTGTGTTTCTTAATTTCCATATAGTCAATGCTTTTTACTGTTACTATTTATTCTTAATTTTAGTGGGCTATTTATAACCTTAATTAAGTTTTCTTTATGAATATGTATATTATTGATTTCTATAAACATTTTATGGTTTATGGAAATTCTATATTTTCCAATACAGCTTTCTAAAATTAATCTAAAAGTTGATTAATTTGGATTTTTTGGTATACTGTTCAATCTCTCCTTGTCTTTATTTTTATTTGAGTACCAGATTCTCTGATTCTGAAGGAAGTATACTGACATCTTTCACTCTGATTGAATTTTATTTTTCTTTCTTTTTTTTTTTAAGATTTTATTTATTTATTTGACAGCGCAAGAAAGAGAGCACAAGCAGGGGTAGGGAGAAGAGAAGCAGGATCCCTGCTGAGCAAGGAGTCGGAAGCAGGGCTCCATCCAGGACCCCGGGATCATGACCTGAGCCAAAGGCAGACGTCTAACTGACTGAGCTATCTAGGTGCTCCACTCTGATTGCATTTTAAATAGGTTCTCATAGGTTTGCTTGATGTATTTAGCTCCTATGTTATTTGGCATAAACAAGTTTATGACTGTCATGACGTCTTCATAAATATTGTGCGTTTTTGTCATCACATTATGTTCATCTGTTTCCTATTCAGTACTTTTAACCGTACTTTCCACCTTACCTAATTTTAATATTACTGCCCCTTTTGTTTGTTTGTTTATATTTGCCTTATAAATCTGTCAATGTCTTTTATTTTCAACTTCTTGAAATCACTTTGTTTGAAATGTTCTTACCATGTGTGGGATACTCATAAGGCTTTTAGGTCTACTGCTATGAAAGTTGCTGCCTCTTTTGAATCTATTTTATTCAAGTGTATTGTACACATAGGAAAGTACACAAATCATTAACTACAAATGGTTCATTTTACTTTATTTTTATTTATTTATTTATTTTTTTTATAATTCTGTTATGTTAATCACCATACATTACATCATTAGTTTTTGATGTAGTGTTCCATGATTCATTGTTTGTGTATAACACCCAGTGCTCCATGCAGAACGTGTCCTCTTTAATACCCATCACCAGGCTAACCCATCCTCCCACCCCCCTCCCCTCTAGAACCCTCAGTTTGTTTCTCAGAGTCCATAGTCTCTCATGGTTCGTCTCCCCCTCCGATTCCCCCCCTTCATTCTTCCCCTCCTGCTATCTTCTTCTTCTTTTTTTTGTTTTTTAACATATAATGTATTATTTGTTTCAGAGGTACAGGTCTGTGATTCAACAGTCTTACACAATTCACAGCGCTCACCATAGCACATACCCTCCCCAATGTCTATCACCCAGCCACCCCATCCCTCTTACCCCCCACCACTCCATGGAATATTATTTATTTATTTTTAAAGATTTTATTTATTTATTTGTCAGAGAGAGAGAGAGAGAGCGGCAGGCAGAGGGAGAAGCAGGCTCCCTGCTTAGCAAAGAGCCCCATGCAGGACTTGATCCTAGGACCCTGGGATCATGACTTGAGCAGAAGGCCGACACTTAACCGACTGAGCCACCCAGGCATCCCATTCATTGCATTTTACAAACTGAACACGTCTTTATAACCACCACTCAGACCAAGACACAGACCATTACCAGGATGCCAGCACCTTCTTCAGGCCCCTCCCAGTCCCTGACTCCCACAAAGTTAACCATTATTCTGATTTTCATAATCATAATTTAGTTTTGCCTATTTTGAATTTTATATAAATAAAAGCATATAGTATGTATTCCTTTGTATCTGATTTCTTTGGCCCAACATTATGTTTGTGCATTTTATCCATGTTTTTGTGTGTGGTAGTAGTTTATTCTTTCATTGCTGTGTAGCATTCCATGGTAGAAACATACTAACATTTCTTTATCCTATCATCGATGAACTTTAGGTTATTTTCACTTTTGGCAATTATAATGTTACTGTGATAATTTTTGTACATATGTTTTTGTGTACATATGTAGGCTTGATATACCATGTCTATTCCTAGATATGTACCTCACCAAAATTCATAGAGCTATACACCTCAGAGGTATACTTTTCTGTGTGTATGTTATAGTACAATAAAATGTTTACTTAATAAAAAGTAATAGAGAGGAATGCAAGTAGAAAATTAAAAAACAAGTAATTTTAGTCACAATCAAAATTTTAAAACATAATAGAAGAGTATTATAACACTTGAAAATCTGTATGTAATAGAGAAATGCCAAGAAATTACAAGATGAAAAATTGGCACAAGAAGAAATGGAGAACTTAAATACATTAGTAAACACCAATAATTACCCACTGAAATGGTATCTACAAGATAGACCATCCCCCAAATCTCAAGCACAGATGGCTTTACACATTAGTGTTACTAGCATTTCAAGAGATAGTCAATGTCTATCTTATACAAGTACTTACACAGCATAGGAAATGAATTGTCCAAGTCATTTTTTGAGGTGAGTGTAATCTTGACTTCACAGGTAGATAAGGATAGCACACAAAACACATAGACAAAGAAAATGATAGGTCTATTACACTTATAGTCATACATGAAAAAATCCTCAATAAAAGTTTAGTTATCTTTTTTATACCTGGAATGGAGGGATAGTTTAACATCAGAAAATCTATCAACATAATTTACCACATTAGTAGACTGATGTATAAATATTATTAAAATATTTATTAAATATTTATTAACAGGGGTACCTGGGTGCTATAGTTGGCTGAACGTCTGACTTTTGGTTTCAGCTTGGGTGGTGATCTCAGGGTCGTGGGTTTGAGCCCCGTGTGGGGCTCTGTGCTCGGTGTGGAGTCTGCTTGGGATTCTCTCTCTCTCCCTCTGCCCCTCCCCCGCCAAATAAATAAATAAAGCTTAAAAATATTTGTTAACATTATTAAAACATTTAAAAAATTTTTTAACAAATTAAATATTTATATTTATTAACATACTATTAATCTCAAATGATGTAGAAAAAGCATTTGATTAACCATAAATAAATCAATCCCTAATTATGATAAACCTATCAGGAAACAAGGAACTGAAGGGACTCACTTTAACTGAAAACCCACAACAAAAACTGTACTCCTGGAAAACCTCAAGAGGGACTACCTCTTGATAGATTGGGAACAAGAAAAGTATACCCACTATTGTTGCTAGTGTGTACCATAATACTGGAAGTTTTTTCCAAGTGATCAGAAAGGGGAAAAAAGAGGTGCAATCATTACAAGGAAAAAACAAAAAGCCTTTTTTATTTGCATCCTGATGGTGAGAAAGGACTGCCTAAAAATATTCAGAAGCACTAAAGATTAATTTTATTAAAGCAAAGATTTGCTATTCTAAAAAGGAAAACACTGATAAAGTTAACAGATGATAGTTTGGGAGACAATGTTTTCATTGTTTACATCAATCAGGGAACTATACCCAGCACTTATAAAAAAAGTCTTGCAAAATCAGCCAGAAAAATTAATAATCCTGGTGGAAAAAATAGGAAAAGGGCATGAACAGGCAAATCCCAGAAGAGAAAGCCTAAAAGGCTATGACACATAAAAGATGCTCAAATTCATTAGGTGTCATAAACTTTCCACCTATTTGAGTGGCAAAATTCGGAAATTTGGATAATGTTTAATGCTGGCAGGGACATTGACAGGGAGAGATACTGTCCCATTATGCACTACTCTGGGAGCGGAGGCTGTAGGCATTCGGGAGAGGAATTTGGCAGTACATTTCAAATTAAATATATGAGATCACCTAGCAACTCCACTCTGATACGTATTGCAAAGTGGTTCTCACACAAGCTCACAAAAATGGGATGTTTATTGTTTATGGTGCTGAGAAGCGGGAACCAGTCTAACCTGGGTGTCTGTCTGTCCTTCAGGGAACAGATAGTCTAAGGTGGTGGATGCACCAGAGTTCTACACAGCAGCCAGAAGACTTGGACTAGATGTAACATGCAACTTGTAGCATGGAGTGATCTTCAAAACATGACACTGAGTGAAAAAAGTCAGAAGCAGAAATGTGATTTATTCCACAGTATCATTTACATGATACTGTGTTAAAAATGTATGTATGTAAACCATCAACACACAATTTATAATAACATGTGCAAAACACAGTGGAATGGTTGCTCACACTACAGAAAGGAAATACAGGTGAGGAATTTGGATAAAAGGAAATAAACAAGGATGCCTGGGTGGCTCAGTCGGTTAAGCATCCGACTGTTGGTTTCAGCTGGGATCATGATCTTCGGGTTGTGGGATCGGGCACCCCATGGGGCTCAGTGCAGAGTTTGCTTGGGATTCTTTCCCCTCCCTCTTCCTCCCCCTCTGCTCCTCGCATGTGCTCTCTCTCTCTAAAAATAACTAACTAAATAAATAAATAAAATCTAAAAAAAAAAGGAAATAAACAAGTCAACCGACGAACAAAGTGAGGAGGATCTTATGTGGATGGAAGTTGATAATGCACCACCAACTAAGGAGTATGATTGACACAGCTCTTTGCTTTTGAGTACCCTTTCCCAGATGACAACAGCAATAATAACAAAAAAGACAAAACAAACAATGAGAGGTTGAGAACTGGCAGGGATTGTTATTCTAAGTGCGGTGGAAAGAAGTCACTGGAGGGTTTTAAGGAGTGAGTGAATAGTCTTCACAAAGACCATTATGGCCACCATCTGACGAATGGATGAGAGGAAGCAGGTGGCCAATTAGGAGACTCTTGGCAGAGGTGGGAAATTGAAGATGGCCCAGATTAGGCTATATTTTGGAAAGAAACCTGACAGAAGCTGCTGAGAAATTGAGTGTTGTTGGGGAGGGAAGGAGAGAAGTAGAGTACACCTAAACTTCTCTCTTCAGCAACTGCGTGGTGCCATTGAACTTGGGAAGAGATTCAAGCGGAGATACCAATAAGGCAGTTGGATATAGGGTCTGAATTCAGAGAAGATACACAATTGGGAGTTGAATCAGCATTCAGAGAGTTAAATATCTGGCTCCAACACTCAGTATTTATGTCACTTTGACCAAGTTATGTAACTTCTGGGTCTTAATTTATCTATAAAATGACAATAAGATCTCTTTCCTAGTGCTGTTATGAATATTAAATCAGATAATGCCTCTAAGGAACTTCGCACAGAGCCTGGCACATAATAAGTGCTTAATAAAAGCCCCTGTGACTGGGGAACAGTGAAGGGAAAGACAACATCGGTGACAGAGGTTGGCAGCGGAGAGATCGCGTCAGATTTTTTAGGCCACGGTAAATAGTTTTCAGTAAGTGGCTCGTAGGGCTTTTATGCAGGGAGTCACGTGACCTGGCTTTGCTAGCAGTATTGACAGATTATTTAAGGATTCACATTTGATATTGTTTTGTCAGACTGTAGATCGACAGTATGGGTTATTGTAAACACACACACACACATTTTAAAAACTTTGATTATATGAAAATATGCTTAGAAATGAAAACAAATGGAAGCATTTTTATCTGAAAGGTATTCGGATAGTCCTGACAATTCTTGAATCTGCAGCATCATCAAGGGCTTGTCTGCCAGTCTGTACATAGTTCTATTTTGTACATTGACTGTTCCTGAGTAGCCAGCAATTGGGGCTTAGGGAGAGCCGGCACTTTGCAGCTAAGCAGAGCTCCGGGCCCATAAAGGGAAGCATCAGTACTTTCTATTTATCATGTTGCATTAATGAAGTCAGATGTTGCCCAACGTTTCAGAAAATATCTTCATTCCAACGCAGCCAATGACTTATACGTATCCAGGAGGTGATTCAGTTTCAGAAAAGCTACTTTTCATAGAAGAACTCTATGAATATCTAGTTACTACACAAAATCTTGAGTTTGTTAGGTTTTTGGTTTAGGTGTGCTATGGATCACCTACACCTTACCTTAAACGCAACGAAGAACCATCAGCAGCCCAGATGCTGGGGACCCTGGTGGTTCTATTTTCACATTTCTCTTTATTTATAGATTTGATGTAACAAGTGATGATGGGCCTCCATAATTCTTTCAGCTGTTCGGCTTTCATTAAGCCCATGAGTGGGACAATTATAGTGTCACATCTGGAATACTACAGAGAAAGGTTTCCACGAAACATTGAACAAAATCCCAGCAGCAACAGAAATGGGAATGCCTTTTGATCATTTTCCAGTTAACCACTGCTGCATAACAAAGTATCCCAAAACTTGGGGTTTTAAAACAACAACCTTTTTATGATAATGCACGATTTTGTGGTCAGCCGGGCGAGCTATGTGATGCCTATGAGGCTGTATGAGATGATGTTTTATGGGGTCACTCAGTGGGGCTCACCCAGGGGTTTTCTGGTCTGGAGGGTCTAAGACATTTTCATTCACATACTTGGCATCTTTTAAAGAATGGCAAGCAGCTGGGCTCAGCTGGACCCCTCTCCTACTTAATGGAGTGTCATGGCCTCTCCATGTGGTCTCTCAAGCAGGGTATTTTGACCTTGTAAGGCATCCCAGGACTCCCAAGAGACCAATGTAGAAGCTGCCAGTCTCTTAAAAGCTATCCCGGAACTGGAAAAGTGGCTTTTCTGGTTTAGTCAATTGACTGGGTAGCTCACAGGCCAGCCCAAACTCACAGGAAGGAGAACGAGACTCCACTCCTTGATGGGAGAGGTGTCGAAGGATTTTAACCCCCACAATTAGGGCAATTATTTGGATTTAATAGTGCCCAAATAATACCGATAGGTGGCATTATCTAGTGGTGAGAGCACAGACTCTAGAGTTGGACTACCTTATTACTTCAGCGGCGTGACTTCATACATTTTTTTAAAAAATCAATTTTATTGAGATAAAATTTATATGCAGTGAAATGTATTCATTTTAAGTGTTCGTCTCTGTGAGTTTTCACAAATTTATATACTTGTATAACCACCAATACTAACAAGAAAAAGAACATTTCCACTATCCTAAAATGCTCCCTTGTACTTGTTTCCACTTAATCTAGAAATCTCCAACCCAAGCAACCACTGAACTGCTTTCTATCATTAGAGATTAGACTAGTCTGTTGTAGAGTTTTATATAAATAGAATCATACAGTGTGTACTCTTTTGCATCTGACTTTTTCACTTAACATATTTTTGACATTCACCCATTTTTACATGTTTCACTATCCCTTTTTATTGTTCGGAAGTATTCTATTATATGGATATGCCAAAATTCCTAGCATATAGAGTATTAGTTTACTATGGCAGCTACAACAAATTAACAGAAACCTAGAGGCATAAACAACACAAATTTATTATCTTACAGTTCTGTTGGTCAAATGCTCGACCCAGGTTTCACTGGGTTAAAATTGAATTGTTGACAAGTCTGTGTTCTTTTCTGGAGACTCTGGGCACAGGGAAGCTGCATTCCCTTTCCTTTTCTAGCTTCTAGTAGTCATTCACATTTCCTGGCTCATGGCCCCCCTTCCTCCATCTTCAAAGCCAACAACAATGCATCTCTCCATGTCTTTCTTTGGTAATCATGTCTCCTTTTGTCTTTTTCTACCCACCCCTTTCCACTTTTAAGGAATCTTGCGATTACATTGGGCCCACCCAAATAATCCATGATAATCTCCCTAGTTGACTAGCTGATTAGCAAATTTAACTCCATCTGCACCTTTAATTCTTCTTTGCCACGTATCGTAACATATTCACAGGCACCAGGGATTAGGACAGGAACATCTTTGGGAGTCATTATTCTGCCTATCATACATAGTAAGTGTTATATAAGTGTTAGCCTTTCTTGGTATTATTATCACTATTATTACTAAAGATCCTTAGACAGAGTTAAAGACTTGCATTCAAATCCTGGCTTTTCCACTTACCAGATGGGTGGTCTTGGGCAAGTTCATCCTTTTTTGAATTTCCATTTTCTTAGCTGTGAAATTTCAGACATTGTATCAGCCATCTTCACAGAACTGTTTGTGAGAACAATTGAGACAGGATAAGTGAGGGCTGTATTTACCACCAAAGCAAACACATCTGATTTCCAATTAAAACAGTAAATTAAACACACCAAATCATCTTATCGCCCTATGGGAGCCCCACTAAAGTGAAATAAAGGAATCAAAATGTGAGCAAAAAATGCCAGCATTTGTTGATAGAGGGGTCAACGAAGCCATGACCTCTGTCCTAGCAGAAAGAACACTGCTGAGAAATGCACCCACTTGCCTGGCAGGCCTCTGGGGAGGGGAAGGCTGAGAGGCACTGGCTATACGAGGTGGGGATGAAGCCCCAGGCTGGAAATAGAGGATTGGTGGAAAATCTGTTAAACTCCTAAGCCTTTCTCAGGAGACCAGCAGTTTATTCCCTAGAGACACGGAATCAGAGTGGTACATGGTGCCAAGCAAGGGAAATAGTTATCATTGGAATACTTGAAGGGCCCCAGACCCGTATATTACCCCCAACCCCACTCCACATAGGAATACAAAGGTAAAGAAGTTTCCTCTGCAGAAACCAAGTGTCCCCAGAGAAAAGACTTTAAGATACCGACATATAAGTTTCCCTCATAAGAGTGCCAACTGGCCTGATTACTCTGCAGTAATAGGAACTGCCAGCCACATTTTTAGTGCCTTGCTCCTGAACATGAACAGACAGTCAAGGATCATAGATATTTGACGGAAGTCTTCAACATGAAGGGCAGAGAAGAAAACAAATAAAGAAGAAAGAACTTGGATGAAACAGAAGAGGCAGGGAGCCGAATAAAACTGAAAATAATCGTACATTCTCAGAGAAAGAAGATACTGCAAAAACACAAAGTCAAAGAACAAAAAAGTTCTTGGGTATTCAAAATATAATTGCTAAAAATAGAACTAAACTCTTACCTACTATAATTGGAAAGCAATAGATAATGTCAAAATTTATAAATCAGTAGATGCCAGTACACTATAAGCATGTTATTTGGAAATATGCAGCAAATATCTAAATAATCAGTTACCTGAAAACCAAAGGTTTAACTGGAAGCTTTTGGACTAGAAAACTGGGAGTTACAGATCAGTGGAGCAGAGCTCAGATGCTTTATTACACTTTGACTTTAAAGATTTTTACTTCCATTTGTCTTTTTTAAAAATTTATTATGGTAAATTGCACATCACATAAAATTTACCATTAACGATATTTACTACATTCACAAAGTTGTGCAACCATCACCATTATCTCACCCCCAGAATATTTTCATCAATCCAAAAGGAAATCTTGTAACCCATTAAGCAGTCACTCCCTACTCCTCACTCCTCTCAGCCCCTGGCAATCATGAATCTACTTCTTGTCTCTATGAATTTGTGGACTCTGGATATTTCATATAAATGGAATCGAACAATATATGGCTTTTTGTAAGTTGCTTCTTTCAATTAGTGCAACGATTTCAAGGTTCATCCACACTGTAGCATATATTAGTACTTCATTTCTTTTTATGACTGAATAATATTCCATTGTATGGATATACCACACTGTGCTTATCCATTCATCAGTTGATGGACATTTGGGTTTGTTTCCACCTTTTAGCTATTGTGAATAGCACTGCTGTGAACATTTTGTGCAAGTTTTTGTTTGAACACCTGTTTGCAGTACTTTAGTGTATACACCCAGACGTGGAATTCCTGGGTCATTTGGCAATTCCATGTTTAACTTAATGTGAACCCACCAACTTTTTCCACAGTGGCTGCACCATTTTACATTCCAACCAGCGATGTCCAAGCAGTCCGATTTCTTTACCTTCTCACCCACACTTGTCCATTTGTCTTTTAATAGAATTAAAAACTTATGGAACTCTTAATAGAGCTAAAAACTATATGTATGTAGCAATGTGATAAATCGGAATTATTAAAATAAAACCATAAGATATCACTAATAAGAGCCATAAAGATGAGAGAAAAATTAGGGGACTATCAGAGCCTTACCAGGCATATTAATTCCCTGTTGCTGCTATAACAAATCACTACAACCTTAAAGGCTTAATCCAATAGAAATTTATTCTCTGCAGGTCAGAAGTATGAAATGGGTCTAAAATCAAGGGGTTGTTAAGGTTGTGTTCCTTTCTAGAGGTTCTGGGGAGAACCCATTTTCTTGCCTTGACTTCCTGTCTACTTCTAGAGATTGTCAGCATTCCTTAACTGTGGTCCCTTCCTCCATATAGGAAGGCAGCAGTGCAGTATCTTCTCTCTTCTCTGACCTCTGTTTCCATCCTCATATCTCCTTTCTCTGAGTCTGGTCCTCCTGCCCCCTTCTTACAGGTACTCTATGATTATATAAGGCTCATGTGAATCACCCAGGATAATTTCCCCATGTCAAAATCCTTGCCTTAATCACATCTGCAGAATCACTTTTGCCATGCAAGGTCCCATATTTACAGGTTCTGGGGATTTGGATGTGGGCATCTTTGGAAGGCTATTATTCAGCCTACCACACCATGAAAACCACTGTAGACTAAGGTCTTCCTCATGGAGAAGCAGAAAGGGTTCTGTTAAGTAGAAAGTGGCAAAGTGACTTGGAGAAGTGTTCAACCTTCCAAACTTTACTTTTTTTTTCAACCTTCCAAACTTTAATTTTCTGTTTTGTAAAGGGATAAACATGTTATCTAATGTACATGTTGAGCAGATAAAATAAGAAAAGTACGTACCTATGCTACTCAAATTTCTGCCAAGCACTCTTAATGCTCTTAGCAGGCTACAGGCAAAGCTCACAGCTGCAAATTTTAGGCATGACATTTCTTTGAAGTCTCATGTTTTATCTGAGAAATTCATGTGAATTATGCATTATATTTAATAATAGATATGTTTGTTTTAATACAAAGTAACATTTTAAGTGTCTCACCAGCAGGAACAATAAATGGATGCTCTTTATTTTTTGATCTTGTATACCCCTGTCACATCTTGGATTATCTCTGTTTGAAAGACAACATTATATAAAAGAAAGCACATTGTAAGCTATAAGGAGCAACAAAAACTCATATTATTAGGTTCAAATATCAAGTATTGAAAGCATCATATCAGTCTCAGCTCCACATAGTGAATCTTAGGAGATGAAGGGCAATTTTTTTTCCCAAAAGTTAGGCAAAGCAGAACTCTACAAAATGTATGATTCCTAGAATTTACCTTTTATTAATACAGAATGACCTATTCTTGACTGTTTTTTCAGTTTGACTGTCAGAGAGGTGTGTAGGGGTTAGTATCAAGAAGAAATATGTAAAGGGAGATAAATGCCGATGTATGTGAGTTTGGGAGATAGTGGGGTGCTATGCCCCATAATCTCCATAAACCTCTTAAACATCATTCTTAGAGATGGCCAACTGATGTTTTCTTAATCTTCTTTGGAAATTTGTGCACCTTCAAAAAGCATCACTTTCCCTCTCCAGATCACTACTCTCTAGAAATTCCAGTGTCATCATTTTTTTAAATTTTATTTTAAAGATTTAATTAACTTATTTATTTAGAGAAAGAGAAAGACAGAACACGTGAGCAGGGGAAGGGGCAAAGGGAGAGGAAGAGAGAACCCCAAGCAGAAGGTGCTGAGTGCGTGGAGCCCGAGACGGGGCTCTATCCTATGACCCCAAGATCATGACCTGAGCCAAAACCAAGACTTGGATGTTTAACCGACTGAGCCACCCAGGTGCCCCTCCAGTGCCTTCCTTTTTAAATCAATAAGATCAGTATTCACAAGGGCACTATGACAAGAGGATCTGGGATCCCCAAGACCTCTTGCATAATGGCAAAGAATTGAGTAATGAGGACTGCTGGACGCCCTTCTGGAGAGCTGTGGGACTGGTGTGTGTTTTCTTCATTCAGTCTTAAAGTGGCCTTGGACCTAGTCACCCGATTAGCCAGGAAAACAAGTGAAAAGGAGCAAATTCCATCAGGGAGCCCAGAAATCATTTCCATAATGAACACCACTGGAGGAATAGCTCATCTGCTTACAACTTCTTTTTATCTCTTTTATTTCTATTAGAGAGTGTAATAAGGACTTGGAACATGGCCCCTTCTCAAGAAATCCTTAAAGAAAACAACCCCCCCTCCACCACCCAACAATTAGAAAATGCATAATAATGTTGTTCTTAGAAGGATATTGTTTTAACACATTAAAGGATAGAGCTATATCACAACAATTGCATCTTTTATTGAGAAAATTACTGTCTAATTTTGGCAAATAGATGAGCTAGATAATATTCTAAAATGTGTAGTCAGGGTTTAAATGGCTGAAAAATTGAAGTCTAATGAGGATTTGTTACTGGAGGAGAGGAGGAGCTTGGACAGTGCACACAGAATTGCTAACGGGACAGTGTCAAAACAAGCATTCATGAGGACTGATTGAGAATCCACAGAATAAAACAAGCAGACACAGGCCTTTGTGAGTTCCTGTGATTAAGCTGCTATAGGGTAGTCGGGTCCGCCATACGAGGCAAAGCCTGCTTAAGAAGGCGAAAATGAGTAGCTTACGGCAGGAATTTAAAAATTTTATTCCTGCCACCTAACCCTCTAATTATTTTTCAAAACACAAAAAATTTTGCATGTTTTGATTCATGCCATGTGGGAAAATAAATCCCAATTCTTTTGCCTTCTACTGTGTAATAAATTATCAGTTTGCTTTTTGCTTCTTTTTGGTAAAATGAACAAGTCCTAAAATGCTCCGAACTCCATTCTGATTCAAACTCTGTTCTCCAGCAAAATAAACTCGTTTACTCTCTGTCCTCCAATAACCCGACCAGTGCTCTATTTTTATGTCTGAGTCCTAAAACGAATTCAGCTCTCAATTTGAATTTTCCTCACCTTGTCCGTGTTCTAAGTAAACATAGTGATGTCTGCGTTTGGTTCACTAGTCACAGAACAATTCCCACCAACTGGTGACTCCTTTGAGCTTCACTTTGGGTTTCCATTATTCATACATCAAATTGCTTCTAGGGGTATGACACTCTGGACGTGATAGGAAGGCCAAGTGAAAAATATTTAGCAGTGTCACATGACAAGGCCACTTAGACAAAAGGACTTTGTCCATGTGACTTCACACGATGGAAAATCATGAACTTTTTCTCACCCTGTAAGTGGCATTGTGCCAGAGTAAACTTAGAAGCTACCCTCTGGCTTGCTTCTGGAAATCTTTTCAGTTCTGATAAGTGGAGTTTTTATACTAAAATATAAATTAACATTTGGAAGAACTTAGTTATTTTCCATGGAATAAAACTATATGAGCTCCTAAATCTTGTTCAAGAACACCAGCCTCTTAGAGACTGGAAATGTCACTCATTACTAACATCTTATTTGTTTATGGGGCATTTTTTCCACATATGGAAATACATGTAAAAGATAAGAGCATTGTAAAGCAATAAGTGGAAAAAACAAGAGAGTAGATTTAAACTCATTGTTCATTGAAGTGAATGTTGTTCTTTCAGAAAACAACCTTTTTCATTTAAAAAATGTATTTCTGGAGCCCCCATTGCATGCTCTGAACTGGGCCGGGTGTTAATGGAGAAATCAGGGGACTCCTACAACATAGATTCTACTTTCAAGATTAGTTTTGTAGAAAAAGGCAGTGTAGGAGCGCCTGGGTGGCTCAGTTGGTTAAGTGGCTGCCTTCAGCTCAGGTCATGATCTCGGGGTCCTGGGATTGAGCCCCGCATCAGGCTTCCCTGCTCAGTGAGGAGTCTGCTTCTCCCTCTGCCCCTCCCCCTGCTCATGCTCTCCCCGCTCAAATAAATAGATAAAATCTTAAAAAAAAAAAAAAAAAAAAAGAGGCAGTGTAATAAAATTAAGATAAAACTGGCAACCTGCAGTTAAATTTAGTACGTACCAGACATTTTATATACTTTGTCTTTTATCTTCACAATCTTGCAAAGATATTATCCTTCTCCATTTATTAAGTAAGGACAAATGGTTTGAGAAGCTGAAGTAACTTCCCTGAGGTCACTTAGCTGGTAAGTTGCCAAAGCAGGATTCACATTCAGATGTTTCTAGCTTTAGAGAACCAAGTGCTTTTCACTGTGCCCAACCACCCCTATTTCTGGCACACCACTTTGTTTCCTAGAATGAGTCACTCAATCATTTCATGTATTAGTTTCCTAGACTCTATCTTTCTTTCTTTTTTTATTATTATGTTATGTTAATCACCATACATTACATCACCAGTTTTTGATGTAGTGTTCCATGATTCATTATTTGCGTAATGAAGAGGTTTCTTTTCCTATAGTGGACATAGATTCTTTTTTTTTTTTTTTAATATTTTATTTGACAGAGAGAGAGAGAGCACAAGCAGGGGGAGCGGGAGAAGGAGAAGCAGGCCCCCCGCTGAGTAGGGAGCCCGACGCAGAGTTCCATCCCAGGACCCTGGGATCCTGATCTGAGCCAAAGGCAGACGCTTAACCGACTGAGCCACCCAGGTGCCCCAAGTGGACATAGATTCTATTGTTTCTAGACTAACCCATGAAGCACTGAGAGACCAATACCAGACGGGATGTCTAGGTGGGCTCCCCAGCCTCCACACTCAGGACCAGGGCCATTAGTAAAAGGGACTCACAAATTCTTGGTAAATGAATTAATGTGTGAGAGGCATGCAGATTTACTCAGTTTTCCAGAAGGGTTAATGAATTTGCCCTGAGCTACCCACTACCATCTGGTTCTCTTAGGAAAACTCTCTTAGACCTCTATGTGTGACAGATGGGCTGACTGAGGGTACCTTGTGTGACTGTGAATGTCATTCCTCTAGGGGTAAGTGACTGGCCCCATTCAGGGGCTTAGCCTGGTGCCAGCCTGATGATGGCCATGTTCTAGCCAACTTAGCTGAAGGACATGTGGGTGAGCATCACCACTCCGTAGCATAAAGTACCGCTGTTCATGCCATCACAAGAACCATAGTCTACTCAGTCAGAAAATGGCGGAGGGGAACGAGATGTGGAATAGTTTGTCCTTTAGGATTCCCACAATGCAAAGGAATACTTAAGGATGGAAATCACAAACCCTTACACACAAAAGCAAATTGGGGCGCCTGGGTGGCTCTGTTGGCTCCAGGCTCAGTGGGGAGTCTGTTTGAGATTCTCCCTCTCCCTCTGCCCCTCCCCCAGCACATGCATGCTCTCTCCTTCTCCCTCTCTTTCTCTCTAAAATAAATAAATAAATCTTTAAAAAACCCAAAAGCAAATTATTTATGCTGATGAATCATAATATAAGTGAAAAGTAGTTGTCCAAGGCAATATTTAAATACAGCCATGAAGGAAACAGTTCCAAACCCTGCCCTCATGGAGCTTACATTGTAGTGGTAAAAGACAGATAATAAACAGCAACAAAAAAAAGAATTTTTCAAAATATAAGGTCAGTTATCTCAGCATATTACTTACTTCACCCACGGTTTTGAAAGCCTCTTCCATCATTATCAAGTTACCCTATACTACGTGTAGGGGTACAAATGAAATATCCATTCTGCTTCCTGGTGTTATGTGCCTATTTCTGCCTACACTCTGGATTACCATATAACTTTAGAGTAAAATCTGATGTGTGTTATAGCAAGACTCCCAAATCATTTTTCTACAAAAGTAGCTTAGCTATCTTTATTCCATGTTCCTCAGTATAAATTTCAGAGTCAGTTTGTCAGATCCCACGAACACTCCTTGTTGGGTTTTGATCAGAACTGCATTGTGTTTATAGACTAATTTGGAAAACAACGCTATCTCTATGACAACATTTTCACCAAGGATAATGGTAAATTTCTCTAACATCTTTCATTATATTTTTATAATGTTCTTCATAAGTTCTTGCACATCTTTTATTGGATTTTTTCTTTCTAACTTTTGATGATGTTGATGTTGATGGTATTTATTGTGAAACTACTTTCTCTGTTTATCACTACTATGTAGGAATGTGATTTTTAAAAAATATTGATTTTTTTTTTTTTTTTTTTCAGGTCTCCAGAGCATTTATTCTTTCCCAGTGGGGAGGGTGTAGGGGGTCCAAGTGGTCCGAGGGGAGCAGGCCCCTACATGTACCACATGAAGCCGTAGGTGGCATTGAGAATCTCCTCATTCGTGCGCAGCCCATAGAGCTCGCCCATCATGGGAGTCACCCAGCGCGTTGTGTGGAACACAGACTCACCCACCTTCCAGTCAGGCACATCCTTCATGATGATGGCCTCCTCCTCCAGGTTCTCTCGAAGCATCTGCAGGACCCTCCGGTCCTTCTCTGCCTGCAACAGTGGCATCAGCGCGATGCGGGCCTCGAAGTCCTCAATCTGCAAGCGCCTGCGCTCGCGGTTCCACTTCATCATGCTCCAGTACCCGAAGAGCAAGGTCCCAATGCCCACAGCAAACATGCTGTAGCCCGACAGTCCCCGACGCGGAAGGTTCCGCTTGTAGTCGATGGGGCCATAGCCCCCCGGAGCAAAAAATATTGATTTTTTAAACTAACTAACTTTGCTGAATTCAAATATTAATTCTGATACTTTTGGAGTAGATTCTCTGGGATTTTCTATGTGGATAATCATATCATCTGAGAACAGTGCTTCATTCCTGGGGGTGATTTTGTTCATAAGGGGACAGTTAGGCATGTCTGGAGACAGTTTTGGTTGTCACAACTGGGGATGTAAAAAATTCTATAATCATCTCCTCCCTAATTATTTGGTGAAGTCCTATTGTGTATCAGGTCCTATTTGAGGAGCTGAGTATTCAATGGTATTCAAAACAAATATGTTCCTATCCACTGCAAGCTCAGGGCCTAGTTTATACTTTGCATGCATTCATGGAAATACAGAAAGTACAGAAAGTAATTATATAATAGACCAAAATAAAAATGGACAATGTTCTGAAGGACAGAAGTTATATAAAATACACTTTTACCACTATTAATAATAAATGTCTAAACAAACAACCCCTTGCCAATCAGAGATCATGTGTTCTTACATGCTTTATACACACACACACATATATATATTAAAGATTTTATTTATTTATTTGACAGAGAGAGAGCACAAGCAGGGGGAGCGGAAGGCAGAGGGAGAAGCAGGCTCCCCGCTGAGCAGGGAGCCCGATGCGGGGCTTGATCCTAGGACCCTGGGATCATGACCTGAGCCGAAGGCAGACACTTAACGACTGAGCCACCCAGGCGCCCCAAGAGATTAATTTCAATATCAATGGTGATATGTCATGTTGACAATATGTATCTTTGACATCATGTGATGAAGACAGCACTTCATCTTTGTGGTCCTCATCCCCCAAACCCATAATCCCAGTCTAGTCATGAAAAAACCATCAGACAAATCCCAACTGAGGGGCATTCTAAATAAAAACCTGGTCAGTATTCTTCAAATTGTCAAGGTCATCAAAACCACGGATGGTCTGTCACAGCCATGAGGAGCCTAAGGAGATGTGACTATTAATGTAATGTGGTGTCCTGGATGCAAACCTTGAACAGAAAAAGGACATTAGTAAAAATCTAAGGAAATCTGAATAAAGTATGAACTTTAATTAACAGTAATGTATCAATATTGTTCCTTAATTGTGACAAATGTATCATACTTGTGTAAGATAGTAATAATAGAGGAAACTGGGTATGGGTATATGGCAATTCTGTACTATCTTTGCAACTTCTTTGTCAATCTAAAACTATTTGGATCAGTTTCCTACTGCTGTTGTAACAAATTATCACAGATTTATTCACAACCCTGAGATCAAGAGTCGCATGCTCTACCAACTGAGCCAGCCAGGTACCCCGTGGAACAAGACTTTTTGTTATGACCATGATTCCTATTTATTGAGTGCTACTAAGTAATGGACAGAGCTGGAATTCAAACCAGCATTTGTGTGGTTTCAAAGCCCATGTATTTTCACAGCATTATTTTGACTCTTGTACACATATGGATTAGTCTTCTCATTCTTTCAAGGAACAGATTTTTCCTATTGTATATATTCTCGTTTAGAGCATGGAGAGCTACCCAACTCATATTTAACTCTCAGAACTATGTAGTACTGACTGCAGAGACAGGCTTCTCTCTCAAGCTGTATGACCCTAGCCTCAGTTAAGAACTTCTTTGGGTTTCAGTTCATTATCTTTAAAATATAAATAATACTATATCTAATTTTTTGGGGGGGTTGGGAGGGGACAGAGGGAGGGGGAGAGAGAGAATCTTAAGCAGGCTCCCTGCCCAGTGCTCAATCTCACAACCCTGAGATCATGACCTGAGCCAAAATCAAGAGTCAGATGCTTAACTGACTGAGTCACCCAGGAATCCCTCTAATTTTTAATTGTCATAAAAATCATAACAACAAAATGCAGTATTTGGAATGTGCTATGAACTTGTAAAATGGTCACTATTGCTATTACTAATACCGATAATAAAACCTAACAAAGATAGGATAAAAAGAAATGAACTAATGGTATTTTAAAATTCTCAATGATTTAACAACCAACTGAACTAGAAAAGAATTTGGAAAGAATAATCCATCACCCCAAGTAGAAAATATCAGTTTGATTTAATATTAGAACATTTATTGTTATCATATCATATTGATAGGTCAAAAAGAAAAACCATATGATCATTAAATTTTGAAAGGCATTGATAAAGTATTACAGTCATTTCTAAAGGGGGAAAAATCTTTTTGTTACTTATAAACGAAGAATAATTCCTTAACACATTAAAGAATATTTTACACTGACAGCTTATATCATTATTTATTGTGAAAATACCAATACAGACATTTCTATTAATATCAGGAATAAAACAAGAATGTCTGATATCTTTCCTATTATTTAATATTATTTTATAAGTTTTGGTCACAGCAGAAAGCAGAAATTAGAAGTGTGGTTACTGGAAAAGAGAAAACAAAGTTATCATTTTTTTGCAGATGATATGATCATATGCCTAGAAAAACCCTAGAGAATCAGCTAAAAAATAATTAAAAGTGAGCTCAGCAAGATGAATGAATGTAAGAATCAATGGACTTCAAACACACCAGCTGCAGTCAGAAGATATAATGAGAAAAAAAAAAATCTCTTTCGCAATAGTAACAGAAATATAAAACACCTAGAAATATAAGCTTAATAAGAAATGTGTCAGGCCTTCGTGAAAAATACTGCAGAACTATACCAAGAAACATAAAATAAGACTTTAATCAAAGGAAGGCATACAGTGTGTCTGTCAGGACTGTTATAAATTTATCAATTTTAAACACATCAATTTTTAGGTTTAGTGCAATCCAATACACTTTCAATGGAATTTTTCTTTGGGAGCTTTGCTAGAGGAATAAGCATATGAGAATAGCTGAAGAAAATGTGGAAAGGAAAGCTAACGAGGAGGGGTGAAATTGCTCTACCAAACAGAAGATATATTGCAAAGCTGCCGTAAGGAGTGGTACTATCAGGAGTAGGGATCAACAAAAGAGAATAGCCCTTAACCAAGAAATCACCCTATTAGGTACCATGGGTTGAGAAACCATAAAGGTGATATTACAAAGCAAAAGAAAGGATGGATCACCCAATAAATGGGATATGGGAAATAGCAAGCTGGATCCTTACCTTGTGCCGTATGTCACACCTGGTAATGAATTCCAGCCATATCTGTATAATACAGTCGCACATAAAACAACACAAAGAGTGGAAGAAAACAAGGATTACTCTCAGAAGAAGGACCTTCAGAACAAGGAAAAGATGAATAGATTTGATGACAGGACGTTTTTAACATTGGATATTGAAACTATCATTTCTTAAACTAAAAAGAAAATACCATAGAAAACATAAAGTGACCAACTTGGAGAAATGTTGGCCGCTGATGGCAGATGAAGAGTTGGCAATATTTGTGTTCAGTTTTTGTAAATCTGTAAGGAAAATACTAGCACCTCTACAGGGAAAAAAAGTGGATAAAAGGGCATAGGCAATTTATGGAGGAATTACAAATGGTTACTAAAAAGGAGAAAGTTAAATGTCCTTAATATTCTCACAAATCTAAGCATCACCTCTCATCTATTTAATTGTCAAGTCAGGGCTAGAGAGGGTCAGGAAGTGGACAGTGTCAGGTAACCTGGGTGGGGGGAGTATCCCACGTTGCCATCTTCCTGGGAAGGTATTCAGTGGTACGTGTCAGGAGTCTCGAAGCCCCTGGTCATTACCCAGGGATTCTTCTAGAATTCTGTCATTACAAATGAGAAAGAGGGGCACCTGGCTGGCTCAGTTAGTAGAGCATGTGACAGTTGATCTTGGGGTTGTGAGTTCGAGCCCCACGTTGGGTATTGCGATTACGTAAAAATAAAATCTTAAAAAAATAGAAATGAAAAAGAGATGTGGACAATGCTTTTGGCACAGGAATGTTCTTTATATTCTATTTATCATATCAAAAACTGGAAAGAAATTAAATGAGAAACTCTATTGGAATGGTTAGACTATGGGACATTGATGGTTCTGAAAAAATTCTGATTTTGAAGAACTTTAATGATATGGTAATGTTTGCAACATAATTTTTACGTTAAAGTATAGAACTCAAATGTGCATCCTAGAGAGGTTATCTCTAGAATTTAGGGTAGGGTATTTTTGTTGGAATCCTTATTTGCATTTTTAATACTTGAATGTTTCTACAATAAGATGCATTGCTTCCAGAATCAAAAAAAATAGTGTATGTGGGTCTAGGTGTATTTAAGATGCAATGTGTGTACTCAGTCAGGATGCTCTTCAAGGAATTAACTCAACTTTGAAAATTGGAAGTGGACTTCATTGGCATTTCAGGATGTTTTCTGTTTTATTTTGAAACATACACTCTTCCCTCCCTCTCCAGACTTGTTCTGCTTTCTCCAAGAAACATGGTCCTATGTGCAGCCCTTTATACTTATCCCCTCATTTTTGTCTTTAAGAGAGAGGAATATATTTAAGTGTGGCTTTTCCTTTTTACAAGTTTATTAAAAGATTTTGAGATTTCACTTGGCTAAAAATGAAAAGATGTTAGAGAAAAAAACCATACTTTGTTGCCTAGGTAGCAGGAATGCTAACACTATCAAATATAAGATTTCTAAATAAACCTAGGCCTAAATTAAAGTGGTATTTCCAGATGGTTAAAGAGTTAAAATGACACGGAGAGAGCTAAAGAGTAGAATTAGGTAGGGACTTGGAAGGAGGAAGTGCCGAGCAGATATTCACATGAGAGCAGTTCACATGAGACGGCAAACACTGGGATAATCTCACTGGAGCATCTTGGGAACATATTTTGTTAATTTTCAGACTTTTACAAATTTCTATAATAAATAGAAAAAAGTGACAGATATAGGAAGAATACAAAGATAAAAAATCATCACCAACAACCCTATCATCTGTTTATGTGGGGTTACTTCCAATTTCTCTTCTCTCTTTCTCTTTCCACATCCTCCCTTGCACATAATTTTTTGAAATTGTTTACTCGTGACTCTAAATAAAATTTTGTATCTCAAGTGCTTTTCAGAACGAACTCTTTGGGTGTAAATTTACTTCTCCAATCTCTCATCTGAGTCTCCCGGTACATGGCTAGCTGCCCTAAATCAACCACTCAGTCTACAGTGAGGTCTTGATAGTTGACAAGCCCAAGACATGCAGAGGGAGCTTTATAGCCTCTTCCCTCCTTTCTTGAATATGAAACAAAGATTTATTTAACAAATATTGATTTATTTATTTAAAAAGATTTATTTATTTTAGAGAGAGAGAGAGAATGCAGGGGGAAGGGGCAGAGGGAGAGGGAGAGAGAGAATCTCAAACAGACTCCCTGTGGAGTGTGGAGCCTGAAGCAGGGCTCAATACCAGGACCCTGAGATCATGACCTGAGCCAAAATCAAGAGTCGAAGGCTGACCCGGCTGAGCCACACAAGCACCCCCCCTTTTTTTTTTTTAAGATTTATTTATTTATTTTAGACAGAGAGAGCATGAGCAGGAGGGGCAGAGGGAGGGGGAGAGAGAATCTCAAGTAGACTCCGTGCTGAGGGCAGAGCTGGTCACAGGGCTTGATCCCACCACCCTGAGCTCACGACCTGAGCTGAAACCAAGTCTGAAGCTCAACCGACTGTACCACTCAGGTGCCCCAACAAATATTTATTAAATACCTACTAGGAGCCAGATAGAGTTCTGGGCATATGATAGTGAACAAAACAGACCCAAATCCCTGTCCTCTTGAAGCTTACATTCTAGTGATGGAGGAGGGAAAAAAAAGTAAGTGAATTATTCAGTGTTTAAGAATATGTGCTCTGAACAAAAATAAAGTAAGGAAGGAAGAGAGAATGAGTGCTGGGGCATATCTACAACTTCCGCTGGGGGGTCAAGGAAGGTCTCACTCAGATGATGACATTTGTGCAAAGATACTAGATAATCACTATAAATTAAATAGTGAAATACATGCATTCCTATACAAAAAGAACCTACTGAATGACAAGAAGGCTAAGTGAATGTTTGTACCCACCTAGACATACCTGTGTGAAATCTGGGATGTGAGATAATAGAGTTTCCAGCCATGGGAGTAGGATTGGAAGGTGGGGGGAGGGTCATGTACAAATGGATGAGATCCAGATTGGCATCAAATTTTTCAACAGTAATAGTGAATGCTAAAAGAAAATGGATCAATATCTTTGTAGTATGAGAGAAAATGTTTTCAATCTAGAATATAATGTTCAGCCACATAATCAGTCCACTAATAAAACATATTCAAATATACCAGTGCATTGAAAATCTGCTTCCCCATGCATTCTTTTTAGGAAGTTACCTGAAAATGAGCTCTTCAATATTGAGGGTATAAGCTAAGGAAGAGTATGGATGGAAAAATAAGTTTAGGTAGATCCAACAGAGGAAATAAAAATAAGTATTGTATTAATCAGAGTCTTCCAGAGAAACAGACCCAACGGGATATATCTATACATCTAGAGATTTATTATGTGGTATTCGCTCACCCAATTATGGAGGTTGGGAAGTCCCACAATCTGTCTGTAAGCTGGAGAACCATGAGAGCTGGTGGTGTTATCTGAAGGCCTGAGAACCAGGAGCACTGAGGGCAGGATAGATGTCCCATACCAAGCAGTCAGGCAGAGGGAGGGCCATCCAAACTTCCTCTGCCTTTTTGTTCTATTCAGGCCCTCAGTGGGTTGGTTGATGCCCACCCAAAAGGGGGAGGACTATCTGTTTTTCTCAATTCACCAATTCAAATGCTAATCTCTTCTAGAAACACCCTCATAGACACACCCAGAAATAATGTTTAATCAGATATCTGGATATCCCATGGCCCAGCCAAGCTGACACATAAAACTAATCATCACAACTACATAGGGAAAAAGAGGCATAAGAGGTAAATTATGGACCTGCTTCAGCAGAAAAGCAATAACTAATCTAATGCTAATGTTGATCAGTCAAGAAATAATGGAAATACATAAGCAGAGAGATCATGGTAACCATCTCCATCGATGATGTTTATGATGATCTTGTCAATAGAAACTGTAGAGCAATGTTTCACCATCCAACTGGCTGTCAGTAGTGAAACACTAGGTGAAGAAGCAGAACACAGGATAGGGATGAAGCAAATATTGTGGACATGATATCAGGGCTAGATGGTTTGAAGTTAGGTAGAACAGAGAATTTCCTGAACTGAAAGGGAGAGTACCTACAAAAACCTTTTCTGGAGAGTGTGGGACCTACGAAAGGAAAGAGGGCTTAAGGGCATTTTCCCTGCGAGACCATGGTGCTGATATGAATATAGAAAAGATAAAATAGTGGGCACCTGGGTGGCTCAGTCATTAAGTGTCTGCCTTTGGCTCAGGTCGTGATCCCGGGGTCCTGGGATCGAGCCCTGCATCGGGCTCCCAGCTCAGCAGGAAGCCTGCTTCTCCCTCTCCCACTCCCCCTGCTTGTGTTCCCTCTCTCTCTGTCAAATAAATAAATAAAATCTTAAAAAAAAAAGATAAAATACCCTCATACAGTTTTTTGCTTGTAGTTTCAATTTACACAATACCGCAAAAGCTAATTTATCAACATTTCCCTCATTAATTCAAGATTTTTTATGCCCACTATATATCAGGCACTATTGGACTGCTGGAACAATAAAGATAAAAAAAAACCCCTCTCTTCCAGTAAAGATAAAAGTAATCGTGTGAGGGACTCTGGTGAGGGGAGATAGGCATATAATGATTAAATTCTATAAAGTATTACGGATGCTGGGACGGAAATATGTTCAGGGTTCAAAAAAGACACCAAGAAAGAAATGGTCCATGTCCTGTTTGTGGGGAAAGAAAGTTCAGGACTAATGGCTGATAGTTGTCCTGCCTTGAAAAAGAGCTCACCTCCATGTCTTTGAAAATACAGACTATGGACTCTGAGAAACAAACTGAGGGTTCTAGAGGGGAGGGCGGTGGGGGGATGGGTTAGCCTGGTGATAGGTATTAAGGAGGGCATGTATTGAATGGAGCACTGGGTGTTATACGCAAACAATGAATCATGGAACACTACATCAAAAGCTAATGATGTGATGTATGGTGATTAACATAACATAATAAAATAAAATTAAAAAAAAAGAAAATACAGTTTCTCTCTTATGACTCTAGCCAAAGAGAGTAAGCTTAAACAAAGAAAAAGAAGTAAGAAAAACAAAGCAAAGCAAAACAAACGAAAACCTTTTCGGTGAATCAGCTTTAAAAATAGCCTATAGCACTTATCCTCAAATCAATCCCCCGTATTGAATAACCCTTGAGCTCGTGCAGTTTCTTCATCAGTGTATTGGAGATAATAATGCCTATTCTAAGGATTATGGTGAGAATTAGATATAATATACATATAGTTCTTAGCATATAATTGATACTCTGTGAGTTTCTGGGATGATGATGTTGATGATGATGATGGAAATGTATCTATACATCAGCAGTGGTGCCGACGTGTCAAGAGTGAACTTGGCATTCCATGTAAGGGCCTTGCAGGGAATCACAGAAGCTGGGAAGGCCAGAGCTGGCATGGGCCTTAGGGACAGAGCCCATCTTTCCTCTATTTTAAAAAAATTTTATTTTATTTATTTATTGGGGGGGGTGGAGGGAGAGGATCTCAAGCAGATTTCGAGTTGAGCACGGAGACCAATGCGGGGCTCAATCTCAGGACCCTGAGATCATGACCTGAGCCGAAACCAAGAGTCAGACACTCAACCAACTAACCTACCCAGGTGCCCCAAGACCAGTCCATCTTGTGTGTGTGTGTGTGTGTGTGTGTGTGTGTGTGTGTGAAACTGAGAGACACAGAAGTTAAATAATTTGCTGGAGAAATCTGCGTGAATCCTCAGAACATTACATTCAAGACCTTGAACAAAGACGTATGTGTTCTGAGGCAAGAAACGCTAGTGACTTTGAGAGCCCTTCACTTTCTCCAAATTATTTAAATAATGTGTCAGCAGAGTCCTGTTTACAAATCACAGACACAATGTGTTCTGGGAATCTTTTATCTTCCTTTGAAATCAGTTATTGACCCATCAGTCATGTGTCAATTGTGTTAGGAGCTGAAATCAGAATAATCAAAACTTGCATCTTGGGGTATAAGCACTGCCTGGATCAAAGTGCTGTTTTCCTCCTTTTTAGCATTAGGTCTTAGTTTTAGGCCATTTCCTACCATGTTTCTATAATCGACTATGTCCCGCAGTTGGTGACGGCTTCACGGAGACAGCAGTGATCTAATAGAACTTTAGAAAGGAAAACATTATAAATTTTACTATTACTTTTCCTTTTGTCATACCTGACAAATGGGGAAGAAATGAACCTCAGTCACTATGAATTGGGGTCGACATAACTCATGGGGATAGCTGTGATCTCTTCACTGCAGTACTGCAGTCAAAGGGAGGAAGCGATTAATAAATGTTGGCCCATCCCACGCATCCCTTTGGCCTTTCTCTCAGCCTGTGTCCCCTTCAAGAGGAATTCTGCCTCTCTTATTTGTACCTCCTTTCTCCAATGTGCTAAAAATACAGGAGTTTCCATTCTTTGAACTTCAGTTTCTTCCACTCTAAATGGAGGATAGTAATATCTTTATTAGTGGTTTGCTGGGATAATTTAATTAATCTAAATAGTAAAAGCGATTGGATCTATCTATCATCTATCCGTCTATGACAAATACTACTTTCCTTCTTGCCCCTTCTTCCCTGCTTCCGTCCTCCCTCCTTTATTCCTTCTGTTTTTCCCCTTCTTCCTCCCTCTCCCTTTCTTTCCTCCACATTCATGCTGCCCAAATGCATTAATCCTACTCCCAGGATCCTGAAATGATCATGAGTCACATTAACCCATAGTCCCTACTCTTATTGGGCTACATCTTCCATTTTGTAAACTGCAAGAGAAGGGGCACCTGGGTGGGTCAGTCAGTTAACTGTCTGCCTTTGGCTCAGGTCATGATCCCAGAGTCCTGGGATCGAGTCCTGCATCAGGCTCCCTGCTCAGCAGGGAGTCTGCTTCTCCCTTTCCCTCTGCCTCTCTCCTCTGCTTGTGCTCTCTCTCTCTCTCAAATAAGTAAATAAAATTTTTTTTTTTTTAGAGATTTTATTTATTTATTTGACAGAGAGAGACACAGCAAGAGAGGGAACACAAGCAGGGAGACTGGTAGAGGGAGAAGCAGGCTTCCTGCGGAGCAGGGAGCCTGATGTGGGGCTCGATCCCAGGAGCCTGGGATCTGGACCTGAGCCGAAGGCAGACGCTTAATGGCTGAGCCACCCAGGTGCCCTAGTAAATAAAATCTTTAAAAAAAAACTGCAAGAGAAGCAACTGTTTAGAGGCTTGGACCAAGACCTTTCCATCTCTAAAATTCTACAATTCTTTTTTTATGGCACCAAAATATCCAGTGTTAATTGTAGGTGAGTTTCTAGGGACAGTTTGGTTATAAAAATTTTTGCTTTGGAATTTGGGATTTAAACAGCTTCTGATCAGAGTCATTCATTCTACTTTTTTAAAAAAGAATTCAAAATCTGCCTAGGTGGGAAAGAGCACACAGTTCCAATGGTGATTTTTCACATTGTTCTGAAGGCAAGAAACTTAGATTTCTATTTCTTCATTTTCTAAAAAGAAGGATGGATGTTCCATGCACACTTTTTACCTACGGTGGATTTGGGGTTGAAACAATTCTTCAAAAAGATATATGTCTTGAGAACTAGCCCGGAAGTTTGATGTAAGTGGATTGTATTTGTGCCAGATTTCTCATTAGTTCAACTTCCCATTAAACTACACAGTATTGCTCTGTGGTATTTAGTGTGTCATTATTCTTTTCCTCCTAAGAGTAGGGGACTTAGAGTTATGAAACAGAATGAACAAAAAAGGGAGGCTTTCTTTGGAATATTTTTGAAGTAGAAAATTATTTAGTTAGGTTAACACTGTGTTTCTTTGCACCTATTTCAGGGACAGGATATAGACTCAAATGTATCATGACAGCAAGAGATGTATCATGAGTATGGGAAACGAAAATGGGGTGTTAAGAAGAAAAAAATTTTCCTCTCCCCTTCAAGCTTGTCTAAGAATTAAATCCACATGAGACAGATTAACGGGAGAGAATCACATTTAATTACGTACATATGGGCAATTCAAATAAACATGAAGGATTCCAAAGACAGTAGGCAAAACGAAATATGTATGTCATTCTTGACTAAGGAGAAGGGAGTAGGGGCCTGGGGCTTCAAAGAGAAGGAAGACAATTCACAGGAAAAATGGAACGAGTAAATGTATGGTAATCAAATGTTTGTTGGGCCCTCCAGAGACAATGGGACACAGAGAGGAGTTTTAACAAACAGCGTTTGCTAAGTTCCTCCCTGTCTACCACACCTAATTCCTAGTAAACTGTGGTTATCTGTGGTGACAGCTCCCTTCCTCCAACAAGTACTCTCTCTAAATTCTTTTTGGCAGTTACGGGGAAAGGTCAAAAAGAAAAACTTCTCGAGTCTTCTGTTTCTTAAAAATAATCAGCCTACAATAATCCACAGGCCAAAGAGTCACATTCTGGGGTGGCCAGTGGGGGACAAAAGACACAGGTGAAGGAAAACAGATTCTTTCCTAACCTAACCTTTCCTAACGCTCAACCATCAACATCCAAGCTTCGCATTGGGAAGATTTTAAAACTCACAGTAAATATTATTTACCTTCTCCTCACACTGGGTGGTTGCCTAATCTAATGTCAGGATAAAAGCTGGTGTTTCAGGTTTGGGTTTGACCTTTTGCTGCTTAAATGATACAGAGGAAGGAAAAGATAATAAGCAAAAAGTGCTGGATCATAGACAGGAAAAAGTGAGGAGAAGGTGCTGGGGGCGATAAAGCTTTGTCCACCTGGCGCTAAGCTTTCCTTGGGGGTCCTCTGTTCCTCAACCTCAAACCCCAGAAGGAGCTTCTGATGGAAGATGGTCTCAGTTATATTTTTGCCCAAGCGTCTATACAATCAAAATGATCTGTCCAGATGAGTGTATGAGCAAAAGGTGCTATGTACATATGACAGAATAGTATTCGGCCTTAAAAAGGAAGGAAATTGTGACACCCGCCACAACATGGAGGAACCTTGAGGACATCATGCTGAGTGAAACAAGCCAGTCACAGAGGATACATATTGTATGATTCCACTTTCATGAGGTACCTAGAGGAGTCCAATTCTTGGAGACAGAGAGGAGGACGGCGGTTGCCAGGGGCTGCAGGAGGAGGAAACGGGTACTTAGTGTTTAATAGGTACAGAGGTCTTGTTTGGAAAGATGAAAATGTTCCAGGGATGGATGGTGGTGACCATTGTGTAACAATGTGAATGTTACTGTTGAATGGTACACTTAAAAATTGTTAGAGTAGTAAATTTTATGTTATGTGAGTTTTACCACAATTAAAATACTAATACTAATAATATATTACCTGTCCAGGCCAGAAAGAGTAGCAATGGAGAAATGTGCTTTACAGAAATAAGCCGCCTCCAGATGAACTCACACAAGGAAGTGAAGGGAAAGAGAATCATTTTTACTGTAAAAGGTTCCTGCTATTTCAAATATTATGTTCCTGTTATCTCACTCAGCAAAAACTATGGAGGGCAAATGTCATTAGGAAACCAAGCAAGGCTCAGAGGTTAGTAGCCTGCCCCTGCTTCTAGCCTGGGGGTGGGCCACATAAGGAATTTGATGCCAAGCCCGTGTCCGTGACAAAGCCCACACTCTATTTTGCACTGCACTTTCTTTAAAGGGCTAGTTTTCACCGAGTTTGAAATACTGAAGATCATAACTCCATATGTAGGAACATTTAAGAAAATGCAAACATTGCTCAAGTGTGGGAAGAGAATGCAGGAAGAAAGGATCCCTAACAAAATAAGAGAGATAGATAATCTATGGCAGCATAAGAAAGTCCCTGTTAACTTCTAGAGATCATTTTGGGTTTCTTACCTCTCTTGACTTTGGAATTTGAAACCTCAATAGCACATATGCGTACCGTTTTCCTAATCTGGCAAAAGGTGAAACGGGAGATTGAGCCAGCATTTTCTGGATGTTCTAAGGATAATGTTGGGGGGGGGGGTTGGCATTAGTTTTGATTTTTGAGAGAAAAGAGGACCAATTTGAAGAAAAGACAGCAGAGCTCAAAATTGAATGAAAAACTTAGGAATGAGTCCTCACCTTAGTATCATCTATCTTCCCAATGGTCTTAATAAAATGAGTAAATCGTTCTGTGATAGAGCACCAGCGCTGGAATCATAGAATGAGATTTGTCTGTCATTCGATGCTTTCCAGTTATATCTCTTTGAACTCCTCCCTTAACCTCTGTGAGCCTCAGTTTCCTAATACATAAAATGGGAATAATAATGCCTAATTTGCAAGATTGTTGAAGGACCGAATTACATTAAAGAAGATGATTATTGTTGAAGTGGTTGGCACATTTTGACTTAATATGAAGTGGTGGATGATTCAGTAGGAAAAAGATAATTTATTTTTCAAGCCAGTGGTCTTCTGTGTGTCAGAATAAAGGTAAGCAAGTTCAACACTCTCAGATCCCACATAAAGCTACTGGTAAGGAAGGGAAATGTTTAATAATAAAAAAAGTTAAACCTTTCCATGCTTTGAGGTGAAAAGGTAACCTGAAGAATATTAACACCAAATGGAGATCCAATGAACAAAATTAGGCGGTGTCCGGCCATCATGTTGCACTTAGGCTGGTTATTCTAAAAATATCCCCATCTAAAATCTTTAGGAGAATTGATGGGTATTTATAAGAGATACTTCACAGTAGAAATATTTTATTTATTAGCATTGCACACGCACAGTGAAAGGAAGAGTTCACTTGACTTGAGCCAAGGAGTCGCTGGGCAGATTCAGAACACATCTGTTGAAAGTGAGATTAATAATTAAAATATAAAGCCACCACTTCTTTTTAAGATACAATCATTGGCTTCAGTGGACTGAAAATTCTCCAAGCAACTGGCTTTTCCAGTCTCTCATTAATTGCTTTTCAGTAAATGAGGGTGGTTTAAAAAAACTAGTTTTGAACTCCCGGTCAGAGCTAGTCAGTCAGTGTCACTGGGCTGAAGTGAGCCAGAGAATGGAAAAGTTGATGCATTTTTTAAATTTTTTATTATTATTAAAATGTTCTCTATCTGTATTCCTAATTTGCACATGGGCACTAAGATAGGCAGAATTGCAGATTCCATCCAGCATAGCAGCGATCTTCCATGTCGCTAATTACCCATCTTACTTCACAGAGTGGGAATCATGGCTGGGAAGAAAATCATAACAAACCTGTAGTGAACTGGGAAAACGGTACAAGTTCCATAAATGCGTCGCTGTTAGCATGCTCACAATCATGGAACTCATTTGCTGTTTACTGGCAATATGTTTTGTTAGACTGCCCCCTTAGAAGACGGCAATGTTACAGAGTATTTTAAGTGTGGGGCAAAGCCAGCTTGCCAGCATTTTTAAGAAAGAAGAAACCATACTGTGTCCTGCTTATTCATACGACAATTCAGACACATTGGATCTCTGGGTTAGAAAGTCCGTTAACATGCCTAAGAGACAAAAGAGCAGAAGAATTTATTTTTTTCTCCTTTGTCAATGAACATTTAGCATTGATGCCAATTATAGGGACTAAATACAGCGGTGGCAACTGCGCTTCTCTGTGGATTATGGGGAAATCGTGATTTACTTCTTTACTGTTAACAGCCATATGAGATCATCTGGAAATCTGATAATGTATGGCTGGCTATTTTTCATGAAAATATCTTAGTCATTTTCAGTTTTGATATTCATACTTCCTAGGAGTCACAGGGAGGAAAGAAAGCAAGCCAAAAATCAAAATTATGGACATTTTTCCCCCCCATGTCTAATTTTAATATGTCAAAATGTTCCTGATAAAATCAGATCCCTCTCTCTTTTCCTCACTCTCCACCTGCTTCATGCCCGAGATGCGTGATAGCAGTTCAGGACCTGAACTGAATGTGACATCTTAATTTTATCACCTGAGTCATTTGGAATCTGCTGACTGCCAAAATTCCAGTGATGATTTGGCATGTGTTAAAAAGCCACTAAATAAGGAAATAATTTTATCTTACTTCTTATCCTCCCTTTTTGCTCAACTGGCTACTTCACTGCTGGTTCGGTCTTCCGTTCCATTCTAAGACCCAAGAGCCACACCTTGACCCCACCTCTCTGGGATCTCATTCCCTTCTCCGGTTCATTTTACATTTAAACAGACCTCAATGAATCCCCTTCTACATCTCTGGAAGAATGTATTTTTAACTAGATGCCAAATGATGAAACCTAATGTCACCAGCTTTTTTTTTTTTTCTCCCATTAACTGCTCATTCCTTATTGTAGTTTGATATTGTTATTCAACTACTGTAAATAAATGCTAATTAACAAAATGTCAATTGACTTTCAAAGCAGCTGCAGATGGCTTTTACTTTTCAAGAAACAGTTTCATCTTTATCAGCAACAGATGAAGAACCACCATATCTGACAACAGAGTGATCCATTATGGCTCCAACATGTGCATTTTAAATTAGGCTCAATACAGTGTCTACTGAATGATATATTTTAACTGATTTAATAATGCCTAATGGGATTGTAATAAATGGGCCTCATTGGGTGGATTCTAAATGTAGTTAAAAGATATTTTTTAAAGGAGTCACAAAAGAAAAGGAGAGATATTGATGGGCATATGAACAGATTTACATAGAATTGTCACATATTTTCTTCATTTTGAAAAAAAGTATAGGCTCAAAAAGGAAACGACCAAGAAATTATTGCGGCCAAATAAATGTTTGCAGATTAAATAAGAAAATTCCATTTCTGAACAGCAGAAATTAGAGAAATTTAGAAATTAGTAAAGATTAACCTGAAACTTGAAAACACAGATGAAGGAAATGTGTCTTCCCAGACATTGGACTAGAAGCCCACACCACAGGTAACATGGGATGGCCACATTCTCTTACTTGAAGGTCTGGGCATATTCAGAAGTATGATCTGGATAGGCTTAGGGCTAAAGTAATGAAGCCATAAGACATTTAAGTAGTATTGGAAGAAGATTCTTATGTATCTGAGATGGGATCTAGAGCCAAATTTTTCTTGTACCTGACAAAAGAAGAAAGATGAAAGCAGAGCGATAAAAATTTTGTGTTTCTATTATAGGAAGTGTATCCTACTTCTCATTATGACGCAGTGTCTCACAGACCACATCTCCTGTTGGAGACACCTAGAAAATCCATATAAAACACAAAAGACACATTTTTATAAGGTATCAAAGAGCAGCCAAAATGTCTAGGACTTAAAGGGTCAAGATCCAAGAAAGAGAGAAGCTCATTGAGGTGAGTCTCATATTCTTTGTGCCACATTCAGGAAATTTGACAATTTTTCCCATGGAAGGAAATGCTGAGGCTTGGGCAGAAGGTGGATGCTAAGAGGCAGAGATTTCAGCAGAGCTGTGAGTGGTCTCACACAGTTAGAGGGACACAAATTGGAGTTGCAGGGCTGCTGAAGCAGACAGGTCCTAAGGAGCCAAGAACTCAGAGAGAAGAGGTGTAGAGGCTTTAATCTGGAAGCATTTGTTAAATTCTTAAGGTGCACAGGCAAGAGGTTAAGAAGTGTAGCAGAAAACATGTGAAAAGCCAAAAAAAGTTTGAGGCAGTGTCATGGGGGTGAGGAGATAAAAACTGGAGCTTAGGATTTGCCAAGGAGGAGGATCTCTAGGAAATATCCCAGGCTTTTGGTTGCTATGCCAGAGGTATACAAAACCTTACAAAGATGACAAATGGCTTGAATCATCCCACTCTCTGGAGTTTTCTACAGCTGTCTGTCAGAGGATAGGATAAATCTCCTCTGGAGAAACATGACATCATCCTGAACCTCTACAGTTTTCCATAAGGGGTTGTTATATGTTCCATAAAATATTACTAGACATACCAAGAAATAGAATTAAAAACAAAACCGACAATAGAAGCAGATCCATAGTTAACTTAGGTATTAGGATTAGGAGACAGAAATTAAAAAAAAAAAAAAAAAGGCTGATTAATATGTTCGAGAAAAATAGATGCCAAAAGGGAGAATTCTACCAGAAAACTGAAGTCTGTAAAAGCATCAAATGGAACTTCTACAACTAAAGAGTGTAATAACTGAAATTAGGATCTCAATAAAAGGTTTAACTGCATATTGGATCCAAAAAAGGAGGACGTGTTAACTGGATGATAGGTCAGTTAAAATATTCAGATTGAAGTACAGAGAGGAAAAGGATGAATGCAGAAGTTCACATAAGCAATATATGGAACATGAAGGAAAGATACAACATGCATATAATTGGAGTCACAGAAAGCCTGGAGAGAGATAATAGGGCAGAAGCAAAAAATGATAGCTGAGATCTTTTCCAAAATTAATGAAATATATCAAAGAAATGTTATAAACTCCAAGCTAGATAAATAAAAAGGAACCACAATTAAGCTCATAACTGTAAAATTTCTGCAAACCAAAGTCTTAAAAGCATCCAGAGAAAATAGACACATTACTTTTAAGGGAGTATGAATCAGACTGATAGCTATTTTCTCAAAAGAGAAATAAAAGCCAGAAGGCAATGCAATGACATCTTCAAAGTGCTGAAAGAAAAACAAAAACAAAAACAAAAATGTCATGCTGGAATTATTTATCCAGTGAAAATCCCCTGCAAATGTATAGGTGAAATAAACATTTTCTAGACAAACTCAAGCAGAGAGTTCATCACCGGGAGACCTGCACTGAGAGAAATGCTGAAAGGAAGCCTTCAGACAGAAGGCAAGTTATTTCAGAAATCCAAGGAGGAATGAAGAACAACAGAATGAATAGATGGTAAATCTAATGTGTATTGGTAGTTTTGCAGGGCTTAAAATATATGGAGAATTAAAATTCGTGAAAACTAAAGCAGAAAATTAGGACAGATGTTTCAGTTGGACTATAGTCTATCATAGGAAGCAAAGAAAAATCCTATTGAATTGGTCAAGTCTTTAGAATCCATATGAAGGCATCTGGGCAGAGTTCAATCACTGTGAAGTTAGTTATAAAAGGGGTTGAGGGACCTTGGGAGCTACAAGGAATATCAGGCTAAGGGCAGCATCAGGGCTGTTTGAGGAACATGATTGTGCAGCCCTCTCTCTGAGCAGTGGGGCTACCAGTGGAACTAATATTCTCATGTAGAGATTTTTACTTTATTCATTTATTTATTTATTTATTAGATTCATTTATTTATTTTAGCGATAGAGAGTGCGCCAGAGAGCTCAGGGTAGGCATGGGGGAGGGGCAGAGGGAGAGAGAGAATCCTAAGCAGACTCCCTGCAACCACAGAGCCCACACAGGACTGGATCCCATGACCTTGAGATCATGACCCGAGCCTATATCAAGAGTCAGGCACTCAACTGACTGAGCCACCCAGGCACCCCATCATGTAAAGACTTTTAAATAGTTTTAGATGAAGAAATATATTAATTAGCACTTTTTTCATTGTTTTTTCCCCCCCATTCTCAACTCTGTTCATATTTGGTTATTAAACACAAGGGCCCTTTGATCAGTAGCAGACTGTTTTTCCTCCATTTCATTATCTACAGCAAACTGAAACTCAGGGTAAGAACTTGAATTCCTCTGTGGCAGATCAAGTGAATTTGGTCACAAGATCAAAATTCCTAGATAAGACAAAGACATCAATGTCTTGGTGGCCTGGTGAGGAATTTGTAGTTAGGAGGCAGAATGTGGCGCCAAAACTGGATTGAAAACTGTCAGTTAGAAGTGAATAAGAGAAGGTGAATTTTCCTCTCTCCCTTAGCAATACAAACACCTACGACCACAAAGTCGGCCAAGATTGAAAAGTTTGTGGGACTTTGGGTTCCAAAGAGATACACTTATCACTTTGGGGTACTTACTAATAGGGGGATATTGGGCACCTCTTTTCAAAAAATGGGGTTGCTAATATCTCACGATCTCCTTTGGTGTGTCGAGTCTGCTGTTAGAAACTTCTATTAGGTTTTAAATTTTTGGTTATTTCATTTTCCCTTTTTATAAGTTCATTGGTTCTTTAAAGAAAAATTTAGAGTCATTTTTTTTTTTATGGCTTTCTGCTCTCAAGCCTGTTCTTTTTTTCCCTCCCGTTAAGAATAGTAAACACTCTTGTTCTGTAACCTATATCTGATAATTCTACTAGCTAAATATTTGCAAACCTGCTCTAGTTGACATCATGTTACTTTGTTGAATTGGGCACCTAATTTTCTTGACTCTATGCTAGGCCCTTGTGCTTGGAAAATCATTTAATAGGAGTAATTTGAGGCCCAGGATGAATTTTATGTACCTTCTTCCAGAAAGAATTAATACTTGTTTCTGAAAGATGTCTGAAGGAACAACCACCTTAAACCAAAGTTCAAGGTTTGAGGGTCCTTGCCCCACCTGCTTACTTGCAGGAAAGCCACTTCACTTCTGGCTCTCTTTTACCCTACGGGTTATTTCTTTGAGGTTCAACTTTATTGTAGGGGTGATTTATTGGTAGACTTTGTGGCTCATACAGCCTCTAGGCTTTGATTTCTGTCCATTTCACCCTATGAAGTCACCAAAATGAAAGTTCCATTTTGCCAGGATCAGCAAATAGTATCAGGGCAAAAGTTGCTTCTGTGCTTCCTTGATAATTTCCCTCCGTTTAGGTCTGGTACTTCCTTTCTAATGTGTTAGTTTTTGGATGCTTTTAGGCAGATGCTTTTTGTATTATACTTAGCATTTTTGGTTGTTTTTAGTGGGATGGTTGGTCTGGATAACTTACCTGCTTATTCCCAGAAACTTAAAATCCAAGATAAAAAATTATCTGCAATATGATGATATTATCTCACAGAATTCACAGTTCAAGTAGATAATATGCACTTTGTAAGCTGAAAATAGCTGTTAAATTGTCAGTTATTATTATTGTTAGAAAGTGGAAGAAAGAGACCCAGTTATTATGTGTTGGCTACCACCTTATGTGGGGAATGTGTCATCTCTTCAGAATGACTTTGGTTTTGCAAGCTCCCACTAACTGTTTAGCCTGAGAAGAAAATGTGTTAAGGCTTTTACTACAGAGCAGAGATGGGCAAACCGTGACCTAGGAGTCAGATCTGGTCTGTGGCCTATTGTTATTTATAAATAAAGTTTTATTAGAACACAGCCACACTCATCCATTTGCATATCCGCCTTTGTGTCACAAGGACAGAGTTGAATAGTTGAAGCAGAGCCTGCATGGCCTACAAAACATGCAATATTTATTCTTTGGCCCCCAGCAGGAAAAGTTCGCCAGATGTATTCGAGTTTGCTCTGAGGTCTGCCTGATCAGTTTACATGCTGGGAGCGGCAACACTACCCACTTCTTTTCTGCATTTTCTCCATGCAATTTTAATTCCTGGAAGCTTGGACTCAATATGATAGAGTTTTCAGTCACACTGAGAAATTTACATAGAAAAGCCTACGAAAGAGCAAGATATCTTCCAATACGCAACACAGAGATGAAATCATTTCTCTTAAACAGTTCAGAAAAAGAATTTGTTTTCCTTGCATAGGCATTAGTTCACTTAGTTTCTGCTTCTTGAGAAAATGCATTTTCCTCTTCATTTCTAAAGTTAAATTCTTTGTTTTTGTTTTTTTTTTCCCAGGAACCTGTACTTCTCGGGGCTAAGTTGTGTAGAGAAGACATAGGGGGAATTTACAAGCAGCAAGGGAAGACAAAGAGAGGCAGGCACAGAGCATCTGTGATGGAGTGGATTTTAGCAGGAGCTCAGCCCTCCGTGGGGCCGGGGGAACCAGCAGGGGTTTCCACCAAAGAGCACTCTACCCTTTGAGACAGTTCCTGCTTCTTAGGAGTGAGAGGAGAGACCTTAGTGTAAAAAAATCAAAGAAAAAGAAACTGGAAGGGGCAGTTATATTCAAAGCCCGGCCCCGCGTTGCTTTTTTCCTCAGCACCAGCTCAAAGGAACAGATTCCCTGGTCCTGTGTATGATGTCAGTTAGGCCCCTGCTTCGGGCCCCAACTGCGGCAGGCTTTCCATACATAGAGGTGATGTCAGCATGCTATGGGTGTTAAGACTGCATCACCGTCTCTATGCAGGATTTCTGTTTAACAGCGAATCGCCACCGAGTCCAGAAGATGACCAGGTTGAGATGCATCTTTCTGAGCTCTGTCAGGAGTCTTGAAAAACGCACTACCCCCTGGTGAAAGGGTTTGTGTTGCTAGATCAAAAACAATGAACACAGTATTCCCCCCCCCCCCCCCGCCCCGCCGGCGGACCCAGGGTCCTGTTGGACAGATGCCTTTCAAGATGTGGGGGAGAGAGTATCCTAGGCAGTGGACTCAGAAGGGAGGAATAGAGAAATAATGAAATCACTTCTTTATAGAGAATCAGCTGCCTTACATGCAGGCCACTTTGTTTATTAATCCATCTGAAATTCCCTGGGGATTTGGAGCTGGCTCTCTGCCTGCTGATGAGTCTGTAACTCTGTGACAATTAACTGTAATGGCTTGGAGACAGACCCTCCTAAATCACCGCCGGGTCCCGGCGCTGCCAAAGCTGCCAGCACCTGGGTGGCTGGCTAACAGCACCCCCATTTTATTCCACTTTCCGTGTGGAATCCACTGTCCTCTGTCTTCGCCGGAGAGCCAAGACCGGCTCTAAATTCCCTTCTGTGATGGGGAGTGGCAGGAAAGGAGAGGCTGCAGCCCCCAAGGGGTGGGGGTGGGCCGGGGGGTGGCCACGTGGGAAAAGCGAAGGGGCTCTCTTCTCCAGGACGCGGACACAAAAAGCCCCTCTGTTCCCGACCACCTGGGCTCATCAGGCTCGTTCTGTGGGAATCCGAGGCTTGCCCAGGCAGTCAGAGGGCCCAGGAGCTTCCGAGAAGGGAGCTCCTATGCGGCCATCCCCGGCGGTGCCGGGTGGGAACTGTGTGAGTTCGCTGGTAATTTTCCGGGCGCTCGGCAGGCCCCGCGGTGCCCCTCACACAGGCGCGAACACAGTGGCCACGTGGCCGGGGAGCCAGATGGGCTCTATTCTGGGCAAAGGCTGACAAGGGACCACAGAGTCGGGATTTGCTGAGCTCTTTGCCTTGCTGCTGGCCCTCTGGCTTCCCAAGCTGGATTTACCTTTCAGTGATCCCCAAGGGGAGGGCACATCCCAGCAGGTCCCCTGGAAGCTGTAGATTGGCTGATTTGCACCCTTCTTGTGCATATTTTTATGTGGGCTGGGAAAACAGATGGCGCCATCCAAGTTGCTGAAAACCCAGCTGGTTATTGCTGCACTAGAATGACCTGAGTTTGGGGATCTGAGTTTTCCCTGCCAGGGCCCTGGGCAAGTTGGGAAATGTGCCTTTCTGAATTGAGCACAGACAGATGAGGCCTGAATCACTGCATCCCACCCTCTCCTGTGTGCTCTGCGGAGCCCAGGAATGGTGACATTAAACACAACACATTACACCCAGCACCCCTGCTCCCTTACAGCCTTTGTTTGAACTGGGTGGGTTAAAAATTAATTTTAAAATAACAAACCCACAATAGAGTCATTTTCCTTTCTTTTCCACTTTTTATTTTTTATTTTTTTAAAAAGATTTTATTTATTTATTTGACAGAGAGAGACACAGCGAAAAAGGGAACACAAGCAGGCGGAGTGGGGGAGGGAGAAGCAGGCTTCCCGCTGAGCAGGGAGCCCTATGCGGGGCTCGATCCCAGGACCCTGAGACCATGACCTGAGCCGAAGGCAGATGCTTAACGACTGAGCCACCCAGGTGCTCCTCTTTCCCACGTTTTAAACCAAATCTGCACCCCTGCCCCCCATTTCTAAGTAAGGATGACATAGACTTCCATAGAAGAAATTCAGAAATCATTTCAATCCAACCTTTACTGAGCACCTATTTTATTCCAGGCATGATGGTAGGTACTGGAAATACAAAACTGAATAATACATGGCCTCTATAATCGGAGAGCTCACAGTCTAGCTGGAAGAGATATGTGTGAAAAGAAGACATCTATTAAAAAAAGAAGACAGAACCACTGTCATAGGAGTAGGTAGGGAGTGGCATGAACACATAAAGAGGGACTAACAGGACCAGCCCTGCAGTGGTGACACGTGGGGGCAAGTAGGACTTTGGGGCGGATGTAGGGAGAGTTGCAGCTGTGAAATGTGGAGGTCAGCTTGGACCCCGCGGGCTGGTACGGCATCCAGTGTTCCCAGCTCATCCTATCTCACCAACTTCCATCTATGCCGGTGGTGACCTCGGCGCCCATGATCCTGGAGAGGCTGACCCCTTCTCAGCTTCAGGGGTGGATCCCAATCCATCTAAGATAATCATGGCCGTCACATTCCTGTGTAGGTTGGATTGAGAAATGGGTGTATGACTAAACTGTGGACAATGACACATGACGTCTCCTGTGGGCTATCTCGGAAAAGCTTCCTCCCTCCTAAGAAGACAACACTTGAAGACAGGGCTCCCCCTCTCTTCCCATAGATGTTCCCTTGCCTCCGCTAAGCAAAGGGAGGATGTTCCCCAGGGGAGAGATGTGGGGTTCAGGTGCAGCCAGAGCAGGAAGCACCACTTCGAGGTGTCGAGAAATACCTGCCGGAGGGCCTTGGAGGCCTCAGGGGTTCTGCTTCCTAGGGCGGGTGATGGGGTTATCCCCGTAGCCATCCATGGCCATGGCTCAGCAGCAAGGAAGCATCTTGACTCAAGCTGACCTTGTGCTGGGATTACAAAAAAAAAAAATGGTGCAGGCAGGTGAGATGGTGCAACTCTAAACACAGAGGTGGTTCCTTGTTAGCAAAGACTGTGCCCGAATGCCACCCTCTGTGGAAATCCTGAAGCCGCACATCAGCCTTTTCCACCACTTCTGTTATAATCACGCACCATTAAAAATAATATACGTAGGGTGCTTGGAGTAGTACCACCCACGTGGCAAGTGCTCAGTGCACGTTAGCTACCAGCACAGATCGCAAAGGATCCTTTCTGGATGCCAAGGATAGCAGAATAATTTATACAGATAATCCCGGGGGCTCCGTCTCCCCTTCTCTGCCAGTTAGGAAGTCGGTTTGCCTTGCTGCATTGTTACTTCATTTATAACGCTTGTCTTCTTTCCGTCAGTTCTCCCTCGTACCGCTGGGCCAGCCGGAGTGGTGTCTTGCCTGCGGGGCCCCGGCTGCCGGCTGCACTTGGCCTTCCTGGTCCAAATCCACAAATTTAGGTTGCCGATCACACAAAGTGCGAACCTTTTGGCTCGGTGTCTGGGCCTCTCTGCTTTCGGTTAGACAGGAAACCAGGGTTGGGCAAACCTCCAAGGTTTCAGATGGGCCTTCTGTTCAGATAAGCTTCCAAGGATGTTTCTGCTTGGGAACAGTAAGAGCTCAAGTTCTCTCCTGGGTTTCAACTTGTGCCTCTGTGACAATACCAGCGGATTTAGAACTGACGTTATAATTGGAGTGAAAATGCCCACATGTGACCTGAATTAAACAGACCTCCGTGGATCAGAGATGCAAGACTAACTAATCTCAGCGTGTTAAGCTGAAATTCTCTGAGAGGCACCAAACAATCTACTCTGTCAGAGATAAGTCTTTGGCCTCTGGGCTTATTTTTAATTGAGTTCAGTTTTGCTTTGGGATACAGAGAGTGGTTTCCTTAGCATCTCAAAGCAGCCACACAGTCAGGTGGGGAGATTTGCTTTGGGTCATTCTGTCCTGAGTTCAAATCCCTGCTCTGTCCCTTATCAAGTGTGGCCAAGTGATTTAATTTCTCTGATCCTCAGTTTCTAGTACCTTCCTCATAGGATCACTGTGAGGACTATAATTAAATATGTGTCAAATGCCCAGAACATAATACATGCTCAATAAGTGGTAGGTATTGTTTCTGGGTCCCCACGGAGAGGAGATTGCTATTGTACAAATTTATTTTATGAGTTCAGAAAAAATTCATGCTAATAAAAATAATGAAATCTGGAATGGAGAACTGACTATATGCTAGGCTTTCCTCTACACATTTACATGTTATGACTCATTGAATCCTCATAACACTCTTTAAAAAAAAAGATTTTATTTATTTGAGAGAAAGAGTGAGTGAGAAAGAGAGAGAGCACACAAGCAGGGGCAGAAGGAGAGGGAGAAGCAGACTCCCTGCTGAGCAGGGAGCCCAACACGGGGCTCGATCCCAGGACCCTAAGATCACGACCTGAACCGAAGGCAGATGCTTAATTGACTGACCACCTCATAACACTCTTTATTGTCCCTGTTTTATAGATGAGGAAACTCAGGGACTAAGAGTTATTATAAATGGTGCCTCTATAATGATTATTCAAAATACGCCTTAGTAGACCACTTGATGGGCCAGTTTGCTCAAGAGAACAAATTTTTTCAGACGTTCTCATTATACTTGATTCTCTCTGGATCTTTCGAATTGGTTACCCAGTCTTAAGAATTTCCCAGCATCCCCTAGAAGCAATATATTAGGGAGACGTTCTTTCAAGCATCGCTAAAGCTAATAATAGAGTTTTTCAGCTCAGTTTGGAAGAATGAACATAGTCTTGGAGAAAGGAATTTCTTATTTAACTTTGCAATATCTTCAGTTTTATCAAAAGGCACAAGAAAACAAACTAATATTCAAAAAACCTAACTATAAACAAATCAACAAAGAGAGAATCTCTGTCACCATTCAGCGTTTGTCCCTTTTGGGAACAGGGCAGGTACCCTAGGCAGACATGGAGATCTCTTCATTCAGGTTCAGATTCACTGAAATGTGTGAAGTCGCAGTATCTGTGGGGATTTGTTCAGTGAACGATCTTGAGCACCTACATTGTGTGCACAGCATTGTGTCCACCTGCAATGTGCACAGCATTGAAAGGTTCAGTGATTGTAGGGAAAGAGTATGTGTGTTTGGTCAGATTGGAACTTGAAGGATTCTAAAGTGAGGCATTTTCAGCCAAGAAACCGAAATTCGAGATTCAAGAATGCTCGGTTAGGGGCGCCTGGGTGGCTCAGTTGGTTAAGTGTCTGCCTTTGGCTCAGGTCATGGTCTCAGGGTCTTGGGATCGAGGCCTGCATTAGGCTCCCTGCTCAGTGGGTTCTGCTTCTCCCTCTTCCTCTGCCAACCCCCACCCCCCACCCCCCCGGCTCATGCTCTCTCTCTCAAAAAAATAAATAAAATCTTAAGAAAAAAAAAAGAATGCCCAATTCCAAGAAGCAACACGCATCCAGACTCTCGGGGCTGGCCCTCTCCAGAACATGAGCCAGAGTTATCTCTCATCCATTCTTCTGCCTCTCCTTGTCCTACTGGAGTCCTTCAATTTTGTTTTCACTTTATCAATTATCTGAAAAATGGCTCTCAAAATATAATTCATGGGACTCCAATTGGTAAGACTAGTTCTTTAAAGTTTAATGTGTTTATGCTTAAAATTGGAAGGTAACAATTGCTTATTTTATCCCATGCTTTCAAATCCCATGCAAGTGGCTCCTTTTAGCATTATTACTCTCCTGCACCATTTTCCTCATTCCCCAATACTCTGCAAGGTCCTACCTCTTCCTGCCAAAGTTCTGTGTCTTGTATCAAGGTCCTGATTCTGGGAACACTTCCATAAACCATAGCTGAAATAAATTAAAACATTTTTTGCTATTATAATGTTACTCTATTCTCCCCATCAATGTAGCTGAGGTGCTGAAATGCTTTTGAGGGTGAGCTGTTGCTTGGTAGCATCCTTTCCCTTTCAAATCTGCCTGAGATTAGAAACCACTAAGAACGAGCAGTCTTATAACCCCCACCTGCCAAGATTGTCTTGGGTAACTGTAATCAAGTGGGCTTCTGTGAAATGCCACAGGAGAGATGTGATGCATTTATCACTAATCGGGTCATTCTAGTTGATATGTGGGACTAGCTGGCGCTGTTTATGGCTCAGATGAGCACATTTTAATGATCCAAAGAAAATGAACACAAGTTGCCACTGCCAGTAAATATTAATTTTAATAACTAAGTGCAAATGGAATTGTTGGTGAAAATGAATTCCTTTGATTGCAGCCTGCCCCATTTACTTTTACTGTAGTGGGCACTCTTGCTAAAGGTCGAAAGAACCATTCCTGTTGGAGATGAAAGCCACCTTTCACCTCCAATCTACTCGGGAAGGTGTGAGTGTATCCTGGGTAGGGCTCTGGACATCCAACGTCCCAAATGAGAATATATCCTGTCCTAGCCAGGAAACCCCAGAGATCTGCATCCTCAAAAACATGACAGTTGCTTCTATGACAACATTGGAAACATGCAAATAGTCTGCAGTTAGCAAAATCCCACATGGTAGAGAGCAAACTCCTGGCTGTCTGAGATGGTTGACAGGATTCAGTTTTACTTGACATATTTCTTTCAAGTTTAGCTTTTCAAGCAAAAAAGGAAATTGGTTGCCTGAGGTCAAGCTTTTCCTTCTCCAACATCCTAAAGGGAATTATCTGCAAGAATTTGCTACCAGGACTTTGTTCAAAAACTCTCAATGGCTTCTCTTTTTTTTTTTTTCCACAGAAAGTCCAACCTCTGAGGCCTCCACAACCCGGTACCAATGAACGTTTCTTCCTTCCGTACGTTCTGCTACTCCTTCCCTTTTCCCGATACCTTATGCTCCAACTAAATGACACGTAACTGACTTTTCTCTAAAAACCTCTGTACTTCCAAATCCCATGCACTTAGCTCCTCTTAGCACCATTTACTCTATTCCACCCTTCCCCTCATCTCGCTATCCCCTCCTTGCAAGGTTCTACCCTCTCCCATTAAAAATCCTGCATCCTGAACCAAGGCTCTGATTCTCTGAGTCCTTCCATAAGCCAAAATACAGTAAAAAATTGGCCACTAGTATAATAAAAATCTGGTGTTGTTTCTATCTGCTCACAGTTCATTCCTTTTTGAGATCCTCTCGCTCTTCTCCATCCAAAAGCTGGAACATAGTATATGCTCATTAAATGCTCTAATGTGTGCTGGGTTGAATTAAAATAATGGTTATGGTTTACTATGACTATTATAATTAGCATCACCAAATAATAGGTATCTTAATTCTATCCAAAAGAAACATACATGACCCTTCAACATGGACCAGTTTTATTTTCCTACTTGAATTCAGAGCTTATCCTTTCAATCTAGCATCTCATAACATTCTTGTCAGTCATAGTGAGTAAGGTTTATTTTTCTTCTTAAGAGAGAAGTATCAACAAGGTTTTTGGATGCACTGTGATAGGCAAAGTGAGAAGTACAAAAGAAATATTATACATTGTCTCAGGAGCTTACAGTCAAGTTGGGGAGAAGACACTAAAACATATGTGATGTTTAGGGAACGCTGAGCAGTCATGGTAGAAGCTGATGTAGAAGGAAACCAGGGAAGGAAGAGGTAAGTGGGGATGCGAGCGGTGGGGGTAGACGTCCTTGAGAGATGATACTGAGATGAGCTTGAGGACAGGCAGGATATGAGGCATGCAACAGAGGGGAGGGCATCATCTGCTGACAGAGGACATGACAGAGCCATCCAGCTGGCAGGTTGGAGAGAGTGGGCTGGGAGGGGTGTGGGTACATTGATGGGATGGGAAAGGAAACAACCCAGTAAACCCGAGTGGACCATCCTTGTTGACTGGGTGGAGCAAGAAGGAGAGTAGTAAATAGATTTAGGGTAAGCAGTTAGGATGGGCTCAGACAATGAATTAAAGAAGCATTTTGGGGAAAAAACAAATGCAAACAGGGAGCCATTATAGATTCTTTTAATTGTTTTAATTTAATTTTATTTATATTTGACTAATTAACATATAGTGTAGTATTAGCTTCAGAGGTAGAGTTCAGTGATTCAGTTGATTGCCACACCCAGTGCTCATTACATCACATGTCCTCCTTATTGCCCGTCCCCTAGTTACCCCATCCACGTCCCCTACAGCAATCCTCAGTTTGTTTCCAATAGTTAAGAGTCTCTTATGGTTCATCTCCCTCTCTGGTTTCTTCCTGTTTCATTTTTTCCCTGTCTTTCCCCATGTTTCTCAAATTCCACATATGAGGGAAATCATATGATAATTGTCTTTTTCTGATTGACTTATTTTATTCAGCATAATACCCTCTAGTTCCATACCATAATAGATTCTTGAGCAAGTGCAAGGCAAAAGCAAGCCCTTCCCTTTATGGAGATTAGTGTGGAAGCAGATTGCAAAATTGGTTGGAGGTGAGAGACTACCAAAGGCAAGATAGGGAGGAGGCCAATATTGCCTTGTATGAGGGAGGTAAGGAGGTCAAGGCCTAGGATGGCAGGGGACTGCGTGCAGACTTAAGAATGACCACAAGCATTCCAAAAGAAGAAAGGACTCACTATGGGGAGTAAATAGAGGAAGCATCATTCTAGCTGGGGAACTTTTGTAGCAAAGAAGAGTGACTTGTTTTTTCTTTAGGGGATACTGAGAAATATTCTTTCTCAGAACATAATGTTTTGGGATGATGGCTGGACAATTATCTATTAAGTATATATTGATCAAAGCTCATCAAGTGTCTCTAACCTTCTAAGTTCTATGAATTCAGAAGTAAATAAGCACAATTTCTGTCCTCAAAGAGTCCAAACTTAGTGGAACTCAATGTGGTCATAGGGAGGAGCAGTAGATATTGTCAGGACACTGAGGTTCTAAAGAAGGCCTTCTGAAGGAGGTGCCTTGAAGGATGACCAGGAGATGATGAGGCAAAGAGGGTGGTTGTCAATGAAGCCTCCAGGTTGAGGCAGAAGCTTGAACAAAGATGAATAGAGCGGAGAACCAGGGGCACTAAATGGGTACTGATGATTGGCATAATAGGTTTTGTAATCTGTTTGCCAGCACGATGCTCTAGATTGCGCCCCATCCATCATCCCGCACCTACGGGAGAACAGCAAAGGAATGCCAAACAACAACGACAACAACAACAACAACAACAAAAACTCAAGTATAGGTGGAAGCAAAGAATCCAGCTCTGAAATTTGTCATAAACAGTGAAAGAGATTGCTATTTATCTCTTCTCCAACTGATCTTGAACTATTTAATGATGTATATACAGACAAGGTGAAAACATCTGGCAACAAGAATACAAATGTGAGCCCTTTGTTTGACAGATGAGGGAGGGCAGGAAAACTGTACTTGGAAATGAATTTCTGTAAATCTATACTACAGCCAGTAGCTCCTATGGAAATGAAAATTGATTTAATGTTACTACCTTTCCAGGTTCCGAATAAATTACCCAAATACCATCTAAACGTCTAGTGGGCTAAAATTTTCAGGGGCACGATGGAGGATTGCCCATCAGTTAACAGAAACATACTGAACTCCTACCAGGTGCTGTGACAAAATCACATGGGTTGAGGCAATGATAATAGAGTAAATGAACGTCAAGACTGATTGCAACCAATTTTTTGGCAGACAACTCATTGAGGGCAGATGTTCCTTGGTTACATCAGATAATCAAAGCTAATGAAAGGACACTGCATAAAAGCATGCTTATCATAGGCGTGAACAAACCTATCATCTCGACAAGAAGAGGGTTTTCCAAGGAGAGTGATCTATGTTAGGGACATGGTATTTGTAAGCTGCAGTTTTTCTGTTCTTTCGTGATTCTCCCGATGTTTTGTGTGTTTTAAGTCGATTTGCTACTGGAAGCATATAAGTGGTTCATGGTATGGTCTATAGCGTAAGGAAATCCCTCCTGAAATCCCAGAGATCCCAATTTGATTCATCTCGGATGAGGTCTGGACATCAGTATTTTTTAAAAACCTCCCCAGCTGATTGCAAAATGTAGCCAGGGTTGAGAACCAGTTCTGACCAAGAGCACTGCTGGAAGGTAGACATTTGGACCTGGGGTGTTGGCCCTACGGGAGAAATCCGTGGGGCCTTTCCTGGGCTCCCCACTCCATGCACCCTGACCCCTTGCCCCTGAACCAGGCCAAGTCACTCACATCCAGGCAGCGATGAATGGGAGCCATGGCGTCTAGAGTTCCGTTTTCCAACCATTAGCTCAGATTGCTCCACATGTCTTCTACTCTTGCTCCCAATCTGTGGCTCCTCCAGAGAAAAGGTGCAGGGTGGAGAGACTGGGGGTGGGACACTGAGGCTAGTACTCTCAGATGCAAGTCACCCTTTGGGGCTTTTTTGGAGACATGCTGACTGCAGCCGGCAGGCAGCCTCTAAGGAAGGATCATCACTGGAAGGGGAAGCTTTTCTGTAGGTACTTCTCCCCTCCCATTATTTTTTTAAAGATTTTATTTATTTATTAGAGAGAGAGAGAGAGAGAGAGAGCACGCGTGGGAGGAGAGGGAGAAGCAGGCTCCCCACAAGTGGGGAGCCCGATGCAGGGCTCAATTCCAGGACCCTGGGATCATGACCTGAGCCAAAGGAAGACGCTTAACCGACTGAGCCACCCAGGCGCCCTCCCCTCTCATTATCACATGGGTCTCGTGCCCTCAGGTGACCAGTAGCCAGCGCCTGTGGGTACGGATGGCTGGCATCTCTTTGGGAGCAGATAAATTCGCATTCCCATCCGCCCTGCTCCAAGTGGAAGAAGCAAGTTTTCATGGCAGCATGGATGGCGCAAGGGGAAAGGGCTCCAGGTGGGAGAATCGGCTTATAATTTCTGAAGATGGAGACCTAAAGTATCATTTGAAACACAAACTTTAAAGGCTGGTTTTATTTATTTTTTTCTGAATTCTGCTCTGTTTGGAAAAAGCTTTCTACTGCACTGCTTTTGCTTCAGCAAAATATCTTAGTCTTCGGTCTCAGCCTTTTTTTCCCCCTTATTCTTTTTTTTTTTTTTTAAGATTTTATTTATTTATTAGAGAGAGAGAGCATGACGGGGGGAGGCAGAGGGAGAGGGAGACACAGGCTTCCCACGGAGCAAGGAGCCCGATGCTGGGCTCAATCCCAGGATCCTGGGACCACGACCCAAGCCAAAGGCAGATGCTTAACCCACTGAGCCACCCAGGCAGCCCTTTTTTCTCTTATTCTGTCTCACTTAAGGAAAACAGAGATTCTTAATAGGTAGGCATAGAATTAAAATGAGTGACAAAGTTACTGCCTAGCTTCCTCTCCTTCTGGATTATAAAAATACTGTGAGGCTCCGGGGGACCTGAGGGCTCAGCTAAGCCTCCATCCTCATTTTACAGACCAGGGAATGGAGCTCCTGAGAGTTGCGGTGACTCGTCTAAAGTCGCACAGCTAGTGGGTGCCAGACCTGTCTCCTTTAACCTCCCCTCATAGGTTTTATTTTCCAGCCCTTCAATCATCTTGACAACTTTCCTCTGAAGCCTGTCCAAAATCTACTGCCCTTCTCAGTGAAGCTCCTGGAATTAGACACATGACCCCGGAGGGGCTGATTTTATCTGAGTATAAAGGGAAGATTGCTCTGGTGTTCCCACATTCGAGGTATGCATTCCAATACCTCGCTTGCTCCAGCGGTTATTTCTGACGATGACCCTCTGGTCTATTTCCGACGTGCTTGAGCACACTCTCCCCTCATGTGTCTCGGGGCTGGTTTTCTGCCCCAAGTGTAACGATGCCCTTATTGAGTCACATTGTGGAAATGATAAAACCTCAGATGTTCAAAACAGCTTTCTTTTTGGAAACACAAAGCACCTTTCTGAGACTAGCAGCTTCCTTGATGCTTCTGGAAGGGAGGGTACACTGCCAAATTCCTACTTTGTGGACAGACAGATTGAAGCCTAAAGTTTAATTGATTTAGCCTCAATCACCTATGGAGATGGATGAAAATTATTCTGGAAATTATTCGGCACGTATCCCATTGTCTTATACTTGCTCACCGGTCTCTCCCGCTGCCCCCCTCCTCCCCGCTCCAGGGTCCAGACTGGCAGCTGTAGCCAGTTGCGTGTGGGGATGGTCCGTGCATGTTTGTGGAATGCATGCATGCCCCACGAAGGCCCCTCTGCAGGCCTCTGCCCCCACCTCTGGGTGCCACAAGTCTGCTTTCCTGCGTGTGTCCCAGGGGAACAGAAAAGCATTCCCTGTGTGGAGCTTGTGGGTTCCGCTGATGAGTTTGGATTCTGCTTCATCCACAAGCCCACGAGTCAGTGACTGACTCTTCCAGGGACCAGCCGTCTCTGACATTTACAGCTGATGCCTGTCCCCATTGTCGCATGTCAAAGGGTCATGGGTTGGATATTAAGCAACTGTGACCACCGTGGGGAGTGGGGAGTAAATGGCCGCGGAGCTGACTCCAAGCATTGGAGGATTTCGGCTCCCAGCCAAACTGCCTTGGAGAAAGGACATGTCCAATCAGTGCTTCTTGACGATTGTGACTATAATCTCTTCATTGCCTCCCTCGAAACCCTCTGAGGAAGGCTCCTGTCTGCAGCAGTTTCTCTTGCTTCATAAAGTCTAAGCCAGACTGCTGAGGACACAGCATTCTAAACACTGAGCTCTCTTGGGATGGTGCCCAGAGCGAGGTTCTGGGAACACAGAGTATTTCTATAATCCCTGGAGTGAAGCTACTGATGGAAGCAGCCAAGGTGAAGTCTCAGCTTGGGGCTGTGATTCCTCAGCCTTCTGTCCTCTCCCTTCCAGCAGGGCTATAAGTAAAGCCAGCAGCCAGCCCTCTGGAGCTCCTCCTCAAAGGGACAGGTGGCCATTATTGTCGGCCAAGGACTGCTGTAAATTTACATGTGAGAAGATAATGTCACTAAAATCCTACGACTGGCTGACCTTCATTGAACAATTGTGATGAGCTGGGCTTATCATGAGGGTTATTTGATTTAGTGCAACCCTATCAAGTGGGTACTTTTATGTCTGAGTCACAGATGAAGAGGGTACGTGAATTTCCCAGTGTCACACAGTTGAGTAAACAGCAGAATTGGGAATTCTACCTGGTATAGACCAGGTGTCCACGGGCCATCCTGTTTCCATGTCACGGCACTGCCCCTCTGATGGTTGGCAAGGTAGGCTTGGGGGGATCAGGTCCAAAGGAATCACCAAGGTGGCAGGATGGAAAAGGAGCAGAATCAAGAGTTCACACAGGGAAAACTGGAAAGGTACCATGAAAGCTTTATCCAACAGACAAAGTTCCCATGTGGTGACACAATACTCGTGAAGCTTCTTAAGCAAAAATGTTTCCTTGGGGAGGCTCGGTGTGGGGGTACGGCCCTGGAAGGCTTTCCAGGAATTTAAGATGCATGGGTGTATGCATGCGTGCCCATGCGCACGCACACGCGCGCGCACGCGCACACGCACACACACGCACACACTCAACATGAAACAGAGTTCCCTGACATCAAAGGCACAGACATCTTTCTCTTCCCTTCTGTTTTCTGGATTTCTAGCAATGTGCAGTGTGTCCAGACAGAATTCAACAGACTGAAATTGCAAGATGAAAGTCAGTGGCAAGACTCAGAGAGGAAGCTTCAAACAAGAAACTCTTTGCCTTTTACCTGGGAAGTTCAAGAGAAAAACAAAATCTTTTCTTTCAAGCCATTTGAGCCAAAAGGAGAGCCAGTGAAGAACGAGGCAACACGAAACATTGGATCTGAGAAAGGATTTGTCAGCTGCAGTCACACCACCACTGACTCCCTCCACCTCGGAGCTGACCACATCTTCCTTGGCTCCCACTGCGGCTTATCAACTCTCTGTGAGTCCTGCAATATTTTCTTGGACCGATTTGTTACTATTCAGTCTCCCCCTTTTAAACCACAGGCTGCCTAAGGGGTGAGTTTTTCCCTCCCATCCTTCACCTGGTGACTACAAACATGAAAACTTCGCAGTCCTTTGCAGTCATTTGCAGACCTTGTTGATTTCTGCTTTGTTTTGTTTTGCTGTTGGCCTTTTATCGACCAAGCCGGACAGAACATTCTGCTTCTTCCTATACCTGAAATCTGTATTTCAGTCATCATGAACTTGAACTGATGTGGACCTAGAAGGTTTTCTTTCAAGGTGGTCAGAAAATGAGCCCAGGCTTGGAGGTCAGACAGTGCTTGGTTTGGGTTTAATTCCTGGCTCTGCCACTCACTTAAATCTTACTTGATTTTTCCACCCTTCAGTTTCTTGTTCGTAAAATGGGAATTCCAGGAACCTCAGAGGACTATTGCAGGGTAGAGTATTATTATGAACACAATATAGTCATAATGATTCTTTAAAAATATACATTAGACATGTCACCTGTCTGCTCAAATCTGTGAAGTATTTATTATTCCACTCAGAATAAAAGTTAAACTCTTTCCATTGACCTGCAAGGCCATGCAGGATCTGGCCCCCTTACTGCTCTCCTCTGCCCTGCCATGCTGGCCTCCTTTGTCCCCCGAACACTCCGAGCACCCATTTTCTTAAGGCCTTTCCATTGGCTGTTCCTTCGGCATGGAGCCGGCTTCTCCAAGATACCCATGCAGCCCATATCTTCAACTGTTTTAAGTGTCACCTTCTCTTCAGGGAGGCCTACCACCATCACCCCCTGATTTAAAATTGCAAACTGACCCTCATACCCATAGTCCTGATCCACTGTGCTTTGATCTATTGTTTTTCCAAAGCACTTTTCCCCTTCTAACATACTCTCTACTTCCCTATGTGTGTGTGTGTGTGTATTGTCTGGGGGTCTCCAGTGCTACTTTTGCCCCCAAATATGGCTTCATGGGGGTCCGGATTTATGTGTGCTTTGTGCATTGATGTGTCCCAAGTGCCTAGGACAGTTCCTGGCATGCAGTGCTCGGCAAATGATTTTTGAATGAATAATGGTTGAGTGAAGATAGGATGGTGCCTGGCACACAGAAAATCTCAATAATGGAAGCCATCATCACTACCATGACCATGGTAATTGTCGTGATCATCCTCATCCTCATCACTAAAAGAGTGAAGGTATATAATGCATCTAGCACAGGGCTGATACACAGTAAGTACTTGGTAAGTGTTATTTCCTTTTCTCTTCTCTTTTGTGGCTTTTTATGTAGTTCCCTTTTAATGGAGGACCCCCAGGACATAGTTGTAAAGCAAAACCAACTACCCAGACCACAGAGAAGTGTCACATGGAGCTAGTTACAGAGAACTTTGGAACTGTTGATTATTACTATTATTAGCTGAGCATCAAAATTGAATTTCTGTGACTTTTCATTCTCTTGATCATGATTCTCTATATTAAGCACATTTCCTGCTACTTTTTCTAGAAATAATGAAGAAGGAGGAGGAGGAGAAGGAGAAGTAAAAAATACATTTTTGTTTTCATACTATCTGGGTTTACACGTATACCAGGGGGAAATATATCTGTAGAAAAAGAAAATTAAATTATCAGTTTAAAGTTAAGCATTCTTTAGAAAGTTCTAGAAGCATAAAAATCATAGACGTTTTCATACTAGTGGCTAGAAATATCAAGCTATAGATGCTTTAAGCCAGCGAAATATCCATTCTTTGTTTTGTATTGTTTTTTCTCTTTCCTATGTCAGTGTAAAGGGGATTAATTCCAATGTTAGGCATGTGCTGATGTGCTAATTCTGCCTGTTGGTAGTTAACATAAAATACAGGAATGACACCTCGTTTCCCCTGCCTCTTGGAAATTGCAGAGGGTGCACAGAATGCAGAGATCTTGGGTAGAGCAGGCATCATCAGGAAGAGTTCCCATTAGTTGTCAAATCCAATGTTCACTTTAGGCTGGAAATGCACCCCCATTGCCCTTCCTTCCTTAAAACTCCAGACATTTGTGTATGGCTCGCTCATCCTTACACTTCATATAGCATATTATCTTTTTTTCCCCCCAAATCAAGCAATGCTGCATGGAACAACTCCAGCAGCTGTTGATGGAATTGTCTTCACTGTCAGCCCCGTGTTGTGCCGTTCTGTTTTTCTGTAAAATGCTTTTACAAGAAGCCATGTTTAACATGTCACATGAGAAAATCAAATGGCTCGTTTAGAAATTCTAGACTTCTTTGGTTGGATGCCAACTCTTTCATCGTGCCAATAAATGTATCTTTCTGCATAAAATGTGAATTATCCTGACTTCCTACCTGCCAACCTTTCCCCCAATTTAGGGGATGTCCAGGATTGATATCCAAGTGATAGCCAAGTATATTTTTTAGGGCTGGTTTCCTGGGCACAAAGCTAGGGTGGGATTCCTACCCAGATTGGAGTATAGTCCAAGTTTGAATGGTAAACAAATGCAAACATTAGTCCTAAAGGTCAGAGGCAGGGCTGAAGTTAGGATCCTACAGCCAGGAGTGGGACTTAATGGAACTACAGTGAACCAAGGACAACGGTGTGGCCTGGAGGCATAATGATCTCAGAAGCTAGAGACTACAAAAGCTAGTGAGTGAGTGAGTGGGTTAGGCTATCCCAAAGTGTCAGAAGCAAGGCCCAGCCAGGTGAAAGGTAAGCTTATTGAGCAGTGCTTAAGACTGAGAATGGACCGTTTTTAGTTTTTTTCAAATAGAACTTATTGAACACCACAGAAAATGGATTAAAGATTTAAATGTAAGACCTGAAACTCCTGGAAGAAAACATAGGGAAAAACTTCTTGGCAATGATTTTTTTGGATATGATGCCAAAAGCACAGACAACGAAAGCAAAAATAAACAAGTGGGACTAAGTCAAACTAAAACGTTTCTGCACAGCAAACAATGTAACAGAGTAAAAAGGCAACCTATGGAAAGGGAGAAAATATTTGCAAGCCATATATCCGATAAGAGGTTAATATCCAAAATATATAAGGAACTCCTCTGATTCAAAAGCATAAAACAAATAACCTGATTTGAAAATGAGCAAAGTATTTGAAGAGACATTTTTCCAAAGAAGACATAAATGGCCAAGAGGTAAATGAAAAGACGTTTAACATCACTAATCATCAGGGAAAGGCCAACCAATACCTCAATGAGGTATTACCTCATACCTGTCAGGATGGCTATTATCAAAAAAACAAAAGATAACAAGTTTATGAGGATGTGGAAAAAAAAAAAAACCTTTGTACGTTGTTGGTGGGAATGTGAAATGGTACAGCCACTCTGGAAAACATGGATGTCCCTAAAAAAATTAAAATAAAATAGCATATGATCCAGAAATCCCATTTCTGAGTATTTATCCAAAAGGATTGAAATCCGGATCTAAAGAGATACTTGCATTCCCCTATTCATTCCGGTGTTACTTTCGATGGCCAAGACGTGGAAACAACCTAAGTGTCCATCAACAGATGAAGGCACAAATAAAATGTGGTCTATACACACAAAGGAGTATTATTCAGCCTTAAAAACGAAGGAAATTCTGCCACGTGCAACAGCAAGAATGTACTTTGAGGACATTATGGTAAGTGAAATACACCAATCACAGAAGGACAAATACTGTATGATTCCACTTATATGGGATATCTAAAATAGTCAAACATGTAGAAACAAAGAGTACAATGCCGATTGCCCAAGCTGGGGGGAGGTAGGAGAGGGGAGTTGCTATTCAATGCATATAAAGTTTTAGCTATGCAAGATAATTGAGGGATCTGTTGTACAACACGATACCTCTAGTTAACAATACTGTATTTTACCTTTAAAGATTTGTTAAGAGGGGAGATCTCATGTTAATTCTTACCACATAAAAAATCTTTACTGATTTTTTCATCACACCTGCATGATCTTTATAGAAAATTTGGAAAATATTTTAGGCAAAACAAAGAAAACACAAATCATCCACAATTCTATCAGTAAGTCCGATCACCAGAGAAGGCCACACCTACCATCTGAAAAATGATATATTTCTAGACAGCAGCATCATACTGATTATCGTCGTGGTTTCTTGAACACTTACTATGCGGAGAACACTGATTTAATGGCTTTACATGTAATTACTTCATTCAATTCTGAAAACACTCCTGGGAGGTAGGAACTTTTATTAATGCCATTTTGCACATGAGGAAACAGAGGCAGAGTTTAGGAAACATTATAACACTGCCCAGCTAATAAATGGTGGAGTCAGGAATCAGAACGAGATTGACTCCAGTGTACCCACATCAAAAAATTTAATTTTAGAATAAACATATTTCATAAATCAAAAAATGTAAAAAAAAGTATATAATAAAACGTTTCACTCCCACCTCTGTCCCCATCTGTCATAGGTAACCACTTTTATCAGTTTTTGGAGTACCTTCAAGTGTTTCTTATGCAAATATGAACAAATACAAATACATTCTTTATTTTGTTTGTTTTTGCTTTGCTTTTTTCAAAAACAGACTTTATTTTGAAGAGCAGTTTTTCTTCTCAGAGAAGATCTCCCTGTCTCCCCTAAGTGTTAATGCTTCGCTCTCTTGCTCATTCTCATAGCTCCCTAGACCTTGACTTTGTATGACCTACAATAACCCTAATTCATGTGTGTTTATATGATGATCTGTCTGCCATTGTTCCATGATGGCAGTGACCTTATTAATGATGTCTCTCTTATTCCACCATATCCCTGGCATCCAGCCCAAGGATTTAAAGCAGTAAGTAATTGATAAATATTTGTAGAGTGAATGAACTTCAGATCACTAGGCAACTGTCTCCTTGTTCTTCAGATCAATTCCATCTTTCAAAAAAATGTTTAAAACTTTTAAAGTCTTGCTTGCATTAAGTCAGGTTTGAGAAAAAGCAAACACCTCAGTTGGCTCTGGATCAGGAGACATGACACTTTCAAACAGACAAGCGAAGCATTAGCAACTGGAGTCAAGAGAGCATCAGCTTGTACGTTTTCCATAGACCCTTACATTGGCCATCAATGGAAACAGTACCTGGGTACTAGTCAGCCTTAGTTTCAAAATATCTCTTGCATACCAGTCCCTTGTCCATGTCACAGCTCGGGTCTAAAGATTGGGATCGCCACTTTATAT